>NC_073693.1:89735984-90464734 GCF_029784155.1 Uranotaenia lowii | reverse complement strand
AGAAAAAAATCGAAACCCAAGAAGCAAAAACAATACTAAATAAGGATCAGAACACAACATCACAAACATTAAATTACACCTACACAATTTAATGAACACCATATTAAAAAACAACTCGAAACCAAATCAATTCACAGTGCAAAGTTTCGATGCAGAAAATTGTAAAACACCCAATATTCAACAGACAAACGAATATTCTACGAAAATTCATCAACAGTAAGTCTCACCAAAGTTTAAAATACATAAAACACAAAAATATAACCAAGATAATCCAACACAGATACCCAATGACAGCAGTTCAAGATAAGCCAAATCAAATTTAACAAGAAAACGACACTTTATATTTGAAGTCGATTTTCACTAAATTTGCAATAAATTTTAGCCCCTGATGAAGATCCAATAAGGATCGAAACGTTGGAGTAAAAAACAGTTGTTTTTGCTCAAAAATCTGAGACTAAAAGCCGTTGAAAAATTCTTACAAAATAATCAACCAAAACAGTCGTTTCATTCATAATGAGATTTGAATTCAAAATTATATTAAAATTATTAAATAAAGGTTTTGAAATGACTGGGCTTAAGAAAAATTATGTTGAGAGGTTGTACTGATGCAATTTTCCAAAAAAAGGAATAAAAGAGAATTTTTCAGTAGAACTAAGACTGCTTTCAAACCTTTATTTGTAGACATGTATGTTTGATTTCAATGTTTCCTCAGTAACTTTTTGAAGTATGAAAAATTTCAAGTATCATAATATCGTTCCTCTGACTGATTTTTTTACAAGCAATTGACTTGAAATTGTGCTATATTTTTAGTATCGAATCTGTAGAAAATTCTTCAGGGCTTTCCACAAAACATGGTAGATATTTCTGAAAAAAAGAAAAATGCAGATGAGAGGACAGCTTAAAATTCAATGGCCAGTTGAGAGGACATGTCGAATAAATCGATAAAAATTTCAAGCGAGTGGAGAGGACAGCCTGAACAAACCGATAAAAATTTCAAGCTAGATAAGAGGACAGCTAAAATTGAATGACGAGTTGAGAGGACAGCCATGAAGTTTCAAGAAAGTTGAAAGGACAGTCTTAACAAATCTGTAAAAATTCCAAGCGAGTTAAGAGAGCATTTTGGAATTTCAAGTGAGTTGAGAGCCTGATCAAATCGAAAAAAAAAAAATCAAGCAAGTATAGACTTTAGAGTTAGAGTTTAGAGGACGACAGCTTTAAATTGAAAAACGATTGGGTGGACAGCCTGAACAAATCGATAGACATTTCAGGTAAGTTGAGAGGACAGCTTGAAATTGGATGGCGAGTTGAGAGGACAGCCTGAACAAATCCATGAAGTTTCAAGAAAGTTGAGAGGACCGCCTTAACAAATCTATAAAAATTTCAAGTGAATTAAGGGGACATTTTGAAATTTCAAGTGAGTTGAGAGGACAACCTGAACAAATCGAAAGAAAATTCAAGCAAGTTTAGATGACAGCTTTAAATTGAAAGGAGAGTTGAGTGGACAACCTTATCGATAGATATTTTAGGCGAATTGAAAGGTCAGTTTAAAATTCAAAGCTGAGTTGAGAGGACAGCCTGAACAAATCCATAGAAATTTCAACCGAGTTGGTAGACACCTTGAAAATGAAGAGCGAGTTGAGAGGAAATCCTGAAAAATACATTAAGTTCCAAGTAAGTTGAGAGGACAGCTTGATTTTCAAAGGCGAGTTGAGAGGACAGCCTGAACAAATCCGTGAAGCTCCAAGCAAGTCGAGAGGACAGCCTGAACAAGTCGATAGACATTTTAAGCGAGTTGAATGATAGCTTGAAATTGAAGGCGACTTGAGAGGACAGTATGTACAAATCGATAAAAATTGCAAGCGAGAAGACAGCCTGAACAAACCGACGATAATTTCATGCGAGTTGAGAGGACAGCCTGAAATTGAAAGGCGAGTTGAGAGGGCAGCCTGAACAAATTGATAGAAATTTCATTCGAGTATGTGGACATCTTAAAATCGATTGGTGAGTTGAGAGGACAGCCTGAACAAATCCATGAAGTTTTAAGCGAGTTGAGAGGACAACCTGAAAAAATTTATAGAAATTTCAAGCGAGTTGAGAGGACAGTTTGAAATTCAGTGGTGAGTTGAAAGGACAGCCTAAACAAATCGATAAAAATTTCAAGCGAGTTGAGAGGACAGCTTGAAATTGAAAGGCGAGTTGAGAGGACAGCCTGAACAAATTGATAAAAATTTCAAGCGAGCTGGTGGACAGCTTGAAATCGATTGGTCAGTTGAGAGGACAGCCTGAACAAATCCATGAAGTTTTAAGCGAGTTGAGAGGACAACCTGAACAAATTTAAAGAAATTTCAAGCGAGTTAAGAGGACAGCTTGAAATTGAATGGCAAGTAGAGAGAACAACCTGAACAAACCGATAGAAATTTCAGGCGAGTTGAGAGGACAGTTTAAAATGAAATGGTGAGTTGAAAGGACAGCCTGAACAAGTCGATAGGAAGTTCAAGCTTGTTTAGAGGACAGCGTGAACAAATCCATGAAATTTCAAGCGAGTTGAGAGGACAACCTGAACAAACCGATAGAAATATCAAGCGAGTTAAGAGGGCAGCTTGAAATTGAAAGGCGAGTTGAAAGGACAGCCTAAATAACTGGATAGAAATTTAAAGCGGGTTGAGAGGACAGCCTGAACAAATCGATAAAAATTTCAAGCGAATTGAGAGGACAGTTTGAAATTGAATTATGAATTGAAAGGACAGCCAAGTCGATAGGAATTTCAAGCTAGTTAAGAGGACAAGCTGAACGAATCCATTAAGTTTTAAGCGAGTTGAGAGGACAACCTGAATAAACCGATAGTAATATCAAGCGAGTTAAGAGAGCAGCTTAAATTGAATGGCGAGTTGAGAGGACAGCCTAAATAAATGGATAGAAATTTAAAGCGAGTTGAGAGGACAGCCTGAACAAATCGATAAAACTTTCAAGCGAGTTGAGAGGACAGCCTTAAATTAAAAGGCGAGTTGAGAGGCCAGCCTGAACAAATAGACAGCTTGATAGCGATTGGTGAGTTGAGAGGACAGCCTGATCAAATCAATGAAGTTTCAAGCGAGTTGAGAGGAAAGCCGGAACAAATCAATAGAAATTTCAAGCAAGTTAAGAGGATAGCTTGAAATTGAATGGCGAGTTGAGAGGACAGCCTCCGTAACTGGATAGAAATTTAAAGCGAGTTGAGACGACAGCCTGAACAAATCGATAAAAATTTCAAGCAAGTTGAGAGGAAAGCTTGAAATTGAAAGGCGAGTTGAGAGAACAGCCTGAACAAATTGATTGAAATTTCAAGCGAGTTGAGAGGAAAGCCAGAACAAATCGACAGAAATTTCAAGCAAGTTGGGAGAACAGCTTGAAATTGAATGGTGAGTTGAGAGAACAGCCTAAATAACTGGATAGAAATTTAAAGAGAGTTGAGAGTTGAGCTTGAAATCGATTGGTGAGTTGAGATGACAGCCTGAACAATTCATGAAGTTTTAAGCAAGTTGAGAGGACAACCTGCACAAGTTGTCAAATTGAATGGCAAGCAGTGAGAACAATCTGAACAAACCGATAGAAATTTCAGACGAGTTGAGAGGGCAGTTTGAAATTGAATGGTGAGTTGAAAGGACAGCCTAAATAACTGGATAGAAATTAAAAGCGAGTTGAGAGGACAAGCTGAACAAATCTATAAAAATTTTAAGCGAGTTGAGAGGACAGTCTGAAATGGAAAGCCGAGTTGAGAGGACAGCCTAAACAAATTGATAGAAATATCAAGCGAGTTGGTAGACAGCTTGAAATCGATTGGTTAGTTGAGAGGACAGCCTGAACAAATCCTTGAAGTTTTAAGCGAGTTGAGAGGACAACCTGAATAAATTTATATAAATTTCAAGCGAGTTAAGAGGGCAGCTTGAAATTGAATGGCAAGTAGAGAGAACAACTTGAACAAACCGATAGAAATTTCAGGCGAGTTGAGAGGACTGCCAGAAAGTGAATGGTGACTTGAAAGGCCAGCCTGAACCATTCAATTTCTTTTTTTTAGAATTTCTTTTAGAATTTTTCAATTCTAAACCATTGAAAGGAATTTCAAGCTAGTTTAGAGGACAGCCTGGTCAAATCCAAGAAGTTTCAAGCGAGTTTAGAGGACAACCTGTACAAACCGATAAAAATTTCAAGCAAGATAGAAGGACAGCTTGAAATAAAATGGCGAGTAACAGGATAGAAATTTAAAGCGAGTTTAGAGGACAGCCTGAACAAATCCTTGAAGTTTCAAGCGAAATGAGAGGACAGCCTGAAATTAAAGGCGAGTTGAGAGGACAGCCTGAACAAATCCAAGAAGTTTTAAGCGAGTTGAGAGGACAACCTGAACAAATTTATAAAAATTTCAAGCGAGTTAAGAGGACAGCTTGAGATTGAAAGGTATGTTGAGAGGGCAGCCTGAAAAAATCGATAGAAATTTTGAGCGAATTAAGAGGATAGCTTGAAAGTGAATGGCGAGTTGAGAGGACAACCTGCACAAATCGATAGAAACTTCTAGCGAGTTGGAGGACAGCTTGAAATTGAAAAGTGAGGTGAGAGGACAGCCTGAATAAATCAATGAAGTTTCATGCAAGTTTAGAAAACAGCTTGAGTTTCAAAGGCGAATTGAGAGGACAGCTTGAAAAAAATCGATAAAAATTCGAGGACAGAAAAAATTGAGAGAACAGTTTAATTTTCATTTTTTTTCATTTTTTTCTCTATCAAACTAACTTTAGACAGTCTTTTTATCTCTGAGGGATGTCTGTTTTTCTCCAACTGCATCTAACTGGCTACGATCTTTCTAGAATTCTCCAGGTTTCAGTGGTTTTTTTGTCTATAGAAATCGTCTGGTCGTTGTTCGCAGCAGACCAATCCATATATCTTAAAAATTCCTAAATTATGTTATGCAAATGTTTAGTAGAAAAATGCGTTATTGATAAATTCAATTCCAATTTCATCAAAACAACGCCAACCATCACAAGGTGAAATGATTCCTTTTGAAATATACTCCAAGCAAACATGAAATCGCGTTAGAAATGATAGCTTCAGTCGTTAATAATGTTAATGCAAATCGCAATCACTACCAAATCAGTAAACGATCGTAAAAATGGTCACTTAAAGTCGTTATAAATCGGATTTGATTTAAAAAAAGTCACCATGTTTGCAAATCAATTCTCCTGCGCGGGATTCAAGTGAGAAAACAACCTTGTTGTTCTCTCTGAGAGTATAAGTGCAATCATATTACTTAAAATGATGGTTCATTTGAAAGAATTGTCCAATGAGAGAAGGAACTAAATATTGTCGCTGGCAACGATTTGCATGCATTGAGAGCAAAACTTGCGCTCTCTTGCTTACTTCCAGGATGTACGAATAAGGTGTAGAATATCGTCCAATTTGTATAAATCTTATCGCTTAAGCCAGAAGTTGAAAATATGTATGTACATTGCCTCCACTTTGGTAGTTAAATACTGTTTTTTTCCGAATTTATGCGATGATTATATAATAAATATGAGATGTATAACAAATTTGTTAAGAAATACACCTACAAAAATATTTGCTGGGCTCTCACTCATGTGTTAATGCCAAGTCGAAAGTATTTCAAAACTCAAACTCTGATTTCAATAAATGCCTAATTTCAAAAAAAAAAACAACAAGTTAAGCAGAAAAATACCGTCTTCGAATAACTTGTTACATTAACTTCAATCTTCCCTACCTACTAATTCATCAATCAATTGACCGAGAAAGTAGGTTAAACATGCATCTGCGTAAAATCAACAGGAGGTCAACACCGAATGCACTACCCACTGTCTTCTGACGCCGAAATGGATTTTCCTGATCTCGGGAGAAACTCGAAAGAAAACCCAAAATCAAAGAAAAACAGATCTTTTGCTCACGAGAGCACACCGTCACGCTGCCACCTACAACTGTGTTGAAAGATGTGTTTTTCCGCTTGAGGAAAAGTTGTAAAAGTAAAAGAAACCAATCGGGAGAAAAAAAAAACATTCAACACTACTCTATCTGGTTTCTGTTGAGCGCTAGCGAGAGTTGCATTTTCCGGCGAATGACGAAATCACACCGTGATTTCGGGGTGTCTGTGTTCATTTTGGTCCACTTTTACATGTGAGAGCACCCGAGTAGAAGATTGCTAAATTAAAAGAACAAAATTTGTAAGCTTTTTTTTAAATATTGGACAAAAGTTTGTATAAAAAAATGAAAAATTGATTTCAGGAACCCCAAATACAATTTTTTTTTAATTTAAAATTGTAAATTTAAAAACCCTACTTTTTCTGGAAAACAACTTTTGTTCCCACAAACTTTGATTGTAACAAAATTTGTTCAATCATTGTGGAAATTTTGCCTTTTTTTCTCTCATCATGGGAAAACTACACTCTGCAACAGACAGTTCGATGAAAATTGGTCGGCATCGGATAAAATCTTGCCGACGGGTGAGTTTTTCCGGCTCCTTGCGTTTCGCGTTTTCTGTGTTTCATCGAATGTGTGAAGTGAGTGATGAAATTTGGGAGTGCGTTGTAGCTTCACTAGTGTTTTGGTATTTTTTTTCTGGGGTTGATAGGTGTTTTTGGCCGGTCTTGTTTCTCCCCCATGAAAAACGTGATTGTTTTTTCGTGTTTTTTCTACGACTCACTGACACCGATCATCGACCAGATTTCCGCGTTAGAGATTTTTTTTTCTCTTGGACGTTGGCGTTAAGATAGGATGTGCATTTATTTTTTTTCCCAAAATTTTCGCTGACTGGGAGCTTTCCGTATTACGTGAGCAACCGTGTTACATGAACTGATTCCGATGGGCACGCATTCAAGTAAGAGGGGCAGAGAGACTGGAATAACGATTATGGATGGGCACATAATTCATCGGGATCTTTCGGGAGTTTTCCGGTGGATTTTTCCAAAACGAAACGAATGGTCGGCCGATGGGTGAGTGTCATGTGAAATATAGGTTAATTTGTGACTGTCAATATTTACAGCCGAACGTTTCGGAAAAAAGATCCATCTGTATCTGTTGCGATGTTAAAATGTGGGTTAATGTTGTGATGCTTTTCGGTAACAGTGCATAAATTTTCCTCTGGAGATAATGGGGCTCCACTTATATTTTACATCAGATATGTTACATCACCGAAAGTATGACAGAACATTTCGAATGAGCATCAAAGAGGAATGGATTGATTATTTTATTTAAATACATGGCGACCGTCATAAATATCACATGTTTTTAAATGGAAAATCGATGACGATGTGTCATGTAAAATAGGACTTTAGTTTTTTGTGTTCACAAAAAAAATTCGTACAAGAATGAACAAAATGCTGTGAAATTTTTCTAGACGATTTTTTCTCAACCGGCTGCGCCAGTTGATTTGAAGCGTAAAGCCATAAATTTACGCTACACGCCCAGGCTTTCTCTAAACAATACACTTTACGTTACGCGCCCGTTTTTTCTTCTTACAAAGTATGTAGATATACTGGTTCAGAAAAAGACAGAGCCAGGAATCTGCAAAAGTGTCAGGAAGTTGTGCGAGCAAATGGCAAAATAAAGTGGAGACTGGATAAAATGAAACTCTGTGATGAATATGGCGACAGAGCGTGTTAAACTTCAGGCTTCGCGACGAGACTTGCAACTTGCTTCAAAAAAAAAACCAGCACCCGCCACAATATCGATTCTACATAAATCAAGACCTTCCTCAATTGCTTTCAATAAAATCTAGCTGCTACATGAACATGAAGCTCAACAAAAGACGAATCTCGTTCTGGTGCGGGTTCATAAATGTGATTTTTTTTATACTCTTTCCATTCAATGAGACGAACACCGATATGATGGAGCATGTATACTGTTCATGTTTCCACACTCGTCAGTCATTCAACCATTCATGCGAACATTTACGATACCTACTACTTTTTGTTGACTAAGTTCGCATGTGCGTGACAGTTTAGTTTATGGTCCGGAAAGTGTCAGATAAGGCGGGAATGCTGCTGAGCAGCAGTTATTTTATGGCATTTGTTGGCTCAAATTTGAAGTACACTTTTCTCTTGATTGATTTCCTGTAGCTCGCTGTCAGCGGTTTGACCAATTGAATATTGAAGTATGAATATAATATAAATATTCTTAAATAAATTTTAGAACGCAAATTTTAATGAATTCTGGAAACTCTGGAAACTCTTCTGAGTTCATGAATATTCTTGGTTTCTAAAAACCCTGAAAATTTTCGTTAAAATCAACTAGCACCGACCACTTAATCACTGTAAACTGGGGTAACATGCAACACTTTTCAAATTCAATGACTTTAAAATGACCTGTGACTTAATTCATGTTATCTTCTGTTTTTGATATGTCATTTACACTCAACCGAAGTCATGAAAAGTTAAACATTCTGATGTTGAATTTGAAAACATATTTTTTATTGCTCATACATTTGATATTCAAATGTATGATCTTTCCTATCATTTTTCATTATTCATTTCAGCATAAAGCAGCCCTCAGGCAATAGAGTATTTTCTGAGACAGATTCTAGTATGGTAGCATCAACTGGTCGCCATTTTGATCTTTGATGATAAGCACTGTTCAATGCTTTCTTTTAAAAATTTCTTTCATTAAAAGCATCAACATACCTTCATGTCTTAACTTGTTATGAATTTACAAATCATTAAATAAAGAACTTATATTCTTCTCACCAAGGTGCGCTTGCAAAACCACTAAAATTGCATTGCCAGTTTTCTTTCGTTACTATCTGATCATTGAACATGCGTAATGTTGTTGTTATGTTTACCCTACCACGATATGCCGAGAAAATGTAAACATGAGAAATCAGCTGTTCGTCTGACAAGTGGGAAAATGCCTTATACACCTCTTTAACACCAGTTTAAAAGATCGATCCTGCAGAGATCAATCCTTTTGCTTTGATTATTTAGGTGAATCGATCCTGGAATCATTCAGCCGAATCGATCTTGGGAATCGATCTTTTCCAGGAGATCGAACAATCCTTATTTCCATTGATAGGATGAAATTTAAATATTATCAAACGCGAAAAGAAAACAATCATATTCAAGCAGAAAAATATTTTTACACCAACAGTTTTGATAAAGGATAATAAAACAAATATTAAGTTTGTAGGTGATATCACTAAGCCAATCTGTCGTACTGGGTAAAGTTTTTTAATGACACCAGAATATGTAAAAATGGTGTTTACTTATTGCCCGATTTTTTAAATTTTCTATGTGAATCACCCCTCATGAGAGTACAGGAAAGGCAAGCGAGGTTTTCTACTATACATACAAAGTTTTTAATTTTCAATCAAATTTTGATTACTGAATAAAGAAAGTATCAATCTGACTCAGAACTGACTTTGTAACCTCGAAAACGAATCTCAGTTTTAGAATTCTGCCAGAGTTTTTTCAAAATGACTTCAAACCCAGTGATACAAATCTAGTTTTGATAAATGAATTTTGAGTAACATTTAACTCATTTCGAAAATTCTGGTTACATATTACCAAAAACAAAATTGAATTTCTGTTGTCATTTTCTGAATACTGTATCCAATTTAGAATTCTAGATTCGAATCTTCATTTGAAATTGGAAATAATAAGCTGTTTTGAAATCCTAATTCAAATGACATTAGAAACCATCATGAGTTTATATTTCATATTCAGATTTGAAGATCTGAAACTTCATTTTTATGCAGAATTTCAACTTTTGAACGCCGGCCCATAATTGAAAAATCAGAATCAGATTAGATTCATCGTTTGAGATTCATATTTCAATTCAGTTTCAAAAATCTAACGCTAAATTAATAATCGAATTGATGAACCTGGATTGAAACCCAAAAAATAATAATTGAAATTAGAGTGTCGTGATGGAGGGCTTTGAATTAAATTTCAATGCTCATATTGAAATTTCTGATCTGGAATTACGAATCACAAATCGATTTTTGAATATTCAAAAATCGTATTGAATTTCGAAAATATATTGAAAATTTATAATTAAGATTCTATATTCAGCTCTCTAAAAATCTTTTCATCCAAGTGAAAATATTAGATGACTATTGCGTAGTGGAATAAAAGTCGCAAGTGATTGCAAACTTATAATTTTATTTGTTAACTCAATTTCAAAATTTAAAATGTTCGATTGAAGTAAGATTATTTACACAATTCAGCTGATAATAATAAGCATTAAGTAGAATTTTATGATATTTCGAAAGTTTTTTTCGGAATAAAAATGATTTTTTTAAACAGTATCCATAAAATTTTATTAATTGAAGTGATTTTGATATAAAAATGAATTGCTTGAAAAGATAAATTTTATTAAACCTTTTAAAATCTGAAGGGAGCTCAATATTTTCTTGATGTATTGTTTAACATTATTATTCATTGCATTTTTTTTTTCAAGAGCTGAATTTTAAATTAAAATTTGGATCAAGTTTGCAAAAATCAGTTTTGAACCGCATAATTATCATGTCTTACCTTCCCTTTTGAAAATTTGATAAATTTCATCGATGGTAAATTTTTTTTTATTTACTCAAGAGTTAAGAAGGTTTAGCTAACTTTATTTGAGAATATAGATTTTTTTTTCTTTCGATGTTGAAAGCTTCAAAAAAAGCTCAAATTATGCTCAAATCAACTAAGCTAAATCTACCAGAATCTTGAGCAAATTCAATTATCTCAACCGTGAAAATAAGTTTCTCACTAAAGGCTTCATTTTACCAATGTAGCTAGCCATTTTCAAGGTTTTGGGGCATACTTTCAAAAGACACTACTTAATATGAATAATGTAAAAGAATTAAAATTCAAAAATCAAAATGAACTTAATTTAAAAAAAATTTTCAGATTTTTCAATTTTTTTAATGTTTGAGCAAAAATATCAAATAAAAAAACCAGATTCTTCTTACGGCTCTGAAGCATGCAGCAGGAGGGGAAAACCATTTCCTTTTTTGATGTCGACAATTTGGAAAATTACTTATTCATATCCAGAACTCATTCAGTAACACTTACCAGTTCATTAAATTTCTAAACAAAGTTGTTAAAAAAATTATATATTTAAAACAAACTTATCGCCAATTGAAAACAACAATAGTTGAGAAGAACGTTTTTCCTTGTATCACTTTCAGAGGATTAAAAAATCCAAATCCAAATAGACTTTTCTTCTTGATACTAATTTTTTATTTTATTTTGTTTATTATATCATTCTTTTTCTGTATTTTCTACTGTTTTTCTCTTTCACACTTTTTTTTCCTTCCAATTTCTCACTCCTAAATTTTTTTTTTCGTTCGTTTTGCTATCTACTTTTCTTTCCTTTCGGTCCGTTTTAGATGCTCAGATGCCGTTCTGGATGCTCATGATCTTCATACTCAAATTTCTCTTCATTGTCCTTTTCCATCTCCATTTTGTACTACTGTACAAAGCTTGTTCTCCTGATATTTCTTTTCTTCTTTCTTACTCGTTTTTTTCTATTTTTTTTCTATTTTATTTTTATTTTCGTTGTTTCTACCTTCTTTTCTTTTATGCGACTTTTTTTATACGTTTTACATTTTTCAACGCAATCTTCTGAAATCTCCTGTATTTTTTGTCATGTTGGTTTTGTAGATTAATTTACATTGTGCCATTTTTGCAATTTATAATAATTTTATAGTTATTTAATAATTACAATTTATTTTAGACCTTTAAACCACCGAATAATCCGGGTCTATTTTGCAATCCTGTGATCTTTTTAATGTTTTGAATGTCATCACTGTTTTTTTTTTTTTTCAATTAATTCTCTCTATTCGTAGTTTGAATTATGTTTTCTTCGGAATTCATGTGGGAAATATTTTACATTTTTAGCTTATGAGTTTTTCATTGATTTAAATACATCAGTTTTTGGTCAGTTATGAAGTTTTCAAAATACTTGAAATGTTAAAAATCTCTTCTGAAAGCATTAAAAGCCTACTAGAGATTCACGAACAAGGATTTTTATAAACTGATTTGTTAATCTCACCTTTGATAATTTTGAATGAAATAATATTAAAAGTAATTTCATTCCTCTTTAAAACGGATTCTAGGTTTATTAATGTTTTGTTTTAGAAAACTGTACATTAACAGATTAAATTTCTAAAAAAAAAAATATTAAAAAAATGTATAAGAGCAGATATGATTTGAAGATTGTAATAAATATTTTCAAATAAAAAAAAGTATCAAATAAAAATATCGAAAATTTTGAATTGCCAATAATTATAACAATAATTATAACAAATGGCAACAAAATCACTTTTTTCCAAAGGTGCAAAAAATATGAGTTATTCCATATCGAGGGTACACAGCGAACAAAAAATCTTTTCTAAAATTCGCCAAACTTGGCTGACAGACTCGTAAAAGTCAACAATATAAATCCTGAATTTTTGAGAACCACCCGCCCTCTCCTCGTTTCTGGACTCTTTTACCTTTTTTCACGATTCACAAAAAGTCATCATTTTCAAAATGCAATATCATCGAGCTTAGAAGTCATAGAAAATTGACAAAATACTATTGTAGAGATTTTATTAAAATCTTTTGATTGATTTTATATATGATTTGAAAAATTGACGTTTGAAACGTCAAATTATCGATTAAAAAGTAAAACGTTAGTTTTCTTGAGGAAAGTATATTTTTCATTTTTATTATTTTTATAGCAGAAAGGTTATTTTTCATTTATATATATTTATATTCATTTTATGATTTCATCGTGTTTTTGAGTCAATTTCACGTAAGAACCAATCAAAATCCCAATATAATATTTCTAGCTTCCGAGATTATGAAGATTGAATATTTTTTCGAGGTTTTCTTCTGACTATAAAATTTATCTTGAGAAAGCAAAGATGGGTGCATTTCTTTAAGAGACTGATATCTAGCAATAAATTTTGCTTATATTTTCTCCGAAAATAGCTTGCTTCCAAGCTTAATAACTCGAATAATTTCACGGTTTTCAACGGACTTGTTCAAAACCACATTGCTATACAGTCTATCATATTTGTAGAATTGTTTACGTTTATACACTTGAATGAGATCTACAATGGTGATTCGTTGAGTTTAGCTAAAATAAATGGCGACAATATTTAATACGAATTTGAGTTTTGGTAAGACCTCCCGTAAAGTTGAGCAAATGAGTTGAAAATTTTTAGAGGTCTAATGGACATGTCATTTAGCAATTCTAGATCCCAAATATTTTACATACACTCTAATAATATCACTTAGTAATATGTACAAAAAAAAACTCAAACTATGATATCTCGGAAACAAAAAATAATGTATTGTGGTTTTGATTGTTTTTACGTGAAATTGTCTCAAAAACACGATGCAACCATAAACATGAGAATAAGAATATACTTTCCTCAAGAAAACTAACTTTTTAATTTTAAATAAATAATTTGACGTTTTAAACTTCAATAACTCAGAACATATCAATCAAAAAATTTTAATAATATCTTTACAACGAGTGTTATCAATTTTCTATGACTTCTACATAAGTTTTAAGATATTGCTTTTTGAAAAAGATGACTTTTGAAAGATCATTTTCAAAAATTCAGACTTTTTATTGTAATTCCCGTGAGTCTATCGGCCTAATTTGCCAAATTTCGGAAAAGTTTTTTTTTGCTGTGCACACTTGACTTGGAATGACCCATAAGAGAACTGATTTTATTAATTTGAAGGGTTGCTGAATTTAAAAATACTATTTGTTTTTTCCTATCAGCTGTTGTTTCTAGCATAATTTATGAATATTTGTGAAAATATGTTAAAACACAATACAGAAATGTATTTGCAAATTTAGCAAAACGGCAGCATACTATAATGATTTTATAAATCAGGGTCTTAGCTTGGGACTAAGTTTTCGGGTATCGGAAAAGAGTCCTAGGAACATATTGAAGTGTTTTTTTTTCTCCTTATTTTTCCC
The DNA here is from genome assembly GCF_029784155.1 of Uranotaenia lowii. Lineage (NCBI taxonomy): Eukaryota > Metazoa > Arthropoda > Insecta > Diptera > Culicidae > Uranotaenia > Uranotaenia lowii. Next base: position 90,450,796 of record NC_073693.1, on the reverse strand, counting down.
CGGTTTGCAAAATGCAAGAATTTTAATGGAATTTGAAAGATATGTAGGTATTAAAAACCAAAATTGAATCTTAGATATTTTTAGTTTAAGCATTGCAGTCTTCAATAAAATTATGCAATTTATTTAAATCTTTGAATATCCTATCGATTGGTCTGGTTCTGATGAAAAAGGTTCTCCTAAGTGAAAAACCTTTTTAATCACTAATTGAAATCTTTAACACGTATGTCACCCGGCTTCACCCACTGCAACATATTTCCAACTTCAAAAAGCCAGAATATCAACTGGAGATTTCATTGCGGCTTAATTTGGAATAAAAACGATAACTCCATATTGATGTAATGGCATATCTGCATATAGAATGTTCTCAAAGTTGAAGAACTTTGCTATAGTTTTCGTTTCTATGAATCTGAATTGCTCAGCATAACATAAATAATAAATAGATTCAAAACTGGTTTTAAAAATTTTTCAAAACTTCTTAACGCCATATCACTCAAATTAAAGGAGGAAGTCGAAATCTGACAAAAGATTCGAGTTCAGAACGCCTAAATCTTTCAAAATCAGTTGATACAAAACAAGCGCCGAAAAAAAAATCCCTTGTGGAACAAATTCGTATACAATATTTCATTCTCGAATCTTGGCTTATAATATAGCTCTGTTGAAAAATCTGTTGCTTCTTGAGCCAATAACCACGTGATCGTAAACTTCTAACACAGCTGTACCGGATAAGTTTTTCAATAACTGTTCGCCAACTGTATTGTTAATATAATGTTGCGAATGCCTTAAAGATGGTAAAACGACTATAATCGAATCAAAAAAGAAGCTTTGAAAATGTCTTCAAAATGCATTATTTTAATTTGATTTTCTTTAACGATTTTCTGATTTTCTGATGTCTCATAACAATCATGATCCGCTCAGAAGTCACAGAGACAATATCTAACATCGAGCATCTTGTCCTCCATCCGCGGTTGATTGGCTTTCATTCATTCATTCATTTTTTTCTATGCGCAAGAAAACCAATCCCACATTCCATGAGCTTCAGCTCCAGCTCCAATGAAGATGAAGATGATTTTCCCGGAGGCAATACGCGATGCGTGAGCTCGCGAGCACCCCAAAAGATTTATTGGTAATCTTTACAGTTTTATTACCCATTCTTTGTGTTGTTATTTTGGCTGGGCTGTTCAATTCGGGTTTGGGAGTCCCAGATTGGGTCCGGACCCATCAACCAATCTACTGAATGATGCTCCCGAAGACGACACGCGGCGGCTGCGGTGGTACTTCATTTGTTTATGAAAGACATTTGTCTTCGTCTACGCCAAGCCAATACGCCTCAACCGAGCCAAGCGCAAGCCGCCAACCGGAACGTTTTACGCGCGTCAGAAGACGATTGGGACCATCCCGTCTTCAATTTTGCCATGTAAAGTTCAGGTCGGTGCGGTTTCTGGGATCCACCCTGTTGATGTTCGTTGAAATTTTCCTTCATTTTCCGCCAATCTGCCCGGATGAGACGAAAGAAAAAAGGAACTATGAGAAGGGCGACGAAGCGTTTGGGTTAATACTTGGATGAAAATGTCAAACAGAAAGATTCCTGAGCCCAGCAGAATAGGAGGAACTTTTAGAAATTTTTGAAGGAACGGATCTGGTTCACCGCAGGGATTGAATCCTCTTGTTCCTCCCATCTCATTCAAGGAATCCCTGACAGGGATAGGACGGAGATAACATGAAGGAAGCATCTCAATAAGACCTACGCCTTCAGTTACTTTTAGGATTCATTGGCAATAAGACGAAATACCAGAGGACCAACATAAAAATAGGATATCCGTCTGGGACATGAGTAGAAATCCGTATGAATTCAATAATTTACTTTTTCTCTTTTCTAATCAAAGACGAAACCCGAAGTAGACAAAATGTGAAATTATTACTTGGAGATTATGGCATTCCGAATGAATGCCTTCATTAACAAAAGCTGTAATTCAGGCAAGATTGTGGAGGAGGAAAATTGGAATTTTTTCCGTTCTGCCACTGATTACCGATGTTGTGGAATGTGAGGCAAACTCAATAACAAATTTTCTAAAAATCTTCTTCCGTTAAAATATCCCATTTATTATTATAGCTTTTATAATTTTTCTTACTTGGTAAATTAATCATTAATTTTTTTCCTTCTTTTTCAGGTAAGGCATCAAGATTCATTCCCAAGATTTGTAAGTAAAAATTTGAATAATTCATGACTACACATTATAGCACTATAATAGTTGACTGAGTCGATTTTGATTCAAAACTCATAATTTTTAGCAGAATTTTTTAGTAATAATTATAGGAGTAAATTTTAACTTTTACGTCTGTATGGAAAAAATGACTATTTTATTCTGGAAAATCAACTTTTTTTTACTTCTTCCGTAGACCAGAACCTGCAGTTGTTGTGTCAATTTATAAATTCTTCTGCTAAACAACTTTGTTGAAGACCTTAACTTTGTAACTTATTTGGCGAAAAAGATATAAGTTGATTAATGAGGGTATGTCTTTTGACATTGAAAAATAGTTAATTCAACTGACATCTTTGCAGGGGCCTAGCAAAGTTTTATGACTTCTTTTCAAGCAATACCTCGCTAGACATCAGCAGCAGTAATGTCAAATAAATTCATTGTTTTCTAATGCCAAAAGACAACAGCAAATAATTTTTTTTGTACCTTATAAGATACGAAATTAAAGTCTTGGGCAAATTTGTTCAGCGGAATATTTCAATTTAAGAATTGTTCAAAACGCAGATATCAGTGGAGGAATAGAGTTATCTTTATTCAGTTTCGTCTGTGAGGTCATTAAAATACAACTATATTAATTAGCGATAGCCAATTGTTTCATTCCCATTCTCATATTCCCTAACCGGAAAAGTACTCGTTTCTCCATGCGTAATTTGGTTCTTCTACTCAATATTTCTGGCAAAACTGTTGTGTTACCACGAACCTAACTTGAGTAGTCTTGCTTAGTAGTGTTATGATGAAAACATTTCTACCGTGTTTATCATGATCACCTGTCATCAAGAATCATCGATCTATTGTTCAATTGCGAATTGACCAAAGCATGTGGAAAACCAAAACAAACAGTGTTTGGTCCTGCTCGATGCAGTGGATCGATCCGATCCACAAAACTTTGTTCTGTCCTGTGGTGAGTTTCAACAGGAATTTCTAAATTGTAAATGTACTATTGTAAACCTTACTAACAAAAAAACTCTGTGAAAATCAAGCTTTTTGGCCCCAGGGTTTGAGAAATTCAAAATGACCCCAAATCGACATTGTCTACTGAAATTGATATCCCAATTTCAATCAAAATAAATTATTCAACTCATAAAGGAACCGACATATAATAAATAACCTCATTCAACGCAAAACAAACTCTGCTAAATTTCATTAATAAACGAAATTCGGCTAAGCCGACTTAGCGCCGAAATTAATCTGCTAGAGCTACTTTGGGTACATCCAAATTCATTCACCCGATAGCTTCCGAACAATAAATCTCATCAGCGCCTTTCCTGGACAAAATGCTAATGTTCATGATACACCAAGAGAGAAAAAAAGGAATTAAAATAAACGATGAATTTAAAAACAAATAGTAAATACCTGGCCTATAGTCAGGTCTAAAAATAAAAAAAATAAAAACTCAGTTCAAGCGATCATGGCACACGAATATGCAAATCATTTTTCTTTTACCCGGTCAATGGTCGTTTTACCGATACTTACAAATGATGAAAAAAAACTTGAATTGATGGATAGTGAGAATGAAGAGAATTGAATGTACCTTGTCAATGTTAAGTTGGAAGAAATAAATTGAATTGGAATTGCGAAAAAGTTCAAACACAATTTTACCACAAACATTTTATGACATTCAATTATTTGACAATTATTTGACCATTGACCATTGACCAATTAAAAAACCCGAACGTCAAATTGGTCTGATTGAATCACCAATCAGTGAGCATGTAGCAAATTTTGATTCATTAGGCTGATCATTATCCAAACTATTTTTCAAGTCTTTAAAAGAGTTTTGCATTGAACAGGTTTACAACTTTCACCAAACTGAGCCTGCCTTGTCTATAAAACAATATTTTTATTTCGTTTCGATTATAGTCGTTTTACCATCTTTATGGCATTCGCGACTTTATCAACGTTACAGTTGGCGGATCGTTATTGAAAAACTTATCCGGTACAACTGTGTTCGATGTATAAAACAATAGTTTTGTTGAGTTTGTTTGGATCCGGCACGAGTTAAATGATTACAACTCATTTAACAAAATTTCTCATTTTCTACGAAAAGTTAAAAAAAAAGCTGCAAAATGCTGCAGCGAATTTATATTTTCCTAACCTAGATGCGAGCTATTTTAACAAATAACTTGGCAAAATCCAGGTATTTGCTTTCGAAATTGCTTTCAAAAAAAATCCGGACAATATCCGGAAAAAATTGGTCAAAACCCAGGAATTACTCAAAATAAAGAAAAATAAACTTGGAAAAAATATTTTTCATCAAAATTTATCTTTTAAATCGTATTATATGCTTCCAATAAACTTTTTATGATTATTTCATAAAACTTGCTTAAAAAATTTCGCTTTGAACGCATAAATGAAAAACTTTTAAAACATTATTTGTTTTTTTATTTGATTTATGAATGAGAATGAGAATAAAACTAGTCACAATCCGGGATTTTTCGATGAAATTCGGGCAACAGGACTGGACCGGACTTTTCCAAAAATTTATCTAAAACATCCGCGATAAAACCGGGCAATCTGGCAACCTTGGCCTAGACCCAAAAAAATCTTTTGTATATAATCCATAAAATCACTCTTGTGACGACACTACAAGAATATTCGAAAATTTAGTTTTCTAATAGGTATTTATCGACACTAAAAATGAAAAACTTCCTTAAAGAGTGAGTGTTGCTTTTCAAAATACAGTCTTTTAATTAGGCATAACAGAAAATGACACAAGCAGTGCTGAACAATATAACTTGCTATCCAAAATTTTAAGTCTCTGTATCTTTTGTCGCATAAGAAATTTCAACTCATAATATTCAAATGTTTAAATGTTCTCAAAAAAATTAATATGTTCATGAAATTATATTCGGCAAATCAGTCCAGTTTCTTATAAAATTTATTTTAATCCTACGTTTCGGTGTCGTATAACACCTTCATCAGGGATCCTACAATTTGTGTGGTTTAAAAAGTGTAATGATTTGTGTTTTAAAAGCTTATACTTAGTCCTACTTACAAAATGGTCAATCTTATTGTGCTTTAGTAAAAGCGTATTGTCCGGTCTATTTTTCGTTGGATTCCACTGTAAATATATATAATTTTGTGATTTTGTTGTTCAAAGTGTTATAAAATCTATCTTACGTAGTTAAATTTAAAATTTCAAATTTTCTACACACAAAACACTTATCAGTACTTTTAGGCGGTATGATTGCTATAACATAGTTTCTTCTTGCGGTGTTTTATGACTATCGGTATTTTTGGCGTTTGTTTTTTATGGCTATCGGTATTTTTGACATATGGTTTTTTATAATTGTGTTTGTGTAATATATCTAATACTGAGACAAAGATAGTGTTGAGATTGTTTACATCTGTGCGTTGGTTGACTGTATTGTTGGTGTTAAATATGTGACACATCTCTAGAAAGTTTAGAGTGTGTTTGTTGAAACTACTATCCAGTACGATAGTTTTATCAAGGTTGAATGTGTGCCCTGTCTCTAAAATGTGTTCGATGAGAGCTGTATTGTCTTTCTCTTTCTGTCTATTGGTTGCTGTGGTGTTGTTTACATTTCTGTCTTGTTTTGTTGCTAGTACTTTCATGTTGCTACGATGTCCTGAGAGTCGTTGGTCAAGCGTATTCTTGGTGAGTCCAATGTATACGCATGGACAGGGCTCTTCACATGGGATCTGGTAAACAACATTGGATTTCTCTCCGATCCTCTTTGGGTCTTTCACACGTGTGTGTAGATCTCCTACTGTTAGGTTTCTCCTGCTGGCGATTTTGACGTTGGGGTAGTCGGTGGCTAGACATTGGATGAGTCGTTCGGTGAGCAGTGGAATATAGGGCACCGAACGATAAACTATTTCTGTGCTGGATATGTTGTCGGATGATTCTTTATTTTCAGGTGGATGGATGGATTTCGGGATATCGGAATGGCTGGTTTCTGGATCGGATGCTGAATCTGTTAGTGGATTGTTGTGTAGTGTTGTGATAATCGGAGTTTGGATGGAATCTGGTTGATGAAGTGCTGAATTGTTGGTGGATGATTGGTTCTGGCCGGTGTTATTGTGTGGTTTGGATGATTGATCGAGGTTGATGGTTGAGCTGGTTGGTGATTTATTGGAGTTTGGATTGATGTGGTCGGTGAGCAGGAGATGATGATTGATGTTTGGTTCGTTGGTTCGTTGCTGTGATTTTCGTTGCTGTATTTTCTTGTTTGTGTTTATCATTCTGTTGATCAGTTTTGTAGGGTAGTTGTTTTGAGTGAGATATTTCCGTATTATTTGGAAAATATCTTGATTTTCATCGTTCCTAGATCGGAAGGCTATTCGTTCGATGAAGTTATTGGCGACGTTGAGCTTATGCTTAAGTTGGTGGCAGGAGTGCCAGTTTAGCATTCGTCCGGAAGCTATGGGCTTTATGAACCATTCTGTTTTAAGTTTTTGATTTGTACCACGCACTACGACCATATCCAAGTATGGGAGGCGGTTTTCATGTTCGATTTCTATTGTAAATTGCAGTCGTTCTAAATTTAACTACGTAAGATAGATTTTATAACACTTTGAACAACAAAATCACAAAATTATATATATTTACAGTGGAATCCAACGAAAAATAGACCGGACAATACGCTTTTACTAAAGCACAATAAGATTGACCATTTTGTAAGTAGGACTAAGTATAAGCTTTTAAAACACAAATCATTACACTTTTTAAACCACACAAATTGTAGGATCCCTGATGAAGGTGTTATACGACACCGAAACGTAGGATTAAAATAAATTTTATAAGAAACTGGACTGATTTGCCGAATATAATTTCATCAAAACATACAGTCGAAAACTCAACATCAACATTAATATGTTCTTTACAAAATAGTTTAATGACAATAAACGTCTATTTTCGCTTGGAAAAAAAGTACACACTTTTAATAACCTTAACAGATCGCTATTTCACTTCTTAGATTTTTTTTTCCTTTTGTTGTAAGTTTAAAAAATTCTACTCTTCTCCCTCAATCAGTCGAAATTATGGTTTTTAAAATTCGTTTATTTTTTTAGGGCGCGAATGAACCCGAAAAGATAGATAAAAAGCTAATTTTCGTAGAGATTCGTTAACTTCATGGAATTTTTTTTCCAAAGCAAAATTGCTTGAAAATACATTTTAAAAGAACCTGGTGCACGAATTGTGTATACACACGGCTAAAGGGCAATCTTTTTCGAGTATCTATATTCAATTTAAAAGAAAAAAATAAATAAAAGTCTAAGGTGGATCATAAGACTCAGAGAAGTTCTCAAATTTTATCACATCAAATAGAATTTTCTTTAGGTTTTGGTTTCAAAAATTCTAATCGTATTGGTGATGCGATTCCACATTCATTTGACAGAACTAGTTAAACTTATAGATATGGATCTTTGGAATCGGATTCACATGTGAGATGAAAATTTGAACTTAATTTATAGCTTCAAGTGAAGTCTTCGAAAAACTTTTAGTAACCATTTTTCTCATTAATTTCAGGATTCAAATTTTTCACATTAAAAATTGAATTAGGAAATTTGTGATTGAATTTTTTAATGCTGGCTTAAATTTCTTAATAAAGCAAATGTATCAAGCAGAATCTTTAACTTTTGAAAGCTTTTTTTCAGTGGGGATAGAGTTGGATAATCTTTCAGAAATTGTTATTATGATCACAATTTGGCTATTTTCACAATGATTATTCAATCAAGGTGTTTGATAAAAATTAAAAACCATGCCGGAATTTTAGTGCATTTCTGGGTTGCTTTTGAATGTTCAAGAAAATTCTTTGCACACATTACTGACCGGAAGCCTTTTAATAGGCTTTTAGCTACCATAGCAACTATTACTTTTAAGTTTAAGTTCAAACAAATTGTTTTTTAAACAACTTCCTCTCTAATTAAACAAAAATAGAATTGAATAGAAACAACTTCTATTTTAACTAAAAGAAAGTTTTTTTTTTCATTACCGTGTTATAGGCAGAAAATCTGACAGCCAATTTGGGTGAAGTAAAACGTAAACAAAGTTTTCTTAAAAAGTGGAAGTTTAAAGGAACTTTTTGGACAATATTGAGTGTGTTTTAGATTGAACAGAAAGTACAATACAGTTTTCAATATTGTTTTTTTCTTATATCTGTTATTTTGCTACTTGATTTTCGTGTTTATCAAGCAGTAATCGCTTATTGCTGCTTTAAAAAAATGCAATCTTAAAAAAGTAATATTACATTTGATACATCCAATTTTCAAAAATATTCACTACCAAAATCTGCGCAAAGAACGATTTTATTTATAAATGTCTCAGTCAAAAAATTAATAAATTGACTATTTACTTAAAAATATCCTTCAAACTAAGAACATTATGTTGTTTCAGGAGCAAACTGAACACATCGAAGCGGCCACATTGGACTCCCCAAATGTTATGGCTTTTGCTGAAGGATGTGAAATTATGGATGTATTACATGGACGTTACATTAAATCTATTGTGTGCCACTCCACTTTCGGTATTTTTTTTAAAATCAAGTTCATCAAACTTTGAATGTTTTTCATTATAAAAATAAAGAACGTTATGGTGTAAATACAATCGTTGCCTTTCCGGAAGAAAAAAAACTTTGGAATTTCAAGTTTTTTAATGAAAGCTAGTGGTGAAGTGATGAAATGAAAATATGGTACGAGGTAAGACGACAAAAATGTGTTACTAAACTCACAAATCAGACTGGTGAAGTGTCATAAAAAAATCCTAAAAAATAAACGCTCAATTAAAAAGGAAATTAATTCCCAAAACCGTAGAGCTTCTTAAACCATCATTCAAATAAAAAAAACGGTTATCAATAAAATAACCATAGGTTTGGTTCGGATACCCAATTTAAAATTTATCAGTATTGAGTAAAATCGATCTTTGATAACTGATTAACTAAACAACCTGCAAGAAAAATAAATACAGATTTTGAATCTTTTAACTATTCACCAGATAATCACGAATTCAGATATTTCCTTGATATTTTAGTTTCCAAAAAACAGCGCTTTGAAAAAAAAATTTACAATTTTTAGAATATTTTTTTTTGGAAAACTGTTTCTGAAGTTATTCAAGAAAGTCTTTTTGAGTAGTTGATAACTCATTTATTTAATCACTGTGTTGAAGACACAAATCGTTTTCACGAATGCTTTAAGAAACTTCAAAGATTTCATTCGGTTAAGAAATCTAAAATCGTCAAAATTTTCGTATTTTGCAGATTTCGAAAAAAATTGCAATGAAGTACATTAAACACCTAACTATTTTTTCAGCAGTCAGAAAAAATGTGAAATTTGTTGCATTGTGCAATCGATTTTAGATTGGAAAGAATGAGGATATTTTATTCTTAGAGTGTTCAGTGATCAGTCAGAGTTGATCTTTTATTAAATTTATCCACCCGCGGGCTTTTCCCTGCTCACACAAAAAAAAAAAATATAGTGCAAATAAAATTCAAATAAATTAGGAGAGATAAGGACATAATGGCCACATTAAGGAAAGCGCTTACTTATCCATAGATAACAGCTATAATTTGTAAATTGCATCATTGATTCGTGTTCGAACACTAATATAGTCTATTTCTTAGTTGGCTGAAACTCGAAAATCGAAAAACTAGATATTTAAAAACGTTTGAAAATGCATTTAAAAAAATTGCCAAAAGCTGAAAACCAGTCACTGTAGGTGCATAATGAGAACCCCCCCCCCCCCCCCCTTAGGCAGTATAAGCACCATGAATCAGGGTACGATGAGCGTTTTTTTGCCGGGGAATCTAGCAGCGAATTCAACTGCTGAGAAACAATGTGTACATCATGTTGCAGTGCGTACATTTAAGATCAAGATGATTCATAAGAAGATCATAAGAACCTCTGCTCAAAGATTATAATATTTTCGTCCCTTGAAAACCCAGCTGGTTTTTTTTAAATATCTCTGTAAAAATGATAAGGAGATTCCTTCTGAAAAATTAATACTATAAAAAGTACGAAACAAATCCTCATGAAAATTTATTTAAGCAAATCCGTACTTTTGTAGAAAAGATGAGTACTGATTACGCCCCGGGTGCTTGTTATGCCCTCAACTCCCCTAATTGAATAAATTTATGATTAAAACATTAAATATTTGAAATAAATCGTATTCGATCTAATATTCGTTGAAATTTATATCTAAAAAAAACCAATATTAAAAAAAAATATTTCAATAGAGATTCAATGAGCATGAAAAACATAGTAAGAAATAAATGATTAAAAATTTGTTTTTAAACATTGAAAGTACGAAGAATACATAAATTAAGAAAACATCACAAATCAAAACTAAGCTCAAAAGTTGCTATCTACACATAATTTTTTTTCGCATTTCATAAATGATTTTCAAAATCACGACCGATTTGAAAAAGGAGATTTGAAAAAAATTATAACTTATTAATATTTTGAAGCGCAGGTTCAAGATAATTCGGCTCTTATTATTTGAAAAAAATGTCCATTTATTTAAAACTCAAAAATTTTGAATTGCAAAGCTAACTTTTACATTTGAAAAAATAATTTGAAAATCAATGCTGGATATGAATAAAAATGAATTTCTCTAAATACAAATATTATGAAATTTTATTAACTTTTTTTTCAACAAATTAAGTTGATATCTCATTAAAACCCTTCTAAGTGAGGAACTGAGCATTAATAAGAACAAAAATGATAAATAAAAAGGTTTGAGATTGAAATTGGTTTTGTGTGATGCTATTTTCTTGAATATCATGGAAAATTTATGATAAGTTGGGTCTTTTTCACAATTTAGTTGAACAAAAATCAAATGAAATCTGTGAGAATTTAAAAATTCTGTGTTCTGTGACACAGATTCAGTGATGAAAATTTGCTCAAAATTCTGTGTAATTACAGATTTTTCTATGATTTCGGCAACCTTGAATATAAGTGGTCACGATTTGTCAATTTCAGATTCAATCGTCAAACAAAAAGCCCTGAGTCCAGACTGTAGGTCTTAGGTTGAGCAAATTTTCTGTTACATTTATTAAGACCTATTTTAAACACCTTTCTGGATCCAGTAATTTCCCACTACTGTGGAAATTTCATTTCATGAACCTAAAATTTGAATTGGCAAAATCGAATTGGGGGGAAGGGATGAGGGTTAAACCTCTTAATTTTCGCGATTTCGATTCTCACTATACAATTTTGGGTATGAACGCAACAGAGATTTGCTAAATAGGCATTCGATTTTACAACCTTGTCTATGGGTGTTGAATTTTACGTTATAATTTGATATGTGATGATAATGCTTCTAAATAAAATTCTACCCGCTCATTTTCACCATCATTCATTTCATCTAACCTTCTATCCATCTATAAAAATTCCTAACCTTTAGATATCCCTACTAAAAAGGACATCACTTTTCACCGATAAGGCCGATAAATTAAAAGAACAAGATATTCTTAATTTTCCTATAATTTCAAATTAAGTATTTTTTTCCAAAAATCCATCAAAGTAATTATTAAATTGAACATCTTGGTTCGGGATTATTTTCGCCAGATTTGTTTTCCCACTGTCCAACTGCTAGTCGTAGGTATGAATGAACGAACGAACGGATGGGTAAATGGAAATGAATGAATGAGGCAAAGAATGAATGGATGGATATGCCAAAATGAGAATGGATGGTGCCAGCTAAGCCAACAGATGGCCAAACGAGCCCAATACCTACTTATAAGTAGTGTCTAGGTTGGTACCGACCTGCAAATTGCTTGCCTGTGTCGCTAATCCAACACTAATAGTAACGCCATTTGGCCGGATGTCAATTCTGTGCTGTTTTTTCTTTCTTTCTTTTTTTCCGTTCAATATTCAACCGGTCACTTTTGGCACGTCTCAATTGATGAAGAATTTTTTTTTTGTGCCAAAAATTTGGGTTATTCTGCTGAAGTTGAATTTTTGAATGGTGAGTCACCTTTGTTGACTTTTTCTTACACTTTGTAAAAGAGTTTTCCTCAAAATTTGTTTCATCATAAAAACTGTAAAATATTGTAAGGTGAACAATGCATTGGTGACTTCAACAAAGCGTTCAACCTCATTCGAATGCACGCCTACACTCGCCACATCATAACTCATCACCGAGAATTCAACCGCATGCATATAAGGAAATTGCACTGTTGCATTCTAATCGATGCGTCAGGCAGTCGTCCTTTCTGGAGGAAAATTTCTATCTATCTTATTCATGCAAACCTCACTTCATCGGTTGGGGATTCTCCATTGTAGACAGAAAGCGCAAAAAGAGTCCCGCTGGCGATTCATACGCGTTCTTGTTTGTGATCCTCCATGTGTGGGGGAGTCACGTCTTCAGCTTGAAGGAAGCATTTCACCAACGTTCATACATAGTACTCGGATTCAATGGGAAATTACCATGCCATTTTTGTGTCATTCATCCTTCTAAAATGACAGAAGTTGTAGGGAAGGGTCTCAAATGAAGGGGGTAATGCTCAGCACTAATCACTTTTACACTTACTTCGCTTTCATGGTGGACGCGGACAACCGTTGCTCTTGACTAGATGACGCATCGAAATTTGCTTCAGCTGTCTTAAACGTTGACTGTGGAATTAATATTTTGTTTATTGATGAGTTCAATTTGATACTTTGTAAAGCGTTTTATGACTTTGAAACATTTTAAGTCAATGCTTTCTCAAAAAGTTTATCAAAAGCTCTTAAAATATTACATTTGATTTGATTTTTCAAATATCAAGAAAGGTGTTAACTTAAACTCAAATAGCAGTTAGAAAAAATGATAAATACTATTTTGTGTCTTTTTGTTTTGTCACATTCGCGTTTTGTTGGGTTTTTGCAACAAAGATAATTATGCTGCATCAAAAGCAATTAACCGTCGTTTGATTGCAATCCAAACAAACGAAAACTTCCGTGTCAGAGAACACTTTTCCAAAAAAGCACCTTGTTCAAGTGCCTTCTCTCTTGAAACTTTTCGGAACATAAAGCATTTTACCGATAAACTTATCCACAAAAGTACCTACATTTTAACATTCGGCTGTGACGTGACTTTGAGTTATAATGGCAACTTCCAATTGCATTGCTTCCGAATTCATCCCCCCTTACCTTTGGACTCTCCTGGGGGGAAAATCCCTCCCTTCGAAAAACCAGAAAACAAATTGGATTTTCCCCCCGAACTGACATTACAAACTTGCAAACGACACACTTTTCATTCGTTCGACTCCTCTCGAAGTTCCTAAGTCGTTTTCGACAAAAACACGGAAAAGCCTCAACCATCCCATCATCTTCCTTTGGTTTCGTTTTATGTGATGTCGGTTGAAGTTGTTGTTGTTGCATTCCAAAAAACGGAAGTTGTTTGCTTATTGCTAGCTACAGAAAACCAAGTACCTACTAGTTGAGTCAAGTCACTTTAACGCTCTCTCTGGATGCTTTTTCATCGGATGGGATGTCAATATTTGGAAGGATTTACATCCTCGGCTTTGCTGAGAGCGTTCTGAACGGTTTCTGGCTAAAGGAACAACTTTCTAAGCCACATGCTATTAGCACTCTTACCCTGGAGAAGTAGTAACAGTAACGATTAGTTTGTTTCAGCAGCGTTGAGACTAGAAGCTAAACTAGAGAGAGTGGCTGTTTTAACGTCCAATCAGGTCTGGTGGACGTGAACATTTAGTTAGCAAGTTTAAAATTAATTTATATTTATTCAGCAATTTATCTTAGAAACATTTAAAGGCTTAATGGATTAAACGTTTCCAATTATCTTATAGAATTGGGAATCAAAATAAATTCACTAGGATTCAAACACAAACAATAATGGAAATGGAATTGTTATAAGGAATTTAGATTTATCAATTCATTATTACTCCAAAAGATTTCCTTCTCATGATTCCTTTTTACCAGGAACTTTTACAAAAACTATGCAACGAATCTCTGACCAAAAAAAAAATTTCGTCCATTATTCTCCATCCAATGTATTAGATAATCAAAACTGTAACTCATTTGTTTTGAATTCCTCGTTCTTTTTATACGTATTTGAATACGGACTGACATTTTTTTCAAATTACTTTTTTAACTTTTGCTTGATTATCCATGAAGACGGTTTCCGTTTGTTGTTTCTATTTCTGTTCTTGTTAAATCTTCCAGCTTATCCTTGGTAACAATTTGAGTCGGCGTAAAAGAATTAGAACAACTTCCACGTAGCACATTAAGACTGTTTCAATAGAGAAACATTTTAAGAGTCTTTCGAAATTTACAAAAGGAAGCTGCCAATGGTGTTTCTAGAAAGAGGATTTCGAAAATTAAACCCGAGCAGACTTGCTCTAATTGATAGCAAACAGTAACCAAACTGAGCTATCAAAGCCAAAATGATAGCATTATTTGGTGTTGCATGTTTCCAGATGCCACAATAAGGTTCCTTTAAGGTATCAAAATGCTGAAAAAATTATGAAAAACCAATACGTAAACAAAGCCACGGTGTCTCTGGGAGAAAACTTTATTTTTCGAAAATTAGCATCGCTAATTTTTGCACCATTCGAAAGCTGGGACTTTCCCCTTTCATTTGAGCCCAAATTTGAAATAATCCACCGGGGGGTCTAGAACATTTTATTTTTTTGAAGATTTTTTAACCTTTCTACCGGTTTTTTCAAAGTCAAAATCGTACTAATCACTGTGAAAACGGTTGTATTTCCCTTAGCGCAAATCCAACATCATATGTCAATAACATGATTTAATAGGAAATTTCCCTGGCTACAATTTTGTAGAAGACATCAAAGTGATACAAATTGAGAGAAAAGAGTTGGACTGTCACAAACAGAGTGATTATTATTTCATTAGAAAAATCTAATAAAACTTCTCACCACTGATTGTAGTTAGACCAGGAAAAGTATTCAACGAGCTTAGTTATTGATTGTTGAGTGTATCAATGTTCAAAACGGTTTATTTACATTGAAAAATCAATCTTTTACATGAAATTGATCAGTATTATCTGAAGTTATGAGCATTTCTAGGGTCTCCCACCTATCTTGAAAATTTAGTTATTTATATTCTGAGCTAAGTTAGATTGAATACTTTTTAAACAAACATTTGGGACTAGGAGACAAATCAGATTTACTTCTTACAGTTAAGCCCAAATTTCAAATAATTCACCTGAATTTCAAAATCAAACATCTTGGTTGAAAATCTTTCAATCTTTTTGATGATTTCTGAAGGTTTTCATACTTTTTACTTTTGATTGATTGTTAAACCTTAAACAAGGGTATCACAAGCATGATAAAGTGTCATATATAAAATTAAAAAAAAAACTCAATCTATTCTTTATGTTTGATTGCAAAAATTAGTGTTTTTGGAACCACTTGCACTCGTGTATGTAAGAATGTGGTCGAGTTTTTGTAAGTTTTCAAGCAAAAATTCGAGATTGTTCATTTTTCTCAAACGTACAAGAACTGAACCTAATCTTTCATTACCTTGCATTGATTTTTTTTTTGATAAAAAGGAAAAAAAGATTACAAAATCTCAACATCAACTTTGTTTTCAACAATTTTAAAAGGTTGATTTGATGTAATACTATTATCTGAAAATATTCTCTCAATTCACTTTAAGTTTTCAGATCTGAAGTCATCAGATTTTTTGTCATAAACAGTATTTGAAGCAGTGGCTTAAAATGCTTAAAATAATTTTTCTACATATATTTGCCCAGATTAGGAACTTATTCAAAATGTAACTTTGCTCAAAGTATGAAATGAATAATCTAATCTTAGTCAACTAGGTGACTTTTTTTTATATGGCCAGAACAAATTTGAAATATATCTTTTGTTAGGAGTTTATTAGGAGTTGAAACATCGCGAGTAGGAGAGAAGGGGGGGATTTAAAATAGAAATTAATTCAAATTTTCAATACATTGGAA
This sequence comes from Uranotaenia lowii, assembly GCF_029784155.1. NCBI lineage: Eukaryota > Metazoa > Arthropoda > Insecta > Diptera > Culicidae > Uranotaenia > Uranotaenia lowii. The sequence goes on along the minus strand of NC_073693.1, from coordinate 90,434,656 downwards.
AAAAAATTGAACCAAAGCTGGCTTGCAACAAACTTGTATACAATCTACATTGCACAAAATCAAACAATCGAGAAAATTAAGATCAAACATTTTAACAAAAAAATTCTAAACGACAGGTGATATTACTCCCAGCATCTTCAGTTTGGTTTTCGTTCTTTCAACTGTTATAATTTTCGAAGAATGTATCAAATTTTTGTTTAAAATACCTTAAACATTATTTATTCCTCACTTAGGGATTTTTGGAAAAATTTGAGTGACAAAAAAAAAGAATTTGATATTTGTTCCGGAATAATAAAACCATAAAAATGTTCATAACTTCAGATGATTCTGATCAATTTCATGTAAAAGATTGATTTTTCATTGTAAATAAACCGTTTTGAACATTGATACACTCAACAATCAATAACTAAGCTCGTTGAATACTTTTTCTGGTCTAAGTACAATCAGTGGTGAGAAGTTTTATTAGATTTTTCAAATGAAATAATAATCACTCTGTTTGTGACAGTCCAACTCTTTTCTCTCAATTTGTATCACTTTGATGTCTTCTACAAAATTGTAGCCAGGGAAATTTCCTATTAAATCATGTTATTGACATATGATGTTGGATTTGCGCTAAGGGAAAGACAACCGTTTTCACAGTGATTAGTACGATTTTGACTTTGAAAAAACCGGTAGAAAGGTTAAAAAATCTTCAAAAAAATAAAATGTTCTAGACCCCCCGGTGGATTATTTCAAATTTGGGCTCAAATGAAAGGAGAAAGTCCCAGCTTTCGAATGGTGCAAAAATTAGCGATGCTAATTTTCGATAAATAAAATCGTTCCACCAGAGACACCGTGAAGCACGAATAGCAAAATGATAGCACGCTTAGATGTCCCGAACAACCGCAACCGCATTGCTTATAACTGAGAGAAACAAAAAAACGTTTTCACGTCTATATCATCTAAAGACAAAAAAAACACATTCCATCGTGACGTGAAATCGCGTTTCCGAACTCTTCTAAACTGTTATCATTCTAGAAGTCAATAAATTTACTAAAAAATGAAAAAAAAATAGTAGCTAACGGTCCCAAATTGAATTTCCTTCCTAATAAATTTAATTTGGTCATTAAAAAATTTTAGTTTTTTGTGTTGTGATCGATTACTTCTGTGACATGAATTTTTGACTTCAGTACAATCAATTTGATTTCCTGTTCTCTCTCTTTGGAAATAAGAAATCGGTGTCTTTAAATTAGTTGAGTTGATTTTAAATATTTTCAAAAATTGGCCATTAAAAACAACATTTTGAATTAACTGAAAAAGGTAAACTTTGATTGTTATTATTTGGTTGTTTATGCTGCCAGAAATAGCAATAGAAATTTTGGAAGCGATCCATCCAGTCGTGAATTTGCGCAACAAGCCCTCATTTTGTATGGAAATTTATATGGGAAAACCAATTTTTTTCATTCAAAAACCGCCAGAGATGTACTGAAAGTTCTGAAAAAATATAACTTTAGATGAAAAATTTTCTTGATTTTCGCACTGCAATTCATGTGAACAAAGCACAAACCTAACTTTTAACCCAGAAAAGATATTCGATATTATAAAAAAAATCCAACATTTTTTTTCGATTTTTGCGTTTTTCACTGCTTTTTAGAAAACTGTGTAACCGTAGAATTAGAATAAAAAGTCTTAACACTTTGCTTAGCAAGAAGTTTTATTATTTATATAACCATTCAAAAATATTTCATGAAAATATTAAAAGCTCTAGCAAGCAAAGCAGATTTTTTATTTTGAAATGGTTATAACTATTTTAATGAAATGCTTAGCTGCTTGTCATGTTAGCAAAACATGAAGCTTGAGAATAGTCAAAACCAAAAAAAATTAATGAGCAAAAATGTTTTCTTCCATACAATGTACTATACACAATTGAAACGCGTTGCGCTAATTCAGGAATCAACCAAATCATCTCAAATTTTTCACTGATGCTTGGTGACTTAAAAGGCATCGAAAAAACATAAGGAAGCCAATATTCATTTTTTTGCAGCGGTCTTTTAAAGATATTTCGATATCATTGATACAACTTCAATCTGTAATCAATAATTTTCCTCGGAAGAAAATATTGAATAAAAGATGATTTTGGTAATTGTATACTAAGGAGCTCTAAATTATCGACTTATGAGCTCAAGCGTTTTGAATGAAAATAAAACACTTGTTGCTTAAAAGAAGAAAATTTCAGGAAATCTTTCATTTATTTCTTTTCCCTGATCTTTTTCATATCAGTGAAAGATCATATCAAGGAAATTTTAATGATTCTTTTTAATTTTGTATCTTAACGTTTAAGAGAGCAAAATTTTTTATAATAATTTTTATAATAATATTTTTTATAATTTGATTTTAAAAAAAATAAGCTCTGATATTTTGTTATTATTTATGTGTATTTTTGGATAGGAATTTGGAAATTTTGTATTATTTTTATCAATTTTTAACTTCATTTTGCATTGTGAGTTGTGGTTGAAGTATTTCAATTCATAAATCAAAATTTAACTCTGTCTGGAACTCTACTTTCATTTATTTGCTCTTGAAGCTCTTTCAAACTTTCATACCTACAATACTTGTATCCTTATTTAATCTGGAACAAATGAAATGAAATTTAAGCCCTTCATTCCGAATAGTAACAAATTTGCAACAATGAATATCTATGGGAGAAATGTTTTTATATTCCTTGATGAATACATTATTCCTGTTATTTTATATATTTAAATTCGAAAATGAAATATGGGATCGATTTCTGATAGCACAAGGTTACAAAATTCACACTTTTCTAATGCAAAATAAAGGTTTATAATCTGTTTTTGAGATTGTGAGTCATTTAGACTTCTGGGAAACGTTACTTAAATTTTTTAATCTACTATGAGATGAATCATTCGCATAGGATGAAAATCCAAAAAAAAAAGAAAAGTAAAAAAAAATTTTTCCCAATTCTACGAACATTTTATAGAAGCAATTATGAAACGAAACGAATTTAAGGTATTTTTAAAAACAAAACGCTTATCAGGTTGCAACAAATTTGTTGAATAAATTAAAATTTCAAAACGCCCTTCTGTAATGTCGGAATATTTCTTTTTTTTTTTTTTCAAAAAAAAGCTTGAAAAAAATCTAAGCAAAATCTAGATTATTATGAGACTTAAAATCAGGTTTTAGTTTTTGTGCAGGTTTATTTGTTTATCAGCTAACAATCACTGACCTAAGTTAAAATTGATCAATTTTAAAATATCCACGAGTTTTAGCACTCAAACTGAAGCTGATAAACGAAATCGGAGAAAATATTTGAATTCAAAACGCCAGTCTTTCAAAATCAGCAACTAAAACGAAGCAGGGAGTCTTAATAAATTCCAATAAAAAATCAACTTTTTCGTCAAAACTGAAATTCAATAACAATTTAAAACTTTACATACATGACTTTATGGTATAAGAATGGCGTCCTGAACTCGAAACTACTGTTGGATTTTGTCTTTCACCTGTAGTTTTTGTGACATGACGTTTGATTTTTTTTTTAAATGAATCAGTTTTAAATGAAGTATATCTTAAATAAATGAAGAATTAATAAACCTCGAAAAAAACAAAAAGTGATTTTTAGCCTTTCTTTTATATTTCATTCAATCAAGGATTTAGATTTGGCCTTGATTTTGTTTCAGAAATACAATGCATAAAAATTTAATTTTCTTTTTTTATGAGGTTACATTATATTATAATTATTACTTATATCTCCAAAAAATGTTTTAAGATATCTGCTGGCTCAGAACTTTTTCAAAGACTCCAAAAGATTAGACTTATGCGTTAAAAAATATATAAGATCCAATATAATTTAAAAATTTCCTATTATGTAGTAAAATTTTCCGTATTTTTCAGGATTGGGAAAAATATACAATATGAAACTTCTATAAGAAAGTTGATCATTGACTTAAAACCTGCACATTCAGAATTTGTCTATGTTTTTTTTTTCAAATGCACAAATTTGTAAAGTGAATTTATAGCCTTTTATTCTTCTTCTTCTTCTTCTTCTTACATCAACATGGCCAAAACATGTAGGCATCCTGGAAAATGGAAGACTTGCGTCTTTCATTTTTCTTTTCAGCGTATTATCTGTTACATATTACCATGCATTGCAGATTCTACTACGGCCAGGCCAACCATGTGATGAAAACCGCGAAAGATACAGGAACAAGGGAGGAATGAAGCGTGGAGATCCCTACCAAACGCTTCATATAAAGTGAATTTAAAGCCTTTTATTTTAGAAATTAACTCCCAGATGAAGTTATCTCAAAAACAAATGCAGATAGAAAATAAATGCATATAAGAAATAAGTGCCATCAAATTTGTCAAACTTAGCTTTGCATCTCGTTAGAATGTGGATTTTATTGCCTTGATTAGTTTTTCATGAATGGAAGATTATGGTTTAAGAATTTAAGTGATGATGCTTAAATCAACATCCTATTATTTTTTTCAATCTCGAATTGGCAAAAAATATCAAAGTTGACAAAACTTGCAGTATTGAGGAAAAAAAAACCAAACGGACAAAAGTGGTCAAATTGACTGAATTGACGAAATTGACAAAATTGACAAAGTTGACAAAAATGACAAAATTTATCAAATTGCCATTAATGACAAAGTTGACAAAATACACAAATAGAGCCAATTTATCAATAAATGACTTAAATCATGAAACTGACGATATTGACAAAAATGGCAAAACTAATTAAATTAAAAAATGGTCAAAATAACAAAATATAGAAAATGGTAAAAAAAATTTCAAAATTTGCGAAATTGAGAAAACTAGCCAAATTGACTGAATTGACAAAATAGCCAAAAAAATTCTCGCGTGAGCTTTACTTACGTCGTATGAAATATCTTAAGAATTCACATAAAAGTGCTGCAAAAGTTATCAAAACAACTTAAAAATTTGTGTTCCACATAAAGAATATGCTGTCCAGGCTACAACAGAGACAAAATTGACATAAATGGCAATAATGACAGGATTGAATTCAATTTTATAAAGCTTGTTAAATTTGTAAGTTTTCTTAATTGTGCTAGTTATGTGAGTTTTGTCCATCTCGCCTTATTTTTTTTGGAAATCAGGTCAATTTTATAATTCTCGCGTGAGCTATCATCACGTCGTATAAAACAAAATGTAAACAAACAGTTTCATTACGAAAAAATACAAAAGCTGATATAAAAAAGTCGAATCTTCTTTCCATATAGAATATTTGTAGTCTGGACAACATATTCTCTATGTAAATTAAAAATTTTAAAGTTGTTTTGATAACTTTTGCAGCAGTTTTCTGTGAATTCCTAAGATGTTTCATACGACATAATGAAAACTCATGCGAGAATTATATCATTATTGTTTAATTCGTCAATTTTGTCAATTTTCTCAAATTTTTCAATTCGGTCAACATTATCAATCTTGTAAAATTATAAAATTATGTCAATTTTGTAATAAAACGTTAAATTTTGTGAAAATACTTCAAACTTGTATAATAAGTTAAATTTGTTAGTTTTGTCAATTTTGTTATATTTTAATTTTTTTTTTATTTTGACATTTCGTCATTTCTCAAATTTTGGTTTTTTTTTTGTCATATTAATTATTCTGGCTGTTTTCGTCTTTTTTGTAAGATTTTTCAGTTTTATAAATATTGCCGAAATTTTCAGTTTAATCATTTATTTTAAATTTTGTAAATTTCATCATTTTTGTAAATTTAGTTTATTTTAACTAAATAAACAAAATTCTCCAAAATAACAAATAAAATTGATAAATTCAGTTAATTTTGTGAATTTTTGTCAAATTTTTAGTTTTTTAGTATATTTGAATTGTTGTCCTTTTTTACAATTGTTATTTTAAATTTTCCCATTATTTTCAATTTCGTGAATGTTGTTAATTTTGTCAATTTGGTCAATTCTTACAGTTCTACAAATTTTGATTTTTTTTCAGTTTTGAAATTTTTTAAATTTTTGTAGATCAGTTTTTTATAAATTCTACTTCGTCTAATCTATATTTTAGGTAACAGCATCCTCCATTTTCAAGTTCTGCCACCTACATATTTGACCAAAACTTCCTATTTCACAGAAACTGGGGACAATTTGGTGGATTAAGCCGTTTCGAATTCAAAAATACTTGATTACTTTGTGCCCCTTAAACAAGTTTTTACTGGAATTTTGGCATTAAAAATTTAAAGAAACATAGTAAAATCATCATAAGATTCATTTAAAAGTAAAACGATTAGTTGACATCGTAGATAACGAAGTTATCAAACAAAACTCCTCTTTTTGAGCTTTTGAAAACATCGTAAACCAAAGTGTTTGGCTTTAAAATTAGGTTTTTTATCTACATGGCAGAGCCCTGCCAAATCATGACAATTTGCGCAAAACAATTAGTGAATATATCATGATTCTGCTAGGGAACTTGAAAAAAGCAGAGATGTTACAGGATTCAACCGCCGGAATTTGTAGAAATTTGTTTTTTTTCCTAAAATTTTTTCATTCGTCAAAATTCATTTATCGCATTGGCTTGTCACTGGCTTAACAACTTCAAGCACATGGACTAGCAATAATTTGTTGTTTGAGGTTTTGTTTACATGATTGATTGCTGGATAACACTTCTAGTCTTTTAGAAAAAAAAAACAAGCTGAATATTTCAGGAATCTACACATAGTTTTTCGCTTATTCATTATTTAAGATTCTGGTATAAGTTTTTACTTCTCTGATTATCTTTAATAGTAGTTTTCGATCATGTGCTGTTTCTCCAACACGTGGTTTAAACATTGTCGACTTTCTTGGCAGTGTTCTCAAACTTTTTCACCTCTCACGAATAGGAATTATCGGTATTTACAACGGTTTTATCAGCATTCGATTGCATAATGATGGATTTTGAAAGAAGCTGTGCACAATTATTTTTGTTATCTTCTTCTGCATCTTATGTATCTCGGAAATGCGTTTGTTTTTATTTTTAAAAAAATGACAGTATAGTACTTTTAACAGGCATGTCCGAAACTTATTTATCAACATAAGAAAGTGTCTTATTTCTAAATGAACTAAGCTTTAGTTTATGTCCCCTGTTTAATGTATGCAAAGTCAAAGAAGATCTCTTTTAAATATTTAGGTAGTGTCCTTATCTTGAGATTAAGCATTTTCCCAATCTGGTATAACCGCTCTTATAAAAGATTTCACCTTCTTAGGACCCATTGAAAAAACTTCGGAGGGATCTAGTATATCACCCCGCTTATTTCCGTTTCGATATAAGAGAAGGACATTCGCAAAGAAGATGCTCCGACAATTACTTCTCATTACTGCAAAAACGACACTCGTCAGAGTTTAATCTGCCAATTTTTTCATGTGATATCTGCATTCACAGTGATCTATAACGAACCCGGTAAACATTTTAAGGTCTTTCTTAGATAAGCTTAGAGCATTTCCTAATTTTTTTCAAACTTGGTTGGATAAATCTTTTAGCCTTGTGCCCTCCAACAGCATTTTTACAATTGTCGACAATAATAGATTTTTCTTTATTTTTAATTTCTAATTTAAAATAGCAATTGGATATATTGCAAAAAGACTCTGGGCCGTCATGCGTCCAGACAGTTCTTCCTGTATAGGCGGAAAAAGTTCTGATGCACAACGATACGATTTCAGCAAGAAAATGCTCTTAAACCACAATCATTCGTGTCAAAACAAATGCACTCCAATAAAAATATGTCACAACATTAGTTGACACGAGTCACGACAACAGGCAATCATCCTACCGGAAACGACCAATAGTTTAGTTTTATTGAGTTAAATTGACCATCGGCTTATTGCATCTGATACAACACGCCATGCCACGCCTTCTTCTCAATAATACATTAGAGCGAACTACATCAATTCTAATTGGAAGCGTGGAGTCGATGATATATTTTTTTGCAACATTGAAACAATTGTAGAACAATCACTGCCATCTTCTAACATGTAGCATCATAAGAAAAGTAATAAATACCTATCATCATTTATACGGGTAAAGATATGGTTCTTCGCTGTAATTCTGATCTGCCATTTCCTAAAATTACGCTCGAATTTACCATTCATGTTGATACCATCCAGCGGTTGCAAGTTGCAGTATCAGTCTACCATCTGTTGCTTCTGCCCTGCAGCCAGAATACTAAACAGTTAGTAGATACAATCCACCAATGCGACCGTCCAATTGCTTTGACAGCTCAATTCGATTTGTCACAAACCCCAAACCCCCAGCGGAAAAACGCTGGAGCTTTGGAGTTCTCGAACAGAAACAGGAAAAACGGCCAGGACGACACAATTTGTCAAGCTGAATTTCAGTCGGCAAGCACGTTCCCAGTTTCGCCATAAATCAGAACGCGGAGTTTGCCGAGGAAGATGTTGTTTCTGATGCTTGGCTGGACTCTATATCGGATTTGCTAGATAACAGGTTAACCCAATACGGTAGTTTGATTTACGGAATATTCCTGAGGTATGTATATGTAGGTATAGAGTATCCTTAAAGTAGTTTTAAGAAAACTTTAAGAAGGTATTTAAGAATTCATTTTTAACGTTTCATGTGTTAGAATATGCACTTTGAATGGATTTCACATACGCCAGTCGAAAATTACAAAAGAAAGTCTCCATTCAATTTTCATAATTTCGTTAACATTTACAGCTCAGATCAATAGCTGGTTCTGACAGGCATACAATGTTTACCGTTTCCTGTTCAAATCTGACATTTGATTAAGGGAAAACTGTAAATATGCCATAAAACAGATCGTAAAGCGATGACAATCGCCTGTCGAATCCTATACTTACAAAGTCAACAAACAGCTCATAACTCGGGTTTTTATGACGGAATGGCTCCGAAGATTGGCATCGCAAAGTCAACAAACTTCAAACAATTTCTGCTCCATATAGATTTATACCTATGTACATTGAGAAAGAGTTCAGCACTAAAGGATGGACAACAAGGGATCGTGAATGCACATCTGCATGAATGCAGCCCAGCACAGTTCACATTTCCAAGAGATGGACAAAAACAGATATACTAAAACCAGCTAGGCAAAGAGAGATGAGCGATGATTGAAATTAATTTCATTTATGAGACTGCAAACCCCCTTTTTCATGTTTGGCTTGGGATTTTGTTGGCACTAAACCCCCCCCCCCCCCCTTCCTCCCTATTCCAAACTGTCCAACATTGGCCGCAGTCCCGGAACGCTCTAAATGGATTTATGAACTCTCATTCGCCCAGAAAACGGAACATTATAGATGAAGCCTGACCCCAACAGCAGTTGAAGTTTTTAGTGCAGCCTAGGGAGTGTTCGTTTTTATCGTTAGAGTACTAGGAAAAAGTAACAGAACAGGAAAAAAAATGAAAGACAAACTACAAACAACAAGCAATTGCCACTATTGCTTCCTTTCCTAGAAAAAAGAATTAAAAAAAAAACTAGTGCTTCCAAAATAAAGTAAAGAAAGAAAGCTGAAAAAAAGTGCTTCCAACCATTCCGAAAGTAGGAAGTTTGAGTGAACTGGTTGCGCTGTTGAGCGTTTTATAGATGAAGCAAAAAAAAGTGTCATCACTTTTTCTGTGTCATAATGTGAAGTTGAGGCGTTTTTTTTTCTGCTGTGGGTCGCTCTATTTTGCCTTCTGGGTATTCGTTTACTGCAACAATATTCAACAATTGCAGCACTGACTGCCGTCGACTTGTGACTGACTGGGGTCGAGTTGGTTGGAATTTATGATCGAATTGCTCCACAAAGGCTCCAGTCGAATGACTTACTATTGCTGCTAATGGTGCACCCCATTTTCAGGACTAAAATTTGATTATGATTTACTGCCGCTGTTCGGTAAATTGTTTTTATTTAGATTTGACGTTGTGACTGTTGTTTACGCTGGATCGTAAACATAAACAGTTGTCAATGATAATAAAACTGAAAACTTAATAAAAAATACAAAAAAAAAATCTCCATTCTGGAAATTTGATGTCTTTGTAAATATGGTCAGTTAACTGATAAAATATGAAAGTAAAATTTAAAATTATAAAATGAGAAATTCAACGAAATTGCGTTCTGGTTTAAAGATTCTCTGGCTTTAAAGAAATGAAATAACGTTTGAAATGCGTATTGCCTCTGATCAAATTATTGAAAGTTTTCTTGAGCGTACCTTAATATTAAGCAACACTTTGGAATAAAAAAAAAAACCCTTTCAATTTTTGTGCAAATGTGTTAACAATTCAAATCACACAATTCTTAAAAAAGCGAACTCGCGACACTAGTTTTCGTCGCCAACAAGTCAAACCCTTCCACAAGAGAGGTCGCAATTTGAAATCAGAGCTAATCTTATTTCTACCTGTACTAACACTAGTAACTTGTACTACCGAGTTCGCGACACTAATTTTTGTCAACCACAAGTCAAAATCTCTCACTTGAATGATCGCAAGTTTAAATCGGAGCTTTACTAATTTCATGCAGTAATAACACTAGTAGTTTGCACTAGCAAGCTCTCCAAAACTGATTTTCGTCAACTGCAAGTCAAACCAGAGGGGTCGCAAGTTCGGAAATCGAAGTTTAACTAATTTCTAGCGGTACAACACCTAGTAGTTTGTACTAGGGAGCTCGAGAATTTTATTTTCGTCAACTTCAAACCCTTTTACAAATGAGGTCGAAAGTTGAGATCGGAGCTAAACTACTTTCGATCACCTTAGAGTAAAACCCTTTCACTTTACTGGTCACAAGATGAAATCATAGCTAAACTTATTTGTAGCGGTACAAACACCGGTAGCTTGAACTAGCGAGCTCGCGACACAAATTTTCGTCAACTATAAGTCAAAAGTTTTCACAAGATGGGTCGCAAGTTGAAATCTGAGCTTAACTTATTTCTATCGGTACTAACCCTAGTAGCTTGTACTAGTGAGCTCGCAACACCAATTTTCGTCAACTAAAAATCAAACCCTTTCACATGAATGGTCGCAAGTTTAAATCGAAGCTAAACCAATTTCTACTGCTCGTTACACTGGTAGCTTGAACTAACGAGCTCGTGAAAAAGATTTTCGTCAATTGCAAGTCGCATGTCGAAATCGGAGCAAACCTGCGACACCAATTTTTGTCAACTGCCAGTCAAACTTTTTCAAAAGAGGGGTCGCGAGTTGAAATAGGAGATTAACTAATTTCTACCAGTACTTACACAAGTTGCTTTTACTAGCGAACTCGTGTCACCAATTTTTGTCAACTATAAGTCAAACCCTTTCATTAGAGAGGATGCAAGTTTAAATCGGAGCAAAACTTATTTCTAGCGGTACTCACACTAGCAGCTTGTTCTAGTGAGCTCGCGACAACAATTTTCGTCACCTTCAAGTCAAACTCTTTTATTAGAGGGGTCCCAAGTCAAAATCGGAGCTAAACTAATTTATAGCGGTACGAATACTAGTAGCTTGTATTAGAAAACTTACGACACCAATTTTCGTCAACTACGAGTCAAACCCTTTCACTTGACTGGCCGCAGTTTGGAATTAAAGCTTATCTAATTTTTACCGGTACCATCACTAGTAGATTGTTCACAGTACTAGCAAACTCTCGACACCAATTTTAGACAACTAAAACTCAAACCCTTTCATTAGAGGTGTCGCAAGTTTAAATTTGAGCTAAACTTATTTATACCGCTACGAATACAAGTAGCTGGTACTAGCGAACTCGTTAAATCAATTTTCGTCAACTACTAGTCAAACCTTTTCACAAGCGAAGTCGCAAGTATAATTTGGAAATTAACTAATTTCTAGCGGTACAAACACCAGTAGCTTGTACTAGCGAGCACGTGACACTAATTTTTGTCAATTACCAGTCAAACCCTTTTAACAAGAAGAGTCGCAAGTTTAAATCGAAGCTAAACTTTTTCTAACGGTACTAACACTAGAAGCTTCTACTAGCGAATATGCGACACTAATTTTCGTCTACTACAAATAAAACCCTTTCACTAAAGGGGTCGCAAATTGAAATCGGAGCAAAACTAATTTCTAGCGGTACAAACACCAGTAGCTTGGACTAGCGAACTCGTGACACTTATTTTCGTTAACTACAAGTCAAACCCTTTCATAAGAGAAGTCGCAAGTTGAAATCGGAGCTAAACTCAATTCCATCGGTATTATTGCCGTCATTCTTCACTGGGTGGTTGTAATTTCGTATCTAATGTTAACAATGATAAGCCACCTAATTAATACACGCGTTGTGGACGGGTATATTATTTATTTTTTCGCGATGAATGAACTTCATTGCAGTCGAAAAAGGGATATTTGTTTAATATTTTTCATGACATTTAAACCTACTAAAATCCACGAATATCATTGCGACATTCGTAGAGAACCAACCGAACCAATGATATTTGCTAGGCAGAAATTTTGTCTGACGAATGTCTTCGCAAAACTCAATAACAATTTTTTTTTCATTTCGTAAACATGTTGTTGGATGACCGTCAAAGTCATTGAAGTCTTTGTGAAATGTTACGGAAAATGTCATGTGACTGTTACGAGTGTGAATTCTCAAGCCTGTTTTATAAAAATATGCTGGCAAAAGAAAAATTAATCATAATAATAATGAATGCAGAATCCAACATGTAGAAATTGAAAATTCAAAAAAAATCAAATAAAATCTATACCACACGAAAAGTTTAAAATAATGTTTATCATTAAGAACTTCAAATAAGTTTTTTGAAAATAGAGATCCGAGTTGGGAGGATATTTACTTAAACAATATACTTAACTTAACCATACTTAACCATTTTTTCGATTTTATCACTGTTTGATTTTATCAATACTCGCCAAATTCACGCTCGATTTTATCACGGTTATTGTTTCGATTTTATAACGCTTCCTAAGAAATCATTCAGAAACCATTTCCAGGACCTTAATTTTCGTTCAAAAGCGTAGAACGTCTTTGTCCATGAAATTTTTATGGTTTGAGTTTTGGTATAAAAATAGGTATTCAATGATATGAAAATGCCATTGAACTGCTGATTTTAGATGTATAGTGTTTAAAATCGTCATTTTGATTTTAAAAACACTTGTAATAATCGACATAAGCATTTTAACATCACACTAATGCTAGTGGTAAATTTCTCTGCTTTCTTTGTTGAATTTGTTTATTTGAAAGGATGGCGTGTGCAATCCAGATTGACATCCTTTGGTATTTTTTGAATAGATAACTTTGGAAGATCAAAATGAAATTCTGCTAGCTTTGCCTTAAAATATAGAAAAAGGACTAAGATTTCTGTTTTTCTACATTTGAAAAACTAAGGATTATCTGCCCAAAAAGCAAATTTCCTAAAACATATTTTTAAAGTCTAAGTTGAGCCAATTTCAATATTATTTTCGAGAAGCAAGGCCGTGCGAACGGGGGGGGTTTTTAGGGGTTTAACCCCCCCCCCCATGGAGATTTTTTCAAAGTAAAATTTTTCAGTTCAAGAAAGGATTTTACCGTACATGTTAGAAAATTTTCTTGCCTCCGGCGGAATTTAATTCCAAATCACTCAAGACCTAAAACATTTCATTTTAAGACGTTTCTAAATTGATACTAATTTTTAATTGTATATTTCAGTTTGTAATTCCATATATCATCTTTATTGAAACTCAAATCTTGACACAAAAAATGGGTTGTATTTAGAATGGCGTTTAATACTTACGATAATCATTAGAACTGGCCAAAAAAAACTTTCACTTCAATTTTATTATTAATCACTTTGATTATAAAAAAAAGGTCATTACAAATTTCCTGCGAACTATAAATATTCTTCAAGAAACAAAATTTAGCTTCAATTTTGTTTTGTGTTTCTTGTTCTTCTAATACTCAACTCCACATTCAAAGGGGTTTTTTTAATTACACAAGGCCACAAAATTCACATCTTTCCGAAGTGCAAAGAACTTTATAGCTAATTTTCATTAAATTAATTAAATCGAAATATGCAGTTATTTTTTTTTTCAATCAACTTTTTTTTATATAGCTTTTTTATGTGTTAAAATAATTTAAGAATAATCGGAATTTTTTAGACAAAACTTTAAAGTTTTACAAAAAAAAAACCAATAAAGGTTTAAATTTAATCATCAACTTTTTCTAAAACCACAAGTTATTTTGACTTATGTGAAAAAATTTTGACAAGTTTTCTGTTTAAAAAGGGAATTTTAACAAATTTTCGAAAAAGTTTAAGCAAAAATTAAATTTTAGATATTTTTAAAGTAGAAATTAAATAATTTTGCAGGCTTCAACAAAAAGGTTTAATTATGTGAAACCTTTGCATTGTTATGATATTTCTCCAATTTTTAAAAACTGTTAAATTTATTATTTTGAGATTATTCATCATCATCATGATCAAAATATTTTTCTTTCTTAGTCAAATGAAGTAAACAAATTCAGAGTCATTTGTGTTCTCTCATGTAGATTTGTTAGTTAATCAGTTATCAATGATTGGTTTTAATCAACACTGATTCATTTTAAAACTTATAAACTCTATATTATCAAAACTAGAAACGGTTGACAAAATCTATGTAAATATTCAGGAAATTTAGTAAATTTCAGGAAAATTCGAAATCTTCCAAATCATCAAAGGCACAAAGTGCTGTTTTCTTTAGCTATCAACAATTGAATTCTATGAATTAATTTTCGAAGTCGTAAGATGTTTTTATTGAAACAAATTTCTTCTTAAAAGCTAACTTTTTGAATTTAATATTTTGTTTGTATTTTAAAATAACTTCACCGAATTTTATTGTATAGTTTTTTTTTAAATTGTCAAATAAATTGTGAGAGAAGGATTGTAATTTTTTGAGATATTTAATGATAAGTTTGTTTTGTTTTGTCATTCTGAATTTTTGGTTTCGGAAAACAAAATATTCATTAATTTTTATTAAGTAAAACACAATTTCGACGTTCTGTCCTTGTAAGGACTCGGAGCTTAAAGTTCTAAACTATTTGATATGCATTTTAAAGTTTACAAACGTTTCACGTATTTTTTATTATTTTCAATCATCTTTTTTGTATCGATCATGATTTTTAAGTAAATTGATGAAAAATTTAAATATGATTACAAGTAGCAAATTTGAAGCAGAATTTCAATGTTTTTGGAATGTTTTATTTTTTAAAAATTTACAACAAAACATGGAATTACATAATTTTGATTTTTTTTATTGACTTACCGGATGAATTGAGCATCTTTGGTGTTGTTATTGTTTCTAGCTCAATTTGAATTTTGAAACCCCCCCCCCCCCCCCCCCCCCCATGGACGGGCCCTTCGCACGGGCCTGTCTAGAAGGTAAACTTTTTTGAAATTCAAAGATGTGAAGATCAAAATATTGAAATTTTAAATTAGCAGAAGATAATTTTTAAAAGCATCTTTGAACTCTTTATCAAAATCGAAATAAAAGAAAACGACCGTTAAATTTTCATTAAAATTAAATAAGTCACTGTAATTAGATGAAGACCATCAAATGGAGATTCGACATGGTTTTATTTCAAGAAGAATTCTTAAAATTTGTCATAGAGAAGAACAATTTGAACTGAAATCGATCCTTTGTGTTTAGTAATTTTTGAAAATTACATCTTATGATCAAAATTCATTGATACAAAACGTTTTTGTTACTTAAAACGTTATAAATTATTGATTAAAGACAACAAAAATACTTTTTTCACTTTAATTTTTAGTTTCTCCAAATTCACGGTGAAATTTTTTTTTGGCCGTGATAAAATCGAAAAACTACTGTAATTACCACAGTAGTTTTCTCCCCACAGCAAAAAGACGACAGCATCAGCATCCTGTAGCGGACAAAATGGAAGCACTAATTCGAGAAACTCATGTAATACCATTTATAATAGATTTTTTTTTTAATTTCTATTCCTACAGCATGAAAATTTTAGAAACATGAAAATTATGAAAATATGCTTTAAAAAAAATATGTTCATGTTTTGAAAACATTAACCAACAAAATGTGTATCAGGGAAATTATATTCGAATAATTTCTAATGAGATTTTATGGTTAATCACTAGATAAATGTCAAGTTGATTTGAATGTTTTGCATGCGCCAATATTTAATTTTCGAATTATTTTTTTTTCAATTTTATCGCCTTAGATAAGAAAAAACTGTTCAAATTCGCAATTTTTTGAAAACAAATGAATAAGAAAATAATGTTTATTTATTCTGTACCGTTTATACAAAATACGTACTTTTTCTATACTAGATGACGGATGAGTTATTTTAGTCGAACTCAAGTTTGTAAAACTCAATCAAAAACCCTACATTGTTGAAAGGTGAGAAATATAAGCAAAAAAGATACTCATGAAAAAACAATTTTCTAATTGGTAAGAAATAAAATTCTGGAAAGAATGTGCATTGGTGCATTTTAATGTAAAAAATAATATTTGGCTTTCCAATTAAGCCATTCATGGGTCTTTTAGAAGATTTAAGATCAAAATATGATATTGTTTTCACCTAGTGCATTTTTTTTTCTTGTCAGACTCTGGAAATTGCAAAATAAATAGGCCAATCATCCTCAAAATATGAGCTTATTAGACAATACATAAAAGCTCTATCAAATCTTCCATATAAGAAAATTATACACAGCTTGTATTCAATATGGAGGGAAAATGGCAATAATTTCTTTTTAATGTTCAGGTTTCAGAATTCGATGCTTTCAAATGTTTAAGTCTTCCAGTGAGGTCAAGCGCAACGAACTGCCTGTTCATATCCATGTATTTATTATAGAAATTTTATTCGAATGCAGATTTGAGAAACTTCCGACATTAGTCTTTCGAATAATTTGAAAGGCTGGTGCGAATTTTGGATTGGAAAGAAATAATAATAAATAAAATAAATATTTTTTTCTTGCAACTAGGTACACGGTGTGTTTCTAGAACATGTTTAAAAGAAAAAAAAAGTATCTCTATTTTTTTTAGGAATGGAAAATTTATTCTATTCTGAGTCATCTTCAGGACAAATACGAATATTTGGTCGATGAGCACCCATACGCTTTGTTTTCTTTTTTTTAAGATTTGTGGTCCATATTAATAAATTTTCATCTTTAAAATTATTCCTTAGTGCAATGGAATAGTAATGTTCTCATTTATATTGTTTATTTTGTTCATTTTTATTCAAGTTTTTGTCAGAATTTCAACGTCTGAAAAGATTAAGGATTTGGATTAAAAAAAAAATTATTCAAAATTTCTAATTTGCAATATCTTTATGGTAATTCGTGTTATAACTGAATTTTCAATCAAATGTTATATGCTCAGATGCATATGGATACATATTTTAGAAAAAAAAACATATTTTTGATGATACTTTTTTATGGCATTTTTGAACTACTTTTACCTCAGATTAAATCCAAATTAATTTCGGAAGACCAACTTTCAACAAAATTTTAAATATAAAATATTGTTAAAAGTAAAAATTATTGCAGTAAAATGCGTACATCTTCGGTTACATAACATCAATTTCGATTTTTTTTTTCTCATAATGAAGGTGAATAAATTTTCTATAAATCATTTCAACTTCTTTTTAACGTAAAAATTGAAATACTGTTGACGTTTTTGAATTAATGATCAACAAAACTAAGAAAAACTATTTTTTTATGAGAAATTTCAATTTTATCAACTGTTGTAGACCAGATTTATGCATTTTAATTTTTTTAGTTTTTATGGACTTCGATGGTTAATTCAAACCAACGATTTCTAGAGGTTTTTACCACAATTGGTATAAAATTGTAGAAATTATGATTTTTTTAATTGTAACCTTAATGCTTCACTAATGTTTTTAAAGATAATAAAGAAGAACTGCAGAGTTCGATAGAATAACTTAAATAAGTATAGGAAGAACAAAACATGGTGAATCTAACTCGCTTCAGGCTGGTTTGCTTTCGATCATTTGAATTCACTTTGGCCAACAATGCTGTTGATTTTTTTAAATTAAAGATCGACAGAAAGATAGAAATGCATTTTTTTGTATAATTTCAGCTTAAATTAAGACAAAAGTTTCTACTCTAGATCGCATCACGACAAGTGTTATCATAAAAAAGTTATCAGAATCAGAATATCGGAAAATATAAAGATAATTGATTTAAATGGATTCATATATGGATTTGAATTATTTGAAATAATTTAATACTTCATTTTAGATAATTTTACCCTCTCAGACTGCTGACAGTATTTTCCAGCTGATTTTTAAATTTTAGGATTAGAAGATATTTCTTAATGCAATTTTCTTTGTTTTTATAGCTGTAAAAAGTTTTAAACAGTTTTGAATATTTTCTAAAGTATTTCATGAGATTGTTGAGTTACCAGATCAGTTTAAAAATATTTATAGTAAAAACTAAGAGAAAAAGCACATCTGAAATAAAAAAACACTTTAAAATATACATGTTTATAGTTTTTTAAAGATTTCAAAAAGAAAATTTAAAAAAAATGTAAGGGGGTCTTCGAAAAAATATTTATATATTTGCTGGAAATGAACCGGGAAAAACTTTACTTTCTGACCGTGCAAAAATAAGAGTCACTGTATTTTTTTTCCTTAAGTCCTTTACATTTTTTTTTCAAGGAATTTAACAGCTAGCTGTCATTCTTCCCAACGCCCAATTAAGTCCTTTACGAAAAACACCGTGGGTTTAATAAATTAAAAAAAAGCTTATGCATCTCCTACGTACATATATAAACATCAATCCTTCCACTTTTATGATATCATTAAATTAAATTAAAGCGATTCTGACTAACGCGAAATTGACTTAAACATACTGCCGGGTGGACCAAATTTCTAAATTTGAGTTTCATTAGAATCCTTATTCTTTACTTCTCAAAACACACTACAAAACACAAGTGATCGACCAATATTTTTGCAATTATTACTTAACAATGAATTCAGAAGTGCATCTGGAAAATGCTTGGCAATTGGCTTTCATACAAACTGTTCATGACATATTCCAAGTTGAAAGCGAAACGGAGTTCGTATGGGATCAGCTAGTGTTAGATAAAAGCTGATTTAAAATTTTAGCGTCACATTATGAGGGTAACTAGCAAAAAATGGAATTAGATTTAAGGTGTGTTAAAACTTTATCGACCGCAAACATATTCTTATCAAACCATCAAAATTCAAGAAATTGATCTGGAAAACACTTAGCTAAATTTTACAAAATTGGTATGTGTAAGCTTCAAAAATTTTCATGTAAAACTTTACGGAAATGTTAATCTTATAATTTTCATGTGTTAAGGCGAAAAGCGACTAACGAGATGTCTCGTGTTTGATCCACAACGTGTTAATCAACCTCAACTGCACAAGTAATCAAACTATAGTGTATGTATGGTTTTTTTTTGTTTCGATTATAGTCGTTTTACCATCTTTGTGGCATTCGCGACTTTATCAACGTTGCAGTTGGCGGAAAGTTATTGAAAAACTTATCCGGTACAACTGTGTTCGATGTTTACTCTTGGGCTCGAACTCACGGACATTTGCTCAGGAAGCAACTGACTTGCCAACTGATCTATATCTCAAGCCCAGTGTATGTATGGTGTACTATAGTGTATGTATGGAATTGATGAAAGAATTCGTTATTATAAACGTTTTAAGTTCGACGATCTGCCATTCAAAATAGGTTAAAATGGGATGAGTGAAATTAATTTAGATATATTTGACGGAAAATGGAGCAACTTCAGTCTTATTTGAAGCATAGACATTTGTAAATCGTCTGAATTCCTTTGAGAATATCTTCAATGTAATTCAGCAGTTGATTTCCCCATAGTTTTTTTAACATGTGTAGCTGTCGACTGTGGGCTAGAGGATAGCGTTTCAGTCTTCTAAGCCAGAGGCCATGGGATCGAATCTCGGTTACGACATACACAGTACTCTTTCCGTGGGCTGGAGGTTTTATCATTTGTAAGCTGCTAGTCATTATATCCCTGAAAAGTCGTACCCGTACAGTTTTTTTCTTCATAAATTGATAAAAATGCGTGAAGAGCTTCTCTTTGTTTGGTTCTGCCGTTTCCGATAAAACTCCAAAGCACCACAAAACTTTTCCTGATAGCAAAAACTTTTCTCCCAGCTCGATACCATCAAACGACAAACATCACAGTTTCAACCGATTACGAGAAGTTTTTCTCTACAGCACAGTAATAAACTTAATGAACCATCAAAAACTGCCTTGATTTCGAATAGTACAGCAGCCCTTCACCGGCACTTACACAGTACAGTAAGTAAATAATGCAAATTGTAACTAAGCTTTCTCGAAACGAAAGAAGGGAGGATCCTATTTGCACTTCAATTCTGCTAGAATGTGTACACTAGTTGGATGTGGAACAAAGCCATGAAAGAAGGGTGTTGAATAAAAAGTTCAAACAAAGTCCCCTTCTTCCATTTTTTTTTTCTTCTGACATATCCCGGAAAACCCCCCGGAAAATAACAAAATGGGTAGGAGCCAAGGATGGCTTAGCAAAAAACGACCTCGCCACGGTCTTCACCCCTTGGTCCGTAACGAGAAAACTTTTCCTTCCATTTTGATGCAATTCCACATCGTTTAACCGATGATGATTCGCAATCTCAAACCAAGACTAGAGAGACTCGACGCGACGCCGAAGCCGGCGTCATCAAAGTGAGGGCAAAAAAGTAGCGAAAAGTCGGTGCAAAACGGCGGCAGCAACTACTGTATGTTCATATTCGCAAGGATTCCCTCCGGACCGAGCCGGGATTGAGGTTATGAACCGTTCTGGATATGAATATGGGTCTTGTTGCCTTTTTTCTCGCCTGGCTCCAACTCTAAATTGCTGCAGGGAAGTCGACTCATTTCCGGACATTTCTCCGCGAGTCTGTCCCGTATGGAAACTACGAAACAATGATAACCCTGGAAAGATGGCCGGAGAGATGAGCTGAGTGACAGGGAAATAAAATTATATTGTACACAATAAATGTGAGAAAGTTTTTCTCCCTATCCGGGGTTTATCGCCCTCAATGTTTGGAATCAATTTGTGGATGAATAACCCTACTTATTCACGAGTAAATATCAACATTATGATTATTCAATAGATTTGCAAAGTTTGGATTGGATTCCAATTTTTTTCAATTGAGTTGATTAAGACCAAGTTTCTATATTTCTTAACCGGGACAGTCAAACTAAAACTTTATGCATAAAAGCCCTACGTTAACCCTTTCGTTTTGTTTGTTCTATTCCAGGTGAGGATATTTCCAAGCAATCGTGTGTTTTCGGGTGAGTCTTAAACTAATAAATAATCAAACAGGAGGTTATGCACGAAAGCGATAAACAACATTGGAT
The DNA here is from genome assembly GCF_029784155.1 of Uranotaenia lowii. NCBI lineage: Eukaryota > Metazoa > Arthropoda > Insecta > Diptera > Culicidae > Uranotaenia > Uranotaenia lowii. The sequence continues at coordinate 90,413,367 of NC_073693.1, read as the reverse complement.
GATTAAAACATGGCATTTGATATCCTATTGGAATTTAGTTTCAATCTTTTCAACGAGTTACAGTCTTCGATAAAGTTGTTTATCGGAAAATTTTCTTTAAATAATTTATAAATTGGCAAAATATTTATTCTTATATATAAAAATAGAGGCATTTTCTTTGAAACAACATCACGTATGAATGGTCGGTCGAAATGAAGTGAAATTTGGTATCCGAGGGTTTTTTTTGGGTCGGAGATGGTTTGTTTAATAGTTTCAAGAATCTCACTTCTAATGGAAGGGGGGTCCCCATATAAAATCCCCATACAAATATCTCTTCACATCTTATATATAAAAATGGAGGCGTTTTTTTTGTAACACCATTACGTATAAACGGTCGGTCGGAATAAAGTGAAATTTGGTATCAGAGGGTTTTTTTGGGTCGGAGATGGTTTGAATAATAGTTTCAAGAATCTCACTTTTTATGGAAGGGTCTCCATACAAAATCAACATTAAATGGGACACAAGCCGTACACTTTGGTTACGATTTTCATAAAAATCGATTCGAGAGCTCGATGCATTTAAGGACATGTAGATGAAGTAAAACATTTATTATGATTTATTTATTTAAAGGTAAAACGAAGTTTACCGGGTCAGCTAGTTTTCCCATAAAAACCTAAAAGTTTAAATTGACTCAATGAGTATGACATGTAGACGTTACTTGAAAATACTGCAAAAATTCATGGTTTTGAACCAAAACGAAACTTTTACACCCCTAGGGTTTGAGAAATTCAGAAATGACCCCAAATCGACTCAGTCTGATAGCACAAGGCCCTTTTATCTAGGTATAAACGAGAAATGAAATTTCAAATGTTTAGGTTCATATCAATTGTATTTGAAATTTTATTTATATTCTTTTAATTTGTAGATCCGTAAGAAAAATAACCTTCACTTGATTTTTTTAAACAAATGTTATAAGCTCTACTTACCTTTTTTTTGATCCCACAAAAAAACCATCTTGAAAAATGTCATTGAGCAAGAAATATGTGTATATTATCACAGAAAAAAAAAGACTATAGACCCGAATGACCCGGGTGGTTAAAAGGTCTCAAAATAATTATAATAATAATAATAATCACAGAAAAAACCACTGCGATTGGTTGATGAATTCATCTTCCGCATATATCACGTAGATAGATTTTCAAGAAATCGATTGATGGAATATCTTGCAATCTTACATTGTAGAGTATGATTTAATGGAATGAAAAATTTCATCCAAATATCATTACATAAAAAAATTACATTACATATAACTATAGTTGAAGGGCAAGGCTCTAAATATATTTCTTTTTTTTCTATGATAAGGTTATTTCAAAAGAAAGAAAAACAAGCTGGTTTAAAATAAGTTCATGATGCAAAAATTGCAACGTAGTTAGGTTATTTTGCAGAACAGAACTTTTTTTTCCAAATGAAACTTTTAATTTTTGAACTTATGATAATTGAAAAGAAACTTCGAGGGTCTCTCATCAGATTTTTTCTTAAAACGATAACAATATATATAATTTGTTGGACATTTTTTGCAATCCAACAAAACAAACATTAACAAACAGTTGCAGTTGTTGTTGTCATCGTTTTGCATTTTTCAACTTCTACCCTTGTCTAAATATCAACTATTTTCAAAATTTATTTCTTTGTTGAAAAACTTTAAATCGAATATAACAATGAAATTCGTAAAATAATACGAAAAACTAGGAGAAGAACTCTCCTTGATCTTATTGGTAAACAAAATTGAAAAAAAAATTTAGCCAAAAAGTGCCGAAAATATTTTTTTTTTTTAATATTTTCCACTATTTCTGATGCATTGCACAATGGGAAAATTTGAAACAAAAATCCCAAAAAACAAATCAAAGCTGCTGGTTTAATCATCTGAAATTATACTTATCTTCTGTCAATTTTTCTCAGAACTGCCGACAGATTTTACCGGAGACATCTGAGAGATCCTTTTTTTACCCAGTTAAACCAATAATAACTTTTTTTAAATTAATTTGAGCAGAAATTATTTTTCTTAAAATTTTTATTTGGAAGCATTCTAATGAAGTACAAGCATTTGAAATAAGCCCTTTTCATACAAACACTGCTATTTTAATAAATTAATTATTAGAAAAATTAAATTCTTATACAAAAGGGAATATCATTGACATATATTAGTCGATCGATCTTAAATTTAAAGTGTTGTTGTATGCATTTTTAAGCTTCAATTTGATGCTTATTTAGTTAAAATCGACCAACATTCAGGTGCGATACAGAGTAATTATTTTATAAAATGACAAAATCTTCATAAGAGTAAAAGGAGGCAAAAAGAGCGCGTCAGAGGTCTTCGCATCAGTGAATGGTCTATTTCAAATTATTATGAGTACAGAACCGATTTTGCTCGTTTTAAAAAATTGCAATGGCTTAAAATTTCTTGTTGTTAAGCTATATTAAGAATGATAGCTTATTTCTGGGTAATTCTGTTCAAATAACACTTCACTGAGATGCTTCCGGCCAATTCTGACGACAGATTTTTTTTATTCACAAATGGCTTTATAAAGGCATTTTACCTTTAAAGTTTCTATGTTCTGGGAGTATTTTTCCTAACTTTGAGTTAGTAAGGGGGGGGGGGGGGCGGTTGACGGAAGATTGATTTTTTCAGAAAATTTTACATAACATAATCATTTTTTCAGGCCCTTAATCTGCTTTGTTTTTTTTTTTTAATTTGGGGCTAAATTTTCCTATTGTACCTTAACTGACTGCAGCTGTAAAATGCGAAGGTGCAAAGAATATAAATTCATTAGGTTTTTTTATCAGCTCAAGTTCTCGAGATAACTTCTAAAAATAAGCCTAATATCATTTAGTGAATTTGTGCACTTTTTTGGCAAAACTGCAGAACGTCAGAAATATCTTTTAAACAAAAGTTTGAACTCAACTATTAATCTTTCCAAGGTTTTGACTTTAGAAAAAAAAAGTTATTAAAGTTTTTTTCATGTTAATTTCTCCCAAATCCACAAAAAACGGGAATTTTGACGAAATTTTAAAAAAGATGTGAGCTGAATAGAATTTTTGATATATTTTTTAAACCAAAAAGTCCAATTGTTTCGCAGTCTCCAACCAAGTTGTCAAACAAGTGCGCTATCTTTAAAATTAAATTTTCAAAGACTTTCTGGAATGACGCCAGAAAAACTTGCAATCTTGTTTATAATTTTTTTTTCAAAAATTGTAGAATTTATTTCATCATAATGCGTAGTATCTTTGAAATAACAATTGTTAATTAATATCTCGAGAAGATTTGAATGCTGGATTGAATGTAAGTTAATAAATTGATTTGAAATCAACTGTTAGTTTTCATGTACATTTGTCAGTTTATCAATTCTCAAAGACCGATTTAACTCAAAACTCGCTAATTTTTAAATTTTCACTTGTCATCACCAAAACAAGAGGTAATAGACAAAATCTGACAAATGTTTTGAATTCACTAGTGTTCTACCAGGGATTTTCCAACAGGGAATTCCCGGGAATGAAAAAATCGGGAATTCCCGAATCCAGACAAACGCCAAAAAATCACGAGAATTCCCAAATTAAAGTGCTAAATTACTAAAAAAATACTATCTAAGTTGGTAATTTGGATCAGAGGAAGAAAAAAACATAGTTCTATCTTGATGGCTTAGGCTTAAACATATTTTTTTTCTAAAAACTGTTTAATACATTGGTTTTGATAAAAAAAAATGTTTTTTAGCTCGACAACTTAGTGTAAAAGTAAAAAACGACAAAAAAATCGAATCAACCTAAAAAATCCAATAAAAAATATGCAACGAGAAGAAAACTCATTGTTCTATTTTGCAACATTCATCATTTAGAACTTTCGCTTCGCAAACTGTTGACAGTAGCACAATTATAAGCAAAGAAATGACAGATTTTGAAACAAAAGGATAATTATATGAAAATTTAAGATTTGATGAATAACCCGATGGCTAACTAACCAACTTCTATGGATATTAAAACAATTATTTAAAACTTTGCAGCAGAAATCAGACTAGTTTGTCGGTTAAAGTACTAAATATTTTAGTCTTGAGTATGATAATTGCTAATTGAATTTTTGAGGCATTATGTTGAAGTTGAAATGTTTTGCAATACTACTACCTAAAAATTCGAACAAACCATATAGACAAGGTTTCGTATGTAGTAGAATTTCAATAACTACATTTAAAAATTTTCCCGAGATTCCGTAAATTCCCGGGAAAAGGATCGCCAGATTCTTCGATTCTAGGGAACGCTGAAATGACCGATACTCTAGAATTCATGACAAAATCCTCCAAAAATGCTGTACCCTTGTGAATTATCTATTTCCCATCTCCTCTAAGGATGAAGCAGATGTAAAAATCAAATACCCGAAACTATCTCACAACTTCAAACAGGTTTGAACTAAGTTACTTTGAAGAATCAAATTGTTAGTTTTAAAATCAGAATGGGATAAATCATGCAATAAGATGAAATTTCTTTAGCTTGAGCTTGAGCTTGAGCTTGGATAAACCGTACATTTCAGTAGTTGCTACTCCGTGATTGACGAGAACCATCAAAATTGCACATAGATCCAAATAAATGGGGCTTGGGATTAGCTTACCATTTTCTGTGTGCACGTTTCGAAGGTTCCTTATCTTATATGGTCAATAACGGCGCCGGCCATGTCCTTACGGTTCATCGGGGAAAGGGAAGGATTGTTAGTTCGACTTCCGTTGCTACTAGAGACCGAATACACCTCTAAATCTCCACGGTCGTCACAGGGAGGGTGGTTTGTTAGTGGGGAGGGTAAATAAGATCTGGATTCCCTTTGGGAAGGGATGTGATCAAAGCAAAGTTAAAAATCGTCGCGTCGCACACTATCGAGTACATCGCGTTTTTTTTTAGAGCAAATACGTCCTAACGTGGCATTGTCATACCCGTACAATGTTCTTAGCACCGGTGCAACTTACCGAATTTTACCGCGCTTATAACGAGAAGAGCAAAACATCCTAACGTGGCATTGGCATACACATTTAGCACCGATGCGATTTACCGAATTTTATCACGAGTAAAAACGTTCTAACGCATTATGCAAACGGGGAGAAGAAGAGAAATAAAAAAACGAACGGAATTTAACCGCATTGAAAATTTTTTATATTGAAATCATCATACATGTACAAAACACTTTTATCGCGCGCTGTAAACCACGAGAAAACATGTCCAAACGCGGCTTTGCAATGTACGTACGAAATAAAACGCGAAAAAATTATCCATCATCGAACGCTGTACAAGCCTTCGATTTCACGGCGGGTAGGCGTCCTACGTACCAAACAATTCCATGCAATAAGATGAAATTTCTTTAAAAAAAAAACAAATCTTAAAAAAGTTTTATGTTTATGTTTAATATTTTTAAGATTAATTCCTTCCAAAGGTTTTGTTAATGCAGTTCGAACTTTGGTACGAAAAAGTTAAATTTTATATTTGGCTAATATTCTGTGTAATAAATTTGCTTCAACTCAGTAATTGTTATTGATTGGTTTCACTCAGAAGTCTGAATTTTCCATTCAAATGTCATACTGTAAAAATTAAATTATAGACAAATTCTTCTCAAGAAAAAAAAATCGAACCTCTTCACAGTAAGTGGTACTCTACGATTCTTGATCATTATGTTCAAAATCCTGAAGATGGCTTGTCAATTTTAAAATGAATCATGATTTTATGCTATACCCAGTTAAATCCTTGATATGAATCTAAACTATTCTAAAATTATTGATTCTAAATTTGATTATGACTTTAGGTTTTAAACAAGAGATTGCAAAATTTTAAAAATAATCAAACAATTTAAAAGAAATCTCTCATATTCAGAACTCGGAAACCATTCCAATGTTTGTTTGAAATTAAAAGTTCCGGTTTTGTGATTTTTACTTTTAATCTCAATTTCGAAGTTTTAGTTTTAAATCAATCTTACAACAGCGTTGACTTAAGATTGTAATGTAACCTAAGGATATGCTTATAAATACTCAACATACTTAGGTACCGTAAACTGAAGGAACTTTGATCACCGGGGTAACTTTGAACAACATGAAATTTTTGCAGATAATCATCATTAACTAAGTAAACAGTTAAAATACCTGAAAACATTCAAATACGTTTGAAAGCTTATAAATTGAGTTACAAATTAGTTCAATTTGGTTTTTATGAGAATTTTTGATTAGATTTTTGATATTACTTACAATGAAATTTTAAACTCTTTGAATATCTGGTTTTTCGAAGCCTCACAAACAAACATATCCCCTGATCAAATTTAGGCATTTAGGAGCAATAGGTAGTTTTATGTGAAAGTTCAACTTTTTTCTTTATTTAGGTTTAATTTAAGTGATATTCTAATGATCATTTGGTGATAGTTTTTTGGATATTGAAAAAACGGTGATTTTCCGTGAGAAAGCCCGTATAGTAAAAATGGCGGAAACCCTATCAAATGGTTCAATTTGAAGAAAAAAAGAACATGGGAACAGTGCGAGGACCAAGGGAATTGCATGAATGCAAAATTTCATTTGTTTTTGAGGCCAAAAAAAATTGAGAAATGTTTATAATTTTTCCCCTTGACGTATGCAGCAACATTGTCCATCTTTTGATTATAAAATTTTTTGATAAAAAAAAACCTTGACAAAATCAGTTTAGTCCTAAATTCAAAAATTAAGGAAAAAAGTGGTCAAAGCTCTCCCAGTTTTCGGTAGCTTTTTGTTTCACATGTAAAAATCATAAACATTTTCATTTTTTTTTTAACTTGTCCTTCACACTATTCTTGTATTTTAAATTCAAACTGTAAACCGTAAACTATGTTAAAGAAATCTTATCTGATTGCTTAATCAAAATTATGGAAACAAAATAAAATCATATTTTAATCACTTATGTATCTGTTGTTAAATGTAAACAATTGACATTACTCTAAAATTTAGTATAATTTTCAACATCTCAGTTTCCATTCCATTTATTTTTAAAAAAACCTTAAAATGACTGAAAGGCATTATGAAAAAGACAGGAAGAAACCCCTATTTTTTTCTGAATAGCTGTGTTTTTTTTTAAATATTTTGTTTTTAGAAAATAGACTATTTTTTTCATTACGTCTATCAATCGTTTAAATTTCTTAATTTTCATTGAATGTCTTTTGTTAGAATTTATAGAAAAATACGATTAAAAAAAGGACACTTCTGATGCTTGAAAAAATCTAAATAATCAAAAATTTAAGCATTTTTCTTATGAAAAAATACAGATTTTGTGAGCCTTTTTGATAACCATATTTACAATTATTCTTTTTATTATCAATACGCATAAAAACTAATCATATGCCATGAAACCAAAAATTAAACCATTCGATCATCCAAACCATTGGACCACCCTAATCGAGTATCGAAAAGCCGATAAAATTTCGAATATGATTAAATTAATTTTAATTTAGAGAATCCTAAAATAATGTTGCCCTTATTACTTTAAGGTTCTTGTGAAAATGTAAAACGTACTGTTCTACAAAAAACCTTGTTTTTTTTAATTTTACAAAAGAATTGACACTTTCCAGCAAACATGAAATCGTATCAGAAATGATAACTTAAGTCGTTTATAATGGTGTTACGAATCGCAATTCCAATTGCAAAGTGAGAAAGATCGTAAAAAATGTCGTCTGAAGTCAGTTTAAATCGGATATGATAGAAAGTCCATCATATTTGTAAATGTTGAAATGCTTTTGCTCCCACGCAGGCTTCATCGTTATGTTCTCTCTGCAATCAGCAGTGCACCCAGAAAGCAAAAACTCAGATGGGAATTGGGTGATATTGACCAACGAAACATCGTCGTTGGCAACGATTTGATGGCTATAAGATAAAAAAAAACTTGCGCTCTCTTGCATTCTTCCGATAGGTACGAATAAGGCGACGGATAACGCCCAATTGTTGTAGTTTTCGTTGCTTTAGAAAGAAATTAAATTTATGTATGTATATTGTCTCCACTTTGGTAGGTAAATGCTGTTCTTTAAATTTTTATAGGAGAATTCAATAATGTATATAATACGTATATCAAAATATCATAAGAATATTGCTACGAAAGTTTTTGCTAGGTAAGCTCTAGAAACTTTACAAGCCAGTTCCTTTTTAAGTCCTATTTTTGCGGGGAAGAAATTTTCATAGAAAATAAACCTCTTAACTTACAAAAATATTGGTTGTATTTAGACAAGAAATTGATTTACTAGGGAAAGGGCATTGGTTCTGGATGATAATTTTGAAAATGTAGTGATTTATAAAAAAAAATTGGAATTTTGCACCTGGATTAAGACTTCTGCATCATTTTGTACAATAGGTCAAATTTATTTTAAAGTTTATTTTTTCTAAAACAAAAAATTTTAAACCAGGTACCATTCGAAAATTTTTCACGTTTTTAAGTCTCCAATATAAGATTTGGATTGTCGTGTTTCTGTTGCGTAATCTCATGTAAGTATTAGCTTATTTCCCAACTCTTCATGTGTGTTTTTTTTTTTTCAAACCTTTAACTACCTAATAAACCGTCCGCCGTCCATTACACAATCAGTTGGTATGATGTCAATCTGACTTCCCATCATCTGGGTGGTCAGAGTGCACAAAATCACTGCTAGGACCAATAAAAGTGCGACACCCGCTGATTAATGGGCTTTTAGGTGGGTGTCTTTATCCCGTTCCAAGTATCGGTCTCCTCAGGAAAGCCAGAGATTTAATCAACAACCGGCAGGAGTAGTTTGATATCCATTTCCTGGCTCCATTAAAGCGACTGGCTGTTTGTGAGATGACTCACAGAGAGCAGACGCTCCATTTTGTGTCTCTTTTTTTTCCTTTCTTCGAGAAAACCAGGGTTGGGAACATGACAAGCCTGTTCTAATGAGCGCGTCTCGAAGTCTTACAGATGGAAAGGGTTTTCTACAAAAGCACATCGACAACAACGCAGCAACAACAAAACACACGAGACAAGGCTCGTAAAAACCCTTGAACTCGGTATCGGTGCAAGAAAAGTGGCGCGGCAGCATCCGAAGAGATTTCGTTGAGTAAACCTGTAAATCTTCTCGATTCAATTTACTGCCGCATATCGGTGCCTTCTTGTAAATTGCACCGAGCAGCGAGAAGCAGCTTCATTCTTTTGCCACTACAGATGCTGTTGCTGGTAGATCGTTTTAATGCGGAAAATGTTTCCATCTCATCCATATGAAATAACTACAAAACAAACCCCATCCCAGATACCAAGAGAGAAACCTGGGTATCGATATCTGCCGGCCGCTCCGCCTCGTTCGTCGTCTTCATCGTTTCAGTTATTGTCTGGAGTCTGAAGTCTGGAGCCATGAACGGTCGATGGAATTGGACCAGGACCAGGGCTGCATTCCGGCATCAATCATACCGAGTTATTGCTCTCTTCGTTGACTTTGGCTGCATCATCGCATTGGGGATCTGGGATAAACTTCCTTACGGGTATGCAGCAGAAGATTTAGCCCGGGTAAAGTGGGGCAATTATCTGTATCCTCTGAAGACAGATTTTGCAAAACATTCTAGCGCGGTTCCGGTGTATGAATTACATTTCCCTCGCTGAAAAATGCGTTGTTATGCGCATTTGGTCCATTTAGTAAGAAGTGAAACAATAAAATTGCAGAAACCGAGAAGTTCAGTGAAAGTACAACTAACAACTAACAGAGACATGAAGTGTCGGCCAAATTTGCTTCTACCACTCGTCGGTTTTCCTTTTTTTTTCTCAGATTTGTGGTGCTGTCACTTGTTTTCAAATTTGATTGACCAGTAACTCATGTGTCTACAAATCTAATTGAACGCGAAAATTATACACTTTCAATAAACACTTGAAACTCACAAAATTTAAAATCAAGAAGAATCCTATACCTAAATATTAACAAAAATTAGAAATTCGATGAAAGTTTGACCCTGAATGACTTGTTAACAAGGGAAATGATAAACATACTTTTTTAGATTTTAAGCATAATAAAACAAGATTGGACTAGGATTGTGTTCATCTTTTACAGAAGCCTAATTTATCAGCTCTTTGCTTATAAAAAATATTTATAAATTCTTACAGTTGTCTCATGAGCTTAATAATTTCAACATTGATTTTTTTTCAGTTATAATTAATCAGTTTGAAAATTTTAAACAAAACTTTGACATTTTTTTCTACAGATTTGTTAAAGTTAATAAAATTTTCTAAACATAATGAATTTCCAGTTTTTAAGCTAATTCTGTTAGGGTAAGGTTGCCAGATTGCCCGGTTTAATCCGGGTTTGCCCGGATATTTGATACACAATTAGAGAACAGTCCGGCCCGGTCCGGTTGCCCGGATTTCATTGAAAAATGCCCGGTTTTTTTCACTTTATATGACAAATTAAACAAAATAAAAATAAATTGTGTTGTTGATTTTTTTTATTCAGCCACCATAACAAAAAGTTTTGAGCAGATTTTGCAAAAATAATAGTGAAAGGTTTTTTCGAAGCCTAAAATACGATTGCCCAGATTTTTCGTCGTCGATTTAGAAATGAAATGCCCGGATTTTGCTAGGTTTTTATAGAAAATTGCCCGGTTTGTCCGGCCCAGATACGTGCTGAAAAAATTCTAGCAACTTTATGTTAAGGGTATTGACTCAAAAAAAATTGCAAAACTTAATAAAAACCTTTTCTTTTCTTCTTTTTTGATAAAAAAAAAAAGTTTCTTATTAAGTTTTGGCATTTTTTTGAGTCTATACCCCTGATAAAAACCTTAAAAAATAAAAAAATAACTTAATTATACCAGCAAACTTGCTGACTTCTAGGAATAAGTATAGCGTACAAAATAATTTACCAGAGATCAAGGGCGTGCGAATGGAGGGGGAGGGGAGGGGGTGTTTAATTTTTTCCCAAGTAAAATTTTTAGTTCAAGAAAGGAATTTACCGTAAATGTCGGAGAATTAGCTCGCCTCCGGCGGAATTTAGCCTCGAATCACTCAGGGTATAAGTTTAAGACATTTCATTTTAAGACGTTTCCAAATAAATAATTATTTTCAATTGTGAATTTCAGTTTTTATTTCAATAGACCATCTGTACTGAAACTCAAATCTTGACACAAAAAATTTTTGTATTTAGAAAGGGTTTTCAATAAGAAGTGTAACCGACCAAATTCAGAATTTGAAGCTTACCATTTTAATTTAAACATTCATCCATCAAATAAGCATGTCAACAAATTGGTAGCTATGTGACAGGCGTTTAATATTTACTTTTTTGTTTCGATTAATGTCGTTTTACCATCCTTTATGGCATTCGCGACTTTATCAACGTTGCAGTTGGTGGATCGTTATTGAAAAACTTATCCGGTACAACTGTGTTCGATCTTCACTCTTGGGCTCGAACTCACGGACATCGGCTCAGAATACAACAGTCTTGCCAACTGAGCTATATCACAAGCCGTTTAATATTTACGATAGTCAACAGAATTAGTTAAAAAAAATGAAACCTCAATTTTATAATGAATCACTTTGATTATTCAAAAACGTCATTACAAATTTTCTGCCTATTATAAATATATTTCAAGAAACAAATTTTAGATTCAATTTTATAATGTTTTTCTTATTCTTCTGAATGCTCAACTCATCATTCCAAAGTGTTCTCAAGACAAGGCCAAACAAAATTCACATTTTTCCGAGGTGCAAAGAACTTTAGAGTAAATTTTATTAAACTCACTAATTCCGAACATGCATTTTTTATCAGCATTTCTGTTTTTAAATGATTTTTAAAAAATGTCAAAAACATTAAAGAAAATTTGGAACTTTTTTAACAAAACTTAAAAACATTTTTTTTTATTTAAATAAATTTTGACTTCTGTGGAAAAAGTTTGACAAGTTTTCTATTTGTTTACTTTTCCATATTCTGTTTAATAAGGGGATTTCAACGAATGTTGAAAGAAGTTTCAATCAAAATTATATTTAAGAATTTTTTTAAAAGCAAAAATTGAATAATTTGACAGGCTTCAACAAATAGGTTTAAATCAATTTTAAAACTTTCTTCAAAAATTATGCAACAATTATCATTATATCTTTCCAATTTTAATAAACTGTAGAATGAGTGTTAAAAACTACTGAATTTATATATGCACCAAAATACGGTTTTCTTAAATTATCAATTGAATTCTATGAATAAATGTTTTATTAAAAAAAATTCTCCCAAACAAACTTAACTGTTTGATTTTCATATTTTGTAAGTATTTTCAAATAAATTCACAGAATATTATTGCGAAGTTTTTTTTTAATTTTCAAATAAATTGACCACATATCTTTGTAAAATGTTCTAATTTTTTGGAACCTTTCTTTTTTTTTTAATTCAGATTTTTTTCTTTAAAATTTCAGTAAGGAAACGCAGTTTCTACATTTTGTTCTAGTCAGGACCCAACCCAAAATTGACAAAATTGACAAAATTGACAAAATTGACAAAATTGACAAAATTGACAAAATTGACAAAATTGACAAAATTGACAAAATTGACAAAATTGACAAAATTGACAAAATTGACAAAATTGACAAAATTGACAAAATTGACAAAATTGACAAAATTGACAAAATTGACAAAATTGACAAAATTGACAAAATTGACAAAATTGACAAAATTGACAAAATTGACAAAATTGACAAAATTGACAAAATTGACAAAATTGACAAAATTGACAAAATTGACAAAATTGACAAAATTGACAAAATTGACAAAATTGACAAAATTGACAAAATTGACAAAATTGACAAAATTGACAAAATTGACAAAATTGACAAAATTGACAAAATTGACAAAATTGACAAAATTGACAAAATTGACAAAATTGACAAAATTGACAAAATTGACAAAATTGACAAAATTGACAAAATTGACAAAATTGACAAAATTGACAAAATTGACAAAATTGACAAAATTGACAAAATTGACAAAATTGACAAAATTGACAAAATTGACAAAATTGACAAAATTGACAAAATTGACAAAATTGACAAAATTGACAAAATTGACAAAATTGACAAAATTGACAAAATTGACAAAATTGACTAAATTGACAAAATTGACAAAATTGACAAAATTGACAAAATTGACAAAATTGACAAAATTGACAAAATTGACAAAATTGACAAAATTGACGAAATTGACAAAATTGACAAAATTGACAAAATTGACAAAATTGACAAAATTGACAAAATTGACAAAATTGACAAAATTGACAAAATTGACAAAATTGACAAAATTGACAAAATTGACAAAATTGACAAAATTGACAAAATTGACAAAATTGACAAAATTGACAAAATTGACAAAATTGACAAAATTGACAAAATTGACAAAATTGACAAAATTGACAAAATTGACAAAATTGACGAAATTGACAAAATTGACAAAATTGACAAAATTGACAAAATTGACAAAATTGACAAAATTGACAAAATTGACAAAATTGACAAAATTGACAAAATTGACAAAATTGACAAAATTGACAAAATTGACAAAATTGACAAAATTGACAAAATTGACAAAATTGACAAAATTGACAAAATTGACAAAATTGACAAAATTGACAAAATTGACAAAATTGACAAAATTGACAAAATTGACAAAATTGACAAAATTGACAAAATTGAAAAAAAAGACAAAATTGATAAAATTGACAAAATTTACATAATTCACAAATCTGACAAAATTGACAAAATTAACGAAATTGACAAAATTGACAATATTAGAAATATTGACAAAATTAACAAAATTGACAGACTTTAAAATATTGACATTTTAAAATTATCAAAAATTTTAATATCTACGGTTATATAGCCCGATTATTTTACTCTCCGTTGTCGCACCGTATTTAACTCTAGCAATTGTAATTTTACCTTTTTTTTTTTTTTATTTATCCGCTTCCTTCACTTGAGAGGTTGAATTATTTGAAACACATAGTTGAACCTATAATGTCATAGACACAGGATCATGCAAGATATTCAAGAATCCAGTCATACAAAAATCTGCAATAAGTTACAAATTATGTAAGTTATATGAAAATTATGATTATTTCGAAATACTTTTATCCTAAAAAAAACCTATCTTAATTTTTTGAATTGATTTTGGATTAACTGCGTTCGAAATGCTTCAATTATAGTTCAGAAGTTTTAAATCTATCATTCGTTTATTATTTAGTGGCATATGCATCCAAATATAATTTACAGGCTGCAAGAAAGGCTACAATCCACTGTTAAGTGCATTAAATCGGTCGGTCATATTGACTAAAAAGCTTGACAAACCAAAAGTTTTCTTGGAGCAGTGTTACCAAAATTAATATGATTTTATTTTAACTTTTCCACTTTTCCATAGAAATGTCCCTTTAGAGTTACCCAATGAGCTTAAATTTTGCCAACATTGTTGATCATTGGTTGGATAAAAATTGGAAAGTGGAGCTAGGTTTCAAATAAGTTGGAAAATAAGGGCCATGGCCACTTTTATGTTACATATTTCGACAAGTTGTATTTAGACTTTTTAACACGAATTTTTAACATTGATTCTTTATATGCAAGATTTTTATGGATTTTTAGGATAGAAACTTGTCTCATTTAAAATTGTATCAGAAAATTCAATCGAAAAAAAAGTAGTGACAGCGCTAAAAGATTAAAACTAATTTCTATGCTTTAAAATATAAATGCAAAAGAGACTGTGGCTGTTATGGGGATAAAAGTTGAATTCAGCAACACTGAAGAATACTGAATACTGTCTTTGTTTACCAGTGCCGAAATAATCCAAAAACATTCCTAGCAACAGCCATTCCAATATGTGCTTTTTCAGTCGCTCTGTCTTTATTTACCAGTGCCGGAACAACACAAAAAACATTCTTAGCAACAGCCTTCGAAACCTGTGCTTTTTCTGCCGCTCTGTCTTTGTTTATCAGAGCCGGAACATAAACAAACTAAAATCTGCGCTTTCTGAGCCAATCCGTCTTTTTACCAATGGCCGAATAAGAAACAATTTTTACGTAGCAGTAAACTTTAAAATCTGTGCTCCCTCAGCCAATCCGACTTATCATCAGTGGCCAAATCATAAACAAACAATCGTTGCAGCAGCTTTGAAAATCTGCACTCCTTTTGCTCATACTACCAACCACACAATTCTTCGAATCTCAATTCAGAGATTCAATCAGACACGTCTGTCGCTAACAAGAATTGATCAATGACTGACTTTATATTGTTTGTTTTGCCTAGTGCTGCCAAAACATAAAGCGTTGCCATAGAAATTAATTTTATTTCATTTTTCTCCAGTGTTCCCAAATTCAACTTTTATTTTGTATTTAATTTATATACACACTTTATTTATTTTCTGCATTTTTTTTTTCATCTCATCCGTACAGCTGTTAGTAAAGTAGTGTAATCACAAAAAATTAGTACAAGGGATTTTTTCTATTTTTACAGTCCCTTGAAGTTAGTTTTGACTTTAAGGAAACCTTCTAGACCCAGGCGTTTTAAAATTCAAAATATGTGTTAAATTTTTTTCACCTTTCTGTACATTAGACTGAGTCGATTTGAAGTCATTTTTGAATTTCTCAAACCCTGGGGTCTAAAATGCTTCTCTTTAATCCAAAACTCATCCATAATTTTTTGCAGAATTTTTAAGTAACGTTTACATGAGTAAATTTGGACTTTCAGGTTTGTATGGGAAAATTGAATATTTTGCACTGAAAAATCATCTTAATTTTTGTTTCTTCTGTGCAACCGAGCCTGCTAATGGTTTTTGTGCCAATTTATAAATTCTTCTAAGGAAATTTTCCGCTGAACAACTTTTTCGAAGGCCGTAAATTCGTACCTTATTAGACAGAAAAGTTATTGTAATTGTAATTGTAAATGTTTATTTATTTACACACGAAAACCTTTTAGCAATTAAAGGCCTTTTTATAAGGTCAAGGAAATTTTAAGTACATTCGAAACAAAGTATTACATTTCTGAACAACTGTTAGTAAAAAAAAATAATTATTATTAGCTGTTTAACAGGGGTATGTCTTTTGGCATTGATAAACAATAAATTCAATAGACACCACTGCTGGGTGCCTTGCGAGGTATTGCACGACTACTTTTCATGCAATACTTCGCGGAGCACAAGCAGTGGTGTCAATTGAATTTATTGTTTATCAATGCCAAAGCCAAAAGACATATCCCCGTTAAACAGCTAATAACTTTTTCGTCTAATAAGATACGAACTTACGGTCTTCGACAAAGTTGATTAGCGGAAAATTTCCTTTGAAGAATTTATAAATTTGCACAAAAACCAATAGCAGGCTCGGTTGCACAGAAGAAACAAAAATGATAATGATTTTTCAGTACAAAATATTCAATTTTCCCATACAAACTTAAATGTCCAAATTTACTCATGTAAACGTTACTTTAAAATTCTGCAAAAAATCATGGATGAGTTTTTAACCGAAACGAAACGTTTTAGACCCCAGGGTATGAGAAGTTCAAAAATGACCCCAGAACGACTCAGTCTACTGTACATACCGAAATTGAAATGAAAAAAAAAACTTTCTCGCAATTAAATTCTCATTCATTGAGAAAAATCTCGTATAAAATTTTGCAAATTTGCGTATATTCTAAGTAGTTATTTTATTAATTGTGTCCTAGTCTACTCTATTTTTGGGAGCAATTTTCCAATTAAAATAAATTAAAACTGGTCAGCAAATCGATAACAAAAATACCCAACAGTCCCATTGGATGGCGTTATTTTCTTATTTCAGGTGTTAAATTTTCCAAATAAATTTTGAAAGTTGACCCTTCTAGAAATTCCATAATGCACTTTTTTGCACTGTCCTATCCTCAAGGGATCCCCATCGGATGCAACGCTTGGCAATCGAACTCCCCTATCCACATCGAGCCGAAGGCATCTGCGTCGTCAGCTGGATGATGGTTGCAGTAGATGCAATGGTTAAAAATACTCGAAGAAGTTTAAACGCTCTACTGCAACATTGGCGATTCCAGGCACAGGCACAGCATTGCAACCGATATCCGTTGCATTGTGGGTGTTATTATTTCCATTGCATACTGTCATTGCTGTTGTTTTTACGCCTTGAAAAAGTAGGAATGGCATCGGGGGAATGGGAAAGAAAATTGAACTGCCAACAGCCAACACTCAAATTCCATTGAACATCTGGAATGTTGGCCTGTTCGTACTGAGTTTGTGGTAGATGGTAAGGTGCAAAAGATCTGTACATTGGAAATTTTTTTTCAGGAAGCTAACTTAAATGGTAAAAATCCGTTACTCAAACTACCACACCAGAAATTGAATAGATTATTGATGCATGCATCTCTTTTGTTAGCAGCGTCAATTACAATATCAAAGCAACGCTCAACGAAAAATGCGAAAATCCCCTTTTGTGAATTGAAAACGATAGACCACGGCGAGATGGAAAAAAACTATAAATGTAGGGACCACTCTGGGTGGCATCCAATTGTTCAGTTGAGAGATGTGTGGCGGGTAGTTGTGTTCGATGAATTGAAACATCACAATTACTCAACGACAACGATGGGTACTGCGTGACATCAGAAAAAAAAATGATGGTCGCCACGTGCCAACACATGTTCTCTGAGCCCCAGGGGGGTCCAAAATTCACACGTACGTACATAGATTTATGAACGTTTTATCCAATGCAAACGATCTCAAATTGGTATGCATTTATGTCACCCATTCTGTGGCCGCCGCCATCAGCCGGTAATCGTTTATGTGTTCTCTGGGTGGTATGTAGTACAATCATCCCCCCTTTCCTCGTGGGGGTTTCCCCACCAAATACTTGTGGGAACTTAACGGCCCCACAATATGGCCATTTGTTCATGCGAGTGAAGTGTCCGATTATTATAAATTCATACGTCCCCTCCCTTTATGGAAGAGCCAACTTGAGATTACAACTCTTGATGGGCAAGGCTCGTAACAATGTTCGAACACGGCACTGATTGTGATCGTGAAACATTGGGGGTAATTAAAAATTATGCACCCATTCAAGTTGGGTTGAGAATGTCACTCATTTTCTTAACTGCGTGGCATACGGTTAAGAAACGTGACTCGAATTTGTTAGAAGGGTTATCTGATTCCAAATGTTTCTTAACCCTGAAATTAATGTCCAATACAATAAAAAAAAATGTGTTTTGGAGCTTGAATTTTCATCAAAATTCTCTCTTTGAATATTAGAAATCGCAACCTTTATCATCTTTTCTTTATTTTCATCAACTTAAACTAAAGGCCTGATGTTTTGTTTGATTGAAAAATGAATCTCAGAGAAGGTAAAATAGTTAGCAAGGTCGTGTTTACTAGGAGAGAGGTTAAATCTTGAAACCTTTAACCTGAGAACTGAAAACTGAAAACTGTAATCTAAAATCAACAATTTTAGTTGAAAATCTCTTGGCTCACATTTTTGCGTTCAACAGTTGTCTCACGATTCTCAAATAACAATATTATGATTGTTAGCTCAAGCCCAAACCATAATTATCATAATTGCAGTCAGAACATGTATCTTTGATTGAAGGCTCCAACTTATGCATATGCATCCAAATTCATAAATAGAAAAAAATTTCTCCAATGTAAGAGAGAAGAAAAACCGCTTTAAACATAATAATCAGGTGAAAAAACATCCGCCAAAGAGCCAATAAAGTATCGAACACCGAAATGTTGATTTATGAAAGCCATAAAAAATGGACCCCCTCTGATGGGCTGACGGGGTGTCATTCATGATGCGAGGCATTTTAACGATGCGTGCAGCACATTATCATCCTCTTGTCACCGGGTGCTCCATTCTTCTTCATTTTTTTGTACATTTTCCTGAACGGGGGAGATGATGCGTATTGGGTTGTAAAAAAAATAACCGAGCTGATGACCACAAATTCCTTTGAATGCCGGGGTTAACGGTTAACTCTTTGGCATCAATCAAAAATTGAAGCCCCGTTTATTGAATATGTTTAACTAATTATTGTTTTTCTTTTTCTGTTTTTTTTTCAGGTAAATGATGAAGTTAAAAGGTGGCACAAATATTGACGATGCAGCCACGATTGCCAAAATCAACAAATCACTGATCAATCGTGAGTTTGGAAATGGAACTAATATTTAACTCCGGGAATGTGTTGTCAGTACAACATAAACAAACCAGTCATTGCAACCGGATTAAATTTCCCCGAATTACCGAATCAAACAATTCGATTGGATTTGCATTTTGGTTGGTCAACTTGTATCTCGTCGATTACATCAATCTCGGTTTTGAATTTAAACCGGTAGCTGCAAACAAAATTTTGTATGCATATTTGATTCCCTTTAAAAAGCACGCGGTTCGAGTTATCGAAACTACTGTTGGAACAATCATTGATTGACTGGCTTAGAGAGACCGCTATCAGCTTTCCATTAAAATGCTAATGACTTTTTACGGTTTTCGGTAGTTTCCAGGTTGACCATTCAGCAAATTTCACCGACATCAGATACAAAATCATCGATACCGAAACGGGTTAAATGTGTGTTTACACCACCAACGACCGACCGGTGTTCCCAGATGTGGTAATGGATATTTGAACTGTTAGCCCTACCCCGTTCGTTTTGTTTGTTGAGTTTGGAAGTTGTTGATCAATCGGTATCCAATTTCAGTCTCCGCTCGATGACGGCAACGCCACCTTCATCCGGCGGCGCCGTCTCATTGCTAAAACCGACTGACTGCACTGCTGTTAAATGTTTAGCGGCGGCGTCTAGGATTGAGTGACATTTCCTTCCAGGTTGCTGACTTTTAGGCGGAAGTAAGCTCGACTGAGCAAACGGTTTAAAGTTGGCAAAAAGGTTAAACTTTTGTCGAGGTTTAGAATGACGAACCTACGATTTCCTCTATTTCTAATGCGTATTCATTTGATTTTTTGATCTGATAAATCTTTTTAACTTTCTAACGAAAAAGGTGTTTGACACGGAGTAAAAAAATCCACTTAATTTCAATTAGCTGCAACTTGTATGCTGCTTTAAGGAATTCGAGTCGCGAAAACGCAGCGCAACCAGATGTATTTGAAGAAATTTCAATCGGTTGCTATGAATTTGATTTGAAATTTCAAGGAAATCAGATTACTAAATACTGTTGAAACAGACGAGTCGATGTCTATCAGAATGAAGGGAATAGTTCTCCCATGTGATCATAATCATTTTTCTTGGTCTTCATGGGTCACATGGGAGAACTATTCCCTTCATTCTGATAGACATCGACACTCAACCAGTATAATATTCATACGCCAGGTTGGTCTCCTGTAGTAGAATGTTAATACATGGGCCCCGGAGAGGCGCAAGATGTGGGCTCAAGTCCTACCGGGAGACAAGGCGAATTTCTTTCGCATGTTTTTCAACATCGATTTTCTCTTATCTAGTCCCTGAAATTTCATCTAACATAGTTGGACAAAATTTTACAGGTTTGTACAATATGAAGAAAACCTAAAAAAATTCTACAGATTTCACAGAATTTTACAAAATTTTACAGAATTTTACAGCATTTAACAGTGTTCACGCATAGCGGAATATATGGATGTCGATTTGCCATAAAATTCGCAAGAGAGCTTATCTCTCTTATCAAATTGAATTCTATTCCAATCGAATGTGATCAACAGCACGTTCGTGCCTATTGTTCTTAAATCTAGGTAGATTACGTTGTCAGAAGTATCTTTAAAAAGGCAGTGGAATAGGAATTTGCCTTCAGTAGCCAATAAAGTGCCACACAGTACATTTGAACCGCGTTTCGTCTTTTTGCCAAATAAATTTGGAGTTTTTGCTAAGTTCAAATTTAATCTTTTCTTTACTCCACAAGAACAATCTGCCGAAATATTGAACATAAAAGTGGTCCTTCGAACCGGATGTTAGTAGTTACATCCTTCGGAGATTGTTCTTGTGTCGCGGTTCGAAGTGAAATTGGTGTACTTTGTGCAAAATTGTGTGATATTGTGAATTAGTATTCACATTTGAGCAAACCAATTGAGCTTTGCGGGTGTGAAAATCGAACAAGTCAATTGGCCAATGTGGATGAAATTCACAAGATCAAACACACCAAGTGAACAATTTAAATGAATTTCACAAACTGGTACAAATCGTATAAACGACAAGTGGAATATAAAAATTGTGTCTTGGACAATAAAAAAGTGAATCGAAACTGTTAAATTATCAACCCCATGTGCTTGCTGCTGGAGAGTGATCATTAATTGCAACAGCTTTGGTGTGTTGGGCGCCAAAAACCGGGTTACAATTGCCCCACATAGACTGGGCGAAGAACAAAGGCTTTACTCTCGACTACTTGTGCTGGGTGGCTTCGGTCGGTGATGAGATTTGGGCATACCGCATGGTGTAGGTTCTGACTGATCATCGAAGACTGTAAGTAGACTTGCATCATTATTGAGCAGAGGAGTTGATTAGCTGCAGCTGCAGGGTATCGAAATCAAATTGAATAAATTTTAAAGTTTTGGTTGCTAGGAAAAATTGTAGAAAAATTTATTGGCACGTGGTTAGTAGGAGTTGCTTCATTGTTCTTTTCACACAATGGCTTCGAGTATTAAGAAGCTCGGAAAGCGCGAATCTTTTTTGAGAGATTCCCTAAAGAATTTGGAAATTCTAATTGCAAATTATGACGATGATAGGGACCGCTACATGCTAGAAGGGTGGAGAGAGCGGTTGGAAGGAATTTTTACTGATTTCACTGAAACAAGGTTGCAGCTAGAATGTTCGGATGAATACCAGGCTATGGTAAAACGTTCTTTGGAAGATCAATCAGAGTATGAAAAAGATGATGAGGTTGTAGCTAACCAATTAAACCATGAAACACGTGCTAATTTTGAGTTAACTTATATGCGATTAAAAGTTTTAATCTCCAGTAAAATGCGTTCTCATCAGTCTAACATCGATACGTATGCTTAAAATAACCCTATAATTTCTGCCAGGTCTAGAGTAAAACTCCCTGAAATCAAACTTCCCGCTTTCGATGGATCTATAAAAGAATGGCCGTCTTTTCGTGATACATTTTTGTCGCTGATAGATTCTAACACTATGCTTAGTGAAGTAGATAAATTTTCATATCTGGTGGCTTCTCTTTCCAACGATGCCAAGCGTGTGATTGAGGTAATCGAAATTACAGCCAACAATTATTCCATTGCATGGGAAATTCTTAGGTCACGATATGAGAACAAATATTTGCTTGTAAAATCGTACGTGGATGCTTTGTTCTCTGTTGAGCATATCAAGAAAGAATGTGCCGAATCATTAAATCGACTTATCGATGACTTTGAAAGAAACTTGAAAATGCTCAAAAAGATGGAGGAATCGCCTGAAAACTGGAGTACAATTCTGGTCTCCACACAGACACAGACAGACAGACACACAGAAAGTCGACAAGTGTTCCAACCTACACAGAACTTATAGAATTTTCGCGTTCACATGTACTTGTTCTCCAATCTATTGCAGCTTCCAAACCCCGATCACCGGAGACTCCTCGCTTCTCCCCTTCACAGCGCCCTTTTCCCTCAATCTCTAGACAAGCAACAACTCACTCAGCCATTACATCGAACCAAGCATGCGTTTTCTGCAAGAATACTGCACATTCACCTTATCAGTGTGAGGTTTTTCGACAACTTACTCCTACCCAAAGATTCGATGAAGTTAAACGGAACAAACTTTGCATGAATTGTATCACATCGTCATCACATTTTGCTAATAACTGTCCAAGTGGAACTTGTCGTGTTTGCAACCAAAAACATCACACCATGTTGCATCGTAATGGAAATCCTAACCAATTCAACCAACCTACATCGTTACCATCATCAAATTCATCATCGTCGTCGTCGCTAGTTCAGAACAATGCGTTGCAATCTGAACAATCAAGTCAACACAGCCAATCGCCAGAACCTCCAATCACCACGGTCCCTGCCCTTTCGACTAGTCACATTTCGCTACCCTCTCATCATCATGCTCCTGCAATCATACTTCTTTCGACTGCACTAGTGAAGGTTTTCGATTCGTCCAACAATTTCATCTGGGCCCGTGCTCTCTTGGATTCTGGCTCACAACTCAATTTTGTTTCGGAGCACCTTATACATCAACTAAATCTTCAACGCAGCAGAGAACTGGTTCCTATAAGTGGAATAGGACTTTCGACTACAACATCAAAACATTCAGCTAAGATTCGAATTCAGTCTCATCGTTCGGATTTTGAAGATAACTGGAAATTTCATGTTTTACAAAAAATTACTCTGGAGCTACCAAGCCAACCTATTGATGTATCAACGTTTGACCTTCCATCTGACATTGTCCTCGCAGATCCTTCGTTTTTCAAACCTGGTCGAATCGATTTAATATTGGGCGTACAAGTTTTTTTATGACCTCATACGAGAAGGTCAACGCAAGACTGATCTTGGAAGTCCAATATTGCAGAACACTGCTTTAGGATGGTTGGTATCCGGAGAGGTTACACCAGTTTCTCCAGCAGCTATTGTGAATGTTGCTCATGTTTCTGCTGAATCATCAGTAGAAGAACTACTCACACGTTTTTGGGAAATTGAATCGTGCAATATAAAAAGCACTCAGTCATTGGAAGAATCTGAATGTGAAGAGTTTTTTGCAAAAACTATTTCAAGAGATAACTCTGGTCGTTTCATCGTATCACTTCCCAAAAGACATTCAATTATTTCGCAACTTGGAAATTCAAGAAACATAGCTGATCGTCGTTTTTATTCGCTCGAGCGACGCCTTCATTCAAATGCCTTACTCAAAGAAGCGTATACTTCTTTCATTCATGAGTATATAAATCTGGGTCACATGATACCAATCGATGACTATCAAGATTATGAGAATCAACCTACTTACTACCTTCCGCATCATTGTGTGATCAGATCAGAGAGCGTTACTACAAAATTACGAGTAGTGTTTGACGGATCTTGCGCCTCAGATTCTGGAATATCACTTAACGACAGCCTCATGGTCGGTCCGGTTGTGCAAGACGACCTCCTTTCGATTGTAGTAAGATTTCGTATGCAGCAGTTTGCCATCATAGCCGACATTGAAAAAATGTACAGGCAAATACTTGTAAGAGAAGCTGATCAGCCTCTTCAGCGAATTAGATGGAGAGATAACTCGACAGAACCTATAAAATCCTATCAGCTTGTAACGGTCCGTAGTAGACAATGTGGTAATATTCGTAGATCTCCAATGCATAATTTGTTCATGTATCAAGTTAGACTCACTGGGAGTTGATCCTTGGGTGAGTGAACTGGAAAACGCCGGTAAAATGGAAGAATCCACCCGGAGGACCACAGAATAGCTTATCGTTATTCTGACAGTCGTCATGACTTGCCAATGGTGACTTTCCTAACTGGTGGTGAAAATGGAGTTTTCTTGGGATGTGAAGAAGAAAAACTGGGGTCTTAGCCATTTTAGATTTGAGTCGTTCGGTTGGCATTTTTAAGAAGTAAGCTTGATAAAGTCTCGGATTGTGATTTCAAAAGGCGGTTATCATTACGGTCTTCGATTATTCATATTTTCGGCAATTTTAGTACGAGCTAGCAGTTTTGCTCTGTGGTGTACCCGGAAGTCGACCCTGGACCGATTCCAGTCCAACCCCAAACTGTGAAAGTTATCCGGCGGTGGCTCAGTGCGCAAGTGGAAGGAAGATTCTATCGGTAAGTTGACCTTTTTAGTTACCCAGGGTGTTACAAGCTTTGAGCATTGTGTTTGCACATTTTATGCAGCGGAGTTCTACGGATAATACCACAGAGTCTAAGTTCGTGTTACGGCGCTACTTTCCTCATTTCGCCAACCCCATTTTGTGTACTTTCGTTGGAAGCCCACCCCTGGGAAGAAAGTTCGGGTTTAAAGCGACTTCAGCACATCAACTCCTTGAGTTGTTGGCGCTTAAGTGCTTGAAGTTTATTTGCGCAAATTTTGCTCAGAAATTTATTTTCTTATTTCACAAAGTGGGTGTGATAGCGAATTAATAAGGGATTATTGGTTGCTGAAGGTTTTTTTTGCCGTCTTATTTCAGCTTTAGACTCTGGAAAGAATCGAGACGGTACAAGCTTACAACTGTGACATATGGTACATCATCGGCCCCCTACCTTGCAACCAAATGCCTTCAAAAACTTGCCGAAGACAGTTCAATAAGTCATCCAGCTGCATCAAAGGTTGTTGGTCGTGATTTTTACGTGGATGATATGCTGTCTGGAGCCAACAGTATAGAAGAAGGAAGACAATTATGTAGAGAGTTAATTGAGCTTACGAATTCTGCTGGATTTCCACTTCGAAAATGGGCGTCGAACAATTTGGAGATTTTAAAGGATGTCCCATTAAATTTGCGTGATGAGCGAACCTTATTTGAACTCGATTCAACTAATTCACCGATAAAAACTCTCGGACTTCAATGGGATACAGCTTCTGATTTATTTCGATTTGAAACTCCCAGATTTTGTAAACAATCTCCAATCACGAAACGAATCGTTTATTCAGACATTGCACGTTTATTCGATCCTCTGGGATTAGTCGGCCCAGTTGTGGTCCAAGCAAAACTATTTTTGCAAATGCTTTGGCAAGAAAAAATTGAATGGGATGAAGCTCTTAAAGAAAATTTGCAGCTACAATGGATGGAATTTCGTGAGAGTCTCAAGGACTTATGCACATTGACCGCTCCAAGATGGGTTGTTGCTCCTTCAACTGTACATCTTGAGATTCATGGGTTTTCCGATGCCTCAGAGCGAGCATATGGAGCTAGCATCTACATTCGTGCGATATCATCAACAGGCGAGATTAGTACAAATCTTCTCGTTGCTAAATCGAAAATTTCCCCACAAAAGACTAAAAAACAAAGTCTTCCTCGATTGGAATTAGCCGGTTGTTTATTACTGAGTCATCTATTCGAAAAAATTTCTACAATTTTACGTCTTCAGGCAAATTCATTCTTCTGGACGGACTCTGAAATTTGCCTTCACTGGTTGGCATCAAACCCTTCTCGCTGGAAAACGTTTGTTGCAAATAGATGTTCGGAAATTCAACGAATTACTGCTGGGGGAATTTGGTCCCATGTACCTGGAATAGAAAATCCTGCGGACATTATCTCCAGAGGAATTGCTCCTGCACAGCCACGTAACCTTTCAGTATGGTGGAAGGGACCAGATTGGCTATCACAACCATCTCGGTTTTGGCCTACACTTGGAAAACCAACCGGTATAAAATTTTCTACAGAAGAACTTGAAGAACGATCTGTTGTTTTGGTTGCAAAAATTTCTCCACCCAATGAATTATTTTTACGTTACTCGTCATTCATGAGGGTTATGCTCGTCACTGCTTGGATGCTCCGTTTTGCGCATAATTCAAAATTTAAAAACATCGAATATCGACATTCAGGTTGTCTTAAAAGCGATGAGCTGAACAACTCTATGTATACGCTAGTCAAACTAGCTCAATCTGAACGTTTTGAGGAGGAAATTTTTGAAATTCAGCGTAACCAACAAGTTAAATCTAGCTCCCGCTTGAAGTCATTATGCCCAATTCTAGTGGAAGGAATATTGCGTGTTGGTGGCCGGCTGCGAAATGCGCCAGTTGGTTTCAATAAACGTCACCCAATAATATTACCAGATAACCACCCTTTCACCGAATTAGTAATGGTTCACTATCACCACAAACTACTTCACGCTGGACCCCAGTTGATGATTGCTTCAGTTCGTGAGCGCTTTTGGCCTCTTCGCATTAGAAACCTTGCTCGAAAGGTTTTTCATAACTCCGTGAATTGTTTCCGCTGCAAACCAGATGTACTACAACAGCTAATGGGTGAATTGCCGAGAGAACGTGTGACACCTGCATTTCCCTTTCTGCGAACTGGTATTGATTATTGCGGCCCATTTTATTATCGTCCAACTCGTCGTGCTACACCTTGGAAATGCTATGTGGCAGTATTCGTCTGCCTTGTGACAAAGGCCGTGCATCTTGAATGTGTGGGAGATCTAACATCCGAAGCATTTGTTGCGGCCCTGAAACGATTCGTCTCACGTAGAGGTACTCCAGAGCTTATCGAATGCGATAATGCACTGAATTTTCAAGGAGCAAAACGTGAACTCGCGGAGCTGGCTAATCTCCTTCGATCGCAGCAGCATCAAGAACTTGTACATAGAAGCTTTCAAGAGGATCAAATCACCTTTAAATTTATTCCCCCAAGATCACCTAACTTCGGTGGTCTCTGGGAAGCCGCCGTCAAATCTATGAAAAAACATCTTCGCTGTACAGTGGGTAATGTCATCCTCTACCATGATGAGTTTGTAACTTTGCTGACCCAAATTGAGGCTTGTCTCAATTCCCGCCCACTGACTCAACTATCAACTGATCCAAACGATTTAGATGTTCTCACTCCTGGACACTTTCTTATCCATCGTCCATTGAAAGCTATCCCAGAACCTAGTCTGGAAGAAATCTCGTTGAATAGACTGAACCGCTGGCAGCAGACTCAAGAATACGTACGTCGAATTTGGAAGCAATGGCAATACGAATACTTGTCCGGTCTACAACCTCGCACTCGCTGGACGACAAAACGTGACAACATAAAGGTCGACACAATGGTTCTACTCAAAGATGAGAATCTTCCTCCTCTCAAATGGAAATTTGGCCGAATAACGGAAATCTTCCGTGGAAATGACAACAACATTCGCGTCGTTAATGTTCGGACGGCTCAAGGGGAATATCGGAGATCAATTGGAAAAATTTGCGTTCTACCGATCCAACAACCTGAGGAATCGGTTCCCAAAGAAGGCAACTAAGTGCCTTCCATCAACCGCAGTATCCCACTGCGCACCGGTTGGGGGGTCGAATGGCCTCCCATCCATGTAAGTCTGTATTATATAATGAATTTCAAAAAAGCTTATGGAATGTTTCGTCCCCCTCCATGTCCTGATGTCATCTGCTCCAACCCACAACCACGAGCGAGTCCCGAAAACTAGCAATCCTCAAGTAATCTGCATCTGTTCTCACCGCATCCACTGTTGTCGGATAGACCTGTGTTTTCGCAACTAGACAGAGAAGATTCACAAGAATTTGCTGAGTTTTCACCTGGTAGCTGATTTTCGCCCAGAAGGAAGGATGTCTGGTTATTTGTCGCACACCAACTCGTTTCCAAAGGGCCCTGATTCATGCACAAGTACGCTCAGTATCTTGGTGCCAACGTTCATCGTCCGGTTACGGACCCGTGGAGGCCGGTTGCCTCCAATCCAGTTAAGTCGTTTAATTTTTTTCATTTACCTTGTAAAAAGCCGCCTATGTTTTGTTCCAGAGTTCGTTCGGCCAATGGGGATGCAGCGAGACGTCAACAACCCGAAGGAAGACAGATGAGCCACCCATTCACTATTTGCTGGTTGGTAATCAGCTGACCATTCGACGTTGCCCGACCCGAGTTCGATTATCCATTGGGACAAAGAAGACGGATCGACCGAGCGATCACATGGATGACCCGACGAAGCACGTTGGTGTGTCCGAAGCAGAGGACAACATGGTAGCGAAATACGATTGACAGGCGACGAAGCACATGGAGGAACCGAAGCGGAGGACAACATTGCAACGAAGTATGATCGACAGCCGACGTCGCACGTGATAGAAACGAGGCAGATGACAACATTCCAACCGAAGCAGAGGACAACATCGTACCAAAACATGATTAATATTCAACGAAGCAACAGAAGAATCCCGCATCAATGAATGATGCTACACATATTGAAAATTGTGAAACTCACTTGAACAAGTTAGTGTAATGAATTAGATAGCAACTAGGATATTTGCAAGTTAGAATCAGTTTTTCAAGAGGAACTAATTTGATTGTTAAAAAGTAACCTTTTTCACGGTGGCCGGCATGTTCACGCATAGCGGAATATATGGATGTCGATTTGCCATAAAATTCGCAAGAGAGCTTATCTCTCTTATCAAATTGAATTCTATTCCGATCGAATGTGATCAACAGCACGTTCGTGCCTATTGTTCTTAAATCTAGGTAGATAACGTTGTCAGAAGTATCTTTAAAAAGGCAGTGGAATAGGAATTTGCCTTCAGTAGCCAATAAAGTGCCACACAGTACATTTGAACCGCGTTTCGTCTTTTTGCCAAATAAATTTGGAGTTTTTGCTAAGTTCAAATTTAATCTTTTCTTTACTCCACAAGAACAATCTGCCGAAATATTGAACAAACAGAATTTAAAAAATATCACTGAATTTTAGAGAATTTTCCAAAATTTTAGAGAATTGTACAGAACTTGACCGAATTTTAGAGAATTATTTTTAACTAAGAACTGAAATTTTGTAGAATTCTGTTAAAGTCTGTAAATTTTTGTTAAATTCTGTAAAATTCTGTAAAACTCTTTTAAATTCTAAAAAATTCTGTTATATTTTGTTATATTCTGTAAAATTTTGAAAAATTCTGTAAAATTCAATTCTTTAAGTTATTTTCAAACCTTTCAAACCTCACAAAAGCTCAAAGAATTTCACAGAGTTATACAAAGTTGAACAGAATTTTACTGCAGCTCATATTTTTCCATAATCATGCAGAGTTCTTCAGAATTCTATGGAAATTCACAGAATTTTTTGAAATAAACATAAATTAACAGATTTTGATCGAATTTTATATAAAATAAGAGTTGTACAGAAAATTAGAGACTATAAAGAATTAAACTAAATTTTACAACATTTTTCAGATTGTTTAAGATTTTTACAGAATTTTACTGTAATTTAGAGCATTGAACAGAATATTACAAAATATCACAGATTTTTACATGTTATTTTCTGATTTTATCAAAATATTACGATTATCCAGAATTTTATAGAATTTCACATTAAAGTATAGAATTTTACAGAATTTTACAAAATATTACAAAATTTTGCATCATTTTTTTGAATTTAACAAAATTTTACATAATTTTACATTATGTTACAATTTTTTCCATGATTAAACAGAATTTTACACAATTAAACAAAATTTTACTCAATTTTATTCAATTTTACATAACTTTACAGGATTTTAAAGAATTTTACAGAATTGTATTGAATATTACAGAATTGTACTGAATATTACAGAATTTTACAGAATTTAACAGAATTGTAAAGAGTTTTACAGAAATTGACAGAACTTTACAGAACTTCACGGATTTACAAAAAACTGACAGAATTTTGAATTATTTTTCAGAATTTTGCAAAAAAATACACAAGATTTTTAAGAATTTCACAAAATCTTAATTTTATCTATTTATCTATTATCTATTCAACAGAATTTTGCAGAATTTTAAATTATTTCAGTTTAAATTATTAAACGGAATAAAACAGAATTTTGAAGAGTTTTACAGAATTTCGCAGACAATTTTCGTTGCGAGAATCTTGCTAAAAATTATATTGTTTCCATTCTTTTAGTATTTTTAAAGAACTTTACAAAATTTAACCTATTCCAAAGGTTTGAAGATAACTTCTATAAGTTGAACAGAAGTCTACAGAATTTTACATAACTTTACAAAATTTAACAGAATTAACAAATATTTACAGAATTTTACAGCATTTTGTAGAATCTTATAGAATTTAAAAGAATCTATCAGAATATCAAAGAATTTTACGGAAATTCAAAAAATCAATGAAATTTTGCTGAAAATTACTAAAATTTAAAAAAAAAAATGAACAATTTTTCCAAATTTTTGAGAATTAATCAGAAATCAACATAATTCTACATAATTTTTCAGAATTTTACGGAGTTTTTTAAAATTTTAAAAATATAAACATAAGTTTTCAGAATTTCACAGATTTCACAGAATTTTGAAGAATTTAACAGAATTTTACAGAGCTTCACAGAATTTTAAAGAATTTTTCAGAATTATATGAAATTTTATAGAATTTCACACAATTACAAAAAGTTTCCAGAAAATTGTAGTTTTTTACAGAATAACTAAACAGAATTTTAAAGAGTTATGAAGTTTTTTTGAATTTTGCAGAAAATTTTCCTCCCGAGAATCTTGCACAAAATTATACAGTATTTTTGGGAATTTCACAGAATTTTACAGATTTGAAAGATTTGAAGATATTTTTTTAAAATTTAAGAGAACTCTGAAGAATTTTACTCAATATAACAAAATTTAATAGAATTTAACACAATTTAATAGAATAGAAACATTCCAGAAATTTAAAGAACTATGTTTCCGAATTAACAGATATTTACAGAATTCAACAGCATTTTGTAGAATTTCAAAGAATTTTACAGAATATCATAGAATATCACAGAATTTTACTGAAATTTACGAAATTTTACAGAATTTAACAGAATTTTACAAAACTTTACAGAATTTTACAGAAATTAATAAAATTTTCAAGAGCTCTACAGAATGTCACAAAATATCAAAGATATGTTTAGAATCTGAAAGAATTTTACAGAAATTAAACATAATTTTCCAGACGTCTTCAAAATTTCATAGCATTTTACAGAAATTGACAGATTTTAGATATATCCGAAGAATTTTTTAAAATTTTACAGGATTGGACAGATATTTTTCTGAACTAAATAGAATTTTACAGAAATTTCCAGAATATTACAAAAGCTTCCAAAATTTTACAGAACTTAACAGAATTTTACAGAATTTAACTTTTTTTCAGAACTTAACAGAATCTTACAGATTTTAAAAGAATTCGACAGCTTCGAATTTCACAGAATTTTAAAATTTTTACAAAACTTTACAGATTTCACAGATTTTACAGATTTAACAGATCTAACAAAATTTTATATATTTGAACAGGACAATAAAGAATTTTGCAGAATTATCAACAATTTTTCAGAATTATCAAGGATTTTAAAGATTCGTACATAAATTGCAGAATTTTATAGAGTATTGAAGAATAACATTAAATTTGAGTTAATTTAAAGATTTGAGAACTTTAAAGAATTTTAAGGAATTGATATGAATGTTAAAAATGTTTAAGGAATTTAACAAGATTTACAGCAATCGGCAGAATTTCATAGAATTTAACAGAATTTTACAAAATTTTACAGACTTTAACAGAATTTACGAAACTAAAAAGAATAATACAGAACTTTACAGAATTCTATAGAGTTTTACAGAATTTGTAGAAACATACTGAATTTCACAGAATTTTATAGAATTAAAAAGAATTTACATGTTTCTACGACATCTAGCAGTAAATACAAAATCTTCCAAAGTTCAACAGTATCCAAAGAAATATTAGTCATTTTGAGAATTTCACAGAATTCAGCAGGTTTGAAAGATTTGAAGATAACCTTGAAAAAATAGAACAGATTTAACTTTTAAAGAATTAACAGAAATTTATAGAATTAAACAGAATTTTAAAGAATTTTACAAATTTTTACAGTTTTTTACAAATTTTACAGAAATTTCCTGAATTGATCAAAATTTTATAGAATTTTCCAGAAATTTTCACAATTTTACAAAATATAACAGTATTTTACAATTTTTTAAAAAGAATTATAGAATTATACAGAATTTTATAAAATTTTACTGCATTTTACAAATCATTAAAAAATAATTTACAAAATTTTATAAAATTTCATGGAAGACGACTGTATTTTTCAGAACTTTATACAATTTGAAATGATTTCACAGGATTTCAAAAATCTTTTAATGAATCTTACAAAAATATCCGCAAAGGAATTTCTGAGAATTTAATTGAATTTTAGATAATTAAAAAGTATGGAGATCATTTTATAGAATAACAGAATATTGCAGAAAGTACACAATTTATATAAATTCTAATATATCACGCAGGATGTTAAAGAATATAACAAAATATAACAGAATTTTACGAACTTATACAGATCAGATATTACCAAATTTTCAGAGAATCAAAGAATTCTGCATATATTTCAAAATTTTCCAGAATTTAATTGAACTTTATTAATTTTACTGAATTTTTCAGAACATTCCATAATTTTTCCAAATTTTGTAGAAACATACGATTCACAGAAATTAACAAGATTCAAAAGAATATTTTCAAATGCTACAAAATTAAACTTGTTGAAAAAGATTTTCAAGAGTTTCAATTTCACAGAATTTAAGAGAATTTTACAAAACTTTGGTTTGATTGATTTTAACAGATTTTTTTTATAACTCTGAGGTGTTGCACAAAATATATCAAGTCTGTTCTGCACTATTCGACTAGAGATTTAAGACATTTGTTTGTAATTTTGGGGGCTTTAAAAGTTTTCCAAAGCTCATTTTAATAAGTAACTTTCTACAAACATAGCCTTAGAATATAAAATGTTATTGCAATACAAATTATCATTTTTTAAGGAACCTTAGTGTGCTTGAGATAGTCCAACTTTGAACATTATCCATTCATCAAATTTTTTAGACGTGTTCTTTTATTTTGAATTTAAATTTTTCAAAATGTTGCAAACTTTAATTTACCAGGATCGCCATTACTGACTTTGCAAATTTTTCATTGCGATCCCAAATGTATGTTCAATACTTTGGAAATGGGGCTTAACATGTTTTGAATTTGCCATGTTTTACAAAGCAAAGAAGGTCGATATTTTTTATTTCTGGGTTTGGCATAACAAATCAATTTTTTTTTTTTCAAATTTGTTTCGAATCAACACATGATTATTATGAATTAAAGAAACATTGCTTCGAATAGAAAATTTTAAATCCAAGCAATTCCTTTTCGAGATCATTCAAAGTTCTCAATTTGAAGTCAGCATGCGAAGTTCGAAAATAAGAATTTCAAAGCTTCAGAACTTCAGAATTCAGAACGAAGTACTTGAGTAATAAAACTCAAAATCGAAAAAGTATGAGTTATTATTTTATTATTTGTCAAAAAAATAAAGTTTAAAAATTAAAAAAAAAGTTTATTTTTCAAATTATTAAAATTTGCAAGAAAAATTGCTGATGAAAAAAAAATTGATCAAAAATAGTTGAATAGTGAAGTGAAAATTCAACGTTGGTACAAAAAGCACTTCCAATTATCAAAAAATTTCATTTTTTATTTAAATATCCTATTCCAACATTTCGACAGGCCTTTCGAGTTTGTAAACTTTTTTTGCCAAGAACTTAGCAAAAAGAAAATCAATAAAAGTTCTTTGACCTTTTCCCTTAAATCGTCCCAAAAAAAATCTTTGGTCTCGCTTCCAGGATCCAGCCAAAAATCGGAAAACAGAAAAGAGAAGATAGCAGCGCGTTATTTGTTTGAAGTCAGTTATCCGCCTCCAAACAAGACAAAAACCGACTGCCGAAAACAGCCGCCACCAAGATATCGAAACTGGCTGGCCGTGGCCCTTTTTGTGATGTTTCCCAGTTTCCGAGATGTGTGGGGGCACAATTTTATCTTATCTCCTTTTGCCCTTCTTTTTCGGAGGATGCTGATATGGATGGAGACCGAGAAGACGACCGACCTCCCTTTCAATCTAGCCGATCTCGTAAATTTGTTATAGAAATTGTTTTCATTTTTCCTCTCTTGAGAAACATGAATTTATTGGTATCATTACTTTTCAAACGATTTTCTTACGTTTGTTTGACTTTTAATGAATTTTTGAAACAACACACCAATGTCCATAAGACTTTTCGAAAAGTGTGGTCTTAATTCAACTGGTGATGTTTTTGTTGATGTTGTTGTTGTTGATATTGTGTCAGTCATATCTTGATGGGTGGCGGCTGAAGATGCTGCAATTTGTGTTTTCGGGAAGTTGATGTCTTTATTAGTTTACTCACTTCTTTGTTCCCTGATGTAATTTATGTTGGCATATGTAGTGGATGCGTTACTGTTCGCAAGGTAGGCAACCTACTAAAGATAAAAGCGAAAAATCAATTTGCATAATCAAATCAATCTTTGTGTGCGATCTAAGTTGGGCGTTTCAAAGGGTTGCCGAATCGGTATTATAGTGGGCAATTTAAACCATCTTTGAAGCAACGAAAATTTGAGTTGAAAGTTATTTGAAAAAACGAACACAGACATACAGTGAAACTCGAAATTCAATGTTGCTAGCCTTTACGCATGGAGCTTTCTAACTTATTCGGACTCATCAAAACTTTTTTGACGGTCGCCATGGAAGCAGAAATTACCGGACTAATTTAATGCCTGCTCTCAATATTATTATTTCGGTATCGTTTTTTATGAATCTCTTAGCCATTTTTAATCGTGCTTTAGAACTAGGAGGTAAGAACTTAAGTTTTGAACAGATTAGGCTCCAACGGAACGGCTCAAAATTGTGGGCTGTTTGGAATGCTAAAATCCGAAACTGACCCAATAGTAATCAGCGTTCAGATGCTATATAAGGTTTTGATTCTTGGTAACAGGGTTTTTTATGAGCCCTAATCTTCCAAAGAGATTCAAATAATGATTTTTGTCTGAGTAAGAAAACTCCCGTAACCTATCTAAGGAGATTTATGCTTCCATGGCGACCGTCAGAAACAATTCAGAGTCCAAATAAGTTGGAAAGCTCCATGCGTAAGGGCAAAACTGTATGTGCATAAGACCATCTAGCTAATACTTCTTTCAGAATCTTATGATTCAAGACTTTCAAACACAAAAGGTGTGTCCCATTGCTAATCAAGACGAATGTAGTTCTCATGTCGCACATTCCTGAATTTTCGATTTTCTGGAATGATAATTGCAACATTGCGTACATGAACGAACAGTATAACATTAATCGAGATGCGATAGTCGCGCTCGTTGTCACAATACAACAAATGCTACGACTTGGGTTATTGTCCGCTGCCTGATGTCATTGTTGTCCCGTGCCCGTGGTTTGACGTCTGTCTGTGGATGATGCAAAGCAATCATGATGAGAAACGACATTAGAGACAGAGAGACAATCAGACATCGGCTCATTCGTTGTTTGAACTTGATCATACAACAATGAAGTCACATATGCATACTCCACCCACGTTGTGATGGGTGACTTTCTTTTGTTTTAATTTTTGAACAAATTGTTGTTGACATTTAAGTTCATTTTAAGAAAAATATCTGTGGAGTATAACGTTTGAAAATTTGTTTTTTCGCTTAGTTTCTGTTTTGGAAAATGTAATAATCAAAAAGCAACTTGGATTTATTTTCACATTTTTAACAACCCATATTTGCATTTCAAAATGCTTCATTCAAATAAATGTCGAACACAATGTGTGCATAAATAATTTCTTGATCCAATCGTTAATTCTTCATTTGTTTTTTGTTTTTGCAAATTTCAAAGAGAATGAAAGCAAAAATGAACCACTATAAACATTTGACAGCCATTCCAGGAATTTTATGTCAGCCAGAACCAGAGCACTATGTTTTGGAATCAGAAAGACAATGGTGAGCATTATGACGAATGAGTTTTTTTCCCTGAAATTCTTATTAAATATGCAAAGTGATTTGAGGTTTGGATCATTTTGTTTGGATCATACGTTAACCAAACTTTTTCTGAGTCGAGCTGTCAAAAATGACAGTTTTTTTTTCATTCTCTATTTTGTTTATGTGTTTTTCCTCTGTAAGGTTGTTCTTATCCCCCCCTTTTGTCTGAACATCGAATATTGATGGTTTTGATGAGCCCTAATCTTTCCAAGAATTTTAATTGGCGATTCTTGTCAGTGCACAGTGGTCCAGGATGGAACTTTATCGTGACAAAATTAATTACGAAGATACTACAAGAGATAGACAAATAGTGTCTTCAGCAAAAACTTTAATCAAATATTAGGGCGTGTCATTTTCGCATGATTTACACATATTTAATAACGTTTTCCAGTGAACAGACAGAGCCAAACTGTCTTCTACAAAGTTGTAGCAAATGGTGTTTGGGGCATTTTTAAAGAAAATACCACAAACATATGACGATTTGTAAGCGAGTTATGATTTTGTGAATATTAAAATGTTCTAAGCATTTTTATAAAATAAAAATTCGTTCCATTTTCGCTCAAAGCGCAAACTTGTATCTGGAAGCGTTTGTTAGTTGTAAGGGATTTATTTCAAAAGCTTGTATTTTTTAAACTGTCTTATCTCGGATTGGTGCAAATCATAAAATTATTGCCTGACGGAATTATTAAGTTCATATATGAAATATTTGATTGTGAAAGTGTGGGAGAATGGATTTTGTTTGAACTCGAGAAAAAAAATTCCAAAGTTTGGTAATTTTCAATTTAAATTCACACATTTAAATACCCTGTGAACGAGAACATCCCCATTTCTCACACAAAAGTCAAATTTTCATCGTTTTGTCCCTGTCAGAGTTCATTGCGATGCTCATAGAGGCGATTCAGCACATTTTTCTCGCATTTAGCCAAATTTTCAAAAAGGAAAAATTTCAAAAAAAAGATAAAAATAAAATTCAGTAATTTTCACTTTTTTTTTAATTGACTAAATGCGCATGGTTTGATGAGCGTTTTTGCTGAAGACACTATTTGTCTATCTTTTATAGTATCTTCGTAATTAATTTTGTAACGATAAAGATCTGTCCTGAACCACTGAGCAGTGGAAGAAAACTTTCAGAACTTTATTGATTAAATTTCGGCGATGTGCAAGGAGACTTAAAACTGATTCTATGACGACCGTCAAAAAAGTTTTGAATGAGTCCGAATCTTCCAGAGAACAGAAAAACTGTATAGATTTTTTTCAGATTACTTCTAACATAAGTTTGCCAGATTGCTCGGTTTTATCGGGGCTTGCCTGGATATTTAATACAAAATTTGGGAACAGTTCGGCCTGGCCCGGTTGCCTGGATTTTATGGAAAAAGCCCAGATTTTGCCCAAAATTTACCCGAATATATTCACATAATTTGACAAATCAATCAAATAAAACAAATTGCGATGAAAACATTTTCAGTTATGCCTTCAAAACGTAATTTTTTGAGCAAGTTTTATAAAAATGATCATGACACGTTCATTTGAAGCTTAAAATATGATTAAAAATCTGTCGATGAGATTTGATGATTTTCTTTTAATTTTTTTTCATGATTGTAATTGTTATTGAGAAATTTCTTAGTTTTGACAAAATTTGCCCAGATATTACCAAAATTTTTGGACGTCAATTTCAAATCTAATGCCCGAATATTGCAAGGTTTAAAAAAACTAGCTGACCCGGTGTGCTTTGCTACACCCTTAAAATTGATGGAAATTTTAATAATATTTAAAAATTAAAATTTGTTAGTTCACTATTTTATATTTAAATTTCAACATCATTATATATCAACCCCATATAATAAAAATTGTTATTTGAGCAAAACTCGAGTGCAATACAGATAAGATTTGTTCTGATTTCCTTAAATATTTTTTTCTGTTCTCAAAATTAAACGCAAATCATTGGTTTTTTCTTAAATTAGGACTCTGAATCAATTTATTCAAGTCTCCAATTTCTGTCCAAATCCATTCTATGCTAAATTTTCCAAATAATTTCTCGAGATAATCAAAATATATGGGTGCACTATTATCCCTCTTCTATCTTCCCCGAAAAGAAATGAAGATTTGAAAATTTTCATTTCCATATACTTTCCTATGACGGATTTGGCCCCAGTTGGTTAGATTTAAGCATAATTATAAAATGTTATCGAGTTTTTCAAAAAATCCTCACTCCCCCTTCGCTGTTTCCCCAATAGCAGTAGGAAAGGGCTTCAAACCATTATGGGAACATTTCGTTCACCAAAATACCCTCGCATTCTAAATTAGGTCCCTCTCGCTTGATGAGTTATCGAGTATTAAAAAAAATTGCAAAAAATTGTATGGGCCCCTTTCCCTCTTTCTATCCTCCCAATTAGAGTAGGGATGGGTCTCAAATAATCATAGAACATTATCCCATATTGAAATCCCACCATGATTTTTTTTCCATTTTCTCGAATAGTTATCGAATTTTGCAATAAAAATGGCATGAAAGCCCCTCCTGCTCTTTTCTTTCTCCCCACTGGAAAAAGAGAGTTCTTGAATATGCATTGAAACATTTCTTGTATCAATGGATTTCTAATCTGGTTTTATTTGCTTGAGTTATGTAAAAAAAAAATTGTAAAAGAGCCCCTCTCCTCCATTCCTATCTCCCCATTGGAAAAAGGGAAGAATACCAAATATTCATAGAAAACTTTCTATCCTTGATATAATATGACCAAGGAAGCCGAGTAGTGGAAGCTGATGATCATCGTGAAATGAGACGAAAAATTTTTCCCGATGTTTCCGGTGTCCAATTCTCATACGGATCGGTATATTTCACTCCTGAAGGCTAAGGATGTTCAAAAAGAATATAGATTTAAATTTTACTATCTAGAATGCCACCAGAGTCATGCCTCATGTTTTCATATAAGCTGGAGTAAAAATAAATACTGAAGTTTAAATGGACAAACCTGGTTGGAGAAATATGTTTATGAAGTTTTAGCCGTAGGATCTTTGACCTCCTATCAGTCCGGATTTAAAACCCCTTGACTCTTTGATATGGACGTATGTCTTAGCAATGGTCTAAGGATCCTCGCAGTCGAGTTTCGATTCTCCAAAGGCTTCCGTCTCTGAGGCATGGGCATCAATGTCAGAGGCATATATTGCGAAGGTATGCTTCCAATTCGCCTGAAGAGAATAGTTCAAAACTAAAGTGAACACATCGAATTGGAAAAACGTAAACTGTTAAGGCTGCTGCAATGATTTTTTGGCCTTCTGGCTGCTGTTGCTGATTGTTTGTTTTGATTTAACCTTCCGGTGGAAATAGACAAAATTGACTAAGGAAGCGCAGATTTCATAGACTGTTGCTGCTGATTGTTCATTTTGATTTGGCATTCCGGTAAAAACAGACAAACTGGCTTAGGAAGCGGAGATTTTTAAGGCTGCTGCTATAATTGTTGGTTTTGATTTTGCCTTCCAGTGGAAAAAGACGAAATTGGTTAAGGAAGTGCAGTTTTTAAAGGCTACTGCTGTTGATTGTTTGTTTTGATTTAACATTCCGGAGGAAAAAGACAGAATTGGCTTAGAGAGCGCAGATTTTTAAAGCTGCTGATTGTTTGTTTTGATTTGGCCTTCCGATGGAAAAAAGAGGAATTTGCTCAGGAAGCCTTAATTTAATTTTCCGGTGGAAAAAGACAAAATTGGCTAAGGAAGCGCAGATTTTTAAGGCTGCTGCTGTTGCTGATGTTTGTTTTGATTTAACCTTCCGGTGGGAAAATCGAAATTGGTTTAGAAAGCGCACATTTTTAAGGCTGCTGCTGCTGATTGTTCGTTTTGATTTGGGCTTCTGGTGTAAAAGAGGGAATGGCCAAGAAAACGCAGATTTTTCAGCTGCTACTGCTGATTGTTTGCTTTGATTTGGCCTCCTGATTGGGAAGGCTGTTTCTAAGAATAATCTTGGATTATTCCGGCTCTGGTAAACAGAGACAGAGCGACAAGAAAAGCACAGATTGGGAAGGCTGTTGCTTAAAATATTTACTGATAGGATAATGGAATATGCAGAAATTAAATTAAATTTTAGGATATGAAAAAGCTTTGCTGAGAATGATATGTAGAATTGAGATGAAGTATATTTGAAAACTTAAATTATGTATTTGAGAAAAACAAAAGTGAGTTAATAAATAATTCTATTGAAAATAGAGATGAGAAGGAATGTAGTGATGGGATGGAAGATAAAAAAGAAAATAAAATAAAATAAATCTTGTTCAATAAAAATAAAATTACAGTTGTATTCGGCAAAACCGAAGATAAATTTAAAAAAAATAATTTCTATTGCAACGTTTGTTGCCATAGAAAAAAATCTGTCATAGATCTATTCCTGTAAGCAAAAGACGTGTCTGAGTGAATCTCTGAGTTAAGATTCATAAGAATCGTTAAATCACGACACGAATCTCTCAACTTACAATAGTTGAAAAATTACACCCCAGAACTTTCCACAAAATATTTTAGTTATAAAACTTATAGATTCCCGATTTCACTTTACAAAGTTGGTGAGTGAATAAGAAAAGTGTTTTGTAATCATGTGTAGCAGCTCTTCTAACTCTTCAGATTTTGTCTTGACTCTCTAGAGATTTTCATGAACGCTTCAAGTGTCTTTTATTTAAAAATGTTCCTTACAATGTTCTGAATTGTCCTGATTTTCAAAAAATATCCAAATAATATGTGAATTGAAAGTCAAATGATGATAACATCAAACAGATTTGTCATAAAAAAGTTGAACCCTTTAAACTGAAGATAATCTTTGCTTCAGATAACATTAAAATGGAGTTTTTCGATAAGAACGGCAGACCAAGGCGATTGCATAAAGTTGCATAAATTATAGGGTGACAAAAAAGTCCGGTCACACAGAAAAATCTCAATATTTCAAAGAACAAGAAGAATATCAGAATCTGACTTTCATAGCTTTATTCAGTAACTCATCAAGATACTTCACAGACGATATCTCGGAATTACACCACCTTTCTCTGATCGAACCAGCTTCAGACGTCTCGGAAAGTCGTCGCAAGGGGCGCGCACGTCCGGTCTCGTATAATCTTTTTCAACCATGGAGTTCTCACAGACCTTGGTCGTCCAGATCGTGTCTCCTCGGTGCCTCTGGTCTCTAGGTATCGATTTATGGACTTTCCGGTTGATTACGAGCGGTTTTAGGTGTTTGAATATGTTGAATATGTGTCGGGGTTTGTACCCTCTCACATATTCAGCGATAACAGCTGCTCTCAACTCTGCCACTCACAACTTAATGTATACAAACTGCACAGAAACGAAACTCTGCCACTACGGGCAGCAAAGTTAGCCCTTTCATTTGACATATAGATGGCACCAGAGAGATGCAACGTATAGGCTACAGGCGACCCCAAAAAAAAAGTTTGACAGGACTTTTTTGTCACCCTGTAAGACGTCTACAGTACCGATACATGTAATACGCTCATGCAATTTCAAGTAGCAGAATAAGTGGAGTACAGAAAAATAATTTTTCCCTCTGTTTTTTGTCAAAGCCACCTGACATCTTTGATTGCAATACTGGTGAAAATAAACGTCGATTCAGCCATCAATATGGTTGGCTGGTTTCAATCGCTAAACAAAGCTTCATCAAGCTGAAAATGACGTGAAAAAGATGGCCAGTTAAACGATTTATAGTCAACAATTTCAACCTTATATTTAGGCTGAATCAACCATGCATCATTTTTCTTCGAACTATGAGATTAAAAAATGTTGTTAAGTAATGAAATATTTTGTTAAAAATTTGTCATCTCGTTACAAAGTACATATTTCTCATTTATCCAAATCT
Organism: Uranotaenia lowii; assembly: GCF_029784155.1. Taxonomy (NCBI): domain Eukaryota; kingdom Metazoa; phylum Arthropoda; class Insecta; order Diptera; family Culicidae; genus Uranotaenia; species Uranotaenia lowii. Next base: position 90,371,141 of record NC_073693.1, on the reverse strand, counting down.
ACGTCACATCATGCTAAAAAAACCTTCTGTTAAATAGTTCCAGCTTCCAAATCAACTTAGTCTATTTTTGCTTTCTTTTGAAGCAGATATTCTGTTTTGTTGAATCAACCTCACCTGATTGCTGACTAGTCTTGAATATTTAAGTTGACTAAACAAAGCTTGAGGTCGAGTTTGTCATCAAAAAATGAGTCGGGTCAGAGCAATCGAAAGATACCCTTTAATTCAACCACGGTATAAGAAAAGTTTAGACACCGAAATTTCGAAAGCAGTTTACTATCTTCTTCAGTGAGCGTTTTCAATTGATCGGAAACGCTCACTTAAGAAGATAGTAAGTTGCTATCGGAATACCGGTATATGAACTTTTATTATGCCGTGGTTGAATTAGATGGAATCCTTCGATTGCTTTAATTCAGAAAAAACACAACTTAATAAAAAAAAATATGGTTGAATCAACTCTAAATGCTGACTTATGCATGGTAATTGAAAAATTCAAAATCCCTGCCATGGAAAGACGATTTTAAATAACAACCAGGGTATAATTTAACAGTGTGCTCAATTCAGATGCGCAAATCTATAAAAAATGTAAACCATGAAATGTGTATGCATTCATTTGCATCAGACTGGTAACAGTAACTTAATAAAAGTTAAATGAAATTACTTGTCAAAGAGGTTTCCTAGGGCCCCTCTACGTGTTATTTGAGTGCAAATCTTCCGAGCTCATAAAATTACGCTTAAATCAGGTTGTAACCCTAGTTCGATGCCACCCAAGATGTGATGATAAAATCGCATAACTTTCTTATCACCAAGAAGAACCAGCTCCTTTCCTGACTCTTCCTTCTAATAACCCCGTCAATCCCAGAATGGTGACATTACCCGGCGTGAAGTCTTTAAAGACGCGTCGCCATAAACTTTTAGCAGCAAATGATATCACCACGACGACGACGGCATGGGATACGCTGCCATAAAATTATGAAATGCACTGCACAGCACACACATAATATTTGTGAACTCCCAGAATCCAAACGCCCACGGTTGCGCCCATCACTTTGTGCAGCAGCAAAATCATCCATCGTAAACATTTAATTCATTTCGCAGCAGATCATAAACATAAACGCCCCTAATGAAGCGCGGTTGCACACTTGGGAAGGAAAACTCTGAAAGAAAGAAAAAAGTTTGAAGCAGAACAGCACATACATTGTGCACGGAAGCTGGCTGAAGAATGCTCACTAAATTGAACCACAATTGCGGCACCAGATGATGGGCGGCATTTTCTTCGTCATATTTTTTTTTTTTTTGCGTGGCAACAAAGAGAGATGAATCGCGAAACCGCGAAAAATGCTTTATTATAAGCAATGAGAAACCGCAACGTTTCTTGGGAGTTCTCTGAACAGTTTCGTTATGGAAGTTGGGGACTTGAAGAGTGAAAAATCATTGAACTAAATTGGTCACCAAAGCTGAATTTTCCCTTTTTTTTAATTTGGCTATACATATGTATATTTATTTTCATAAAAATGTTGCATTGCTCAGAATTCAGACTACAGGACGAAAAGTTAAAGATTTAAGATACTATTGAATTTAAAGTCTTATTCACCTGAATTTATACTAATCAATAAGAATGGAAAATATAAGAAAAGAGAAACGCCTGTATGTAGGCAATATATGGATCACAAAGCAATATCTGAGTTTTGTTGTAATTATAGTTAAACTGAGCTGAATACAGGTTTCATTTAATAGATCCTGAGGCTCCGTACCTTTAATAGAATAAAAGCCATACAATTGCACCTTCTATCCCTGGCATCCATTAGATAGGTCTCTGATTAAGTTATTATCGGTTAATCTGATCGCTTCCAATCAAATAATAGCTAGTCTCGCCGCTGCCACTGCTCAGTCTTGTAAGCTATCATTTTGTCCGCCCCTCGACGACACGATAGGGTAATTGCAGGTTTGGGAGTTTGTTTTTTCCAACCGCCCCTCTTAGGCTATCTACTTTAACTCACCTGGTTTTGCTGCCAGTTGCAGCGAAAGGTTTTAAACATATCGCTAAATAACAACCTTTTGCAATGGGCAGGTCCCAATCCGTCAACTCGGAAAACCAACATCGTTTTGCACTCATCACTCATGAACGGTCTGACTCCAGGTTTGTGGTGCCGCTAATTTCTGGTTTGGTGGACCTTATACCAACAAAACAGATTCAAATGCCGGGCGCACACAAAATTCACGGCGGACCGGCACGCCGGCTTTCGGTGAGCATTTAGTTAAGCGGATGAATGAGTGACTAATTGAAATCAATTAGTGCCTCACTGAATCCACGCGGAATCATGGCTTGTGATGCTGATGTTGTTTTGGTTTGGTATGGTTTGCATCCCGCGTAGCTCGAAGGTGACCCACCAAAGCCAGACGTTGTTGCCTGGGGCAAACATGATTATGAAGGTGTGTCACGAGTTGATGCTAATCATTCAAAACATAAATTGGTGCAGTAATTGGATGGTTTTGAATTAATCATTCTCCTCACTTCTCTTTGGGAATCCTCAATTTCAATGAAAAAAAAAATCAACTTTGACTCGTCAATTGATTTTCCTTTCATGGCGACGGTCATAAAACAATGTTTTACGACCTTCAACATGATTGTAAGTGAATTTTTTATCTTTTGATAGTTTTGATTAAAAATGCCGACTAAAAATTGATTGAACTAAATTTGATTTATAATCATGTTGAAGCTCGTTAAATATTTTGACGGTCGCCATGCAAAAAAAATCAACGAAAAATCAAAGTTATTTTGCTGTTTTTTAAGTCAATGAAAAACAAGGAATCTAATATTATTCTTAATCACAGTAAAAGTTATCTAGCTTTTTAAACTTTGTTTTTGACGGTCGCCAAGGAAAAAAATTAAAGGTAATTTCGAAGTGCCTTTGCTGTTTTTTAAAAAATCTAAAAAAAAGTCAGCAACCTTATATTATTCTCAATCATCGTTCATATCCACAGCTGCTGTGGCCATCTTTATTAAATGCTCAACCAATAATTCTCCTTACTACTGAAATTTTATTCTAAACCATAACGGAGAAATGAACCATTTCGAATCGGCAACACATCGAACACGCATTGCATTCTCGGTTCGGTTTTACTTTTACGATCCGGGTAGTAAAAATAAATGAACTTTCATTCACACTTGTATGTTCTTTGCTGCAGCCCCCGTGGTATTTGAACGAACGAGGCCAATTCCCGAAGGATTTTGACAACTGCATCGCCGCCTCAACGAAACATATAAGAGAGCGGGGGGTCCACAGTATCCAATTGAAATTATACACACATCTCGTCGTTTGGACGCTTGTTTCAAACAAATGCGGCTCCCGGTGATGGGTTTTCGCAATTTTCCTTGCACTCAGTGTTGAGCATTCAACTCGTTCAGCAATGTGTATATTTTTCTTCCAATAAAAACTATAACATGACATTTTTTCAAACAAACTTGCCAACGAATTCTCATTGGTAACAAGACCATCAAAATAACCCAAGCCGTGATTCACATTCGGCAAAAGTAAATATTTTCTAATTTCTCACTTCACAACAAGCGGCCGCCGGAATCGTTTGGGGCATAATTTACTGGCAGCTGGAGGCTGTGATGCGCCAGCATCATTGCAATCTGGGTGCAATGGTGCATCAGCACATGAAACTCATCTGGGATATATCACACACCAGCATTCTTATATGTGCAAACGATTTTCTTTGAGTTTGCGATCGTTGCCGCGGCCAAAATGACGTGGCACAGCAGGAGACCGTCATCTCAGCAAATCAAGTATGATGCTTCGAAACTTAGAGCGTAAGAAATTTGCACCTAATGGTTTCAAGAATGAAGCAAAATGAATCTGCAGTATCAAATCTGTTCAATTTAAAAGTTTCGGACAGTTCAAAACTGATTGAAAAACAATAAAAAACAACAGAATCAAACTCAATTGGTCCTTCGAGCCGGATTATTTGAACATTAAACAGCGATTTCCTTGTCAAAAGTCAACCTATCCTAGGGCTAGAGACTATGACGGGATTTTGGACTCTAAACTGTAATCTCTTAACTCTGGACTCTTGAATCTTGACTTTGGATTTTGAACATTAGTCTTTGAAGTCAAAACTCTGGAATCTGAACTCTGGGCTGTGGACTGAACTCTGGACTCTGAACTCTTGGTTCTGGATTCTGAACTCTGAACTCTGAAATCACAATTCTGAATACAGGACTATGAACTCTGCTCTACGGACTCTGAACTTAGGAATCTAGACTCTCGACACAGGACACTGCTCTTTAAAGTCATCTAGAATCTGAACTCTGATATCTGGATTTTGAACTCTGGACTCTGGACTCTGGACTCTGGACTATGAACTCTGGAATCTGGAATATAAACTCTGGACTCTGTACTCTGGCCTCTGGACTCTGGACTCTGGACTCTGGACTCTGTACTCTGGACTGTGGACTTTGGACTCTTTGCCCTGGAATCTGGACTCTAGACTATGGATTAGAGGACTCTGGACTCTGGATTCTGAACTCTGGACTCTGGACTCTGAACTCTGGAATCTGGAATATAAACTCTGGACTCTGTACTCTGGACTCTGGACTCTGGACTCTGGCCTCTGGGCTCTGGAATATAAACTCTGGAATATAAACTCTGGACTCTGTACTCTGGACTCTGGACTCTGGACTCTGGACTCTGAACTCTGGACTCTGGACTCTGGACTCTGGACTCTGGACTCTGGACTCTGGACTCTGGACTCTGGACTCTGAACTCTTGGTTCTGGACTCTGGATCTGGACTCTGGACTCTGGACTCTGGACTCTGGACTCTGAACTCTTGGTTCTGGACTCTGGATCTGGACTCTGAACTCTCAGTCCTGAATACAGGGCTATGGACTCTGGTCTACGAACTCAGAACTCATGACTCTGGACTCTAGACAATCGACATTGGTCTTTAAAGTCTGGTCCTGTAATTTGGAATCTGAAATCATGACTTTGAACTCTGGACTCTGAACTCTGAACTCCGATTTCTTGGTTCTGGACTCTGAACTCACAATTCTGAATAAGGACTTTAGACTCTGAACTATGTATTTTGGGCTCAGAACTCTTCACTCTAGATTCTGAACTCTTAACACTTGGTTCTAGACTCTGGATCGGGACTCTGAATTCACAATTCAGAATACAGGACTATGAACTCTGGTCAATGGATTCTGCACTCAAGACTCTGGACTCTGCACTCTGAACTCTGGACTCTGAACTCTTGGTTCTGGACTCTGGTCTATGGACTCTGGACTCTGGACTCTTGATTCTGAAATCTGGACTCAGGACTTTGGACTTTAAACTCTGAACTCTAGACTCTTGGTTCTGGATTCTGGATTTCGACTTTGAACTCACAATTCTGAATACAGGACTATGGATTCTGGGGCGGGATTATGGAACTCGAAACAATCGAGTTTCGTTCGATTCGACCAACTTTGGCATTACCGATCTCGATTCGAATGGAACGTTTCGCGATGATCTACTACCCGATTTACTCGAAATCTAGTACTTTACAATTTAGAACTCGAACGAGATTCGTAATACTGATTCTAGTTCGATTCGAGTTCAACTCGAAACGGGTAACTCGAATCGAATAGGATTCATAATTTCACCCCTGGACTCTCGACAGTGGACTCTGGACACTGGTCTTTTGACTTTGGTCCTTAAATCTGAAATATGAACTCTGAACTCTGGACTTTTAACTCTGGACTCTGGATTCTGGACTCTTGACTTGGACTCTGGTCTCTGGACTCTGGACTCTGGCCTCTGGACTCTGGATATTTTAAACTCTGGACTCTGGACTCTGGACTCTGGATACTTTAAACTCTGGACTCTGTACTCTGGACTCTGGACTCTGGATTCTGGATTTTAGACTCTGGACTCTGGACTCTGGACTCTCGACACTGGACTCTGGACACTGAACATTAAACGGGTTTCTGGTCTCTGGACTCTGGATTCTGGACTCTGGACTCTGGACTCTGGACCGTGGACTGTGGACTGTGGACTCTGGACTGTGGACTCTGGACTCTAGAATCCGGACTCTGGATTCTGAACGCTGTATTTTAGTCTCTAAACTTTTGGCTCTAGACTCTGGACTCTCGACACTGGACTCTGGACACTGAACTTTAAACTCTGGATTCTGGACTCTGGATTCTGGTCTCTGGACTCTGGACTCTGGACTATGGATTCCGAACTCAAGACTCTGGTCTCTGCACACTGAACTCTGGACTCTGAATTCTTGGTTCTGGTCTCTGGTCTATGTACTCTGGACTCTTAACTTTTGACTCTAAAATCTGGACTCAGGACTTTGGACTCTGGACTCTGAACTCTGAACTCTTGGTTCTGGATTCTGTATTTCGACTCTGAACTCACAATTCTGAATACAAGACTATGGACTCTGGATTCTGGACAGTGGACTCCGGACACTGGTCTTTTGACTTTGGTCCTGAAATCGGAAATAAGAACTCTGAACTCTGGACTTTGAACTCTACACTCTGGACTCTGAAATTTGGACTATGGGCTTGGACTTTGGACTCTGGAATCTGGACTCTGGACTCTGGACTCTGGACTCTGGATTCTCGATTTTGAACTCTGGATTCTGGGTCTGGGATCTGGCCTCTGGATTCTGGACTCTAAACTCTGGACTCTGAACTTTCGACACTGGACTCTGGACACTGGACTTTGAACTCTGGACTCTGGACTCTAGACTCTGGATTCTGGACTCTAGAGTGGATTCTGGACTCTGGACACTGGACTTTAAACTCTGGAATCTGGACTCTGGACTCTGGATTCTGGACTCCAGATTCTGGTCTCTGAACTCTGGATTCTGGACTCTGGACTGTGAACTGTGGACTGTGAACTCTGGACTGTGGACTCTGGACTTTGGGCTCTGGACTCTGGACTCTGGACTCTGGAATCTGTAATCTGGAATCTGGAATCTGGGCTCTGGACTCTAGATTCTAGACTTTGGACTCTGGACTCTGGATTCTAGACTCTGGACTCTGGACAGGGGACTCTGTACTCAGGACTCTGAACTCTGAACTCTGGACTCTAGACTCTGGACTCTGGACTCTGGACTCTGGACTCTGGTCTCTAGATTCTAGACTTTGGACTCTGGACTCTGGATTCTAGGCTCTGGACTCTGGACTCTGGACTCCGGACTCTGGACACTGGATTCTGAACGCTGTACTTTGGTCTCTAAACTTGTAGCTCTAGACTCTGAACTCTAGAAACCAAACTTCGCACCTGGACTCTGCTCTCTGATTTCTGAATCTAAACACTGGACTCCGGACTCTGGGCAACGGAATTTGAACTGTGAACTTTTAACTATGTACTCAGAATTCTAGTCTCCAAGCTCTAGATGTTGAACTCTGGCCTCTGGACACTGGACTCTGGACACTTGAATATAGAACTCTGAACTCTGGACTAAGGATATTGTACTCTAAACTCTGGGCTCTAGGCTCTAAACTCTCAATGCTAGACTCTCGACTCTGAAATCTCTTATCTGGACTCCTGACTCTGGTCACCGAACGCTTTAAACTATGAAATCTAAACTATGAGCTCCAAGCTTTGTCCTCTGAACCTTAGACTTTGAACTCTGGCCTCTGTAATCTAGACTCCGGACTTATGACTCTAGACTCTGGACTTATGACTCCAAACTCTGAAATCATGACTTTACACTCCGAATTCAAGAGTCTGGACTCAGGACTCATAGCTCTAAACTCTATGCACTGGTCTGTTGACTCTGAACTCACAATTCTGGACTCTGAACTATGCCATCTGGAATCTGGACTGTAGACGTTGAAATTTGACCTTTGAATTCTCTCTAGACACGCTCTAGACACAGAACTCCAGTTTCTGGATTCCAAAATCTGAACAGAGAACTCCAGATTGTGAACTGTGAGCTATGAACTCTGAACTATAAACCTTAAAATCGGGACTCTGGAATCTGAACTCCAGACTGCAGACTCTGAATTTTAGGCTCTGGAATCTGTACCCTTGACTCAAGACTCCGGACGTTAGATTTTTGTCCTTTGACTCTTGACTCTAGACTCTCAATTAAGAACTTTGGACCCCGAACTCTGGACTCTGGGTTCAGGACTCTTGATTTTGTAATCCAAATTCTTTACTCAAGACTCTTCACTTCAAAATCTGGACACGAGACACTTGACTTTAGAAACCAGACATGAGCCTCAAGGATCCCGACTCTGGATTCTGGAGTTCTGAGTCTAGACTCAAACCAGACTATAGGCTCTAAATTATAGACGTCCTTCTTTCGACTTTGGACTTTTGAAATTCAGACTATGAACTCTTGATTCTCATTTTTCTTCTGTTGTTCTGTTTTTCATGTGAGTAATCATAAAGCTATCCTAATTTCGAGTCGAAATTTTCAGTATATCACGATCAAATTCTATAAAAACGACGAATTTTACGTCATCTCCTTTTTTTTCATCATTTCGGTAAACATTTCGAATCAACCGGATCACTTAAGTACTTCACAGCACGTTCAACTCTTTCATCATTCAGCATCCCCTTAATCTTGCCTAAGTACCCATAGTCTCACTATTGCATTTACCGCTGCTGTTGGGACATAAAAACATATCGTAGAAACCTCATTCGTTGAAGGTGTACACTCACGCCGGCCGCCGAAATGGTTTTATGGCCGAGGAAGGGTCATTTTGGCACCATTATATGGCTTACATATATGGAAGGGTCAAACCAAAAGTTACGAGACGGGCGGAGGTCAGGGCGCGAAATACGAGACGAAAATCCATTGTGGAAGATAGTTGGAGGGGCCTAAATACGTAGTTGCGTTTAATGATGAAGTTTGGGTGATCAGAGGCGTTTTAAGGATAGTGAAGGTTGATGCGTTTTTTTTTTCATTAAAGATTCTAAACTTAAAATTTAAGAAAATTCGACAGTAGAGATGCATATTATACAGGATTCTTGAATGATCAAACTTAAATTCCTCAAATAAGCTTGAAGACGCCACTGTTCTAAAATCCATGGGGAGACACCAGCTGAAACCACTATGTGAGTCATACAGTTTAATGGTTTTATATGAATGGTGCCTAGCATAATCTGAACTTACGGAGGTCTCACCGCTATTATTTGGTCGAATCGAAAAGGCACAAGTTCGGTTTTCAAGGCACAAGACTTTTCCTCATGTTTAGGACTATTTCATTCGGACTAGTCGGTTTGGAACATTTTTCCCAACACACAAGGCCAAAGAATCATTCTAGCAGAGCTGATTTTAATTAACTCGAAACATCGGGATCATAAAACTAGACACTAGCAAGTGCAATCTCGTAACAAGCCTGGCACCGGTTAATTGAAATCGGTAAACGGATTGTCTAGTAGTAATATATTTTTTCGAATAAGCCCTAAAAAGACGAACGAAATCCGTTGTGGAATTCAGTTCAATTCGGAACGAAAAAACAGCAAAGCTCACTCAAAAGTCATTCCAACCCAACAACGCAAAACGGGTTGAAATTTTGCAGTCGTAAATTTAGCAAAACGTAAAAAACGGCCACCAGAAATGCCAACCGAAAACTTTGACAACCCAAGTCATCTGTCCGGGGCATGTTGTGTTGATCTGTTTTGTTGCGGATTTTTTTTTCTCTCCATCACTTGGGTTGGATGCTGTCTCCTTGAGAAAATTCTGTACCCAGATAAATCATAATATTTTGAAGGGATAGAATTTTTTGCATTTCTGGCGCTGGCAATGGAACGACATACTGCTGGGATATGCTGTTGTGTTCTCGATTTTTTTCTTTTCTTCATTTGGGTGAAATATTTGGTTAATGGCAATGGATCGGTGCTATTGAGGCTGTTTGTATGATTTATTGCTCTCAATTTAAATTAACTTTTTCGAATTTAACGGCCCTCATGTATAAGGGATTTGGAGCTGTATGATTAGAGATTATTCTACTAGTTATCATACACATTGCTATTTTTTTTTTTGTTTGATCTTTCTGCCTGCAAATTGTGATGAAAATCTTCACGAAAAGAAGGAAAAACATTATTCTTTGAAGAAGTCTCTGCCGTATATAGACATGAGTGTGACAGGGAAAACTTTCATGTAAAGTAAATCTTGATCTTAAAAATTAATTTTGGGTTCAATTCGTTTTGAGCGGTCATTGAGTGAAAATTACTATGGTTTTAAAATAACCACGGTGAATTTTTTACAACAGTTTCAAGACAACAAATTCGAAATCTCTAAAATGTTGCAACAGTTTTAAGAATCCAACACACAATTTACAAAAAAAAACCTAACGAATAACTTATTATTTCTTAGTTATACATTTAAAATTCATACATAAATAAATTTCATTTCTTTCTTATGCGATGAAAACTACACCAATTGGGCTTTATCTGACACCTAATTCGTAGCTATCGGAAAAATGTAAGAGAGCGCAAGATTTTGCTCCCATTACCTGCAAGTCGTTGCCAAAGATGCCAACTGTTTTTTTAGAAAAGTCTGGAAGGTTTTGAAAAAATGTCTGGATAAGTCTGGATAGCAAACTTTAGAGGTGGTGACCTTTTTTTTTGGTCGTCAGATCGCAATATTGCAGTGTAGAAAATAATGCTCATCACTTGATAACTATCATACATTTCATACACTACCACTGCCTAAGATCATTGTGGTCAGACAAAATCTGGAAGGTTGCATTACTGGTCGTTGGTTAGTCAATATTACTCAATTCCAGTCTGGTTTTTAGCCATCTGGATGCACTGCTGGTTGCAGAGCGAACATGACGATTACTTTCTCATTTGAAGCCACCGCGTGAGAAAAATCATTTTAAAATTTACAAACATGGTGGACTTTCAATCATATCCGATTCAAACTGACTTCAGACGACATTTTATACAATCTTTTCACAATGCAGTTGGAATTGCGATTTGCAACACCATTGCAAACGACTTAAATTAGGTATCATTTCTGATACAATTTCATGTATGCTGGGTGGAACAATTTAATCAAATTTTTATTAATGCTTACAAATATTTTCGAGAATGTTGTTTACAGAAACCAGGAAACGATAAAAAAAATCCGATAAAAAACTCGAAATCCTTCACGTAAGAAACTAAATCGATCAAATTCAGAAAGTTTCGCTTCAATACTGCACACGATAACTATCCACAAATTTGCTGGCTGTCCGAAACAGAGACACCCAACCGAGCGTGTTAATCGAGAAAACTTTGTTGTTTCAATCACATAAATTTCTGTTATGCTACACATTGCTGAAGCTGCCCCGCCTTACAGCACACAATATGTCGTGTCGTATTCGATGTTTTTCCTCGCCGGTTCATTTCTTCGAAAGTTCCTCTAGCTGCTGCCAGCTAATGGAGCCAAACATAAATCAACTAAATTCATTAATTGCTCCCGCGCCGCTCTCTCTATTATTGGCGTAACATGTTCGTTTACTTAGTTTTGTGAAACAATAATTCTACTGTCGTTTTTACAGCAATTTAGCCGCGAATGGAAAGGAATTCCACCGTTTTTTTGTGCGTTCTGGGCACTGTTGCTCAGAACATTCGAGGGAGGAAAACCATCTCTTGTGGGGGCCTTATGAGCCGATGAGATATGAAATGTGATATTCCCATTAGTCGGCTGGAGTTAAGCGAAATGAATTTTGAGCATTCCGCTGGGTTTTTTCCCCTTCTGTGGGATGAAATTTTTACCCATTTTATTATTCCATTAGCAAGTGTTGCGAATCCGTGTTCCCTTGCTTTCCACGCCAAGGCTTCATCTTTTTGCTGGAAGATGCCATAATGGTGGTGACTTTAAGGTTGGTGGTCATAAATCTCAAGTTAGCAATTTCATGAACGGGAAATTTGTGACATCATATGAACGAGTGACTTGAACAAAAAAAGGTCGAAACCCCTTCCAGCGACAAGCAAAGTCGTTTGTTGTGACGTTAGGTTTAAAAACAAATTTCATCATCCCAAAAGAGGCAAACGGTCTCTATATTAATCAAGTGACAAAGTGCTTTGGGTATTATCAAATTCTTATAAAAACCGTTTCACAAAAGACCTCCGTTATGAATTTATGTTTTTAAAAATAAATAAATGTCAAAAAATTAACAATTTGTTAAAAAAAATTACATAAAACTCAATAGCTCCTAAATAAGCTTATACGTATAAGTGGTTTGTAGTTTCCTGCGCTTTCACATGCATACGAAATTTTTTTGCGATCTCCTTATTGTTGAAAAATTTCTTTCTAATTCAATCGAATGATAAAAGAAAGTATCTCGAAACATTTCTCGTTTAGTTCAAATAGTTGATTACCATTTTTTCAATAGATTTCAATAGAAAAAACAGTTAGAAATCCTTCAAACATTATTAGGAATTAAATGTTTATGATTAAATAACTTTTCAGCCGAAAAAATGTATTTTTTTTTTGAAAATGAAATAAAATAAATAAATTTTGCTTTTTTTTGGTATTTGGTAGCATTTAGCCAGAATGAAGGTGAAACAATGCCAAAGTGAGGGTCTCACTTTTTATATACGGATACCTCGATAATCCCAAGGGTTAGTTTCACTGAAATCTCAATGATGCTTCGTTTAGCCAACGTTTGAAAACAAGTTTAGCGCATAATGATGCCATTTTTGGTATCATTTGTTGCGAAATTCGGCATCGTTGTGTTTTCAAAATTCCTTTAAAAAAAAGGATGACTAAAAGATGTGTTATGCGTACCAAGAGCAACATTTTGGACCAAATTATACCAGATTTTGCTAGCAAATCAGATACCTTAATGATGCCCATTTTAGCAATCACTGAAAAATCCACACTCAAATTGCGCGCACTATTCAGGCAACGAATAAATTTGCTGTTTGTCTTCAGTTCGATTTAATTTTGAATATCTAAACAAATCTGATTTTTCTCAACAGAAAATCGAATACTAAATTATGATATCATTTTGATCCTATTTTTTTGTTTTATTGTAGTAAATAAAACCTTGATGATGCCTTGTTTTGTTATCTTAAATTAAAACAACAAAACCAAATAGTGCTGCCTTATTTAGGTATTGCTTTCGTATCATATTCTGACATATCAATGCCTCAATGAAACTAATTTTGCCATCGGTTTCCCGATACTAAATTATGCTACCTTTATTTTGGTTACTATTTGCTATAGATTCTGGCATCAAAGTCTACTCGGGACATTATCATTTTAGTTCGAAAAACACAAATGAACATGTTGGAAGTCGTAAATTTGATTCGCAAAAACGTTGTGATTCATCTAAGTTAGAAAATATTTTTTTAGATAATTTGATCATTTTAAAACGATTTTGCAAATTTCTACCTAACATTTTTCATTTATTTCTAAGGAGGTTTATGATTGATACAGATGAAAAAACTAGTTGAAAATTTCATATCCTAAAAAATTTCAGCTATTTTTCAATTTTTTTTGGTACATATTTTCTGTAAAATCTCATCTTACAAACTTTAGTAGATAATACAAATTCTGAATGCTTCTTATCAGGGCCGTAGGAATAACTGACTAATGAGAAGATTTATTTTTGACACAATTTTCCCTATAGCATTTTTTCTTAAATGATGCATACATAAAATTTAAAAAAAAAAAAACAAATAATAGTAAATCTCTTAATTCGGGTTAATCTCTTTTATATGATAAATTTTTAATTTAAAATCGTTACTTTCGGAAATTAGTCCTCAAAATTTCCAGTTTTTTTTTTAACTTTCAATTTCAACATTAAATGAGGGATCCTCGAGGCTTCATTTGAAAGAAAAACTTTGGTAAAAATGTATCAAAAATTAAGGAATTAACGTGAAAATAAGTTTTGGGGTTCAAATCAGATTGATTTTCAACTCTTGTCAACTCAAGATTCAGATTTTATTTTGAATCTTTGTTTTTGAAGTGTCTTCAAAATAAACAATGTTTAACAACAACAAAATAAAATTTATTTCTAGCTGAATTTTCCTGAACCTGAAGATTAAGAACAAGTTATTTTATCAGCAAAAAATCATCATCAATAATTTATTTCAATTTTAAAACCCTTTGGAAAAAAATACATTTTTCAAAAAATGCAATCTTGATTTCTGATTATTGGGCAATTTCGAATTTTCATTCCGAATCTGAATTTTGCATTTTGAACCTGATTAAAAATTCTGAATTCCTTATTTGAATTCGATTTCTGAATCTATTAAAACTTGAAATAAAAACTCCCAAAAGTTATGAACCAGAAAGGAATTTTTAAAACATAATCTTTATCCAGAAAACTCTTATTTAAATTATTAACCCTTGATTTACTATATCAATTCTTTCTTCAATAATTTATTCGTAAATCAACTAGTGAATCTGAATGAAAATTCCGGATGCTGGAACCCTTATATTTCAATTCTTGATCATCGTTATGGAACGTTTTTAAGTTTCAATTCTGCATAAGAGTTAAAATTTAAAATCCAAATCTTAAGTTTGGTTTGTAATTTTAATTATTTTCATTCAATACCCCGGTATGATTAGTTTCGAACATGAAAAAAGAATCTAATTTTAGTTAGAAATTAGAAATGTAAAACCAATATTCGAATCAGGATTCCTTCCCAATGATGAACCGAACTGAAAGTCAAGAATATTAAACTGGATACAAATTCCAGAATCTGATCACACACAATAAATTTTGTTTTATAAAAGAATGCAACCAGAACATCGAAAATGATTCAAATTTAAGCTTCAATTAGAATCACGAAGAAAAAAATCTCGAAAGATTGTTTAATCATTATTTGCATAAAATTTTCTCATAAAATTGTTTTGGATGCAAAATACATTATTGTGATCACGCAATGGAAATTGTTCTTTGATTTGCAAATAAAGTGAAAATACTCGGGCAAAATCCGGGCAATCTACCAACCATATTCAATCTAATCTAAGGTTGCCAGATTTCCAGGTTTTAACGAATTTACCCGGATATTCAGTAAGGTTGCCCGGCCTTGTTGCCCGAATTCCAGTGAAAAAAGCTAGGATTTTGCCTAATTTTTTCACTTTATTTTCCAAATTAAAAAAATCAAATTGTGGTGTATTTTTGTTTCAGCAAATTTTATAAAAATATTCATAAAATGCACTGGAAGCCTTAAATACTATTTGAAATCTGTTCACAAATTTTTAAGAAAATATATTTTTTTAAGTTAATTTTTATTTTTGTTGAATATTTCATAGGTTTAGACCAAATTTGCCTGAATTTTGGTCGACAATTTCGAAATCAGATGCCTAGATTTGTTTAGGTTTTTGGATAAAATAGTCTGAATTTGTCCGGCCCGGAAACGTGCTGAAAAAAATCAGGCAACCTTAGTCTAATCTCATCATTTAAATTCTTATTGTTCGAATAAAATTTTATATTTGGGACCACTCAAAATCATGCATCAACTTCTTTAGTAAATAACTTTTGATAGCGTTTTTCAAGTTCAGTCTTGAAATATCAATCAACAAGTGAGATTTTTTTTTGAAAAACTTCAGTAGAATTGTGGCGAAGAATTCGAGGGTTTGGCCTTAGTCCTGTGTCGAGATTGTTACTCTTGATCACTTTATTCGTTTACATGGCCATAGGATTGGGGAGGAGGGGTGGTTGAGGGTTAACTCCCCCCCCCCCTCCCCTCCACGAGCGTCGAAAAAAGCAAGCGTGGTATTCTACTCTACACTCAAAATTTTTAAATTCATAATGATAATAGAGTAAAGTTATTCAAGAGTAACAATTTAGACTAAAACCTAATGCCAAAACCTCAAAAACCCATCCCGAGTTCAAAATTCTGCTAAAGTATTTCAAAATTTTCTCACTTGTTCATAGAAATTCAGGTCTGAATTTCAAATTTCAAAGTTAACCCATTCTGCAGGCTCTGGTTCCATTTTCCCGTAACCAAACTTGTTTCTCTGTTTTTGTAATTCTGATTCCGCATCCAGTTGAGGATTCTTGATTTTCATTTCAAATAATCATAAGAAATAAGGAAATGAAAAGTTGCTTCGAAATCCTAGTTCAAATTTAGTTTTGCATTTCATACCAATTTTGAATTATATTTTTCGCAAATCATATGCATTCTCAATAATTTGAGTATAAAAAAAACAAGAAATTTATTTAAAATTCAAATTATAAGTTCTTAAACTTAATTTTTTTTTAACCTTTATTAACAATAAAATACTTAATCTAAGGTTCTTGATAACTTATCATTTTGAGCCGACTGCATGTTGAATATAATTGATAGTATTTATACATAATATAAAACTAGAATTATTCGTATTCGTTTTTGTATACACTTAGTAGTTTCTACCATTTTTCAGTAGTCTTGATTTTTATATTCTAGTCTCTAATGGGTAACAGTTTATCCTTGGTTGTTTATCAGCTCGTCTTTGTGTTGTTCAGAGTTGCAAGTCAACATTTTTTAAGAAATCGAATATTTTTTTCATTAATGCCAGATCTAATTGACCCAAAATGTCACGTAATGGTGTCCCAAACGATTGAGTAGATAAAGAGCTTCTTAAAATATCGCGTTCATTGGAATACTTTGAACAATGCCATAATATATGATCAATATCTTCATACCCATTCTCACAATCGCAAATATTTGTATTTGTTAAATTTATTCTGAATAAATGAACAGCCAAGTTGTAATGATTTGACATTAATCTAGAGAAAACTTTAATGAATGTTCGCCCAAGAGATTTATTACTAAACCAAGATTTCTCTTTCACTTCTGGAAAAATTGAAAAGCAGAACCTTCCAAACTCACTATTTAGCCACTTGCTCTGCCACATAGTCATTGATATGGAATGGGCAAAAGGATATAGTTCAGTAGGTTGATATCCTCTTAGATAGATATTATCGCTTACAGCACCTTGTTTAGCTAAAAGATCAGCTTTCTCGTTACCAACAATTCCACAATGTGAAGGAATCCAAAACAAACTAACTGTGTATCCTAATTTTTCCAACTCCATCAGAACCTTTTTGATTTTCAGAACAAATATATTAATATTTGATAATAATCTACTGGATGTATTTTAAAGAGCTCATACTGTCTGAAAATATAAAGTACCTTGCAAGAGGTAGACTTTTAATTAGCTCACAAGAGAAAAAAATTGCTATCAACTCGGCCACAAAAACTGTACATGGACTTTTTAATTTGTAAAAATGGGAGGACTCGGAGTGATAAACACCAAAACCAGCTTCAAAATTTATTAAAGAACCGTCCGTAAAAATAAAACTGCGTGAATCAAATTCATCAAAAGTACTTCTAAAAATATGATTTACCATCTGATTTCTAAGATTAATTGGTATTTTATCTATTTCTTTCTTAAATTGAAAACTAACGTCAGGAATATATTGAATTTCATCGTTAAAAAAATCAAAAATAGATTCAGTGGGAGCAGCATATGTTTGAATAGATGAAAAGCTCCTATACACGCTTAAAAACTTAAGTCCTGGCTTCAATTCAAACAAATGATCTAGCTTTCCAATTATTGAACTATGTCTTGCTTGAAACCTAAATAACTGCCTGAGATTCAATTCAAAGAAATTCAGTTCTAAAGGCATCACCCCAGCAATTACTTCTAGAGACATAGTATGTGTTGAAATAAAACTCCCTAAAGCTATTCTTAAGCATCTAAACTGAATTCGAGCTAATTTAATAATATGACTATTTGCTGTGGAATGAAAACAGAAGCATCCATACTGAAGAACCGAGAGAATTGTCAATCAAATCCTGTGGATGCGCTCCCCACCAGGAACCAGTTATGGTTTTTAAAAAGTTGACTCGTTTTGTGCATTTTTTAATCAAAAATTCGATATGTTTTCGCCACAATAGTTTCGTGTCAAAGCAAACGCCAAGATATTTGACCGCCAATGTTCTTTTAAGCTGGTTTCCTCTCATTGATAAATTGATAATTACAGGCTTAGTTTTTTTGGTAAAAACAATCATTTCTGATTTCTCTGTTGAAAACTCTAACCCTAAGCTCATAGCCCATTTGTTCAGATTATTAAGAGTTAATTGTAATTTTTCTTGAGTATCAGATATATTTTTCCCCGATTTATATACGACAATATCATCAGCAAATTGTAAAATTGATGCACCTTCAGCTATACAATTATCAATTTCTTTTACATAAAAATTATAAAGGAAAGGACTTAATGTTGAGCCTTGAGGAAGCCCTAGATAACTTGTTCTTTGGCATTTAAACCTATTATTTACATAAAAGCACATTTCTTTTTCCTTAAGTAAATTATAAAGAAACTGACAAATTTTTGTTGGGATTCCTTTCCTGATAAGCTTTTCGCAAAGAATTTCTATATTAACTGAATCATATGCTCCAGATATGTCCAGAAAAACAGCGTGTTCTTTTTTTGCAAATCCTATTTCTATATCTACTGTTAATTCAGCCAAACAATCAGAAGTACTTTTATTTCTTCTGAATCCATATTGCGTCATAGACAAAAACTTATTTCTTTCAGCCCAATTTTCTAATCTATTCAGCAATATTCTTTCCAAAGTTTTTCTAGGGCAAGGTAACAAACTTATAGGTCGATATGATCGATAACCGCAGGAATGCTTTCCTGGTTTTAAAATAGGAACCACTTTTATAACCCTCCATTCATCTGGCACTACATTTGCATCATTCATTTTGTTATACAAGTTCAACTACATTTGCTTAGAGCAGACTGGCATGTTCTGTAACAGTTTAAATTTTATTCCATCTAATCCTGCAGCAGTATTTGAGCTTGATAATAACGCTGTAGAAAACTCAATCATTTTTATTGGAGATGCTAAATCTTCGTTATCATTATTAGTTCTGAACTCATCAACTAATTTATAAACATAGTCACGACAAATTTTCTGTGCAAATTCTTCAACCCAATCTTCTGAATACTTTTCTAAATTTTCATTTACAGTATTCCTTAAGTTTTTGGCAGTTCTCCACAATGTTGATAATGCTGTAGTTCTAGTGAATGTAGCAATTCGAGTTTGCCAATAATGTTTTTTCTTGCTTTGAAAAAGTTTACGACATTCATACTCTAATTGTTGATAGTTTTTAAAATCATCTATTTTTCCAAATTTTCTAAACTTTTTGAAGGAATCTTTCTTTTCGAAGTATTTTTTTGAACATTCCTGATCCCACCACGGTTGACCTTTTCTTCTAGAACCAAGAACTGAATGTATAGGGTTATTTTGCGCTTCCTTAGCACAGTCTATAATAGTTTTGCATAAGAATTGGTATTCATCTAAAATATTGAACGAATGATGATACATTTCGTACTCATACATTTTTTCTGATAGTGAATTTTGATACACTTTCCAATCTATATTTTTAGTTAAATCATAAATAAACGAAATGTCTTCAATATTATTCTCATTATTAATTTCAATAACTATTCAAAGATGATCACTGCCATTCAAATCTTCTAAAACATTCCAACTACAAACAAGAGCTAAAGCGTTCGAAGATAGTGTTAACTCTATGGCTGAATCTCTAGAATTAGGAGCCCCTATTCTTGTGACACGTCCATCATTCAATATGGTAAGGTTTTCTTCGTCACAAAGTTCATACAGCGTGATTGCTCTGGAATCATCAAAATTCTCTCCCCAAGCGCAACCATGGGAATTGAAATCTCCTAGCAATATTTTAGGCTCAGGAATGGCATTAACAAGTGTCTTAATTTGTACTCTATTTAAGTTATGCGGAGTTGGTGGAATGTATAATGAAGATACTGCAAAACGAAAACTACCTATTTTACATAATACTGAGACTTCTTCTAATTTGTCAAATTTTGGAAGATTCAATTTTTCAATCTCAATACCTTTTTTAATCCCTAGAAGAACTCCTCCATAAGGCGTATCTCTGTCTTCTCTTAAAATATTAAAACCAGGGATCTGTAAATTCATACCTAGCACTAACCATGTTTCACAAATACAAAATATATCAATATTGTAATCATTCAAAAGAACCATTAATGATTCCTTTTTGGGCACAATACTTCTAGCATTCCATTGTAATAGTTTAAGTTTTCTATACATCATGATCTAATAAAGAAGCAATGAGGGGCCATTCTGTACTAATTTTTTTGAGAACTTTTTTAATGAGGGGCATAAATATGAGAACAATTGATTTAAAAGAATCTGGAACTTCAAAAACATCGAACAACATTTCAATAATACTTTCAATTGAAAACCCTTCATCAATTTTATTCGATAAATTATCAACATTTGATTTTTTTGAATTTTCGGATGGTGGTTCAGGGATTTGTTTACAATTTAAATTGATAAATCCAGGTGGAGACAATTTTTGAGGTTTCAAAACAGGATATGAACAACTAGGGATTGGATCAACTGTTGACATTCTTCTCGATTCTTTTTTAAGAATCTTTGGGCGAGTTAACTGTTTTCTCTTCCTACTACTAGTTCCCTCCTCAATCTGAGAATCCAACACGTGTTCTAAATCTGAATTTTCAGAGAGAACATCAAAACGATTATTAATTTGAATACCCTCAGTACGTTTAAGCATCTCAGCATATGTAAGTTTATTTGACTCTTTTACTGTTTTTTTCCATTCACCTTTCGCTTTAAGATACATGGGGCAGTCTGTAATATTCAGATGCGATGCATTACAATGAAAGCATTTGCTATTCAAAATCTTACACTCAGATGCTGCGTGATTTTGCCCGCATTTCCCGCATTTAGTCTTATTTGAACAATACTTTTCCGTATGATTGAGCTCCCTGCACTTTTCACAATACATTAGTTTAGGAATGTATGCTCGAACAGAAAATAAAACTTTTTCTACCTCAACGTAATCTGGCAACACTGTACCTTCAAACGTTACTCTAACTGAGGCCGAATCAGAGTAAACTTTTTTACCATCAACGCGAGAAACAACATGTAAACGACGACAGTCTAAAATTCTAACTGGAGGGATAGCACCGTTTCTCCAACGGCTACAACCCTCAAGAATATCACATGTATCAATATATTTGTCCGAAATAACTCCATCAATTTCTACCATCAAACTAGGTACATACACTGAATATTCAAGAGTGAAGAGAGGATCACAAACTATCGCATTTGCATGTTTTCTTTTATCAACTATTACACGGAGTCGATTGTGCGCAGTTTTTTTGATTTCCAAGATGGACGGATACTTTTTATGCAACTCCTTAGAAATCGTAACTATATTTAATGGCTTTTCTTTTGGTCTAAAATATATTTGATAAGGGCCGGGACTGCTTTCGGAATACTGTTTCACACGTTCATTGTTTTGTGGTGACGATGATGGCAAAAAAGCATTTGAGGCATCGCTCTGCTCGGCGGCAGCTGTAAGCGATACAACTCTTGGAGGTAATGCTTGAGAGTTTTGAGGGTCTTGATTAGAAGGGAAACATGATGGGGGAAAAGAAAAAGAATTTAGGATGGACGGCAGAGCACATGGTAGCTTTAAAGGCAATACAGATGTAGATACTTTATTGAGCAAAACTTATGGTCGTGGATCTGAAGATAAATCAATGGAATCACGCGTGTCGGAAGTTATTTCAACCATAGTGATATTCTGGGTTTCTCTGAAGTCAGAAAGTGGAGAACCCCCACTTTCATGACTCATTTTAATGGCAATCAAACTTTCTTTTTATTCGAAATCTATTATTATATGTTGTACTTAGCCTCTCCTCTAACGTTTCTCCGGTTATGCAGCAGCCTTTGTATAGCTTCAACTCAAGGTCAGCACTACACACAATACACACTTTGGACGAGCTCGAGTGAAACACGACTTACTTCTCCAACAGTATGAAAACGAATCTTCTTAAACTTAATTATTACACAAAATTTATACATAAGCTTTTAAATGGCGATACAAAATTTAAAACTCAGATACAGATTTATCGTTTGAAATTCACATTTAAATTCAGATTCACAATACAGATTAAAAATAAATAATTGATATAATGAATTAAGATTAAACAAGAGCTTCAGAATTTGAATAATACATTCATGAACCAAGGCTTTTAAATTTGGCTCATAAAATTCTGGTCTGCAATGAAAATTCAAAAATCGTATTTTTTGTACATTTCAGAAATCGTATGGAAATTCGGAAACAAGTTCAAAGTCCAATTTTTTATTCCAGGTTCAGAATTCAGATTCAGATTGCAGATTAAAAATTCAGAAAAAAATTTAGCTTGTAAATGAGTTTTTCAATCAACATAAAATTGTTGAGGAATTCGAGAGAACATGAACTTGAAAATTTGCTTGACAATTCAATTTCCAAATTTCAAATTTCTTAATCAAGACTCGTTTATACACTCAATTCAGCTGAAAACCACAAATATTAAGTCGAAATTGAATTAATTTTCTTTGTTTTGTTTTACGCAAAAAATCCAGAATTTTATTTAAGAATATCATCCACAGGATTTTCATGATGAAATTGATTATTAATGAAAAATATTTACTGTTAAAGAAACAGGAACCTGATCTTCACCTAAAAAATCTGCACAAAATTCTATATTTTCACGGTGTATTGTTTAACATTGATTATATTGCAGTTTTTTTTAAAGCCAAATTTCAAACTTAAATCATAGATTTAGTTTACATGAAGTAAATTCGATCCGAAAAAAGTGTAATTGTTTTTGTTTTTTTTTTTATTTTTATCAAAGGTTAGAATCTTGGAATTTACAAAAGAGTTTGTAAGATTGAGTTTGTTTGATTTGAGTATAGAATAAGTTTATTAAAGAAACTGAAGGCTTCCCTAAAAAGAACCTGTTTTATGCTCAAATCAAATAAATTTTATCTACCAAACCCTAAAACAAATTGAAAGATTTAAACGATCGACAAAAAAATTCCAAATTTGGTTTCTTAAGGTTTCATTATAAAAATTTAGGCCACCCTTTAACTTAAGAACAACTTTTCTAAAATTACTTTTTAATACGAAAACTATTATTGAGTACGTACAAATGAATAGTCATACAGTAACAAATATCGTTTGTTTTGAATTTTTTTTATTCGTGCATCGTTGGGTGAAAATCTTAGGTCAAATTCAGTCTCCAAACACCATCCCCCCCACCCCATGAGTCCGTTCTTCCTACTGCCCTGGTCGTTTATCATAATTTGATAAAGAATTTAAAGTTTTGAGTTTAGAGAAGAACTTTTTGCTTGACATTGTTGGATTCTCTTTAAGCAGGTATAATGGTACCGTGGTATAATGAAACCAAATATCAAAATTTTATCATACAATGTGCAATTTAGAGCACAAGTAATGTGTCAAATATTGAACAAAATAAAAAGTATAGAGGTTTTTCGAATCTTTGGTTTTTGTTGGGAACAATATTTCCTTGAAAAAAAGAAAAAAAAATCAAATTTTGAAATTTTGGAAAAACTTTCGCGGTCTACAATAATGACCTTCCTTCAAGGTGGAATTATCGGTATAATACTCTATGCCGGACCGGCATTAATAAGCTTTTTAATAACTGGCATTGTCCTTTCCTTATTTCCCATTCCCTCTCCATACCCCTCCAATTCTTATTCCTTTCTCATCAAACACGAAGGAAGATAAAAAAACACCAACCAACCGGCAGACGGCCAATCTTTTTCGGTAAACGGCGGTGGAAGAAGGGCTAACTGACTCAGATGGTGCACTGGGTAAGATACCAGACTGACAATCCAAGATGAGATGCTCCAAGGAGTTCGATTCTCACTGTTTTTTGGGATGATTAATCGTATAGGATAAAAACCCATAAAGTATTTTTCTTGTTTCGCTTGAATGTAGTGGTGTATCATTTAGCTTTCGAGATCGAATCTCTATACCAGTAGTGCTTTTCCAATCTTATCGTCATTGGTACAGTACACTTTTCGGCACAGAGATTTGCTAAATAGGCATTGGATTTTTGCAACCTCTTCTATGAGTGTACTCACAAATCAGGATTTGAAATGTAACATTCATATTTGAATCAGCTTAATTAAGATTCAATTACATGAAAGTGAATCACAATTAATTACTATCATTTTTGCAATTTCCCTTTCATAAGGGCTATAACACTCCTCGTAAAAATACCTAATCTGTAAGAAACAGCACATTTAGCCATATCACACCAAATGCATAGCCTCAAACCTCAATACCTTTCAATTATCGACTCATTTTCTCAAAAGCTTTCTTTTCTTTTCTACTTACAGGAACGAAAACACTCATCTTAAATCACGACTACCGTGTACCGCTTCACCTTTGCCCTCCAACCTCTTGTTGATGGAGCCCCAACAGCCGCTCTAGTTGTATCGTCGTCTCCTAGACAAGACAGACTCCAGCTAGACCCAGCTTGATTCGAACATCGATGCATGGAAAGGCTTCCGTGTGTAACCTGGGGAGATTTCGTGATTAAGAAGCTTTTTTTTCTCTCCACCTAGTTCAGATTATCATACCTCATCGTGCTGAGGTACACCAGAAGAAAAGCCCGCGCGCCGCATATCTAATCGCAAGCTAGTGGATGGACTCTCGTCTAGATACTAGTGGCGGCGGCAGCTTTACATGGATACATGGAAGACAGCTGAGCATTCCGCCTCTAGATTATACGAGATAGGAGATCGTGAAAAAGAAGAAGCTGAAGAAGTCGCTCGCCAGACCCAAACAGAAGAGTGCATAATTATGCGCGCACAAGTCACCACAATCGGTGTTATCTAACGAGAGATACCTACCGTATACTAAATCCGGAACGGCTTAGTGGAACCCTGCAAAAGTGCTCAAACCCACCCCTGTGAATGAATATATGCAAATCCCCCAGCCCTTATTTACGGTGGCCGACGCCGGTGGCGGCATCTGGGAAATGGTTGAAAGCTCGTTAGGGGAGGTGTGAAGTGTGATTTGTAGTGCTGTGCTTTTTGTTACCTTTTTTTTTTTCTCTCGAATCTGCCCCTTTTATCATAAACCTTCGGCTTCGAAACGAGACAAATTTATTAATTTACAGAGGCGAGCACACGCAAGCATTTGTGTTACTTATTTGTTTAATCTTTTATTCATGAGGGGGGAAATTTCTTTTACTTAGTCAGCGAGTGTTGTTTACTATTTTTTCCATTTTCTTCTAGTTTTGAACCAATTCTTCTAGTGATAGTGAAGCTTTTTTCCCTAAAATAAAGTTCAATGATTTAGTAAACAATTTTCTATTTAAAAAAAATAAAACGAGTAGTGTTTCTCGAAACTAGTTCATCCGAATACGCTAAGCTAGGGAGTAAGTGAGAGTGAAACGTACGTATTATATGAGTGTGAGTGCATGCGGAGGGGATTAGTCACAATGAATTTGCATCGGCGGAGGCACACGTTTTGCCTGGCCCTGGCGCTATGCTGCAGCATCATCAGTATTACCTCGGCGGAGGACTTCCAGTTTGCCAGCGAGAAGGAGGAGGAAATTCAGGTGAGCAATCTCTGGGAGTTTTTCACGGAATTAAGAAAGAGAAAGTAATTCTGGGCAGGTGTTACACTTTTTATTCCCTATTCTTAGAAACTTAAAGGATACCAACGAACTCATTTCAATTAATTGAAAATTCAAGACATGTCTTGTTTCAATCAATTTGAAAACCATCAGAGTTCTAATCAATTTGAAATTTCAAACGTTGTTTGAGTTCTATATTGAATGAAAAATTTTCACAAAATAAAAACTTTGGATGCGTGCATTGCAAGTTGATGGATTATTACATTTAATGATGGAATTTGAAATGATGAAATGAAATGAAATTTAAAAGATTTCATTTTTCAACGATTCTACAATACACCTTTCTAAAAAAAAATTCATAAGAAATACATTTTTTAAAAAGAACTTGTACTTAACAAAAAATTGAATCGCGTTAAAACAAATTAAACACTATAAATACATATGCATTGAACTTGTGAAGTTCGAATGATCGAAAGCATTCCAAATGCAAAACAAAAACCTAATTTAAGTTTCGCAGTCCTAGATATTTGAATTCAAGTACAAGCACTTTTTCAACAGTAGAAATCTGGGTCAGTCAAAGAATCTTTTTTTTTTTAATTTTGCAAACTATAATTATTTGAGCTGATATTGATTTTCAAAGCTCTACTTATTAAAATACTAGCTGACCCGTTGTGCTTTGCTACACCTTCCGGAAATAAATGTATTTTATAAAAATTTATTAAAATTGAGATTTTAGAGAGCATTGTTTTAAATCAAACCTCATCATACTTCAGAACCAACAACTTTGAAATGAGAGCTGCAGCTGCAGTTCTGAATAGCAATTCAAAGATGGTATATATTATTTACTGATCTCTTAACTCATTTTTCAAGATCTGAAATTTGTACTCTGTACCCAAAAAAACCTTTTTAAATATGATCCCTTCTTTGAAAAGCTCTTTATCTTAAATTTACATGGGAGCTCTCCCATCTTTTTAAATTTTGTCCCCCACTGCTTGAAGAAGGTAGGCAAATTTAACCGGCTCGATACCCAAACAACACTTATCATGGTAATGAAAAATATATTAAATTAGTTATGTTTTAAATACAGTGCAAATTTCTTTTTTTTTTTTTTAAATTAATTTACTACGGTAAACATATAAATATTTAAAAAAATATCAGTTGCATCACTAAATAAGTTTTCAGCTTTTTTTTTTATTTTCTCTTTGAAAGTCATATTTTCAAGAAAAGGAGGCAAAAACAAAATTTCTAAGTTTACATTTGTCCCGCATATTGGGGCAAGTGTAAATGCAAAGCTTATTTACAG
Organism: Uranotaenia lowii; assembly: GCF_029784155.1. Lineage (NCBI taxonomy): Eukaryota > Metazoa > Arthropoda > Insecta > Diptera > Culicidae > Uranotaenia > Uranotaenia lowii. The sequence continues at coordinate 90,344,405 of NC_073693.1, read as the reverse complement.
ATGCGTCAGAGTAATGGCTTTAAAATGGATTTAATACGAATTCCTGTTTTTTGTTCTATCAAGTTTCACTGATATATCTGCAGTATTCCTGCAATATAAATTTATGTTTGTTACTCCACTTTTAACGAATGCTGTTCAAAGGGAATGACCTTCATTTACAAAGACATTTAAGAATTTTCAATATCCGCTGCAGTTTCAACATTCGGAATACCCCTTCTGGTCTTTCCAACATATTGAATCATTTTGAAGATGAATTTCTTAAAAGTTCGACGTTTGCCCTTGCCCCACCGTGTAAGTTGACAGAAGGGAATATTGTTTTTAACACTAAAAATTTCTCTTAAAAATTTTGCGTCCAGTTGAATATCAATTCTTAAGTCTCGCTTTTCAAAAACTAAGTGGATCAAAAGTCTCTTTTATGCAGCCATGTAACACAAAAACATTTTTCATGTTAAGTACGTACTTGAATTGGTATGTAAGCAAAAAGTACGATGGTTTTTTCAGAATTATTTAAAATAAAAAGCTCCCATTTTCATTTCTAAATTCGTTTCAGTTGTGTATTTGGGCCGAAGTAACAATTTCTAGAAGAAAACCTAAGTTTTATTTTTTTTAACAGAAAAAGTTGAACGTTTGAACATGTTCTAATGTTCCTTGAATGAAAAGTCGAATGCTACCTATATTAACACGAACTAAATATGGAAGTATTTTTGCAAATCTTTCAATTGGTTTTGATTCGATTGATAAAATACCAATCTGTGTCACACCTAGGCGTCATTTATTACCACGTGCTGTGTACAAATCAAATAAGCAAGAAAAATACACATCTAGGTTGCATATCACCCCACGTGTTTGAGAAACAGGCGCCTTATTGATAAATTTTCCAGCAATCAATGAACAGTGTGCTTTGGTTACTATCCTCATGCGTCGACGTTTGCTCGCCCATGGGGACGAAAAACAAACCCCAGGTTGAGAAATACGCGCCAAAATATTCCTACTGATCAGTATGCTATGCCTGGGTTACTTTCCTTTTGCGACGCCTCGACCATAGAGACGAAAAACAAACCGCCCAAAGGCAAAAAAAATCTCAAGAAAATGGATGTCATGACTTTAATTTGTTTCGAAAAACTACAAATTTTGTATGGAAGCCTCTCCTTCCTTAAGTCGGATGGAGTTTTGACGATTACAGAAACCATCCCCGGCCTCAAAAACCCTCAGATGCCAGTTTTGACGATGATCGGTTCAGTAGTTTCCGAGTCTATAGGGAACAGACAGACAGACAAACATTCATTTTTATATATATAGATTTTCCAGCAATCAATGAACAGTGTGCTTTGGTTACTATCCTCTTGCGTCGACGTTTGCTCGCCCATGGGGACGAAAAACAAACCCCAGGTTGAGAAATACGCGCCAAAATATTCCTACTGATCAGTATGCTATGCCTGGGTTACTTTCCTTTTGCGACGCCTCGACCATAGAGACGAAAAACAAACCGCCCAAAGGCAAAAAAAATCTCAAGAAAATGGATGTCATGACTTTAATTTGTTTCGAAAAACTACAAATTTTGTATGGAAGCCTCTCCTTCCTTAAGTCGGATGGAGTTTTGACTATTACAGAAACCATCCCCGGCCTCAAAAACCCTCAGATGCCAGTTTTGACGATGATCGGTTCAGTAGTTTCCGAGTCTATAGGGAACAGACAGACAGACAAACATTCATTTTTATATATATAGATAAATCGTAACGATCTGAGTCCGAAGGAACGGCGAGGATTAACGAGCTAAATCCGTCCAACGACAGGTTTATGAACACTTCACACGGTGTACTGCTTATAACTGCAAAACAACCATCTATCGTTATCGAAAACGGTTGTAGATAATCGGACAATCTAAATCCTGATAGAAAATATACATAAATTTTTCGAAATATAATGCTGTGCAAAACAATGAATCGGGATAAAATGTGAAAGATAATATAATATCCTACATGAAAAATCGATTTCGACAAATTTAACCGATAACAACACTAAAATTCAGAAGTAAGGTTTTAACAATATTTAAAAAAAACTAAGGAATTTTCAATTATTTCATAGAATTTCATAGAATTTAAAAAAATCGCAGAAGTAACAATATTTTCAGTTCAGCAGAGGTTTATAGAATTTAGCAGAATTTTACAAAAAAAATTATGGAATTTGACAGCATTTTACATGTTTAACAAATATCAATAGAATTTTTCTGAAATAAACAGATTATAACTGTTTTGAACAGAATTTAACAGATTTTTACAAAATTTTCAGAATTTTAAAGAATGTAAAAGAGTTTGTTAAGTATCTGTTAAATTTTGTTACATTCCATAAAAATTCTGTGAAACTATGCATACAGAATTTTTATGGAATGTTACATTATTTTATAGATACTTATAGAACATTACTGAAAATTTGACAGAATTTGAAAAAACTTAACACAATTTTACGGAATTCAAATAAATTATATATATATTTATCTAATATTACTAAATTTTACAAAATTTTTACAGCATTTTACAGAACCCAACTGTTTTGAAAGAATTTCACAGAACTATAAAGATCATTATGCAGAAACTTACAAAACTTTACAAAATTGAACAAAATTTTACAGCTTCTTAAAGAACTTCACAGATTTTTAAAGAAATTCAACAAAATTTCACTGTTTTGAACAGAATTTTGAAGAAATTTGTAAAATTTCACAGAATTGTACAGAGTTGTACATATTTTTTTTAAAATAAAAAGTATTTTACAGAATTCAACAAAATTTGACAGGTATATATATAGAATTTTACAGATTTTTTTAGAATTCAACAAAATTTTTACAGATATTTTGAAATTTTACTGAAATTTATAGAATTTAAATGTTTTATAAAGATTTGAATAGAATTTTATGGAATTTCACAAAATTGAAAAAAAAAACAAAAAATCCTGAATTTTAAGGAATTTACCGTTATTTTACAAATATTTATAGAATTTTACAGAACCTAAACGTTTTAAACAGAATTTTGCAGAGTTTTATAAAATTTGATATAATTTTTCAGCATTAAACATCATTTTACAGAAACTTATAGATTTTTACAGAATTGTACAGAATTGAACAAAATTTTACAGAAATTTACAGAACTACACAGAACTCAACAAAGCTTTACAGAATTCTACAAAATTCTGTAGATTTTTACAGAAATTTACAGTACATAATTTTACAGAAATTAACATACTTCTACAGAATTGGTAATATTTTTACAGAAATTTACAGAACTTTACAGAATTCAACAAAATTTTGCAGATATTTATATAATTTTACCTAATATTGTAAAAATTTCATATCATTTTACAGATTTTAACAGAACTTAATTTTTTTTAAGAGTTATATAGAATTTTTAAGAATTTATTAGAATTTTAGAGACTTGTACGAAATTATATATAACTTTAAAGAAATTTAAATAACTTTTTCAGATTTTTGTAGAATTTACAGGTTTTTGCAGAAATTAACAGAATTTAACTGTTTCCAACAGAATTTCATGGAATTTTACCGAATTTTACAGAATTGTACTTAATTTTACAGAAAATTGCAGAATTTTACAGAATTAAACCAGATTTTACTAATGTTCATAGAATTTCACCGAATTGCACCGAGTTGCGCATAATTTTACAGAATGTTACATAATTTTACAGAACTGTACAAAACTCTTCATAATTTCTCGGATGTTTTTAGAATTTTACAGAATTCAACAAAATTGTACTGGGTGTTTAATGTTAATCTTAAGTTGTCCACGTCATTTATTCAGTCTGTAAAGCCTAAATCGGCTAAGACGGTGTATGTCAGGCATGTCAAACTCGTTTAAGTGTGCGGGCCGCATTAAAAATCTTTCATTTCCAAAAATAATATTATTTCCTCTCGTAGCAAAAAAAAATCTTTTTTAAAATTTTGTGGCAGGAAAGCTAGCGTAATTCTGTGTAGTAGGGAATTTTGTGATAATTTAAGACGGGGCTACGCGAGCCGCATTGACTAAGGCCGTGGGCCGCATGCGGCCCGCGAACCCCCAGTTTGACATGCCTGGTGTATGTCTTTCAAAAAAAAAATAAAAATAAAAAAAAAATAAAAATATTGACAAAATTTAACAGAATTTTACAGAACTTTACAGATTTTTATAATTTTTTACAGAATTGTACAGAATTGTACATAATTTACAAAATTTTACAGATATTTATAGAATTTTACAGCATTTATCAGAATTTTGCTATCTTTTACGGAATGTTTATAGAATCTAACAGACTTCTATAGGATTTAACAGAATTTTTAAATATTTTTATAGAATCTTAAAGACTTGTATAGAATTTTACAGAGTTGTACAAAATGGTACATACATAGTTTTACAGAAATTCACTGGATTTTATAGAATTGTACAGAATTTTACAGAACTTGTTCAAAATTTTACAAAATTTGACATATTTTTTCAAAAATTCAATGAGTTAAAAAAAATTACAAATTCTACAGAATATTTCAGTTTTCCGCAAAGTATTACAAATTTTAAAGCATTTACACAACTGAACAGATTTTTTTTATAATTTAACTTACTTTACATAGTTTTGTAGATTTTAAAAGAGTTTTGTAATTTTTTTTTTTGTTTTCCATAACTGATTAGAATCTCTCAAAACTTTTAAAATTTTTAAGAATTTTATTAAATTTTACAGATTTAACGGTATTTACAGAACTTCACAGATTTATTTTTGAAATTTCTAAAATTTTACAAATTTCCAAGAACTGTACAAAATGTCGCACAGTTTTGATAAACTTTACAGAATTTATCAAATTCATTAGAATTTTACAGGTTTTTACAGCATTTTATAAGGTTAACCGATTTTGACATAATTTTACAGCTTAATTAAACAAATGTAAAATTTCCTTTGTTTTTCACCATTTCACAGATCTTTGCAGGGTTTAAAGAATTGCATAAAATTTAAAAAGTTTACAGATTACAAACAAAGTTCCAAAATTGTACAATTTATCAAAACTTCACAGAGTTTTACAGAATATTTTTTTAAATGTTTTCACTACGTTCCATAATTTTTCAATACTTCAAATTGTCCGGAACAGAATCAACATAATTGTGCAGAATATTACATAATTTCAAGAATTTCATAGAGTTTAACATAGCTTATTGCCATTGAAACAACACAGCAGAGTTTAACAAAACTTTACAGAATATCATTGAGCTTTCCAGAAAAACATTATAAAATTTTCAAGAGTTAACATAATTTTGACAAATGATTTTATGATGACAATTCTACAATTTTATTCGATATATAACAGAATTTACAGGATTGATCCGAACTGATCAGAACTAGAAGAAATTCTGCAGATTATGTTCTTCTTTTCGATATTTCATATAGGTATGTAGATTTTCATAATTTTACACAATTTTATTAAATTTACCTAATTTACGCAACCAAACAGTATCCAACCAAATTTTTCAGAGTTCTACAGATTTGTGAAGAATTTCACATAGTTTAAAAAAAATCAGTGCAGAATTGTACAGAATATTACTGAAATAACAGAATTTTACAGAACTTTACAGAAATGTACAGAATTTTACAAAACTCTATAAAAGTTGATAGAGATTTTAGGAACATTACAGAACTTTACAAGTTTAATATAATTTACAAAATTTTACACAAATTAACAGAAGTTTACAAAATTTGACAGAGTTCTTTAAAGATTTGTACAGAACAGTACATAATTTGAGAAAATTGAAAAGAATTTTTCAAAGTTTTCAGATTTTCGCTGATTAAATAAAAACTTTACAAAATATTAACAAATATTATAGAGTTTCACAGAGTTGCTTTAATTTCTACCAATTGTTTCAAAATGACAAAGAATTTTATTTTTTCAGAATATTTAGAGCTTCACAGAATTTTATAAAGCTTCCTAGTTAATCAATTAATAAATTAAAAAAAACCTAAAAATCCACTTCAGGTTGTAAACATAAAAGTCATCTGAGAGTGATTGAAACCATTTTTCAACAAGCTCCATCAATCGTTATCTCAATTGACTAAAAGCTGATTCCAAGAAGATGTATTACTTTGTTTCATGATGACTTGAGAAATACTTAAAGATCATCAGAGCAGTTTTTTCTCACCAACATTTTGGATAAAAACTTTTCAGATATTCGCTTCCGAAAAGTTTATGAAAATAATCGTTTAAGTTTATTAATTTTTGTTTTCGATGTTATGTTTTGAAACATCAATTTGAATAAATTTTCTGATATTTTTCAGACATACTAGCAATGTTACAACCACGAAAAACTTTTGACGGCTTTGTCACTTTTCACCATTTTTTCCATTAAAGGTACCCTTACGCTTGTAGTACGTTTTCGTGTCCGAATTCAATTAGCCGCCCTTTTCCTTGCGGAGAGAATTTTCTTGGGCCACAAATTTTCTGCCGCTACATTGATGAAAAGCTAAGAAAACTTTGCCAAACTCTCGGCAAAACATAGCTAATCTCATTACGGTTGGGCTGCCGCGGGCAGAAAAAAGGGGTGGGCAGAAAAAGTCAATTTGTTCTAGAAACTTGTCAGACAGCGGTGGCCTATCCTTAGAGGGGGTTGGAAGGACTTCCCAAATTCTTCGATCGCGTGGAGGTGTTTAAAATTTCCAAGAAAGGCCACCACCAAAGCAAATTTTAACACACTCTGTTTGGAGACAGGAAACAGCCAAAGGGTCCCACGAGGTTGACGGGTGTCCCTTTTTAGACCTTCTCGTCACCAGGGGCTGATTCCGGGAAACTTTTCAATTTGTTCGTTTTTGCAACAAACGAAAAAAACGTCCTCTGAGAGCTCGCCTCAGTTGTGATTTGTTGGTCTCCGGAGAGCTTCATCGTTTATCTTGAGAAGCGTTATTATTTCTTAACCAATAAATTGGGAAAAATAATAATAACAGCCGTTAAAAGAAACACTAAAGAATTCAGCAGGTGTTCTAGAAACATTATTGGGGATCTTCTTGGAAAAGCCAGCTTTTTTTGCTGTAAAAATTCAATAATGAAAAAATGCGCAGCTTTTCACTTGAAGGGTTTAAACCACTTTCGGTTTTGAGGAATTTGATCCAATAGTTTAGGAGATAAGAATACCGAATTTTGGTGGGTCACGACTTGAATTTCTTCACGGTCTTAATGTGTCAAGTAATGCAAGAAAATGTACAAAATTCTCCCCCCTTTCTTATGCCAAACCTGGAAGGAATAAGGGGTTATCAAATAACCAATCAATCATTTTTTATACCCATATACTCGTCCCTGTAAAATTTGGTTCCTTTTTTGTCAAGCTCTTGGATCATGCAAAAAATAACGTACAACTCCTCTCTCCATGAACCAAATCATCATTAAAGTATTTCTTTTATTTTTTAATACTCTTCCCTGAGAAATTGCTTATCATCTGTTCGATTAGTTCTCAAGTTATGCTAATAAAAATTTATGGGAGCTTCCTTTCTCCATTCTTTTTGCTTTAGAGAATGGAGGAAGAATCCTTTAACAATTGAAGACAAAAAATATACTCAAATGCCCTCTGCATTTATATTTAAATAATAAGTTCTCGAGTGATCCACAAATATTGTTTGAAAGACTCCCTCACCCTTACACATTTCCCATTGAAGAAAGGGATGGTTAAAAAATACTCCCATGCCAAATTTGGATTCATTTGTTCGATGATTTCTCGAGTTATGCAATAAAGTCTTCTCAGCTCCTCACTGAAGGCAGGGATAGGTGTCAAAACATCGTAGAAACATTTCTAGTACCAAAATACCTTCCTAAGTCAAATTTGATTTCTTTTGCATCGTTATCGAATAATGCACTAAATTGTATGGAAGACACTCTGCCTTTTTGGTAACTTCTTAATGGAAGGGGGAGTTCCAAATAATCATTAACACGTTTCTCTCACCCAAATAACCACCCATGTTAAATTTGATTCCATTTGCTTGTTGAGCAAATGAATTGTGCAAAAAATTGTCCCCTTTCCACTTTCTATCTCTACATTGGAAAGAGGGAGTGGTGTCCATCCAGCTTCAAAACATACCCACGCTTGCCAAATTGGGTTCTGCTTGCTTAATTAATTCTCATGATATTCAAACATGTTTCTTCCCCTTCCTTCTTCCAGAGGTTCTCCGGCCTCCAATGTCCACATCTTTCAAGTTTCACGCAAATCGGTTCAGTAGTTTTCGAGTCTATGAGGTGAATACAGACAGACAGGAATTCATTTTAATAAATATAGAGTTTTTGAATTATTGATTTATTTCTCTTACTTCTTTCCGAGTTTAAAAGCTTTTCAAGGATTCTTTTTCAACCAAGAAACTAGGACTGATGCGAAATTGATGATTTTCAAAAATGGTTTTTAGTACCGTCAAACGGGGCATAATATAAAAGCGGGGTTAGATGCAACATTTGTATACTATAGCACTTATTCAATTTATAATTGAATATTAGGAAATCGAGTCTAAGGATAACAAAATGATAATGACATTGGTTTTCAAATATTAAGCTTGTTCTTAAAAGTTTTTGATACTGATGGAAAATTTAAAGAACTGAACAAAAGATATTCAAATTTTTACATTTTTCAGCCGTAAAAAACTTTTCCCAGTATGATTGGCTTAATGATATCACCTACAAATTTGATATTGGTTTTATTATAATATGTCAATACTTTTGGTGCATTTTTTTTTTTATAAATGTTTTTATAATTCTGTTACCAGCCACAAAATGCTAATCCAATTGGCACCATGTGAATCTCGTTTCCATATGCCGTAATATGTTTGTTATGCATCACGCGTGTTTTTACATCAAAATATCATCCATCCAGATATTCATTTTTATCATTTCATATCGTAGATTTTTTGTAGTATTTTTCACCCCTAAATGTATGCAGCACCTTAATGCTTTTTCTTACAACAGTATTTTTGACAGAAAAAAAAACGTAAGATTTAATTGGAACAAACCAAAAATTTCTGTAAACGATTGTTAATGCGTTATGGCATCCATTATTAAATTTTTCTATAAAAACAAAGATTGATGTAAGTTATCCCTTTTTTTGATTAGGGTGAAAATTGTTTGTTTTTAGAAAATTAAGAATAACTGGCAGAACAAATAATTTTTCGGACTATGTCAATCTGATGTCCCATCAACCTTAAAACATTTGATGCAAAAGCGACATGATTATCTGTCGGTATAATTTTTGAAGAATCCATTGGAATTTAAAAGTTCTACATGTTACCCCTGTTGACGGTTTGCAGTAATTTTCAATATTAAATTAAAAAAAAAAAAAAAAGAATCTGATTACATTTTTTTAACTTAAAATTTAGCCTTTGTACATGAAGTTTAGTTAAGACTCCAAAAAAAATCATATCTTATTCAAACAATGTATTTAAGTCCAAGTTCAAATTCATGATAAGTTGTCTAACAATATTAGTTTGTTTGAAAAATGATGTCAATGGAAGTTAGTTTATTTTTTTTTTAATTTTGTATTCGAACTCCTTAATTTGTTATTGATTTGATAAGCTAGAAGGTTATATTTCTCGCTTGAGGTATCATTACGTCATATGAAACTAAATGTAAATAAACATTTTTATTAGGAATAAAAAATACAAAAATTGACATAAACTAGTCCCAACTTCTTTCCATTTAGGATATTTTTAGCCTGGACAACATATTCTATTTTTCAAATACAAATTTTGAAGTTGTTTTGATAAATTTTGCAGCAGTTTTCCGTGAATTCTTGAGATGTTTCATACGATGTAATGAAAGCCTACGCGAGATTTGTTAATTCTGAGACGTTTCCTTCTATCACTTGGATCTGATTTATCTGTACTCAAAAGAAGGTTCTGTTAACATCACTAAAATTTGAATGAAATTCATACGTCTACGTTTCTTTCAACCCCTCTTTCATCTACGAACTATTTTTAACGTACATAAATAGCCACTAACATGTTATTAATTTTCAAATGACTAGCATACCTTCAACAGTTATGGAAATGTATGTGACCGTATTTTGATGAATTTCATGAATCATTTTTATAATTATAAAAAAAAACAAAGTGTCACAAATAAATAATTTAAAACACTGACTAGGATGGTAGCTTTACACCACCTCAACTGATACATCACAACCTTCCTGTTCAATGACCAGCTCAAACTCTGAGCTATCATACAGCTCAATGGGTGGTCGATGGCAAGGTTTTTGTGCGTAAACCGCAGCCTTTTTCGAAGATTGATATTCCATCGGCTCCGCGGATGGATAGCTCATGTCAGATCCGGAAACCGGAGGATAGATCATTGGAGTTTGCTCCGCTTTGTAGGGATCAGCTGCGGGAGGACATTCGGTAGTAGTCGACTGTTCACATGGTGATTTTTCTCGTGAAACGTAAACTTCTACCAGCGGCGGATAGGTTTCTGGGTCTTCTGGAGGACATGGAGTTGTTGTTGAGACAGGACATTGCTCTTTGGGTATACAGACACCTTCATCCAGAACGAATCCTTCGGCGCAAACACAGCGCCTCTCAAGAATGCAAACATCCGGACAAACTGTCTTGTCGCAATCGTTGTTACAGGTCGGAGTGCAACATGGCCGGCAGGAACTAACTATTTGATTCTGGCCACAAGACGGTTGTTCCGGGATGTTTTCTACCGGAAGAATGTAGTCTGAATAGGCAGGAACGTATGATTTAACATTGCTTTTCGTTGATTCTGTGTCACTTATTGAAAAAGGTTGAGAATCATAACTCGGGAGTTCTTGTTTTTCATAGGGTTCTTGAGAAGCACACGTTGGCGGCATAGTTTTCTTAACACATTTTGGCCTGTATAACTGAAACGGAGCTGAGGTTGTCGGAGGTGTCATGGGAAGACGTGGTACTGCAATGAATTAAGCTCTAAAATGTTGAATAAACTTAGAAACTTTCTTCACACTTACCATACTCCTTGATCTTGGAGCAGCATATTTTCCGAATACATCTTCCATTGTACCTCACGTAACCAGGTTTGCAGACACAGGCCGGTCCTGTCTTTCTACTATAGCAGGGTTCCCTCGGGTTACACTCTTTCCCACAGGCAGGTTCACAGCACGGAGGAAAGTACACAAACATTTCATTCCTACCGCAGGGTGCTGAAAACGAAAACGGCGGGAAAACTATCAATTTCAAATCGATTCAATTGATTTCCTCAAGCAGAAGGAACAAAAAACACTAACATTTCGATTCAGCCTCAACCAGACCAGAAAACGCGACACAACCTCCCAAAATCACTCCCACTATCAACGGCAAACGGACGTGAGCCATTGTCGTCTGCCTGAAAGTTTCTGCATTCCCATCGGCGACATCCAAAGTCCTTTATACCTGCATTGGCAGTAGTGCTTAAAAGTCGACAGAAGATGCAGGCGGGTTTCGCCATCATGGATTGAATTTTGGCTACCAAATCTTACCGAAGCAGTCGTAAATCACGTATTTGTCCTCCACACGATTTCCGCGTGTTCTTTTCACCCAAGCCTAGAGAGTGGCAGTGTGATAACTGAATAGTAGGAACGTCGTTCCGGTCGAAAGTCTTTGGTTTTGACACATTTGAATTCGACATTTTGGTGTTATTCATCGACAGGAGGAAGTGAGGCTACTAAGTAGTCTATAGCTCAGTTGGTAGAATACCTGTCAGATGAGTTGATGATCATGAGTTCGAGTCCAAGAGAAAACATCGAACGTAGTTGTACCGGGCAATTTTTTCAACAACTTTTCGCCAACTGCAACGTCGATATAAAGTCGCGAATGTCAAACTAAGCCTTTCGAAAGGGGTGGAAGGGGGGCCGATTCTCATAAAAAAATATCAATGCGTAGTGCGCAGTATCAAAACTAAACTTTCGAAAAGGGCTAATAAGCGCATAAATACATACATCATAATTCTAGCGTAACATTTAAAAAGGGCGAAACTAGCAGTTAGCTCGAAACGAGAAAATCGCGTTGGAAATTTCGGACCATCTAATCAAATCCTATTTAAAAAATCGATCACTTTTTGTTCAACAAAATCAAAAAAAGTGCATTATATTCACTTATTGTTCGTTGGTTATCAAAATCTTTAACTTTTTTCACTAAATTTACGAGATTTTCGAGTTTCGCCTTTTAATGTTTTCGATTTCAGTTACGCCTGCAAGTTTCGCCCAATTGATCGGCCGTTTTTGTTTTGGTTTTGAAGTTACGCCCATTGGTCTCACACGCAAAAACTAATTAGGCCGTTTTGTCACACACGGTCAACTCAGTTACGCCTATTGGCCCTACACGAATAGAAAAAATAACCCCATTTTGAATAGGCGTAACTTCACGTTCCAACGAAAATGCATCAACATGAAGTTTCGCGCATTTTAATTTTATCAATTTTTTGAAAGTTTTAAGCGATTTTAAGATGAAACCGCGTTTATTAGGTAAAGTGCAACTGCGTAAATCCGGAATGACCGTTAACTCGATTTGTTTACATTTGGCAGTTTCGCCCTTTTTAAATGTTACGCTAGAATTTTCATGAAGGACTCGTCCATCGGGAGGGGGGTTTTCGAAATTCAAATTAAGCCAAAAAATTATAACAATACCAAAAATCTATATCTATTTATATTAAAATAAATTTTAAGTCTGTCTGTCTGCCTGTCTGTTTGTTCCCTATAGACTCAAAAACTACTAAACGGATTTGCGTGGACAGATGGGGGTATTGGAGGCCGGGGAAGGTTCCTATAATAGTTCCTCTTCCTGGGAAGGGGAGGGGGGGTTTCTCATATAAAAGTAATAAATCTTCATGACTCGAAAACTGATCATGCTGATGGAACCAAATTTGGCATGGGAGTGTATTTGATTACGAGGTATGTTCCAAAAAATGGTTTGGTACCACTCCCTCCTTATAATGGGAAAATAGGAAGCGGGGAGGGGGGCTCCCATACATTTTTTCGTATAATTCAATAACTCATCAAGTAAACGGAACCAAATTGAGCATGCGAGTGTATATGGGTAGGAAAAATATTTTAAAGAAGATTTGAAACTCCTCCTTCTTTCCAATGTGGAAATTGAAAATGGAGAGGGCCTCCCATACGATTTTTTTTTTGTAACATTCCCAAACTAATCCAGCAAATGGAACCAAATTTGACATGGGTGGGTATCTGGGTACGAGAAATGTTTCTATGATTATTTGGTACTCCTCTTAGATTGGCGAGAAAAGAAGGGGGGGGGTCCTCCATACAACCTAATGCATTTTTCGATAACTAATCATGCAAATGAACCTAAATTTCACATAAGAAGATATAAAAGTACCAGTCAAGTTTGAGATCCATTTGTCCTTTCACTGGGGAGATAAGAATGGGGGAGGGGATCTCCCTTTTTTCCACTACTCGAGAACTAATTGAACAAAAATACCAAATTTATCATGGAAGTACATTCGAGTTCGAGAAATGTTTTTATTTTGTTTTTCTCCAACGGGAAGAGGGGAAGGAAGAGGAAGGTTTTCATACAATATTTTTGGATCATTCTAGAATTTATTATTCTTATTCTTATTTAATTTTTGGCATTTCGGCGAGTTGTGAAAATTCAAGGTAGAATATTTAGAAAGAACATGAAAGTATTATAGGTGGAAAGATCAAAGCTAGAGCGCTTTGGGTAGAAGAAATTGAATAGTTGGTGAAAATGTGAGCAGGGCTTTTGTTGTGTGAACAGCTTTTTAACTACTTGCGTGATAACAGAATTTATTATTCAAAAATAAATAGCAGAGATAGGAGCGAAAGAGAAGAAAGGTGTTGTACGATTACCAAGCAAATGGTACCAAATTTGGCTTGGGAGGGTATTTGGTTTCGAGAAATATTTCAATGCATGTTTGGTACCCCTTCTTTTTCTCCAGAGAGGAAATATAAAGGGAGGAGGGGGGCTCTCTACAATTTTTAATATAACTCGAGAATTAGTCAAGCAAATGGAACCAGATTAGGCATGTGAGAGTATTTGGATACGAGAAATGTTTCAATGATTATTTGAGACCCATCTCTTCTTACAGTAGGCAAACTTAAAGGGGAAGGGGGGGGGGAGCTTCCATACAATTTTTACTGAAAAATTCAATAGCTTTTCGAGCAAATGGAAATAAATTGCCAAGGGAGGATTTTTGAATATAGAAAAAGGTGTTATGATTGTTTGAAACGTCTCATTCTCGGAGGATAGAAAGATGGGAGGGGGCCCATACAAAGTTTAACAATACTCAGTAACTGATCAAGCGAGGGGAATCAAATTTAGCATGCAAAGGTATTTGGGTGAACGAAATGTTACTTTGATGGTTTGAAGTATTGTAAACATTGAAAGCACAAACCAAATACAAATTTAGCTTAAAGTTGCTGCTTTGATTCATTTTTCGAACTCTTCAATTTAATCGATTCAAAAAACATGATTTAATATTATAAATCTAAATAAAGAGTATATAAATTTTCCATCAAGTTTTGAATTTCAAGCTCAGAAGATTTTGTCACCTTCAACTGAAATATTGGGTCTTAGACAGAACAGAAGGTAGAAACTAAGTTCTTTTTTTTCAAAAATTCAGATTCAAAGGCTTATGTTTCCATTACACAAACATTCAGAATGGAAAAAACAAATAAGTATGTCATTGAAAATATTTTTAGGAATTTTAAAAATTTGATTTTAAAAATCGGTAAATTAACTTGAAAATAAAAAAAAACAGCACTTTAAAATTTGGTGAACTTATTTTTTATTTAAAACAAAATATATAGATAGAAAATATCAGTATTTCAACATTCAAGAAGGTTTTTTTCCAATAAACACGTCTAACGTCAGTGTTTTGATAATTGATAAGGTAGATTTGATCGTCTAATCTTTAGTCAAATTTGGTCAATCACCTCTAGTTTCGGTGATTTGAAATTTTAAATTCTTCTTCTTAACTGATGAAATAACAAATATTCATTAAGGAAAAAAAACTGATTCTGGTTTTTTTTATTACGTAAACCTCATTCAATAAAGGAATAATATTTTAATGTTGACGATGCATGATCTAAAAGAGTAAAATTGTATAGTTTTGACAATTTTTTATCTTTTCAAATAAGGGATGAGCTAAACAAGTATTTCTAACATTATTGCAGAAACTTAAAAAAGACTGGATTCCATTTAATTTATTTGTTGAATCTCAAAACGATTATAATTATGCTTTAAAAATTATCTTAAATTCAATTTGGTTTAATATTTCTTTGAAAATTCGTTAAAGGGAAAATGTAAACAAATAGAAAATTTTTATATTTTTTTTTCAGAACTCAAAATTACTTGAAGTCTTGAGGAAATTCGAAATTGATTTAAAACATTAATTTTAAAATGTCATTTTTTTGTTTAAATTTATTTTCAAAAAAGTTCAGGAATTTTTTTTAAATGATTTCAACCTTTTATCAATAGCAAAAGCTAAGAGATAAATTGCATATTTAGATTCAGTGCACCCAAATTAGTCTAAATTAGCTGTTAATTGTTTACACCTCGGAAGATTGTCGATTTTGTGGCCAAAACCTTTTTGAATTTAATGTTGAGCATTTAAAGAAACAAGAAATACAAACTTAAATTGATACTGAAATTGGTGCTGTGAAGAATATTTCGTATCAGCATAATATTTGTAATGACACAAACGATTTTTTGTTAATCAAAATTTTAAGAAATAAACTAGAAGATGTTAGGTTTTAGAATTTTGTTCTGTTTATTCTGATTAACATAGTGATGACTAATGACTATTATAATAGTAACTTTTGAACAACCACCACAGACGATACCACCTAGTACAGTACAGTATGATACATAATTTCCTTTGAAGAAGGCCAAGACTCAAGGCCGAAACGTCGGACGTAATGTAAACAATATTGTTACAATCTTATTTGTATTAGACTAAAAGCCAACAAACAAAGAAAATACATTATAAAATCTTAAAATAGGAAGCCTTAACGACGCTTCAAGTAACAAAATAGAAAACTTAGTTTCATCGATAACAAAAATATTTTATTTAAGATTTTTATGAAAACCTCTAATTTTTACTAAAAATATTGTATACTCAAATTCAATAAGCTTAACCTACCAAACTCTCAAGCAAATTCAGCAAAGTCAGAGATACAAATTTGGCGGTTCAGACCTGTTTCTGGCCAAATTAAGGAATTTTGTTATAAATTTGGCTCTTGAAAAAATACTGCAATATAAAAAATGTTGAACTATACTCTCCAAAACATGGAAATTTTATGGAATTTTTTTAACGTGAAGATTACATTTTTCTTTTTCAAATTTTTTTAAATAATTTTTTAATAACTAAAATCCGGTTTTCTCATTAATCAAAACTTGCAAAATCTACTCAAATTATGCTTTATTGGTGATTTTCAGCTTAATTGTGTATACAAACTGATTTGGATAAAAAATTTAAATTTTGAAATTGTGATCATGAAAATGAGAATTCTCGTTCAGTGCCTGAAATGTCCAAAAAAATTCTGAATCCAAATCCCGGATCCGAGCTTTAAATATGAGTCCTGAATTAAAATTTGTTTCAGAGCCCTAAACCATACCTCTTCAATCTAAATTCTGATGTTTTGGGTTTTTTTTATCTCAAATCTGACCTGTGAATCTGAACTAGAATATGCGTTTCTAGTGATGAATTCAATACTGAGTTGTCAATACTGGATCGACATTTTTAAGCTTTGTGACGTTCGTATTCTGCATAAAAATAAGTTTTAGATCTTGAATCTGTATCCAAAATACCCAGAATGGTTTCTTTTTTTCCATATGTGGAATTTTTTTTATAAGAAATCATTTAAATTGAAAAAAAATATTTGAGTTTTGAAAATAATGAATAATGGAAATTTTGAATGGAATGCAAAAACAAATTTGAACCAGAACATCAAAACAGTTTTTATATCATTTTTCATATTCATATTTTTTTGAATTCTAATGATTATTCAAACTAAACCAATCCTATACTGAACACGAAAATATGAAAAGATAAACAATTTTGATTTTGGTAATTTGGAACCAAAAGCTTCTAAATTAGTTCAATCTCATTTTAAATTCAATATTTAGAACCTAATTTCTATCAGCAAGAGAAACATTCTTGGAGAACCATAGCAGAATTCTGGATTATGAATTAGTTTTAGATACATATACTGGCATCTGAGTCAAGATTGTTCCTGAGTCACTTCTGAATAACCTTACTCAATCTTCAAAATTGGATTAAGAATGTTCAATTTTGAGTGAAGAGCAGAATTCCTCATTTGCTTTTTCTGAACCCTCATTAGTGCGTGGCGGGGGTTTCCTGCGACCATGATCGTGATCAGTCTTTAAGATCCAAGAATGAATTATGAAGACATGATTTCAATAATCTTGTTTCTTATTCGAAGAATAAAACTTTCATTGGCCAATGGGAAAAATATATTGAATGGTGTGAGCTTTCATTACGTAGTGTGAAACAAAATGTAAACAAACAGTTTTATTGCGAAAAAATGCAAAAGCTGACATAAACTAGTCGCAACGACTTTCCATTTAGAATGTTTGTAGCTTGGACAATACATTCTAAAAATGAAATACAAATTTTAAAGTTGTTTTGATAACTTTTGCAGCTGTTTTCTGTGAATTCCTAAGATGTTTCGCGTGATGAAAGCTCACGCGATATGTATAGTTAATGATAAATTATTCATCCATTCTTTTTTTTTATTAAGGACCTTTTTTATCATTCAGGTCCATCATCCATTCTGAGGGCTCTAAAAAAAGGATTGATGAACTGGCTATAAATTTAAAATGTTTTTTTAAGATTTTTAAAAGTCTTTTTTCCACCGAATCAGCTTTTCTTAATTTTTTTTCTCATTTATATAGCCAAAATTCCATTAGAAAAGACATTCTGGTTCATCAATCAATTAACTTTTATTCAAATGTCCCCGAAAGTAGGTCAAATTTGTCACGGGATGTAAACAAAACAGCTGAAACAGCTATCGAACGGGAGGGACAACAAACCTACTATCCAAAACAACCAACCATCAGCCCTTAACATGAAATATAGCCATCCCAAACCTAGGCTTCGATGACCGAATCAAAAAAAAAATTAACGATATTCAAATTTATTCAGAAATGCACACACCCCACCCGATGAAGGGCGCCTTGCTCTATCGAAATGCGATGGATACATTTATTTTCTCTTAAAGGAAAATTTAATAAGCATAAATACCAGTCGCTGAATCACGTTCAGTAAGTTTGTTCCTTCATCATGTTTGGCTCTGGGAATGTCTCCCAGAAGGTAGGAATCTTAACGAAGGAGAAGGAAGGGAAAATTGATACCCTTAACTAATCACATTTTATTAACGAGTTTGCGCTTAAGGTTCGGTCTTTCGTTCTTTTTCGAGTATTAAATCTGACACCTCAACACCTTTCTAGGAGGAGGGCTTTTGGTATAAAATAGGGGAAATGTTATAAATATTTTCTAACTGTTATTTCTTTATCTTCTGCTTTTCTTTCAGCCGATGTTGGCAAAACCCGTAGAAGTAGTTAGTAAAGCTCAACCCATCAAATCAATTTATTCCAAGGTAAGTTGTTAAGAACATTTCGGTTCAAAAAATTGTAACGAATTGACTTTGAATACTTTTATCAACTTTTTCAGGAGAAAACGCACTGTCCATCATCTCAAAACAAAATCATCCTTTCGCTGGTGCTTCGATCGCACAGTTGGGAGGAAATTGTCGAGAAGAAACGTCAGAAAGCGATCAACAAGCTGTCGAAATTCTTCCTGGTTCCCAAGGTAAGCTTTTGAAAAAACTTAAACGAAAAAGACAATTTAAAAACTCGTATTGGGTGGGCTTCAATTTATTAATTTCTAGAATTCCTAAGTTTATAAACATTTCTCCACGGAACTGTTCTCATCGATTCGCTACCGATTTCAAAACGTCATTGACAATCAAATTTCAAAGGCACGTGCCGGTTTCGGCTTTCCAATCCGGTGAAAGATCTTTCGTCGGCAATAATCGAGCCGGGCTCTAATGGATCCCAGCTATTAATCATGATTAAGTGATCCCATTTCATTAGCGAGTCGGTTCGGCCCTTTAGCTTGAAAGAGATGTGGTCAATTAGAGAATTCCACACCCAAAAGAGTTCCATACCTAATAAAAAGATGAGTCTCCTCCGCCGGAGGGAGCGGAAATAGTTTCAAGAGACAAGCAAACAGCAGAGATGATAACGATTTTATCTATTTTGTTGTTCCCTTTTGGATCCTTTGAAGGGGAAAAATAATGAAACAAATTTGATGATTCGTTTCTGAGCACTCTGAGTTTTATTCGCAAAACGATGAATGTGTCAGCTGTGATTATTCAAAGTCTAGTGCATTACAAATCAAGTGATTTCCGCAGCAAAACTAATACGCAGTTTGAACCAGCTACACATTTTGATTCACGTGTATCGATAAAAGATAAAAAACACACTTAGAATCAATTTAGTTCTCACCAGTCAGTAGACAATGAACAGCACTTCTTATCGTAGAAAATTTAAACAGAAAAGGATCTTATCAAAAGTAGTCTGTCGATGGTATTTGCATTTCGATAGCAAAAATTTCTATCGCAACACTTGAGGTGAAACTATTTCTCCTTGAATAAAAGCGGTTAGTTGGTCAGTTTGCGAGCCTAGTAACGCGAAACACTGGCCGAAGGTCGCTGAATCAAATCCATCCAAAATGTCGAGTAAGACTTTGAAGAACCCCGTCATTCAAATTAACCTCCAATCAAAATTTCTCCGTTCAGATTCCCAGCGATGGATTGCTCTGCTCCTTCTATTCAGTTCACTATTGGTGACACTAGTGGAAAGTGAAAATTTGTGTCTGCAGAAGAGATCAAATTCGCCATCGGAGATGTTTGCCCACGACAGTGATTGTCAAAAATATGTAACCTGTGTTGGTCGACTGGCTGTGGTGCAAAAATGCCCGGAAGGCTCCTGGTGGGATGATAGTGATAAAAGCTGTTCGACCTCTGTCGGGAAAATGTGTGGTGGTTTGAAGAAACTTCAGCTTAAATATTTCTTAAGCAGATCAGCTGACAGTGAACCGGAAGCCGAGATAAGTTGCGTCGAAAAAACGCAGACGTGTCCCGGGATATTCGATCCTGGGCACCTGACCTTGCGTCCGCACGAAGAATGTCAAAAATATTATATCTGTGTTTCGTTCATACCCTTGGTTATGAAATGTCCCAAAAATCTACTATTCAATGCCGAGATCTGTCAGTGTGATTTCCCTGAAAATGTACAATGTGATGGTGATGTGACTACGACAACTGTACCGACGACTACTTCGGCTATAACTCCGACTACAGCACCGCTAGCGACAGAAGCTCCTACGAAACCCACAGAAAGTTCTTCTAGTGAGGCACCGTCTACAACTCCATCAACTATTGAACCAGAAACAGAGGAGCCAACTACAGAACCTGCCACGCCAACACAAACGACAACTACCGAAGCACCCACCACAGAAGTTCCACCCAGTGAAGAGCCATCAACGGCCTCCTCGACTGATAATCCCACTACAACGACCGCAGAACATATAACGGATAACCCAACTACAGAATCGTCGACACAAATGCCAACAAGTGAAGCTCCTTCACCAACAATTCAATCGACTACTGAACCCATTACGGAAGATCCTACGACACAGCCGACGAGTCAAACACCGATAGTTATTCCATCAACAGAACAGACAACAACAGAACCTCCACCAATAACTACAGATTCATCTACAATTCCTTCGTCCAATCCACCCGATACGGAAGTTCCATCGACACAGCCGACAACAGATATTCCTACTACAAGTGATGTTCCGACGACAGTCTCAACTACTGCTCAGCCTACCACCGAAACACCTTCGATCGAAACCACGACGAGTGAAGCTTCTACAACAGTAATAACAACTAGTGAAGAACCTACAACCACTCCTTCGACTGATGCGCCAACTACGGATAATCCTACTACAACGACAGCAGCACCAACAAGTGAAGTACCATCTACTACTTCTTCGACCAATCCACCCGATACGGAAGTTCCATCAACACAGCCGACAACTGAAGCGTCGACAACTGTCCCGCCAACTGTTCCGCCAACTGATATTCCTTCAACAATAGAACCGTCAACAGAAATCACAACAGTGCAATCGACAACTGAAACCGTTACGGAAGTTCCTACGACACAGCCAGCAACTACGTTAGAAACTACCATAGCTCCTACAACTGACGCTTCG
This sequence comes from Uranotaenia lowii, assembly GCF_029784155.1. Classification (NCBI taxonomy): domain Eukaryota; kingdom Metazoa; phylum Arthropoda; class Insecta; order Diptera; family Culicidae; genus Uranotaenia; species Uranotaenia lowii. The sequence continues at coordinate 90,323,131 of NC_073693.1, read as the reverse complement.
ACAACTGAACCTTCAACAAGCCAAACTTCTCCCACAGATACTACGACTAGTAAGGCAACTACAACAGAAACACCAACCACTGAACCACCATCAACGATTGCTTTAACTGAGGCACCCGTTACAGATGGTACTACTACAAAGAATCCCTCTACAGAGACAGAATCGTCGACAAGTGAAGAACCATCCACAATTCCTTCGTCCAATTCACCCGATACGGATGTGCCATCGACACAGCCGACAACTGAAGCGCCGACAACTGTTCCGCCAACTGATATTCCTTCAACTACAACGACCGCTGAACCTACGACGGATATTACAACAGTGCAATCGACAACTGAACCCGTTACGGAAGTTTCTTCGACACAGCCAGCAACCACTTTAGAAACTACCACAGCTGCTACAACTGACACTCCGACAACTGAACCTACAACAAGCCAAACTTTGCCCACAGATACTACGACTAGTAAGGCAACTACAACAGAAACACCAACCACTGAATCACCATCAACGATTGCTTCAACTGAAGCACCCGTTACAGATGATACTACTACAAAGGATCCCTCTACAGTGACAGAACAGACGACAAGTGAAGAACCATCCACAATTCCCTCGTCCAATCCACCCGATACGGAAGTTCCATCAACACAGCCGACCACAGAAGCACCGACAACTATCCCAACAACAGATATTCCTACTACAAGTGATGTTCCGACGACAGTCCCAACTACTGACCAGCCCACCACCGAAACACCTTCGATCGAAACCACGACGAGTGAAGCTTCTACAACAGTAATACCAACTAGTGAAGAACCTACAACCACTCCTTCGACTGATGCGCCCACAACGGATAATCCTACTACAACGACAGCAGCACCAACAAGTGAAGTACCATCTACTACTCCTTCGACCAATCCACCCGATACGGAAGTTCCATCGACACAGCCGACAACTGTTCCGCCAACTGATATTCCTACAACTACAACGACCGCTGAACCTACAACGATTTCAACAATAGAACCGTCAACAGAAATAACTACAGTGCCATCGACAACCGAACTAGCTACGGAAGTTCCTTCGACACAGCCAGCAACTACGTTAGAAACTACCATAGCTTCTACAAGTGACACTCCGACAACCACACCTACATCAGAAACACCCACCACTGAACCACCATCAACGATTGCTTCAACTGAGGCACCTGTTACAGATGATACTACTACAACGAATCCCTCTACAGTGACGGAATCGTCGACAACAGCTCCCTCGACTGATGCACCCATAACGGATGATCCCGTAGCCCCTACGCAGACGCCAACAACGACCACATCATCAACTTCAACAACGTCTTCATCAACTTCAACTTCAACAACTACAACAACTTCAACAGCAAAACCAACGACAACAACGTCAACGACAACGGTGCCTACTACCACGACAACGCTGTCTCCGGAGCAGAAAGAAGTGGTACAGAAAACGGAAGAACTGGTCAAATCGCTTAGTGAACTTTTCGAGGACTTCTTCAATCGGTTCAAACCAACCGGGCGGATGATTAGTCGGTGAGGGTAAAATTGTTGAAAAAACACCCTTTCATAAAAAATATTGTTTATTATAATTACTGTGATCACAAGTGTATTGTTAAAGTAACAAATAAAAAAAAACTTTGTTTTTTTTTGAATAAATTTTTTAAATACCAAAAATGTATCAAAAAATTACGAAAAATTTAAAAACCTATTTGGACAGATTAAAATCGTCTTAAAAGACAGTCAAACAAATTTCAGCTCTACAATATCAATTGTATTCTACAGTGGTTCATGTATCAAATGTGGGGAGGCTTTACAGCGGCACGTTATCTAGGGGCCGTTCAAATATGACGTAACTCAATTTTCGATTATTTTTGACCCCCTTTCCCCCTATGAAACACATTCTATTCATATTTTCTAAGTATAATCCACAAAGCGTAACCCCTCAAAGATGTAATGTAATATTTGTAGGGTCCCCTTTACATACGGGAAATTGTATCAATGCTCACCCTTCCAAGTAGAAAAAATTGAGAAAAGGAATCCTTTTTTAAGTTGTTTTAATTTTTAAATACAAAAATTGGTTCATTATGATTTTTATCGCATACCGTTTGGACTAAAAAATGCCTCAATTAGTTTTCAAATTGATATTATGTAAAGGGTGTCCACGATGAAATTGCCACATTATGAAATTGCTCTAACTTTTTAACCGTTGGGTAGAACTTAATGAAAATTTTGGTGAATTTAGTTCATAGTTCATTGTAACCATTTCGTAAATTTTAAAGTCCTGTGATCAAAACTCGCAGAAATGGAGTCGGAAGAACAACACGTGCGTGCTAAAATCTTACGCATTCATCACGAGAACAAGGATCTCTCGCATCGTTCCATCGCTAAAACGTTGGGAATCGCGAATATCACGGTATCGCGAGTGATTAAGCGGTTCGAGGAACAGTTGAAGGGAAAAGTATTCCGTATAACACCAAAAATCACTACCGCGTAGTTGGGGCCATCAACCGAAACCCGAACGCCTCCGTTCGGGATGTGACTAAGAAGCTACACCTAAGCCGAAGTTTTGTCCAGAAGGCCAAACCTAAGGCTGGGCTTCGATCTTTCAAGGTACAAAAGGCCCCTAATCGCGACGAAAAGCAGAACAAGTCCGCCGAAACCCGTGCCAGGAAGTTGTACCTCGACATGCTGACGAAAGTTGAATGCTGCATCATGGACGACGAAAGATATGTGAAGGCCGACTTCAAACAGATTCACGGCAACCTGTTTTTCACGGCCAAAGATAAGTTCAGCGTTCCGGAGCATGTCCGCATTCAGAAGATGTCCAAATTTGCGAATAAATTCCTGGTTTGGCAAGCCATCTGCACGTGCGGGAAGCGGAGTGCACCTTTCGTGATCCAGGACATGATAAACGGATAGGTGCACATGAAAGGATGCCTCCAGAAGCAGCTGCTTCCTCTCCTGAAGGCCCATAAAGTCCGAACAATCTTCTGGCCGGATTTGGCCTCATGCCACTACTCCAAGGATGTGCTGAAGTGGTATGCGGGCAATAAGGTCAATTTCGTGCCGAAAATGTTCAACCCTCCCAACACTCCAGAGCTCGCCCCATCGAGAAGTGAAGCAGCACCTTCTTAAACGAGCTAAGGAAGTGAAGACAGTCGTGGAACTGAAGAAAGTATGGGTTTAAATACATGCAAAAAACGGTTGATTCACAGGTTGTGTAGAATCTTATGGCCGGGGTTAAGGTGCGGACATTTGCGTATGGACTGTAAATAAAATACGAGTAAAACAATAAAATGAGGTTTAATAGTTATTTTTCAATCTCTGAAAATTTGATGGCAATCGGATGGAAACTCGAATTTTGCGAATCTATTTTGTGTGTGGCAATTTTATCGTGGACACCCTTTACCATCAAACTGGATGAATAAGTTTTGTGGATAAAGTTTTTGAGATATCTTTTGAAATAATTGTATATGAGTATGGATTTGAATGTTTTGCCATCTTCTGCATTATTTTAGCTATTGAAGCATTATTTAGATCATTCTACATTAAATTTAACTACAGATGTCCTAACAAATCTCAAACGATTTTTTATACACTTTGAAAAGTATTTGAAGCTGTTTTGAGGCCAAAAGATATGCTTATTAGCTCGAAGTTACACTTTTCTTGTTGAAGGTTAGATTTAGGTTAGGTGAAAATCAAACTTCCTAGATTGTACGAGAGAACAAAATTTACATTTTTCCGAGGTGGAAAGAATTTAGGAGAAAATTTTGATAGATTAAGATTTTTAAGCATTCTAATCAAACATGTATGTATCGTAAACTTCTTGATGCACGGTTGACGTTTTGGTCAATTTAGTCCAACAGCACTTAACAAGACTGATATTAAAAAAAAACTCATGGAAAAACTTCCCTTATTCAATAGATTTCATGCAAAATTTCTTTAACCATATGGAAATTATTTGGAGTATTTTTTAGACCAAATGGCACGCTTAACTTTTTCTTAGCTTAAGGCTGTTAAAGGTCAATTTGAAGAGCCCCTCAATTTTTTCAAACAAGACCTTGTGAATTATGGTATAATGTAGTGAATAGGAACATGTTTATTTGATGGATCGTATGCTTGGTTGACGTGCCGTTATTCAAGTTCGATATCATTATGAAGTAAATTAGCGGTTTTTAACACTTTGGATGCGTAGAGTTGCCTAAATGGTATAAAAAAGTTTTGGTAATGTTCGATAGAAAAGTGTAACGCCTGATGTAAGCCGCCGTAGGTTATTAGGCCATGCAACATCAGGCCGTAGGTCGTCAGGCCGTAGGTCGTCAGGCCGTAGGTCGTCAGGCCGTAGGTCGTCAGGCCGTAGGTCGTCAGGCCGTAGGTCGTCAGGCCGTAGGTCGTCAGGCCGTAGGTCGTCAGGCCGTAGGTCGTCAGGCCGTAGGTCGTCAGGCCGTAGGTCGTCAGGCCGTAGGTCGTCAGGCCGTAGGTCGTCAGGCCGTAGGTCGTCAGGCCGTAGGTCGTCAGGCCGTAGGTCGTCAGGCCGTAGGTCGTCAGGCCGTAGGTCGTCAGGCCGTAGGTCGTCAGGCCGTAGGTCGTCAGGCCGTAGGTCGTCAGGCCGTAGGTCGTCAGGCCGTAGGTCGTCAGGCCGTAGGTCGTCAGGCCGTAGGTCGTCAGGCCGTAGGTCGTCAGGCCGTAGGTCGTCAGGCCGTAGGTCGTCAGGCCGTAGGTCGTCAGGCCGTAGGTCGTCAGGCCGTAGGTCGTCAGGCCGTAGGTCGTCAGGCCGTAGGTCGTCAGGCCGTAGGTCGTCAGGCCGTAGGTCGTCAGGCCATAGGTCGTCAGGCCATAGGTCGTCAGGCCATAGGTCGTCAGGCCATAGGTCGTCAGGCCATAGGTCGTCAGGCCATAGGTCGTCAGGCCGTAGGTCGTCAGGCCGTAGGTCGTCAGGCCGTAGGTCGTCAGGCCGTAGGTCGTCAGGCCGTAGGTCGTCAGGCCGTAGGTTGTCAGACACTAGGTCATCAGGCCCTAGGTTGTCAGACACTAGGTCGTCTGGACTTAGGTCATCAGGCTCTAGGTTGTCAGACACTAGGTCGTCAGGACTTAGGTCTACAGGCCGTAAGTTGTTATCTGATAGGTTATTAGGCCATGCGTCATCATGCCGTTGATCTTCAGGTCGTTGGTCATCAGGCTCTAAGTCGTCAGGCCGTAGGACATGAGGCCGTAGGTCGTCAGGCCGTTGGTAGTCAGGCCATTGGTAGTCAGGCTGTTGGTCGACAGACCATAGGTTGTCATCTGATAGGTTGTTAGGCCATGCATCATCAGACCGTAAGTCGTCAGACCGTAGACCATCAGGCCGTTGGTCATCAGGCCGTTGGTCATCAGGCCGTTGGTCGTTAGGCCGTTGGTCGTTAGGCCGTAATTCATCAATCCGTAGGTCGTCAGGCCGTTGGTCGTTAGGCCGTAATTCATCAATCCGTAGGTCTTCAGGCCGTAGGTCGTCAGGCCGTAGGTCGTCAGGCCGTAGGTCGTCAGGCCGTAGGTCGTCAGGCCGTAGGTCGTCAGGCCGTAGGTCGTCAGGCCGTAGGTCGTCAGGCCGTAGGTCGTCAGGCCGTAGGTCGTCAGGCCGTAGGTCGTCAGGCCGTAGGTCGTCAGGCCGTAGGTCGTCAGGCCGTAGGTCGTCAGGCCGTAGGTCGTCAGGCCGTAGGTCGTCAGGCCGTAGGTCGTCAGGCCGTAGGTCGTCAGGCCGTAGGTCGTCAGGCCGTAGGTCGTCAGGCCGTAGGTCGTCAGGCCGTAGGTCGTCAGGCCGTAGGTCGTCAGGCCGTAGGTCGTCAGGCCGTAGGTCGTCAGGCCGTAGGTCGTCAGGCCGTAGGTCGTCAGGCCGTAGGTCGTCAGGCCGTAGGTCGTCAGGCCGTAGGTCGTCAGGCCGTAGGTCGTCAGGCCGTAGGTCGTCAGGCCGTAGCTCATCAGGCTGTAGGTCATCAGATTGTAGGTTGTCAGATTGTAGGTTGTCAGGCCATTAGGCCATAATTCATCCAAATTAAATACAAAGCCAAAGGAGCTGGAATTCCTAACGAAATCTAACTTAAGGACAATGGTCGAAAGAACGCTTAGTAGGTAGATGTTAGGTCAGAAAGACTTAAAAACTCTGCTAACTATGCGTAGAACACTAAACTGAGTCTACCTTATTTCCAGGGAGAAAATTTGTTTTAAAAATCATTTTCATAAAAAAAACATTAATTTTTTTCCAAATGATTGATCAATGGTCAATATATTTTTTTTTTTTCTATCTTTTGAATCAGGTTTTTTCTTGCATAGGCAAATTCCTGTAATATTCCGGGACAAATGACATTGCCAACTCGCTGTCACATAATCTAATTAGTTTTTCAAATTCCAACATTTCTTCTTCTCTATAAACAGGAAAACTTCATCATCGACGACGTGGGCCGGGCCGATATTCACGAGATGACCAGCAATGCGATCCGCCGGGGACGAAATAGCTTCCCGGGTGGCAGCAGCGCCGTTGGCAGTCGAAAGCTTGGCCGAATTGGATTTTTGGTATGTTCTACTTCTACTTCTAATTATTCGATTCGTTAATCTCACAAATGAAAATCTTTCGCTGCAACCGTGATTTTCTGTTGATGCTTTTATTATTATGGTTCTAATTTTCCGTTTTTTTTCTCTGACTGCCTCCGGCAGATTGGCTGTGGGAAAACGATTTTCCCGGAGGAAAAGCTGATAGCCAACACGGTGGCACAGCAGATGAAGGAGAAAGCGCTGGATGATATTTCCGGTCTCGATTTCGCCTGGTGGGCCATCTGGAGCAAACAGCATCCGACGGGACGCCATCGGTCCCAATCACATTCGCAATCACAGCTGCCCCGGCGAGTCAAACGACAGCAAGCCGCCGACGGGTTCGGAAACGATGAAGAGGAAGACGATTACGAGGATTATTACGATGATGAGGATGAGATGTGAGTATCCGGGCGGAGGTTATTTCCGGCTGTCTTGAAGTTCATTAAGTTTTAAGGTTATCTGAAACTGAATTTACAGAAATATGTATGTTTTCGGAAATTTAAAACGCTGAGTTTGGATTGAAATTAGAAAATTCATTCCTTTTTTTTTATTTTTCTAGTGAACCCACTGAAGTGCCTCAGCATGCGCATCGTCATCATCACGGAGATAGCTCGGTAAGTTTTTCGATCTTCTTTATTTTCGATGAAATATTTCCTCATTTAAAGACTTAAAATATTCAAAACAAACATTGGTTCACTACCCTGTACCCATCCATAAGCGCATTTAAACCCTAACCCCATTCTAGAAAACATTAACTAACCACTTTGTATGTACAAAATCCATCTATCTCTTGAAGTTTGAGCCCTCATTTGCTAACAAAAATTTCATAAATGTTATCTCAATATTTATTTCTAACAAACATACATATATCCATGCAAGAAAATGTTTGACTGTTTACATTTCTTTAACAAAAAAAACTTGTGGTATTAAAAATCTATTCACTAGTTTATGAAACATCTTGAAGTTTAGGGTGGAAAGATTCTATCCAGTTTTAAATAGCATTTTTCTATTTTCATTTCAGTACCTTATACGTCAAGTTGAAAATTTTTAAATGTTTTATTTAAAGTAATTTTTTTTTTTTGAAAAAATGTTTTACATGGAATGCCAATTATTTGCATCCTTTTCAGTAGATATATAGTAAAAGAAAATAGATGTAAATATGTATGTAGTTAAAGCTAGTGCATGTTTAAATTGAACTCAACAATCCTACAAGTAGAAGTATGTAGCTTTAAGTGATTTATTAACCGGAGGCAATCTTGGCCAAACGAGACCGAAGTGTTTCTATCGAATATCACGAAACAAGAGCCTGTTGTTACGGCTCATAAACTCCACGTTGACATTTAGCAGAAATAAGAATATCAAAACCTTCTTGAGTGCCGTTAAAAACAACACACGGTCGTAGCTGGTACTGCAAAGTGAAACAGAACCTTGATTCTTGATTAAATTTAGAAAAAAAAATTCAAATCGTTTCCTGGGTCGACTTTCGTTGTTTTTATTTTAATTGACACACTAAGTAAGGACCGTGTAATACCCAAACAGGGGAATACTTGACTGGCTCTTGGGTATTTGATTTAATGAAATACTGTTTGGCTGTTTAATCTAAACCTAAATCTAAACCAAAACCGAGGGTACTCTTTTTTGGTTCTCAATGTGAAATATGCAACTTAACTAAGGGTAAAATTGTTAAAATCATTTGTGATATCAAATAAAACGCAATACTTTTTGAATCGAAAACTGATAATATAATCTCATTTATTCTCGTCAAGTCTTGTAAAAAGGTCAAGTTACAATAGTGATTGATATATTGGATTATCACTCCGTCATATTGCCAACACTTCCCTAATGATTTTCTATCTGTTCGACAGGCAACAGTGAACACTACGAATTCACTCTTCGTCGATTCTAGAACAATAGCGAATTGACGTTCTCTCTCACTTTTGACTCTCTGTTATGGTTTACATTTGCCATGCACTTTTTTCAGTCCAGAATAATTGCCTCGTTCGGTCGTTCGGTCGTCGCGAGTGCGTTTCAACAAAATCAATGAGTATTTTATAAAAATTGATTTTAAAAAATTGAAGCTAGACTCCCCAGAAACACGTCACTTGTAATGAGACTTTTGTTTTGGTATTCGCGGTTTGGAATTTTGTATGACAAACGTCATTTTTTAAGGTACTTAAAATTTAACTTTATAAACTGGAAAAACTAAAATCTCTTCAGTATACTACGGTCAACCATAAGCACGTTGAATAATGATGGTCATAATTCAAATTTTCATCCTGCTTCATACAAGCATCACTGATTATGTGATATTAGATCGTCTCACTTAGACATAGATAAAATAGTTCACTATTTTGTAGTTAAATCGCAATTTTATTTGAACATTCTAGATATTGTACTGCACATTTATTCCTTTCAAAAACTGGGGTCCAAAATTTTTCCAAATATAATGCGCCGATCTGCTAGTCCAGTTGCCGGCAGTCAGACACCGGTTACAGCTGGGCTTAGGTGGATCACTTAAAAACTGGAAACGTTCGAGGAAAACATCCCTCGGTTCGGACCCACCAAACGTGAGGTAGAATCGATCCAAATCTGTGCCGGATTCGTCACTGTACATGTCCAACGCACGAGAAGATGTTCTTGACCAACATCCGAAGTCTTCGACGTTCGATACGAAGGCTAGAGGATCAGCTAAGATTGACCGGGGTAGACCAAGTTTATCCAGGGCATCGATGGAGGCCTGAAATTTCTCCCATCTGGTCGGCGGGATGAATTGCTCTCGAGTGAAGTGGTACTCGCCGTAGAGTTGCTTGTAGCAGTTCAGGGTCCAATACGCCCGGTAGCAGTTGCTCACCATAGGGTCATTTGGGTCGATGACCTGAGCCAGACAGTTGTCAACTTGCTGCGTTCCGGTGACTCGATCAATTGAAGGATCGAAGTACTGTTGCAGCACGTTGTGCGAAACTGTAGACCCGTCGTTCCAGGCACGCACTCCAAGTAGGATACAGCGTACAAAGCAATGTGTTTCGTGGTTGTTCGGAAAGATCAAACGCCTGTACTGCTCTAGCCGATTTGGAGGAGTCAACAGATCCCGACCACAAACTTCGATGGCTTCGAAAAACGGAGACTCCAAATAGTCAGTTTGGATACCGGAAATCGTCGCTAAAACCGCTATCAAAATGACCAACATCTTTTCGAGTGATAAAGCACTGGATTACGCAAAACTTCCCACTAACGCTAACTTAAATTGGATTGACTCGAGACTCGGACGTGTTGTTACGAAACAGACCGGAGAAGCAAACAAACAAACTGGCGCTGGTTTATTTGGCATAACATAAGTTGTTTTGGCTAGCGACCACACTTCCTTCAGGGTTTTAAGACTTCTTGGAACAACTTTCACGTCAGTCTTCGCTATCATGCTATACTTGTCAGTTATTATCTTGATTGTGACGATCGGTCGGTGTTCAACCGATCAGCACTTTTTCTATCAAGCGATAGAAAACTGCGTCTGGGATCTTCAGATAGACCCGGATCGATTACCCTTCTACAAGGCTCACATCTTCCCGGACGATTACGAAACGCATTGCTTCATCCAATGTGTACTGATCGAGCTCCGAGCCTGGTCAACGGCCTACGGGCTCTTAAAGCATTCAACCATCCAGCAGTACTTCATACCGGATCGAATTGACTACAACTACGATCAACGAACTCGTAGCTGCTTGGAGCAATCGCTGCCTTCTACCAGTGACAACTGTACCCGGGCGTATCGGTCATTCGTTTGCTACAAGGACAACTACGGCAATATGGTCACTCAACCGCACCAATACGTTCCACCAACCGAACTGGACATCTCCCAGCACCTGATCGACTGTGCCGATGTGTGGCAAATTCCTCGGGTAGAACTAACAAGTGTTCTGGACCTAACATCATCTCCCTCTTTTGGATGTTTCGCTCGATGTCTCCTTCTACGATCTGGACTGTACACCGATTCCAGCGGGTTGGACATGGACCGGTTGTATGTTCTAGCCGGTTTCGACATGGAAAAGAGTGTCTTCCTGAGCACCGTTGGACAAACGATAAGTTCACTCGGTGGGTGCCCTTCGAGTGACCTCTGCCAGGCAGCGATCGTCCCCGAAAGGATCGTTAGGGAGCAGTTGGTGAAGTTGTTCCAGAAAGATGGCGCCAAAGGTCCGTCGTTTGTGTTTTCGTTGGACAACTTATGATCAGAATAAAGCGCAGTGAACTAAGATTGTTTTTGTGTGATTATTTGCAATATCTCAATTTATTAGCAGTTTTGTTGTGAATTTGGATTTTATTTCCGACGGAAAGGTTATTAATTTTGAACTCTAGGTCAATTATTCCGATGTCAGCTCTTAGTAATTGTTTAAAATCACATCACTTATGGAGCGAATTTCACTGTTATATCTAGAATATCGATTAGAAAACTCAACAGATAAGAACTGGAGCACTTGAAATTTTCACATGCCTAACATTCCTTCTGAGAATCGATTATAAAGGTGTGTCTACCTTAGATTACTAAGCTCTTAGTAGCTGTAGTTGACTGTGTTCAAATTAGAATTTTATTTCTCTAATTTTTCGTTTTTTTTCATTGAGATTTTGGATTTTTAAACAAACCTCAAAATAAATCTAGCAAGTTACTTTATTTTGGATCCCATACCTTAACGAAAAAAATTCGCAGAGAGAAAAGAACCGCAAAATAACCGAACCCAACCCAATTCAACCGTGATGACACGCCAATCGACGACCGGACTGACCGGAAAAGGATACTTCAGGTTATCTTCTGTCGGTCCCCGATTGTTCCTCCCTTTCAGACACATTTCCGATTGGAATCATCCGTTAACCGATATCGTGATTGGATTTCGCTCGAACCTTCATTTTGCCACCTAAAAAAACAACTTTGAGCCATCTTGTAAGAGAATCTTTTTGAAACTTAAAGTGTTTGATATCTATCAATAATGATTTATCTACTTATTAAGTCAAACTTTGTAGAATACAATACTTAAACCATTGTGTCGATCATTATGTTTTAAATCTTCAGTAATTCATCATTATTCTGTCCAATATTTTAAAATGGGTTCGTAAAATTGCTTAAATTTGCGCACACGACTGTATTCTTCTTCACATGTTTTTAATCATTTAAAAAGAAATGATGGTGTTTACTTTTACAGTTTTTTGAGTGTTATGAATATTCTAAATTTAAAACTTATTGAAGTGTGTTTCTATCAATTAAATATTGCAAGTCAATATTCTGAATCTGATTCTGAAGTCAATATGCTGAAAAGTAATTTGAAATTTTAAATGTCTAGAACAGTAGTGGTCGACAACCTTTTGAGTCGGAAGAGCCAAAAACTTCAATTTTCCAAATTTCAGATTTTGAAAGAACCACAGACAAGATTAATTGTATTTGTTCCTAATAAAAAAAAATAAATCAATGATCAATGAACATTAATTTGAGGAAAATAACTTTGAACCCATTAGAGTTCTAACTCTGTAAATAGAGTTAGAGTTTCTAACCATTGAGTAAATGGATTTTCTTCGGGATCGTCAACTCTTTGTAAATTGTAAATCAATTTTGACAAGTTGACAAATATCGAGTCAAGAGAGCTTTAAATCCATATAAAGCTTAAATGAATACTTTGCATGATGAAAATAGATGAAGATATTAATATATTAACAAAAGCAGAATAAATATAATTTCTTCGGCAAAGAAAAGCTTTTTAAAATAACAAAGTAAAGGGAAATTCATTTTCTTAAAATTATCCAGCTTTTTTAAGACATTTCCCAAATTTAGCTAATCTTTTCCAAAATCCTGACGTATGAGGTAAAATTCAACTAAAACCAATGTAGTCGAAAATTTTAATCTTCAAAAATTATGATCTTGACAACTGGTAGAATTTTCAAATTTCATCACATCAAGCTAACGTGTCTTCAGAATTTTATGCATCAGGGAAATTTAAAAATCTCATTGTATGTCATTAGTGATTCTTCAGTATTGTGCGTTCAATTGAATGAAAAATGAAATTCAATACATTGTACATTATTCATCAATGCTTGCTCAAGCTGCTGCTGCAGCTTGACCAGTTTAAATCTGTAGTAGGGCAAGTGAGCCTAATTTCGCTATAGTTTGTCAGAGGTTTTTAGATTTGATATTAGTAGGCCAAATCTTTAATTCTTAGATATGCAACTTTTTGGAAACTAAGTTCCAATTTTATTTTCTGAACTCTGTTATGGTTTGAAATAATCATTTAAAGCTTTAATTTACGAAAAATATCATGTTTTTTTTTAAAGAGTGTCGATTTTCCTAGTTTGGCACTAATTGTTCCTAATATTAACATATGAGGAAAAATGTATCCTCGTACCCAATATTACACTATTTCTTTCTGATTTTGCATATGGGTCTTTTTTTTTTTGATACTTTAATGAAAAAAATCTCAAAAATCACCTTTCTGTAAATTTTATAACTTTTTTGAAATATGAATAGAGAAATAAACGCCATGAAAATCCTACACAATATTCCTTAACGCTAGTTTTGAAGAAAGAAGTGGACAAAACTATATGCACACGAAGATTCCATTTGCTGCTCTCTCTTTACTTGATCGGAAATCACAGATGCCAATGCGCCTGATTTTTCAGGATTTGTCTGATTTTCGAGGCTCATCCTGACAACCTGATTCCCTGATTTTTAAAATATGCCTGATTTTGCCTGATTTTAGCTAATGTGATGAAAAATGGGTAGTAAGGAACGGAATTAGGTACCATTGCTGAAATTAAAAAGTGAAAGTGTGGCTGAATCAAAGCAATCGGAAGATTCCCTTTAGTTCTTATTTAAAAAGGGAATTAAAGGGAATCTTCCGATTGCCTAGATTCAGTAGAATTATTCAACCAAGTAGGCTCACAACGCATATTAGAATGAAAATGTGGAGATGATAAAAAAAAAGGTCATCACTTTGAGCGACATTTCCGTTACTTTAACCTAGCCTGATTTTTCCTAATTTTTATTTCACCAGTTCCCTGATTTTTGAAAAAAAAATTTGGCAACCCTGTCGGAAATAATTGAACGTCCAGTGTGTGCGTGTGTCAAATGAACCGATTTTACATCCACTATGAAGAGTGCTAAGTGTTAGTTGTAAACACAAGGCTGCAATGCTATAGAATCCGTGTGGAGCACATCTCTCAGATTTAAGCTTTTCATGTCAGATTAAAGCTTTTTCCTGAGATTTAAGCTTTTTTTCTTTGATTTGAGTTTTAATTTCCTATGCTCTCGAGCAGGGTTGCCAACATTTTTTTTCCAAAATTCAGGGAGCTTCAAAATAAAAATCAGAGAAAATCTGGCTAACAAAAAATGATCGAGCTGAGTATCTTTATTGTCCACCGTTGTAAAATGTGGTGGTACTTATACACAGTTCATAATTCTTTCACTGTCACTTAAACTTTAAACGCGATTTTTTATATTTTTCTATTTATATTTTTTATTCATATTTCTTATCAAAGATAAACCAGCAATCACACGTTTAACTAACGATTCAGTAGTGTATGAAATTTTATCTTTTTGGACTTGTTTTATTCAAACTGTAATATTTGAGATACTAATCAAAGTCATTAGCAAAAATGCTTCACAGTAGTTCTCGCGAAGCTACCTTTCAATATGGCAGATTTCAAAAGTTTTCGTAGCAAAAGATACGCAAGAACAGTTTTGTAAACTTGAAAAAAAAATTCCGATTTCTTTAGACATGTAAACGAATGTTTGCATACGACAATCATTTTTTCCTCCAGTCAGTTAATTTTGATAAAAATACATTTGCCGAAGTTTTTGACTTTGAAACTAGAAAACTGCCACGAAAGTTATAGAAACAACTTCAAAATTTGTATGTATGAATATGTTGTTCAAACTATCAATATTTAAATTGAAAAAAGTTGCGACTAAATCATGTCGGTTTTTGTGTTTTTTTTTGTAATAAAACTGTTTTTACATTGCTCACGCGAGACTAATTATTTTGAACATTATGAAATTGAATGATTGCTAGCCGAAAACATGATGAGTTTTTCCTTTTTTTTCTTTTTCTAGGATATTAACTCTCACGAGTTATTCATCCTCCGATGTTTTTTTTTTTCGTTAAACGTCCAGCTTTTTATAAGCAATTATGTGTTTTTATTTCTACCAGCTCTGGGTTTTGAAATAACTTTTGAAAATAGGCAAAAATTTACTTGAGAAATTTGTTCACTTTTTAGGTAAAACTGTAGAATAAAACATGATTTAAAACTTGAAGTTTTTACGTCAAAATCAATTTTTTTGAAGATCGCAAGAAATTTTTATTTTTCCTCGTTCTTGGTATTCAAATAAAACTTCAAACCGATATGAACACAAGATATGCTTTAAAGTACAGACCCCGTTCGATTTTGCCAACATTCGATTTTGGCAACATCCAAAAAAGTCGTTTTTTTTGTCACTTTTTTATTTTTTATTTTCATTTAAAATTAATCAAAATTTATGTAAAACGTAATATTAGCATGAAATTTTTTAATTCGGCTTATTTATAATAGTTTTAAACTGTAAAAACACGAATTTTTACATGTTTCACTGCTCAAAACTAATATAATTGAGCCAAATGGAAAAATTTCATGCTAATATAAGGTTTTACATCAATTTTGACAAATTTGAAATAAAAATTTAAAATAAAAAAGTGACAATAAAAACTGTTCGATTTTGGCAACATTCGATTTTGGCAACATAAAATTTACGGGCGTGTTGCCAAAAACGAACGGGATCTGTACAAGTTAAAAAGCTTTGCAGTCATCAACAAAGAAGCAAAAAATAATAAAGGGATATCAATGATTGATTTATCTTAAAAATGTTTTTTTAGTCTCCTTATCAGTAAAACTGGATGCAATATACACAATCGGAAAAAAAATCGAGTTCAGCACGCCAAAATCTTCTAAAACCAGTTATATAACATTGATAGAATCCAACAGAGTTTGAAGTTATGGAGTTAAGGTTGGAGTAAGGACGAGCAAGAACCAAATTTCTGTTGAGTTTTGAACCGATCTGTTCAAAGTTCTGCTTACTGGAAAATTGAATTTTCTGTAAATCTCAAAAAATCGGGCTTATTTCCAAAAAACAGGGAAAAAACGTGGCCTTTTAGGTTATCAGACAGGACTTTCAAAAATCAGGTAAATCCTGAAAAATCAGGCACATTGGCATCTCTGCTCTCAAGAAAAAAAAAGCTTAAATCTGAAGAAAAAAGCTTAAAAACGAGATTCACTAACACTTAGCAAATAGATGTTGGTCACACGATACATAGACAAATCCTATATCATTGCATGGGTCTGGTTGTGAAACTTTACTGCACTGAAACTGATTACCATTTATTTTTCTCTCTTTTTTTTTTATTTGTTCACCTTATACTCTACAACATGATACTGGGATACTGTGCGTTGCATTCCGATTTTTTCTGTAATTTTTCAATAAATTAGAACCAACAATATACTATCAAATTCCAAGTAATATTAACTTAAATCATTTTTTCAACGGTGGCGGTCAGCAAAGTTCCGTTTCCAGCGCGATCAAATCGACCAATCCGGCCAAGCGTTGTGATTTGGCTTCAGTCCGCAGCCAATCGCAATCAAGGGGATTTGCCTGAAGCATGACCACTCGAAGGTTGGTCCAATTTGCTGGCAGATTGATGCGACGCAACCGATTCGCTTGTAGCAGAAGATCCTCCAGTTTGGGCACCACAAGCAGCTGGGCCGCGTCGAAACTTGTCAACCGATTCCGGTCCAATATAATGACCCGTAAGCGGGGAAGTACGACTGTACTCAGTGAATATATGCTGGATATTTTGTTGGAATATAGATCCAGTTGATCTAGCCATTCCAAACCTCGAAAATCTTCCAGGTTGACCGATTCGATTGCGTTGAATCTCAACTGCAAGTTGATTAGCCTGGGAAATCGATTCAATCCACTTGGTACAGAGGACAAACTTCCATATTGTAAATGTAATTGCTGCAACTGTGGAAGCTTCCAGTTGGCTAAATCAATCGACTTGAGACTCCAGAGTTCCAAAAACTCTAAACCGGCCATGTTAACTGGCATTGTTTCTGTCAGGTTTAACAATGATTCCTGAATACGCAGCTGAGCCAGCTGGTGCATTTGATCAAAAACGCTCAAATTGATACGAATGAGACCAACCATGTCGATGACGAGTGACTCCAACTTTTTCAGTTTGTTGAAGTTCGGAGGAATTCGCTCAAGCGCAGTCTGCAATACGGATAACTCTCGGAGTTCAAATTCGTCGTCCACATCTGGTATCACTATTTCAATCGGAGCGCCTAGTATGACCTTCAATGCATACAAACTCGTAGGAATATATACGGTTCCTACATCACTCCGTTCGATCAGCAGCTTCGGAAACACCGCAGTCAAGTATTGGTACATGTCCAGGGTCGTTTCCGGTGGTTCGACGTTGTCCAGAATAACGAGGTTTGTGTTGCGATTGATGACATTTTCAGGCCACACAAAGGATACGTTCCACGAATTCTCGATACGATATGGCAATTCGAAGAAGGACATTGAAAGAGGCAGCAAGCTATAAGCAATCTGTTCAATATGTTGTCAATATAAAGTTGTTTCAAAATATTTATCATACCTTGTACAGAAAATTAGAAACCTGCTTCTTCTCATGTTGAAATATGGTAAATAAGCGCACACAAATTACCCTCATCAGAGTGATTGAAACGATGAGCACAAAATTTCAAAATAATTGGCTGGTTTGTGACAAAAAAAAAACAAATCAGCGCCAATTTAATCCAATTGAGAGTATATTACACCCAAAGTAGAGGTTGCAAAATTTCAATGCCGATCGGAGCTAACTGAAGGGTGTTCGGATCAAAAAGTGATCAGACTTATGTAATTGCGTGTAAATCAATTATTTGTTAATTAAAAAGAATCAAAGTAGTTCAATATAAATAAAAGAATAAAAAAAATACTCAGTTGGGTGACCTATTCAGTCCAAATTGGCGAGCTTTTCGTATGACGCCTGTCATCAAATTTTGTACAGTCGTCCTATCCACTTTCTTCGCCGCAGAACGCAAGTTCGCTTTGAACTGCTTCTCGCTGCTAACAGTTTTCGGGTCTTCTCAAGGTTCTGCCTAACGCTCACCCAATATTTTTCGAGTTGGCAAAGTTCTGGTGTGTTGAGCGGATTCTTATCCTAGAACACAACCTGAACGTTGTTAGCTGCATACCACTTCATGGCCTTTTCCCATAGGGGTAGGATGGCAATTTCGGCCAAACTAGCACAGACAAGTCATGTTTTTTTTTTTTTCAGAAAAGGCAGCAAACGCTTTTGAAGACACTCTTTTACGTAAACTTCCTGGTTGACGGTTTCGATTGCAACGAAAATTTCGCTTTTCAAGCCAGGCACAGATACTTAGATTACCTACCTACCTACCTAAGGATCCGGCGCCGATTGACCGACGCATAAGGCTGAGATAAAAGATCTCCACTGCTGGCGATTCGGAGCCAGCGTATTCACTTGCTACCAGCCAACGTTTTCTTCGATGCCCATCTGGATTCCAGTCAAGAGCATTTCTGCAAATCTCGTTTTCATCTCTCCACTTACGTTCATGGATCTCAATTTCTAGAGCTTTTTGATGACACCGGCGATGAAGTTCCACGTTTGAGGTCCAGTTGCCAGGTCATCAAGCGCGTATGATTTTCCGCAGGCAGCGATTATCAAAAACTTGCAGTTTTCGCGTCGTCACCGCATATGTGCACCAAGTTTCGCACCCGTATAACAATACGGATTTGATGTTTGAGTTGAATATTCGGTTTTTAGCAAGGGGCTGAAGAAAGCATGGCGTCCTCATTGCAAAAATTTCAACCAGAGGCAATTTTTTAATAATCCTGAAAATGATATCTGCGGCTCGGGAATGCCAATCAAAGAGATCTTTAGTAACATTAATAAATTATGGTTGAGCACAAAATGCAGAGTTTTCAGCATAATCCTTATTAAAATTGATTTTCAATCTGCAGTATGACAACAACAGATGCGTTTGGCAACCAAAATGTTACCCTATTCCGAGTCTGTTATTGTGCGTTTAGATAAAAAATTTATAAACGCCGTTGGTGAACTGGCATCATGGCTGACTTCCGACCAAAACACATTGAGTCGTTTTATTTAAGCGTGCGCCAAGAAATTTTCAAATCAACGTTGCCACAAATTCATTTGAATCGTTTGTGTACGTCATTCTTGCCCGTAAGAGTATATTTCACGCGACCACAAACGATTGCTGGCGAAAACAGCAAAAGCAACAAAAAACATTTCCACCCCGGCAGAGGGTGGTGGTTTGTACAAAATATTTCGATCCCAACCGATGTTAAGCGGGCCACAGACTACACAACATTTGTACAAATGCGATGAAATTCGATGAAATTTTGTCGCTGTAAGCACGATTTGCATAGTGTATGGCACTGCTTGAATGAGCGCCCAAACGGTTGGAGTAAAATCGGTCGGGATCGAAATATTTTGTACAAAACATTCTCCCAGCCGGGGTGGAGATGGTTTTTTTTTGTTGCTGTTGCTGTTTTCGCCAGCAATCATTTGTGTTCGCGTGAAATATGTTTGTATAGTGTGTGGGCGAGCATAGATCAAACAATCGACGCGGAATCATCGAATTTGTACAGGCCAATTTGTGTAGTCTATGGCCCACTTTACTCAAACCGTTCACAGCGACAAAATTTCATCGCATTTGTACCAATGTTGTGTAGTCTGTGGCCCGCTTAATGTATGTAGAGATAGTCTGGTGGATACAAATTTATGTGTGGCAACGTTGCATATAATACACTGTTATTTTTTTAAACACAACTGTCAAAAGTTCGGAAGTAAGTTCGGGATCGGAAAGCCGGACTTCCGAAGTAAAATTTAGTGCTGGCGCTATAATATGGGGTGAAGTGTTTAATTTCGGGAACCACACTGACATTCTGGTACCAAAAATTTGGTACGGTGCGTTTGTATGCGATTTGACAGCAGGTTCAGTCCTCTGGTTTTTAGTTCGTAGAGAGATCTGGCGTGAGGACCACATGTTTTGAAGACTCGCAAACGCAAATCGGGCTTTCTGATCCGGGTTTCGATGTCCTTCTTGGTACCACCATCAGGCGTAATCTGGCTACCAAGATACTGGAAGCACTCCACTTTCCCAACCTGTTGCCCAGCTACCATGAAATTGGAGGGATTTCGTGTGTTGATCTCCGTCAACTAGGTTTTTCCGACATTGAGACCTGCTGCTTTGGAGCTTTCGGTGAGGTCGCCGAGTTTGCTATGCATATTCGGTTGTGTTTGGTCGAGCAAAACAAACAACTGAATTGTCTTGATTTTCAAAAAATATCAAAATTGTAATTGAATTTACAGTTAAATTATCAGGATATCGTCAGGATGCTAGATTTTGTTTTCATGATAAACGAGAAAATATTTTAGAAAATTCGAACCGAAAAGGTAAACAATCGTGGTTTTTTTGTTTCACGCTTAGTTTATGTTCGTCAAACTTGCTTGAAAATCAAACAGTTTGTTAACTATCCATTGTGAAAAAAACTGATAAAATAAGTAATTTAAAAACTCATTAAGTGAAAAGTAGTTGAAACAAAAACAACGCTGTTGGATTATTTTCGGAGTCTATCAAGATTAAAGTGGGAAAAAAACGTGCCATAAAGGGTGTCCACGATGAAATTGCCACACACAAAATTGATTCGCAAAATAAGAGTTTTCATCCGATTGCCATAAAAATTTCAGCGATTGAAAAATAGTTAATAAATTTCATTTTACCTTTTAACTCGTATTATATTTTCAGTTAATACGCAAATGCCCGCACCTTGGCCTTAACCCCGGCCATAAAATTCTGCACAAGCTGTGAATCATCCGTTTCTTGCATGTAATCCCATACTTTCTTCAGTTCCTCGACTGTCTTCACTGCCTTAGGTCGTTTAAGAAGGTGCTGCTTCATAATCGCCCAGTACTTCTCGATGGGGCGGAGCTCCGGAGTGTTGGGAGGGTTGAACATTTTCGGCACGAAATTGACCTTCTTGTCCGCATACCACTTCAGCACGTCATTGGAGTAGTGGCATGAGGCCAAATCCGGCCACAAGATTGTTGGGACGTTGTGGGCCTTCAAGAGAGGAAGCAGCCGCTTCTGTAGGCACTCTCTCATGTACACCTGTCCGTTTATCGTGTCCTGGGTCACGAAAGGTGTACTTCGTTTCCCGCACGTGCAGATGGCTTGCCAAACCAGGAATTTATTCGCAAATTTGGACATCTTCTGAATGCGGACATGCTCCGGAACGGTGAACTTATCCTTGGCCGTGAAAACAGGTTGTTGTGGATCTGTTTGAAGTCGGCCTTCACATATGTTTTGGCGTCCATTCAACTTTCGTCAGCATGTTGAGGTACAACTTCCTGGCACAGGTTTTGGCGGACTTGTTCTTCACGATTAGGGGCCTTTAGTACCTTGAACGTTCCAAGCTCAGCCTTAGGTTTGGCCTTCTGGACAAAACTTCGGCTTTGGTGCAGCTTCTTAGCCACATCCCGAACGGAGGCGTTCGGGTTTCGGTTGAAGGCCCCAACTACGCGTTTCTGATTTTTGGTGTTGTACGAAATACTTTTCCCTTCACTTCTGGGCTTCCGATCGGTGATCAATCGTTCCTCGAACCGCTTAACCACTTGCGGCACCGTGGAATTCGCGATTCCCAACGTTTTAGCAATGGAACGATGCGAGAGATCCTTGTTCTCGTGATGAATGCGCAAGATTTTATCACTCACGAGCTTTTCTTTCGACTTCATTTCCGCGAGGTTTGATCACAGGACTTTAAAACTTACAGGATGTAAACAATGCACTATGAACTAAATCCACCCAAATTTTCATTAAATTCTACCCAAGGGTTAAAAAGTTAGAGCAATTTCATAGTGTGGCAATTTCATCGTGGGCACCCTTTAAATAATTATCTTTTTTTATTTGGCAAATTAGCGTGCTATGAAATAATGCCGAAATTGGAATTGAAGAATTCAACATAAAAGCTCTGCTTGGAATTGACAGGCGAGTCTATAGGACAACTTGAAACTGGAAGGCGAGTTAAGAGGACAGTTGATGTACTTCATCTAATTGTAAACCGAGTTGGAAGTACAGCTTGAAAAAATAATGATAAAAAAATTTTGAATATCTCATTAAATTGAAAATCAAGCGGGTTGGGAACAGCTTAAGAAATGATTTCATTTTTCTTTTAAAATCATTTTAAACCGTTTGAAATGAAGTCTACATCAAAAATTTAAAAAAAAAATACGATTTCGAGCTTTTTTCACACAAAAACTACTGCGAATTTGTTATTTTATGAAAATAAGGGTGGAGTTATTTTCAAGATTCATTCTAATCAATTTCGAGTTGCGTCATGCTTTTCTAAACCTAAAACGACAGTGTTTCAAATTTTAAAGTTCAGTTCTATGTTTGCTTAGTATATTTTAACTGTTTTTAGTTGTTCCCAATTGCTTTGAACTGTTCCAAGGAAACCTGTTCAGTGTTTTGCTAATTGAAATGGCTTAGAATCAATTCACCAGAGTATGTGTTTTTCCATTCGACCATCTAATTCATCAAAAGATTGAGTCGATTTGAGGTTATTGTTTTCATTTATCAAACTCTGGGGTCTGAAAAGCTTCATTTTGGTTCAAAACTTAGCCATGATTTTTTTCAGAATTTTTAAGTAACGTTTACATGAGTAAATTTGAACTTTTTAGTTTGTATGGGAAAATTGAATAATTTGTGCTAAGAATCAACATCATTTTTGTTTCTTTTGTGAAACCGAGCACACTAATAGTTTTTGTGCCAATTTATAAATTCTCTAAAAGAAATTTTCCGTTGAACAACTTTATCGAAGATCGTATTTTTTTATCATATTAGACAAAAAATAAGATGTTAGATGAGGCATATCTTTTGGCATTGATAAACTATAAATTCAATTGACGTCACTGATGGGTGCCTAGCGAGGTATTGCATGACAATTTTCAACGCAATACTTTTTGAGGCACCGGCAGTGATGTCAATTCGATTTATTATTTTTCAATGTCAAAAGACATGTCCCGGTTACCCAAGTAACATTTAAAGTTTTATAGCAGACTTCCAAACCAAGTTTAGGTTTCATAAGAGGTTTAAAGTATAACAAAACAATCAGTCTTACTTGGGTTATACAGCTAATAACTTTTTGGCCTACACAGCAAAAATTATTTCCTGTAAAATTACGCAAATGTCCTGTAACAAAAAGGAGCAGGACATTTACCGTAATTTTACAGGTCAAAAACATGATTACGTGACATTAAATTTTAGTGTACAACTTCTTTACAGAACATTCGCTGTAATAGCAAATGAATCTTCGTTAACTTTCAAGGAAAACAATTTAAAATTACAGGTTTTGTTAATTACAGGTGATTTATTTTAAAGGTTGCAGTTTTCAGTGACACGTAGTAGTCAAAATTTGTTTCTGTGTATAAAAAGTTTAAAGCTGTTCCAAACTGTTTTATTCTGTAATCAGATAAGTTCAGTTTTATGTTTGCTTCGTTTATTTTAGCTGTTTTAAGTTGTTCTCAATTGCTTTTAACCTTTTTGAAAACAAAGCTGTTTTGCCAATTTCTGTTCCCAACGACTTAGAATGAATTAACGAGTGCCTAAGTGTATTTTTATTCGGCCAGCCAATGGATCAACAGACTGAGTCGATTTGGGGTCATTTTTGAATTTCTCAAACCATGGTGTCTAAAAAGCTTCTTTTTGGCTCAAAACTTATTCATTTTTTGCCAAGTTTTTAAGCAACGTATACATGAATAAATTTGCATTTTGAGGTTTGTATGAGAAAAATTGAATATTTTGTACTGAAAAATCAATTTCAATTTTATTTGTTCTGTGAAATTTATTAGATGTTGTTTGGCTTTTTTTGGCAATGAAAACTTTAAATTCAATTGACATCACTGATAGGTGCCTGGCTAGGTATTGCATGACAACTTTAATGCAATACTTCGTGAGGCATCAGCAGTGGTGTCAATTTAATTTATTGTTTTTCAATGTCAAAGGACATATCTCGGTCAAACAGCTAACAGCTTTTTGGCCTCATAAGATACGAAGTTGCGGTCTTGAACGAAGTTGTTCAGGGGAAAATTTCTTTTGAGAATTTATATATTGGCCTAAAAACCATTAACATGCTCGGTTTCATAGAAGAATCAAAAAAAGATGTTAATTTTTCAGTACAAAATATCCAATTTTTCCACACAAGCTCAAAAGTTTAAATTTACTGATTTAAACGTTACTCAAAAGTTCTGCAAAAATATTATTGATGAGTTTTGAATCAAAACGAAGCTTTTTAGACCCCAGAGTTTGGAAAATTCAAAAATGACCTCAAATCGACTCAGTCTAATAAATCCATTCAAAATCTGAACTTTTTTCATGTTACTTGCTACATTTTATCACTTGGCTGCTTGATTTTCGAAAAAATCTGTTGCTTTTTAAGTGGCTTTGGGTGTTCCTCATGAAAACAATATGTTTTTAATAAGTTTTTTTTTTTTGTTCTAGTCCCGTTTTGCTTTACGCTTGAAGGTTGAATTTTTATTTTTAACTCTTTATTTGAGTAAAGTAAGGTTCCGAACGTAATTGTTAAGATATTTTGATTAGGATTCTGTTTTTATATTTTATTTTGCCATAAGCTTCATTTTGTGTTACCTGATGTGTGTTTGTGTCATTACTATGCGAGTTTAGTGTCTAAAATCTGAATCTAATCTAAAATTTTTTTTTAATGAAGACATCCTAAGCTTCGTAAACATAAATAATGCTAGATGTTACATCCGAAACAATATGTTCAGAATAGTAGCATAAAAAATTCGAAACCACAATTCAGGGTAAGGTTGCCAGATTACCCTATTTTATACAGGTTTACTCGGATATTGAATATTAAATTTTGGGAAAAGTTGCTCGGATTTTATTGGAATGCCTGGATTTTGTCCGGGATCATTCTTATTTGCATTCTAAAATCAAACTAAAAATAAAAACAAATTGTGTTGAAAACAATTTTATTTATGTGTCCAAAACGAAATTGTTTGAGCAATTTTCATAAAAATAATCTTGTTAAGTTTTTGAAAGCCTAAAATACGTTTTAAAAGCTGCTAATAAATAACGAAAAAAAATCAAATTTGTTTTATCGATTTGTGATTCCTAGGTTTTGTCCAGATTTGCCCGTATATTGCTCAGGTTTTAATTAACAATTTTAAAATCAAGTGCCTGGATTCTGCCAGGGTTTTTGAAAAACTAGCCCGGATCAGTCCGGCCCGGATACGTGCTGAAACCAATTCTGGCAACCTAAGTTTTGGTGTTTTGTCAAATCCAATCATTCGTTTAATTTTTGTTAGATGTTCCAATGTAATCTTTCAAGATTTCAATGTTGTAAATTTGAATTCCTCAATGTCCAACATATTCATTCGCACAGTACAAAAAATTAATGCACTTAACTTTCGGTAAAGGTAACGTTTTATTTGACACAAAGTGGTTAGTTTACGAATAAAGAAAATGTCTAAATTTTTTTTTTAAATGTTCAACTGATTTTGTCAAAGTTTTTCGTTTTAATATGGGTTACAACTCAAAAATCCTCATATCTTTCTTTTTTTTAACAACCTACTTCTGAGAGGGAAGTGTGTCTCAGCTCAAATTTCTTAATCTTTCTTCCCTCTTCTGCTGCCCCAACTGTTGTATGGAAATCAACCCCTCTCGGAAAAACCTGTGAATATTCCCTCTACTTCGGGACACTTATTTCATTAGTCACCTGTTCACCCCCCGCCAAGTATCACTTCCACTAGCACTAGCAGCAGTAGCTCTCCCAAGACAAGTGGGGGCGGCGACGTTGGCGGCGACAAGAAGGGATCGGCCATGGCGGCGGCACTTCCGACGACCGATTCCCACAGCAAAAAGGGTAAGAAGCTTGATGGTCATCAATCTGCGGGGGCCAAAACTCAAACCGAATCGAACGACCAGTTCGATTTTACTCAGGCCGATATACGGGAAAGTGTCTCGCAGCTGGAGTCAACGATTAGCAAGACCATTGAGAACAACGAGGAACTGAAGAAGGAGGAGGAGAGTTTGCTGGCGAAGAAAGCTTCCAAACACAAGAAGATCGATATCGAACGGATAGTGGAAACCGAGCTGATGCTTCCGGATATTGAACAGATGAAGAGCGGCCGGGATGTTTTCCGGGACGACTATGTGATAGAAGATGTGGCGGTGACGCCCACTGTGAAAAAGCACTTTGCTACGAAGACGACAACCCGGATGCCAATGACGACATTGAGGACGTTGAGTAGTAGTAAAAAATCCACACCCTCATCTTCCGCCACGACCGAAACCACAAGTAAGTTCATCAAAAGTTCATCAACAAGTTCCCGGGGCTTGACAACGATGATGACCAGTTGGCCCAGCACAGCATCGACCAGTAAAATCTCAAAAGTTGAGCCCACCACCACCCCTCGAAGCACTTCCGCCACGACGCCGGAAACGAGCTCAATCAATTCTGTTGTCTCTTCCTCCATTGATGACGATTCGTCTAAAGAGGATAATTTATCCAATCAAGGGCTCTCACCTGACACTAAATCGACACCAATCAGCTCAACGACTACGAGGAGGACGGCAACGACAACAGAAAAGATGACGACGACGCCGAAGAGTACCACAAAAAAGGCGGCAACGACCACAACTGAGGTCACAACGACGACCACAAGAGCTAGCACAACTCCTCCTCCAACAACCACCACCACTTCCGTCGCGACGCCATCAACTGACGCCGCCGCCGCCGCCGCCCCCACCCAACTGGAAGAGTTTAAAAAAGAAACAGTCGAAGAGGTGTCCACCATTTCTGCCTCTAACAATCCGGCCGTCGCCGTTGGCCATCAGGGACCGGCTATCACTCGGTCTTCCGGTGGCAGCTCCAGTCCATCAACAGTCGCCACTAACCAACATCCTCCAAATAGTAAACAAAACTATATCCTTCAACCACCCTTACTAACCACAATTCCGACCGATGGTGGCGCCAGCAGCAACATCAATAGTCGACAAGAGGTAAGCATCCCCCCCGCTACTCGTGTTATGGTCCTTCTTCTTTTCGGCTTTCTCGGTTTCGTACCATTCTTCTTCGGTTTAAACGAAGATTTTCATTTTCTGCGTTCAGTTCAGTTTTTTCCCCTTCCGGTTTGTTGCCGACCATAACGAGCTGTTTTTTTATGTTCTCCCCCCGTTTTTTCTTGCATTTTTAAGCGTGTGCGAGTGATTAGCGGCTTATCTCTTTCGTTTCGGTTCGATTTTTTTTTGTTTTGGTTGGTTTTGTTTTCCCTGGAAGCTTCATTTAGTCTTCTTGTTGAATCAAGATTTCTTCCATTTAAGTTTTAAAGTACCCTGCGTCTCCACCAAAAGCTCTTCGAGGCTTCTTATGTTGTTTCCATTTTTGACGGCCGTCATTTTTCAACCAAAAACCCAGATAATAATCCACTAAATTAACTGAAAACCTCTAAATATTGCAGCTTCATTGCTTCTACCGATGAAATAAGCCTTAGAATGATGTTTTGTACTCTTTAACTCTCCTTAAGAAAATATATACCAAATCGTAGCTGGAAAATGTATGAAACAATGCACAAAATTTTCTTTTGATCAGCTTATAAGTTGAAGTCTAGTGCTCAGGAAAACCGTTTACGAAACTGTTTTGTACCAGTCATGGCCGTAGGAACGGGGTGGGAGGAGGATAACACCCCCCCCCCCCTCCTCCCCATGACTGGCTATGAAAAGCACCGAGGTATTCTACTCTACACTCAACATTTAAACTTCTCAACTAAATTTGGTGATTGAGTAAGACTATTCAAGAGTTACAATCTTAACTCAGAACTGATGTCAAAACCTTGAAAAGTTATCCCAGTTTTAGCATTCTGCTACAGTTTTTTTAAAAATAAATTCTCACTGGCTGAAAGAAATTCTGTTCTGAATATTAAATTTTAAATAAGAATAATCTCATTTCGGATGTTCTGGTACCATATTATCATACATTTTATTCGTGCTTTTCGAAACTCATACGCATTTTCAATATTCGGGTAACAATTTTCCGAATATACTTAGAAAAGAAACCACCCTGACTTTCTGTTTCATATCCGTATTAGAAGTTCTTAAACTTTGTTCTTACGCAGAATTAAAACACTACAAAGCCTCAGAAAACTAAGAATCAGCTTAATTATTCGAAATTCATAAAATGTGATGAATCTGATTCAGATTGATAAGTCGGGTTGAAACTAAATAATCAAAATAATGAATTGAAATTAGATCCCAAAACATCATAACTGAAGTTGATTCATGTTTCAGGGCTCAAAAACAAATTTCACTTCTTGGCTCATGTTTAAAATTGTGATCTGAAATTAAGATTCCTAAATCGTTATTTTTTGTATATTTCAGAAATTGTAGTAAAATTCGGGGAAAAGATTAAAAATTCAAATTTTTATTTCAGTTCATAATTCTGATTGAGAAATAATAGTTAAAATTCAGATTCAGTACCTACATGAGTTTACAATGAATATAAAAATATTAGGATGACTATTTCGATAGAAAAACTAAAATCGCATAAATTGACGACTTATAATTTTGTTAGTTGATTCAGTTTCAAAATTTGGAATTGTTTATCAAAAGTCAGTTTGTATACAGCTTAAAATCACAAGCTAAAAATAACAAGTGGCAATTTGAGTTTTTTGCAAGTTTTGTTTTTTTTTTTTTTTGAAAAACACTGATTAAAAAAAACCTTTACAGGATTTCAAAAATATAATTGATTCTTTATGAAAAATATTAATTTTTAACGAGGCATGTAATCTTCACGCAAAAAATTCCACAGAAAATTGCATACTGTCTTAATATATTCTTCAACAGTAAATATATTATCTACAATCGTCTTCCAAATATTTGAACTTGCTCAAGAGTTCGAAAGAATAAATTTTATTTTCAAGAAATTGAATGCTTTCTTTAAATTCTTTTATTCTTTGCTTAAATCAATTAAGCAAAATCTACCAGCCTCTTCGAAAAAAAATCAAAGATTTTCCCCATCGATGAAGATAAGTTCCCTTTTTTGTTACTTACACTTAATTATACAAATAGGGTTTAACATATTCAAGAATTCAGAACGTTTTTCCAAAAGTAACTATATAATGCGAAAAGCTTTCAATTTCAAAAATACTTAAAATGAATAATCACATAGTACTTACTGAACAATTTTTTTTTAAGTTTTTTATGCTTTGTTGGAGCAATATTGTCAAAACAATCTGTCACCAAAGTAATTTGGCCTCAGTAACAAAACTAGAACCCAATTTGTCTTCTGCATATTATTAACCCTCATCCACCCCTGAAATTTTTACCCGATACAGTGTAAATTTGACACTCCTGGCTAAAACAAATATATCTCCTTTGTATCTCAACCAATTTTTTCAAAAACTATAGTTTTGGAAACCTTGTAATGTTACTCAAATATAATTTCCAGACATTATTAACCTGCAACACTTCAGTTTTCCGTTATTTAAAGTCTAAGGAAAAAATTCGAAAAAACATGCTTCGGAAAAAAGACTGTAGATCAGTTACAGAATGCTCATAAAGATTTCACTTAGTTTTCATGAATGCTGAAGTTAGAAACAATACGTTACACATAATGATATATTTTTTTGGAACTGTTTAAGATCATGACCACAAAAATGTAAAAAAGTGGTGTAAATGAATCATCAAATATGTTTAAGTTACACTGGATGAATTTTAAAAAGAGGATTGAAAAGTTGACGTAAATTGGCACATTTTTGGATTTTTAGATTTTCAAAAGTATTTCGAACTTTTTGTCAATTTGCAATTTCTCAGATTTCCTTGCACATAAATTCAACTTTGTACTGGATTTTGAGTACATTCACGCAAAATATTCGCAATAATTTTTTTTTTTCATTAAAAGGAAAATTTCATACCGGTTCTAGTGGTGGTTTTTGAGTTACATTACGAGTTTTCCAGAACTATGAATTTTGTAAAAATCAGTTGAGAAACAAGAAAGAAATAGCGGTTTTGAGCGAGGAGTGTAAAATTGACATTCAAGGTCTTATTTGAGAGTTTTTTTCCTGGGCATTCCAGGTACGTCAATGAAAAGAGAAACGATGCTAAATTAAAGATTTCAAAAATTTACTCGGGGTTCCGGAAGATTTTTTTTTATTTGGATGCACCCGAATAAAGTCACAAGCCACCAAACTTCCAATAGTGCCAAATTGACACTCAAGAGCGGATTCAGGTTAACTTCCAAACAGTTGAGTAAAAAATGAATACATTGATCAAAATGAATCCTACAGCACTGCAAGTTTTCGATCTTTCAAGAAGATTACAAATAATTTTTTCTCAGTTAAAAAAAAAAGTTATAATCCTATTTGTTTGAATTTTTCTGCAAATTATTTATTGCCTCTTTTATAAAATATCCTAAGCAACATTTATGGCTTCAAACCCAAATTGAAGAAAAATTGTTATTGTGTTTTTTTCCCATGACATGGATTATCGTTAAAATATCTTCTAATCGAATATTTATATAAGGTCGGAACAAATATCAAATTCTACTTTTGTCACACCCTCACTCCCTTTCAATTTTTCCTGAAGCGGGAAATAAGTAAAGGTTTCGGTATTTCATTGGAAAATTTTATAAACTTTACGAAAATTCAAAAAGTTAAAAGAGTGAAAGTCAAAATTAAGAATATGAGAATTGAATTCGAGATTTTTTAAATTTTCGATTCAAATAGAGTTACTTTGTTTCGATTTTGTACATTATACTTGGATTGTATACAAGTCAATTGCACGCCAGCTTTTGTTAAATATTTTCAAATTTATTGCGAAGTTGAATTATTTTTTATTAATCTCCGGCCATTTTCTGTTCCAGCCTTATTGTGTTCAAAGGGGAGAATAAAGAAAAATGGTCCCCTCTTCTTATTTTAATCATATCTTTTTGGGAAAATTTAGCAGGTCTTTTGCATTTTCTGACATCGAATCATTTCAAGTTTCTATGCTCCAAAAGTTAAAACGATGCATGAACTCGAAGATGAACCAGGAGACTTTTCGTGAGACGAAAAAAATTGTGATATTTTCTAAGTTACAGGAGACTTGATCCTTCACTAAAGCAGACTTCATCCTTAATTCAAGATGCCCTGAACCTACGTACATTTTTCTAGAACGTTTGATATTTTGATGTTTCGAGATACAGCGAATGAATCAAGTATCATCATTCTCCCCTATTGATTTAACGGTTCATGTTAAGTTATTTCAGGTCCTCTTGCGGTATTATGCGCAATATTTATGAAAAGTTCGTTAGGTTTTTTAACAAAGCAAATACGGTTTTCTAAGGAATTAAAAAAAAAAGTTATGGGAATTGTTTATCGAGAACCCTGCAAAGCCGATTGAATTTTTTGTTAGCTGCTTATAATTTTTATGATAATGAAAGGTTTCATAATGTCAAATCATAATAAAATCTCAATTGAAGTTTGTGCAGATTTTTCCTGTGATTACAAAACAATTGATATTTTTCAAACTGTTTGCTGATATCCAAAATATTTTTCCTAAAAAAAATTTTTTAATTTTCGAATCCCAAAAAAATATTTAACATAATATTTTTTCATTGGCCTTCCTTAAATTATTTTCATCATATTCATGGTTTAAATGCAAACATCATTCAGAGTGAATGTGAAAATATTTGTTTATTCAACAACGATTCTGAATTCTAGGTTTTCGATTGAAATATTGGGATAAAGATTTTGTAATTAAAAAATAATTTCACTTAATATTCCAAAACAATGTATTCTTAACCCATATGGTAATAAATAATAAATAAAGTAATAAATAAAGTAATAAATAAATTAATAAATAATAAATTATTTAAGTATTCAAAAACTGAAATAGCTATTATAAATAAACCCCTAAATAAAATCCTTTTTGATTTTTTTTATTTTGAAACAACTGATCAAAAACTAACAATTCGTTTATCTTTCCTCAGAACCGTTTGTAAGAGGTAATTTCTCACTTGTAGGAGTTTTGTGTTTTCGAGAAACGTTCATATCAAACTTTATTAAATTTTGTAACAAAGTTTTATAACACGCTACCAAAATCTTTTAAAACATTCAATGTATCTTGGATAAAATTTTAGTAGTCTTTTTATCACGAGAGTAAGTGAAAGGTTTGCAAAGTTTAGCAAGTTTAAATTGTTCGATTGAAATATCTGAAAAATTCAAAAGGAAATGTTTTCAATTTCATTCAAGAAAATTAACTTAACTTAAAAATAACTTAAACGATCAATAAAAAATAGTTAAAGGTTTGCTCTTTTACAATTTTCGATTGAACTTTTTGTTCAATATTCAATGTTCAATTTTTACACAAGCAAAGATATAAATCAAATCTTAAGCACCGCTCTGATGTATTTTTCGGTTGGTTCTTAAAACTTTCTTCTCCTTAGATCAAGATCGAGATTCAAAGAACATACTTTCACTTGTGCGATGAAGCAGATGTTTTGAATCGTTTTGTCAGAAACTGTTATGGTTTTTTGAAGTACTTTCGGGTTTTGTGTTTCAAGACTAACGAATTTTGGCCCACATTCAAATATTATCTATTTTCATTGTAGTCACAACTTAAAAATAAAAGCTGACCAAAACAGATTTGTGTCTAAAGTATTTTAAAACATCATTTGTTGCCGAAATTTAAGATATTTCAAATCGTTTAACAATTTAAGACCTCATATTTCATATGTGTGATTCATGTATCAGAATCTTCTTTCTATTCAAGTTCTGGACAGCACTTCGTTTCTGAGCAGGTCTAGAAGGGATCAGCGGCAGATATTTTATGCCCTATACAAGTTTTCAAAAGGGGAAACAGTTTTCAGTTTCAAAATACTTTGAGATTTAAATTCAGATTCAAAGCTAAAATGCAGACTTAGAGGTTATATTCAGATAACAATTTGAATTCAAGTTTTAAATTCAGATGTAATGGGTTTTTGAAATTAGACACTTAAAATGTTGTTATTTTATTAATCTAATCGAAAAAATCGCTCCACATTTTCGATTAACAGGTTCTGATTATCTCGTCTATTGTGTGGACAAGTTCCTTGTTCCCTAAAACGGAACCGATTCCACAATACCAACCCTTTTCCCGGCAAACTTTGCCTAATTTAACTAACCATCCGCATTATAAACGAATAAAGTTCTCCCATATTGCCGATTTGCTTCCACATCAGACTACCCCCGTCAGAAAATACAAACAAAGAAGCAAACGAGGAAGCTTCCTGATGGTGGCTGACAGAATAACATTATTTCTCAAAACATCCACCCTCCACCCACAACCCACCCACGCACTGGCAGGTGGATCGAATTTGGTTCGTTTTCCGCTTTGTTCCCGGTATCATTTTGAATTCAGCTTTTTCGATTTTTCCCCCTAGTTTATTTACTTTTTGTTATTTCCGTTGAAAAGGTGTGCTTGCTTCTCGCGGTTGTTTCCAGATGAAATTTCCGCCAATTTTTCTGCCGATAATTTCCTTCTTATTTTGGGATTCATGGCGGTGGGCGCAACGGGAGTGATTACCTTGTTATTATAATTGCTTGCCTATTCTTGTGTTTTTTTAAATTTCCATTTTTTTTACTTCCCGAAATAAGAGTAAAAGGCTTGATGCATTTTTTGCGAGAAAAAAAGTATTTTTAGCTTGAAGTTGAACTTTTGGTTTTACCTTACCCAAAAAATGGTACATTCAAATATTCTGTTTGATTTTTGGATTACGAGACACACAAACATGCTTGCTAAGCGCACCGAAGGCAGAATGATTTTATTTTCTTTCGTTTTTTTTTCTTACAAACCATACATATCTAATCGTATATAGCCATATGCAAATGTTGAACTAATCTACATATCCGAGAAAATTGTCGCAGCAATTGAGGCACCTGCTAACTAGTCATGAAACTGTGCAATATTTTCGAAGGGATTTTCGTCGCCGTTTAGCTAGATTATGTTTCTACCTTCGTAAAGTTCTAAAAAGAGGCGCTCCATAATTGGTTGATATTTTTCATCATTCCGACTGTTGATTTAAGAATTCTTAAACCAATACATAAATACACCTGTGATCATAGAATCATTATAACGACAAAAACAAACAAGAATAGATGAACATCAGTTAAACTCCTAATCGAACCACTCCATTATTTTTTCCATTAATAGCTAGCACTACGAAGATACACTATTTATATTTACTTGAAATAATTTGTTCTTTTTAATGGACACTTTTATTCACGAAAAAAAAGCTTATTCAAATTTCTCCAGCTTGATCTATTTAGCTCTTAAAAAAAAATAAAAGATGCAATTTTCAAAATATAATCGAAAAACCCAACTGTAAATAAAATAAACAGTGGCTGAAAGTGTCTCTAAAAGAGATGTAATAAATTATCAGTGACATCTACATGGTTATTTTTGCTCGTCTGATTCTATAAACTATATTGTCTGATCACACTGACAGGACATTTAGAACAAAAATTCGACCATTTTCTGGGTAATTCTTTTTATCCAATTTTGCAGGTTCGCAATACCGACGGTAGGTGGCGAACCTACCATTTTTTCGATACAAATGCCCTGTAGGAAAAATTTACCTGTTTAGCCCGATTCTATCGTAGGAATTGGCGATTTTTTTTAAACTTTGGAGGCACTTTCTAACTGGGATAGCATTTCTTCAAATCGATCGAAGCGCACTCTGGAATCGATATTGCGTACTGTTGAAAAAAAATATCCAACAAACGAAATCGAGTGTCCAGTCAGTATGGTCAGTGCTATATGTGTGACAAGACATCTTATTGAATCGTTGTGCATTCATACATATTCTTTTCTGTATTGATGGGTTACGCTTTTTGGATCAATAAGTACAATGCAGGAATAGTTGCTTAAACGTTATACCCTTACTTTGACTCATTTTCTTGATTTCCGACTCAGGAAACACCCAGCTCAACTTAGCTCAATTATTCAGCCATGATCCTTACCAGGTTTTGTCAAAGCTGTCAAGCACCGATATTACTAAAAAAAATTCAACTCTTGCGAGTTAGATTATTTGATTAACTGAAGTTCGAAAACACAGGCGTAAAGGGTGATATGGTCAAAATTTGGTCAAGGGAAAACGCGTTTAAATCGGTGAAATCATTTATTTAAAAAATCAAATTAAATTACTTTTTCAAGTTTAATTAGTATAAAATTGAAGAAAAATATTCAGTTAGGCTTCCGCTTTTCCAAATCCGAATTGCTGGGCCTTACACTTAACCCCTGCCATCAGATTTTGTACAGCCACCTTGTCCACCTTCTTCGCCGCAGAAAGCCAGTTTGCCTTGAACTGTTGCTCGTCCTTAGCAGTTTTTTGGTCTTCTTTAGGTTCCGCTTGACAATATCCCAGTACTTCTCAATTGGGCGGAGCTCTGGGGTGTTGGGAGGGTTTTTTGGAACCACCTGCTCGTTGTTGGCGGCGTACCTTTTTACCGTAATGGCAAGATGCCAAATCCGGCCAAAACAGTATGGAACAACCGTGTTTCTTCAGGAAAGGCAGCAGACGTTTTTCAAACACTCTTTCACGTAAATTTCTTGGTTGACAGTCTCGGAAGCTATGAAAATGCTGCTTTTCAAGCCACAGGTACAGATGGCTTGCCAAACCAGATATTTCTTCGCGAACTTTGACTGTTTCATGTTCTTGAAAATATCTGCTACCTTTCACCTTCCTTTCGCAGTATAAAACTCCTGTCCCGGGAGCTGCTTGTAGTCGGCTTTGACGTAGGTTTCGTCGTCCATTACCACGCAGTCAAACTTCACCAGCATCGTCGTGTACAGCCTCCGGGATCGCGCTTTGGCCGTCGTATTTTGTTTATCATCGCGATTTGGAGTCACTACCTTCTTGTAAATCGATAGTCCGGCTCGTTTTTTAGCTCGATGCACGGTTGTAGACGATACACCCAGCTTATTTGCGGCATCTCGGAGAGAGAGGTTAGGGTTTCGCTTGAAACTACTGGCAACTCTCTTTGTCGTCTCAGCGGCTTCCGGTTTTCGATTTCCCCCCGATCCAGACTTCCTGGCTGTCGACAACCGTTCCCCAAACACTTTAATAACATTTGTAACGGTTGATTTGGCAAATTTTAGCGATTTTGCCAGCTTTGCGTGCGAGTAGCTCGGATTTTCGCGATGCGCGAGCAAAATTTTGATGCGCTGCTCTTCTTCCTTGGACGGCATTTTGACAACTGAAGAGTGAATTCCAAAATCAAAATAGGAGCAACATTCTACACACAGATACCTTCAAAATGAGGGGTGATCAGGTTTTTTAAATGCCAAATTGAAAGAAATACGTCAAGTTGGTATTGGCCAAATTTTGACCGTATCACCCTTTAGTGTGTGAGTCTTTTTTGTGAATCCAAGGCTCACCCGTATACATTACCACTGTATGCGATCTATCTGTACTAAAATCCATTCAGGGCACTCAGCAAAAACATCGCACCATATTCGGTGATTGGACGGATGCAGGCTTTATATTTTCATTAACACAGATGGATGAGAACCCCAGTTTTGGCCCGCAATACTACGTAAAAAGTTAATTTATGGAGCGACTATCTGCTTCAAATAGCGAACATAACGTTTCCGAGATAGAGTTGATGACAAATATAGACCCAGGAACTTAGCGTTGCATTTGTGAGGCATTATTGATGACAAGTTTAGGAATTCATGTAGGTTTTCGGCTGCTGTATTTTGCCGGAGAGACTTCTAGCTCAATGTTGGCTAGCTCTGTCACTACTCATTTCAGAAAATTTTTAAGAACAACTTCACTTTCCTCTTCATCATCTCCAACCGTCATTTGTGACCTATCGTCGGCAAAATCCACAATCATGAGTTCAGGATTTTGTGTATTGCTTTTAAATGTATGATTGATGAATACATTGAAGCATAAAGGACTAAGGGCCGACCCCTTGTGGTAACCCCCTCCATGTAGTTCGTGTCAGAGTCATAGAAAGGTTAAGTTCTATGCACAAAGTACATTCTCTGAACAGGAAATACGCGATCCGAACTAATTCAATCGGAATCAGCCATCTAAGCAACTCATCCACCAGTCGATTTATGTTGACATAATCATAAGCACTTCGGATGTCCAACATACAGAATAAGGTATGTTTTCGGTTTTTATGGCCTTGCGAGAAGTCTCAATAACCTTGAATAGAGCATTTTAATTCTTTTTCCTTTGGGGAATGCACAAATTTCATCTGCAAAGAACATGCTCGATTCCATATGCCTCTCCATCCTTCCTTTCACCACCAATTTGAAGATTTTTCTAAAGCATAACGACAGAACGATTGGTCGATATGATTTGGCAACGTTCCTTTTTTGCCCAGGCTTCAATATTGCCACGATTTGGAACATCTTCCAACCGACTGGAATATCTCCTGTAGCAAAGATAATGTTTTAGATGTTTAGTTTAATTCTATTGGCTGAGAGTGGCAGATTCCCGAAGCTTAATCTTTACTCTCTTGAAAAATAGTATCATGGTTATTGAAAAAAAAAATATGTTCTGCAAATTTCTTCAACATTGTCTTAACTAGGTCCCGTGCTGAAGCTGGAGCCAACCTATTGAGAACCTCTTCAGCTAATGTAGGGTCTCGTATCCGGTTGGTCTCTACATTTTTCCCTTTGAACTTTCTCGCCATACTCCATAGTGTTGGTAACGAGGTATCACTGTCAATCGAATCGTCAAAAGCTGCTCCGCAAATCGGTTTTCTTCGTTTTCACTAACACTTCAAATTTTTCTTCGGATCTTTTATACACTACGGATTTTTTTCACCAAACTTGAAACATAGCCTTTAACTCAATACTCTTGAGAGACTACACTTTGAGTGCAGCACAAGTATGAACACTGCAGCGTAGCTCCAAAACCAAATCCCGGCATCGTTACACGAGATGTCTATGTATCGTGTGACCAACATCTTTTAAATAAGTCTCTCTCGTTTTTAAGCTTTTTTGCCTTGAGAGCATAGCAGATGAAAGCTCAAATCTGAAGAAAAAAGCTTAAATCTGTCAAAAAAAGCTTAAATCTGAGAGATGTGCTCAACGCGGTTTGTATAACGTTGCCGGGATCTGTCCAAACCACGATCTACTCGAGGAGTAACTTTATCATACATACTTAAACCTTGGCAATATTCTAGGCTGGCTCAAGAGTCGGCAATAAATAACGATTGAAGGTATAGTAGCTTAGCTCTACACAACGAAAGTACGCTTCTAGGCAGCGATGAGCTTCTTCCAAACCATCTTTCTCGTTGCTCTTCCAGCTGGACCTCCGGTTGACGACAGTGCTTAAGGTAGCTCTCTTATACCGAAATTCTGATGAGTTACTAATACAGTGCTCTCTTACTGGATGCCAACGAAGTTCTGGCTAGACTTGGTACCTGTAACTGCATGATAAGAGTAACCATGTTGAAGTTTATATTCACTTTGTATAGTATAGTTTGTTAGGGGTCACCATCGTTTGAGCTTTTTTGTAGAAAATATCTACACATCGTTCTTGACAATCATGGAGAACGCTATCATTTGATATGAAAGCGAAAAAATGTCTTACGAAATTTGGATCTTTGTAGTGGTGATTGCACGAGCAAAGAAAATGATAAAAGCAGGCTGTGCGACTGTCAAAGAAAATGTCGATGGTTTACAATCTGGTCAAAACAGTTGATCTCTGTCTCCATGGAGTCATAATTAAGCAACTCATTGAACTAGCTATTGATCGGCTTATCAATAAGCAAATACCGAGTTTCATCGACCTCAACAAGTGATCAGTTGAGTGTGATCTTCACAAAAATATCAGGGTAATAAGTAGATAGGGTCAAATAAACCCTTCAAAAGATTAGACTTGCAACTTCGTCAATTAGCTTCTTATGGAAGTATCAACTCGAAAAAGTGAAACCTCGGATAACATGGCATGATAGAAACTATCCTGTGGCTACGGTTTTGCATATCTTCCGGGTGCATAGTTATGACAATGTTTTATCCAATGGCTCGATAACACGGTTCTACTGTAAAAGAGCTCCGTATCGCTGATAGGCTTCATGTTATGCACTCGATTTCCGAGTTCTCTTTTCCTAAATTCTCCAAGTAAGGCTTTGAACTATTCGCCAAACTAAGAGCGCCTAAGATCACACGCTCCTTTATTTTAACTCAAAATTAAGTTTGACCGACGTTCAAAACATAGTTCGATTCTATGAACTAAAGTTAAGTACCCCTTTTTCTCCCTGCGATGGATCAAAACGGAGTTCGAACTGCGAATTCAAAATTGATCCCTTTTTTCCTTCGGCGAGGACGCAAAACTGAGTTCGATCTTATGAACTCTCTTTGTTGGACTGAAAACACTCAGCGAGTTCAGTTCGAACCGGAACAGCAACCAACGAACACGACGCAAAATTGTGTCGTTCCGGAACAATTACCGGAAGACTATGAGGAACTTCATAATGGAATGTCCACCGTGTCAACGTAAAATTCTGTCCGTCATTGTCATCATATGGTGAGCGGCTTGGAATGTCCGGAAACTTCCGGATGTTATTTACTCCCCGTAGGAAGTAACATCCGGAAGTTTTCTTTGACCGGGAGTATCAAAACTTTCCACCGCTCTATAATTGCAATGCAATGTACCGGAACAGCAACATGCGGGTACAAAAAATTTAACCATCCTTTAATTCCCTGAAAATAAACAACCCTCGAATAAAAAGGATAAATTTAAGTTCGGCTGTCGAACTTAGTATTGAGTATGTCTATCAGAACTTAGTTTTGCAATTGAACAGTCAAACTCAAAGTTGAGGGCTGCCACTGAAGTGCTGTTTTGAACCAAAACTACTTAATTTTGAGTTTAAAAAAAGAGCGTGTACCATTCTTCTCAATGTCTCAGTGATCTTTTTATAGTTTTCCTTCGGCTTTTTTCGGTCGAACGTTTCGTAGTCGCTCGAAAATAACTGTGTTCTGTCAGTATCTTAGAACGTTAATATCTGAGCTCGACTGCTCGCAATTTCAACTGCATAATAAAAAGTTCGTATAAAATGGCGTCTGAAGTCAGTTAAAATCGGATATGATAGAAAGTCCAATATGTTTGTAAATTTTGAAATGTTTTTCTCCCGCGCGGGCTTCAAGTGAGAAAATTATCGTTATGTTCTCTCTACAACCAACAGTTCCATCCAGATGGCTGAAAATCAGATGGGAATTGAGTAATATTGACCAATGAGTGGACTGGATGGAGCAAATTGCCCGTACCGGCAACTTACTTAAATAAGAAGTCTTTGAAACATCTACTATCACGCAAAATTGTATTAGATGGTCCCCCAAATTGAGATCATGGAATCTATTTCTATTTTTAAGCTTATTTTAACGGTCGCCATGTGGCTACCTGCTTCCAAAATTTAGCATGAATTCCGACCATATGCGGTATATTTCTCTTGTTTGCCTTTTTTAATTCAAAATTTAGTTCTGGTTTGATGACCTCAGATTCTAAATTTTGTCTGAGGACCTTTTAAAGATGGTGTAATTATTATAACTGACTTTTTTCCATGATGTTTCCATTCTAAAAAAAAACAGTCACTCAATTACATCTAAACCAGTCCACTCAACAGCGGTTCTATTCCAAACAGTTAAAGAAAATGAAAATTGCTTAACCATCCACTTGTCCCACCAACGACAACGGAGGAAGGAGAAGGAGATGCAGCAGCTTTTGTAGAAGGTATTTAAACACCCGCAGTTTTACCTCACTGAAGAGAGTGTTCTCCGCAGTGCCTCAAGGTGTTCTGGTGCTGGCTCCGGGAAATTTTGCATTTGCTTGCTCGTCACCCACATACACGTCGCTTCACAAAACGGGGAAAACATCAGCAGGAAAAAAATCAAGGGAAAAAACTCCTTGTTGTTGTGTTGTGCTACAACAATCAACAAAACTAAGTACCATTAGCAAAGCTTTTTTCTTTCGCAAACTGAATTGGTAATTTTCGCAGGGGTCTGCGTGTTCTTAGCATGATAATCTCTGAAATCAAGTAAAAGTTATTAGAAAAAGTTTTTTGTCGAATCAGAAGTTCAATTTTTAGATACTTTGTAGGTTTAAAACGAAAAATCTTTTGGAAAACATCAAAACATATCGTAACCAATTAACTCGTCTTTTGCATATAAAAAACTCTAATTAATACTAACAACTAAATTAGCCAAAATAACAACAGACCAATTGTAGGTTCCTTCCTTCTGGTTCCCTTGCTCGCGGCAAAAGAAACAAACACTGTGTATGTGTGCTGCTAAATCCACAAGGGTACATTTAATCACATTTTTTTTCACTTCTTTGTATCAACTCGTTGACTTTTCGCTTTCGGACAAACTGAAGTGGAAAAAAACACAAAGCACAAAGTTTTCCCCTCCACCCCGGTGGTGGAGGAAAAAGCGTTTCAGAAAAGGACAAACGAAGAAAATCCGACCCAACGCGCCGGAAAACCTTGTCTTATGAACGGTGACACGAATCCTTTCCTCTGGAATGGTCTTCTCAACTCAAGCGATGTGGTAGCCATGAATGGAAATCCCCCAGATTGAGTGCGTAGGTGTGAAGGGATTTTTTTGGTTGCGTGTGCTTAAACGCTGTCCATAATTTAGATTTATGCACCAAGCCCGAAGAAAATTGCGTTTCCAGAATTGTGGACTTGGATTTGATGATTGCTTTATAAAGCTGGTTGAGGGATTGCGAACAGAAAATTGTAATGGATTGTAGCAACGACGTTTCAACTCAGAATTATAATCCAAATTCATGAACCAGAAGTTTCGTTAGTACTTATACGCGTGCTTTGAAAGTTCCATTATGGCTGATTAATGGTCTCTCAGGAGATTTGCTGATCAATTTTCTTGAGAACTTTTAGATACGTTTTACGTGACTTGCGAAGGTAAATAAGATTGTTTATTTTCGTTTCATTATCAAACTTCGTTTTATTTTTTTTTTTTTTTGGAACTTAAAATTATTGACAAAAACTTAAAATACGATAAATGTCTCTCCCGGAGCATTTGAGAAAACATCATTCGTGAAAAGTTAACTTTTCATCACGCCATGATGATATCCCAAAAGAGATTAAAGGATTTCGCAATGTTCATTTCATTCAACATCACCGCCCATAATGCAGAGATTATCGTCACGTTCGGTTTCGCAATCAGCCAGAAAACATTTTTGAAACGAAAGCAAAAAAAACATATGTAGAAAAAGGAAAACATGAGTATCATAATTCTGACAAACCTTACCAACACCTTTCAACATACAAGGATAAATTGTGAGGGAGGTGTCAGGGATAGAAAGACCTTGTACAAAAGCAAACTCAGAAGAAAAAAATCCGTAAGCCCATCATCGCGCCCGTTCATAATCGGCGTAGCTTTTCTTTATTCCGGGAGCTTTATTGTGTTTGCAACACCACGGCACGCTTGAGGAGAAGAAAACCCATGTCGGAATCCAACCAGAAATTATATTAAAACAACGCCGCGCCGCCTCCTCCAGTCACTGACTGCAACAGCGAAGAAAAGGGGGGAGCCCAGGCTAGGATAAATAATGTTTCCACCCACACGCTGCCGCCATCATCCGTAACCCATTCATCATCACAATTTTCATCAACATCACCTGGAGCTGCCAGGGCCGTTTCCGGCCCGTCCGAGTCTTGGCTTGCGTTCTGCGCCTTATTGTATGTAACTAGAAGATGGTGGAATATGCCAGGTTTTTTCCGGCCCTTAAATTTGCCGTGCCGTGTGAAATATGCAACCTTTTGGCAGCTGAGATTGCTACTGCGCGCCCGGAAGGTAGGCAAATTTACCTTCACGTAACCTCCCTACCCGGGTCTGGCTGGAAGATCAACGTAAAGAGTCTTGCCTTGTCGAGAATTGCACACTCCGCTGAACGTGGAGTGCAAGTTTGGTCTTGCTTGGTCTTCGTTTTTTGTAGGACTTTTGAAGCAGGAACTGTGCGAGGAGGAGGAAAGTTGTTGCTTTTTAGAAAAAATGTTGCAACGGGTAGCACATTTGAGCTGTTGAGTTAACTGTGAGCACTTAGTCCCTTGACAACACATTTGAAAAGATAGGGAATTTTCATGTCATTGTTTCAAAGGAAGTTTAAATCAGTACCAATTTTTGTCTATTCCGAAAAATAAAATAATTTCCGTGGTAATTTAATACTCCTAATCAGCACTACTACTTCAGTCTGGATCGACTCCATTCTAAGTAAGTTAAACAGATTTTTAAAGATTGGATAACATTAAAATAATGGATTAGATAATTAGAATCTAGAGCGCCAAATTAAATTGCCATCACACTTTGATAAGTCGCGGGTGTGTTTTGAAGGCCAAACGGCATACGAATGTATTCATACATTGCGTAAATCGTACAGCTTAAAAGAAAATCATCAAAACTTTATCTGTCGCAATGGACTGTCATGGTAGACTGAAACGATTTGGGGTCATTTCAAGTAACGTTTACATGAGAAAATTTCAACTTTTAGGTTTGTATGGGAAAATTAAATATTTTGTACTGAAAAACCAACATCATTTTGATTTCATCTGTGGAACCAAGCCTGCTAATGGTTTTTGTGCCAATTTATAAATTGTCTAAAGGAGCAATGCTGAACAACTTTGTCGAAGACAGTAACTTCGTATCTGATTAAGCAAAAAAGTTATTAGCTGAATCACAGAAGTATGTTTGCTGGGTGCTTAGTAAGGTATTTCATGACTACATTATTTGAAAATTCTGCAAAAAATCATGGATGAGTTGTAAAGCAAATCGAAGCTTTTAAGACCCCAGAGTTTGAGAAATTCAAAAATGACTCCAAATCGACTCAGTCTGATCTACACGTCATTGTTTCAAAGAAAGTTTAAAACTATACAGATTTATGTGTATTCCGAAAAATAAAATAATTTTCATGGTAACTTAGTACTCCTAACCAGCACCCCTACTTCGGTATGGTCTGACTCCATTCTAGGAAAAGTAACAACACTTTTGACGATTGGGTAACATGAAATTAATGGATTAGATAATAAGAATCTAGAGCGCCAAATGAAATTGCCATCGCACTTTAAAAAATCGCGGGTGTGTTTCAAAGGCTAAACGGCATACGAGTGTATTCAAACATTGCATAAATTGTACAGTGTTTTAAAAAAAATATTTCTTCAATCATCAAAATTTGATTTATCGCAATGTACTATCATAAGCTGTTCCAGACCGATAGATTTTTATCGATGACCTTGAGCAAAACCAGGCTTGCTTTTGTCTGCCAATTCTAGCCATGGTCTAAACCCGGCTAAATTTATTTACCCATAGATGACCAAAGGCTCGAACTCGATCTGCAATCAATGGTGTTCCTATCATCTTTTTCTTAAAATGTACGACACTACGCTACTTTGCTCCACTTTAGAATTTCAGGGCGAATTCAACATCTCTTGATCTTTTAGGCTATCACATGTCTCTTGCCTTTTCGGGTCATCGAATGCCCACACGTTCCCTTTCTAATCCTACTATTGCTCTTTCCGGCTTATTGAATACCTCTTACTTGCCCTTTCTGGCATTCTAATACCTTTGGAATGTTCTTTTGAGCGATCGGTTCGAATACAATTTTGACCATTCTGGACATCCCAAACTTCTATTGCCCTTTCAAGAGATCGAATCCCTTTATAGTCCCTTTAAAGTTCACCTTTTGGGACTTTTGAATTGCTGTATTGCCAGAGTACCGAATCGCTCTTTCGGGCCATCTAATCACCACATATAACCTTTTCACGTTCATAAATCTAATCACCTAATTTAGTCTATCAAACACCTTTTTTACCCTTTCAGAGTATCGAACTCCGCGACTGCTATTTATTTCAAACAATTGAATCTGTATTTCGCCTCAGGCTATTGAAACCGTTTATTACTTTTAGAGCTATCGCTTAGAGCTCTAAATTCTTTTCGGGATATTGAATCCCTTAATAACACTTTAAAGCTTTCAAACCCATCGTTTGATCTTTCAGGCTAGCGAATCTCTCTAGTTATTGCTTTTTCTTGCTATGCAATCGATTTCTACATCAACCTACTGAGAGTCGGACATTCGGACAGAAAAATACTATCAATGGCCATGGTAATATTCAAACCTTCAACTCTTAATTCACTACAGCTTTTAGTGAGTCTTGGACTACTTTGTCTAAACGTGAGGAACTTCTTATTGCTCAGTTCATCCCTCCCAGGA
The DNA here is from genome assembly GCF_029784155.1 of Uranotaenia lowii. Taxonomy (NCBI): domain Eukaryota; kingdom Metazoa; phylum Arthropoda; class Insecta; order Diptera; family Culicidae; genus Uranotaenia; species Uranotaenia lowii. The sequence continues at coordinate 90,278,209 of NC_073693.1, read as the reverse complement.
CATTTTAGTTTAAAGCCGTTTAAATAACATTGCCACAACTCTATAACGTTTAAAAACTCGCTAAAGCTATCAAGAGCGTATTTTTTTTAAGTATAAAATCTCTTTAATGATTTTAGTAAGGCTGTCGAGACATTTGTTTCTGCTTCCAAGCTCAAGGAATTGAAGACAAAATATAAAACGTCGAAGCCATTTGCCATCAATCGTTGTAAGAATAAAATAGCTAAGAAGAATCCAAAAGGCACATGAGTAAATTCATAATGCTCCCTTACCTTGGTACGATGGACAGTGCAGTAAGAAGATCCACGTTCTCGGCCACATCCTGAACTAAGGTTGTTTTCTTATTGGCTTAAACATGCATGACTTTCCGGTCCTAAGTTTTGTCCACCGGTTTACGTCCAAATGATTTTCGTCCACAAAGCTGCTTTCCTCTCCATACTTCCAAATTGAAGTTCAGATCGCTCCAATGCTTACTTATTTTTTTTTTTTCGCAAAATTACTGGGGATAGTGCATCATATTGTGCATTTAAAACAAATTCTGAGTCCTGACAGACTAGTACATCATTTTCCTTTTTCGAAAGTAATTCGGAAGTCCGGACTTCCGAAGTAAAATTTGGTGCTGGCACGATAACATTCGGTGCAACTGTACAAGCTCCGTATACAACTACGAAATCTAGTACCCCAAAGATGTACACGACGACGCGTAGAAAACTTTGGTAGCATTTTTCAGGCCAAAGGGTATACGTGTAATTCGATACACAACCAAGTAAAGTTCATTGTAATATGTGTTGTGAGTCTACTCGGTTGAAAAATTCTACTGAATCAAAGCAATCGAAAGATTCCCTCTAATTCAACCACGGTTATCCGTGGTTCAAATACCATGTTATACCGGTGGCATACCATGATTGAATTAAAGGAAATTTTTCGATTGCTTCGATTCAGACTGCTAATTGTTTTAACATACCAGATGATCTATCGTCAATATTCTAATGCTACCCATTACCTTCTTGGTAAAATTTAACTACGAAAAGTAAACATTTCAGAATGTGTTTGTTTATTTAAGTATGTACATTTAAAAAATTGAACATTTTTTCTGGAACCATCAAATCAGTCAATCAATAAACAAATGAATGACCTCTAAAATGTTATCTTTAAATAACATTTTTAATTATTCTTCTAAAACAACTTCAAACCATTTTTCATTATCTACGAATACAGTTTATATTTGATCGTATATCTATTGTGCATGCTCAAACTGGAATGCTATCCTCCTCCTTATTTTACTACAACTATAGCACGGTTCCCAATCTCAAACCAAAAGTTATATAAAACTCCGGCTGAACCTCCAGAAGCCATCACTCACCAATTTTCGGACTGAGCACCTTTTTCTGCCTGCACCACCACATTCTATATTCTGAGACCCTTAAGTACCTTGCACCTACCATCACCTATTGAAGAGCTACCGATCACACCACTCTCTATGCTATGAAACCCCCTATGTATCAGTACGATAACCAGTAGATTACTTTGAACTAGAGAAAACCAATCTATAATCGAGTCCCCGTTCACTTCTACTCTCCACTTATACTCTCTACCCCGACCAAAAAAAACCCTGGAATGAACCCGAATGCTTATGAACAACAATATCAATCAAACTACCCGTTGAACCGATGATCGCAACCGCGCCCTGCGATTCTACTTTCGTTCTCGAACAAATCTCGAATTTTTTTCGGCAGACGGCCGACGACGACGACGAAGAAACCGAAGCCGACGTTAAGCTAGACGCGATGGATGCGAAGCTATTGCCGTCGATACTGGATGATGCAACGGGCAACTCGGACAGTTCAACGATTTCTATCAGTTCTACATTGCCTGCGACCCTGTCCAGTAGCAGCAGCCGTCATGACTCGAGTCACGTAGGAACGCCAGCTTCATCAAACCAGGATGTTCTACTGGAAGAAGACGCTGCTAGCAACGAAGAGGAGGAAGATGACGCTTACGAGTATGAAGACTCAGTCATTATTACCGAACTTCCTAAATCGGTGGTTCCCGAAGTTGGTACTTCGACGCTCTCGGTAACGAAGGAAACGATTCCTCTAGAAACGGTTGAAACCAAATCTAGTACCACACCAATTCCGCCGAGTACTTCCTCTACAACTACTACTACTACTACTACAGAAATTCCTTCAACGACTACTTCAACCACTCCTACAACTACAACCACCACAACGACAAGCATCACTACTGAAGTCGCAACGACACCGCTGCTTGAGCTCGTAACAGTGCCATCTAGAGTGGATTTAGTTGAAACTACCAGCTTGGATACCATTACTAGTACTGCGGCAACGGGCAGTTCAGCTGCCGTAACTTCCACTGCTTCCTATGGCAACACTGACACTACTACTCTCGTATCAAAGGTAGCCAACAAGCTCATCTTAGAATTCAACCAAAAAAAAATCAGTTTTAACTCACCACCAAACAATTGTGGAAACACCAAAACAAAGCAATTCTAAAGTTAACTTTTGTTTCGATTGTCTCGCAAAACTTTTATTCAATTTTGAAAAGCATTTCGCTTGCGCGTAGATAAAGCTGCCAACAAAAAATTCTGACACTTGAAAGCAACCGCCGAAACAAACTTATTTCAGTCATGCAATGACTGAAATATATGCTATAACAAAATTGACAAGCACAAGCTGTTTTTCGTTTTTTTATTGTAAATTATAGGATTTCGTTTATTTTTATTCTTTACTTTTCTAACGTCGTCCAATCGAAGCAAGCACTGCGAGCGCTGCAAACGTTTGCTTCGATCAAAAACATATAAATAGTGCACTGAATTTTCAGCCTTCTTCTGTAAAAAATAGCCTCTTTCGTTTGTACCAAATTAACATCGACTAACATCGCTGCTGAGGTTACTCAGCGCTGCAACGGTTTTTGTTTTATTAACTCACGCAATTTGTAAATATCAACAACCACTTGTACATTTTTGGTAAATTTTTTTTTGAAAATTTTCGGTATCATTTTCAAACCGCTTCGTTTGGGTTATCATTTTAGTTCATTTTCATTTAGTTTTCACTGTAAGCTCCTTAAAAATGTAAATTTTCTAGTAAAAAAAAACAAATATTCAAAAGTCGCTTTTATTCGTGCTTTATGTTTACGCTGCAATATTTCTTACTCTATACCAACCTTTGTTCAAAAATATATTCTAACACAATCTTTTTTTTCCTAAATTCCTCAACAACAACCCAACAATCGAAAAAAACAGATCACCACTCCTCCGACGAGTGTAAGTAGCGTCAGCGGTGGTGCTGGTAAATCATCAGGCAAATCGAAGGAAGATACCTACGAGGACAACTACGACGACGAGTACGACGATGAGCTGGAGGAGGAAGCAACGACGATTGCGGTGCCGACCGAGGGCAGACAAGCGCCTGGAGGTGGTGTTGTGGTCCCTACTACTGAGGTGAGTTGAAAGAATTGGTTTTAAGGATTAAATTTAAGGGAAAGAGACATAGGGTCAACATTATTACACACAAGCGTAAGATTGCGGAAATTTTATCCATTAGGGTTCTTCAACCCTAATGGATAAAATTTCCTACTTAAATATCGGCGGTTCCTGCAAAATTCACTTTGCAGCATACCGAATCTTAAAAATACGCTGATTTCCATCTATTTGACTGCCTTTCAAACACTCTGGTTTTCAACACCCAGTATACTCTTAAGTGGAGAGTTGCATTCTTAGTGGTGTCATCAGGTATCAGATTTTCATAAGTAGCCAAACTTTATTGATCTTCATTGCACATTTTAAACACATTCATTATCGCCTTCATGCATAAAATTTGTGAGTCCACCAGAGCAGAGTAGTCGCAGAAGCTCAGATCAAGCCTCCGATACCCTTATTTTTTGGAAGCTAGTCCAGATGTAGAGTCGTAAGTAAGGCTTTAACAGACTTGCTGGAGTTTCGCTTAGCTTAGCTTAGCTTGTTTGGGCTTCAACAGACTTGCTGGAGTTTAGGCTACATAAACTCGCCTTGGCACCTTAGGCATAAGCATATCTTTGGCAAACTTCGATGCTTTGTTTCAGTTAAGGTTCTTTCGTGGATCTACAACTCCAGGTACGCCATGTAAGCTTGCGTGCTTCTCTGAATAAAACAAACACAAAGTCGTCAACCATCACTCACACCCCTTAGATGTTAGTTGTGGTCCAAATAGCTTCAAAATTTCAGAATTTTTTTAAATTTAGGTCTAACATTTCTTTAAAATATATATACTAATTTTCATGAAATGTTCTCAAATTTTCAGTCCACTACTCCAGAACCGGCTATTTCATCAACCGTACCAAGTACCAGTACTACACCGACTACTCCGCCAACCACAACCGAGAGCACTACACCTTCAACCACCACTACCACAACAACTGCGGCACCGACAACAACGTCCACTCTCCCAACGACAACCGAACTGGACGAACCCACCAACCTGTTCCCGATCATTAAAAACCGCATCCCGAAACAGGCAATCATCGCCGGCAAAGTTTTCAGCCTTCCGGTACCACTGGAGACGTTCTACGACAACGAAGACGGCAACAACCTGCGGCTGGATCTGTTCGACAGCAACGGCAATCAGCTGAAGCACAGCTCCTGGATTCAGTTCAACCCCGTCACTCGCGAAATCTACGGTCTTCCACTGGAAAAAGATGTATCCAAGTGGCACTACATCCTGCAGGCCACCGACTCTGGAGACAAAACCGTCAACGAAACCGTCGATATCTCGGTTCAACAGCATAAATCGCATCGAAGTGTTAACCATGAAATCAGCTTGGCTCTGAGACTGCAGCAGAAATTCACCAAAAACGTCGACTGGCAGTTGCAGGTCATTCGCGGTATTGCTAAAGTCCTTGGAGATGTCACTCTCACCAATGTGGTGGTCCGAGAAGTCCGCAACAGTATTCAGGACCCCAACCTGGCCACCTTCGTTTATACCAACGAAACCCTGCCCAAGGATCGCTGCCCCGAAGAAAAGCTGGACGAGCTGGTTGCCCAACTTACCGAAACTGCCCTGAACGAAGTCCTCAAGCCGGACATCCTAGTCAAATCAGTGCAAGGACAGCAGATCGGTCAATGTCTGAAGTCGGTCATTCCAAGAGTCAAACCAACTCAGTCCACCATTGCAACGAAAAATTTTGCTCCGACCACCCGAAACCAAGTCGATCGAGTCAATGCAACCGTTGGACACCTGTTGGTGTTCAAGGTTCCAACGGTAGGTTTTCGTTTTATTGATTTCTACGGATTGAAATTAACATTTGTTTTTATTAAATTTAGGATACCTTCTACGATCCCGAAGATGGTGAAGAACTCAAACTGAAACTGCTGACCAACGAACGCAATCCGCTCGATCAGTTCCATTGGTTGCAGTTTGACTCCAAGAACAACGAATTCTATGGTATTCCGAGGAGTTTTGATGTTGGACAGAAGGAATACTTACTAGTGAGTTATCTTGAATATTAACCAACGCATCGTATAAGACTTAGTATCTACGTTATTTTTTCCCACAGATTGCCGAAGATCGCGAGGGATTAACAGCAACGGACGCACTCATCGTTGTCGTCCATCAACCACACCATAAACGAGAGCAGAGCGTCCTATTTGAACTGACTCTGGACACAACCCACGAACAGTTCACAATAGCCCTAGCGCAGCGTCGTTTCATCGAGCGGCTAGCTCAAGTCTTCGGCGATGCCAACACCAACTACATTCAGATAAAAAATATTCGACCAATCCACCACACTGGACAAATTCAGGTGACCTTCTACAACACGACGCTCTACCGTCAGCATCAACGCTGTCCGGACGAGGAAATCGAAGCCCTGAGGAACATCCTCCTCTACCCAGACGGCACTATCCGAGCCAAGGTACGAGAGATCCTCGGACAGGAATTCAGCCTCCAAAACGTTAGCCTTATCCCGATGGGTACCTGCCAAGGTTACGACACACCCATCCACGTTACCAACGAACCTGAAAAGGCTCAACCTCCTCCAGTGCCCAAAGACGACTACCTACTCACATTTGTCCTGCCGGCTGTGATAATCCTGGCCATGTTGCTGATCGCGTCCCTCATCGCCTGCGTCCTCTACCGACGAAGGCTCACCGGCAAGATGGAACTTGGTAAGTCCAATCTACTATCCAATTCGGCATCCAAATTATCACCCCACTAACCCCACCATTGGTGAAAGGCTAATACCATATCCAATAATCGAAGAATATATCAATTTCCAACCTATCGCCTCCTCCCAACCAACCAATTCTTCCCAAGGTACCGACGAGGAGCGCAAGTCGTTCCGCTCCAAGGGCATCCCGGTGATATTCCAGGACGAGCTGGACGAGAAGCCGGAGATCGGCAACAAGTCGCCGGTGATACTCAAAGACGAGAAGCCGCCACTGCTGCCGCCCTCGTACAGCAGCACCAACAATGATGGTAAGTACTCTGGTGTTAAGCGTACTTACAGTTCAGAATCATCAGGCATAATCCACGCAGAAATATAATTCAAAAGTCAAAATCTGAATTCAGGTCCTGTAATGAGAACCGTAAGCGAAGGAAAGCTACGGTTCAAAATAATCGTCAGTAGATTTGTGGATTATTGGCTTACTCTATGGAGCCATCACCCCCGAATGACCGACTTTTTTGAGATCGCTATTATAAAGTTTACTTACTAATTACTGGATGAGGTGCGTTTTCATCAAAATTTATCAATGAACATCGTATGACTTGCAGAACAGTGTTGACCGCCTGATCTATTGCAAGAGTTAACCTATTAGTTTATTCAAATATTTCGGAAATTTCACCTATTTAGACTTCTGCGCAAATAATTCCATCCCAGTTAAATTTTCGCTCTCATCAAGTCCCAACTGTGGCATCCATCATCTCTTGTGTCCATCGTTCGATTCCTAGAGGTTCCACTAATCTGTAAACCTAAACACCACTTATCCGCATAGCACAACTGCACAACTCGTTCGATTCACTTTCTTTGAAAAGTGAAGATGTTCGGGTTATTTTTCGTAAATTTTCGTCGTTCCGGTTCGTGCTTTCCAGTCTCTTGCAATCCACGTGAAGATTGTACGCTGCAATACACAAGTTGATTCCTCCACTCAATTTAATGAATCGGTTCGACCTTGTTTAAACAATGTGAGTGAACGGTTTCGCAAATGAATGTTCGATTATTTATATCCTTTTCATATCCGACTGGTATTCGTTACTGCGGCGTTTAGTCTGGTGATGGAAGCGTTACTGCACTGAAACAATAAACCTTTTACTTTTTACTAGAATTATTTTATTTATTCGTCTTATATTCTACATGTCCCTCCTCCCAACTCTCGACATCAACTTAATTTGAATTATTCTAAAATATTATACAGAATCATGTCCCCAAATTTTTGATTTTCTTTGTTTCCCTTTTTTGCTTCTGATATGATGAGTCCATCAGTAGAACTTCGCTTTCTGCAGGAGAGTTTTCTAAGATTTGTTCGTCTGTCGAGCTAGCCTCCGGGTTGGTATCGGTGCTATCGCTTGGATCTTCTCCGCTGTTGAAAGATGAATCTGGAATTCGTTTCACATCCTGAACGTACTGCATACCTACATATATCACTTGATAAGAATTCGGTAAAAATTACTGTCAAAGGTTCTGAACCTGAATCTATCAAGGGGCTGAAGAAAACAAAAAATTCTCGTACCAAGTTTTCAGTCAAGAAACCCGCAGGAAGAAGAAAAATGAAACGAGTAAAACACGTATAGGGGCAACATGTGGTCCTCATTGCAAAAATTTCAACCAGATGCAATTTTTTTAATGATCCTAAAAATGATATACGCGGCTCGGGAATGTCAATCAAAGTGATACGTTTAACCCCCCCTCCCATGGAGATTTTTTCAAGGTAAAATTTTCCAGATCAAGAAAAGAATTTACCATAGTAACGGGAAAATCCCAAAAGGTGTTTATAAAAAAGTGGTAACAAACGTGTCGTAAAATTTTCTCGCCTCCGGCGGTTTTTGATCCTATATCACTCTAGGCCTAAGACATTTCATTCTGAAACAGTACATAACATTAACGAATTGAAGCTAGTTTTTAACTTCAAATTGCGATTTGCAATTTAAAAAAAACCCTATCTCGTCTTTGAAATTTTTGTTAAGAAATGTATCTTATCAAGTTCATCCATTAGGTTTTTATTCATCATTTTCATATAATTATTTCATATAAACACTTTTATATCATACAAAATTTAATGCTGATATAAAATATCCTTCGAGAGACCAACCAATTTCAACAGCAGCATTAATTTGTGTTTGTTTTTTCTAAATCCTCAATTTGACATTTAAATGATTTTGATAAACTACACAAGGCCACCAAATTCACATTTCAATCACGAGCAAAGAATTTAAGAGCTAATTTTGATTAATTTTGGAGTACATTTAAAACAAAGGTTTTTTCCCTAAAGACCGTACCTCATTTTGACTTCTGCGAAAGTAAATTTATTAAAGTTTTCCATTTGTTCGCTTTTTCCAATTTTGTAAAAAAAATAAACGAACTTTTAAAGATGTTTTAACTAAATTGCATTTGAGATATTTTTAGAGCAAAAATCAAATCGTCTTGCAGATTTCGAGAAGTTCGTTTATTTGAATCATCAATTGAATTCTATAAAAACAGGCAGATTGAAAGACATGAAATAAATAAATGTTAAAAATAAGCAAGTAGGATTTGATAAGAATCATTTTCATCACTGTCACCAATTTGTTCCTTATGGAACAAATTTTCATATTCATAATTATAAAATGTTCTTTCTAAAATAACATGTCTTTTACCAACAAGGCCGATCAATTGAGTTAACATTTTATTATAATTTCCAAAAAAATTAACCAAGTTAAGTTATATTTTTTAAATTTACCGAATTTTATAGTCAAACTTTTAAGAACATTTGAACAATTTTTAAGAAGTTTGTATTTGTTTTTCAAGTTCAAATTTTTGTGTTTTAAAAACATAATCTTCTTGGAAGCCTTAAAAATCTAAATGTTCGATAAGAATAAATTTTGTTCTAGCTTTTGTCCATGAAAAGCTTGAAAAATGATTCGAAGTAGCAACTTCAAAGCTTAATTTAAATGTTGACTCAATTACTATTTGATTTTCTTAGTTTTCCTAAAGCTTAAATTATGACAAACGTTCCAACTCCAGATCGCATAAGCGTTATCACAAAAAAGTTAAAGTGGTTTCAAGTATTAAGTGATTTTTTTATCTTTAATTTTGTTTTTTTTTTTTTAATTTTACCAATGATTTCACAGTCAGAAAATCAAAAGAGAATGGATTCAAATGGAATGATATAAAGATTCAGATAATTACAGATAATTTTTATGATTTCAGAAAATTCAAGCCTCCGAGACTGTGACAAGATTTATCAGCCGATTTAGAAATTTTAATATATGGAGCTATTTTTAAAAGCAATATTCCTGGTTTCATTTGCGTATTTTCTGTAACTCGTTAAAATAATTTTGAATTTTTTTGTTATGAATTTTGATGAGAATGTTGAGTTTAACAGTTCAATTAATATTATTGAAAGTTAAAATTAAAGAATAAGCACCATTATAATTGAAAAACGCATAAAATATATATTTTTTAAATTTATTAAAAACGAAAATTTCAGAAAAAAATTTTTTTTGGAAGTCACCGACCACTAGTTTCAACATTTGATGGAAATGAACCAGAAAAAAATCTACTTTCATTATCGTGACTGCATTTCACGCTCTATCAAGAGATAACTTCCCAAGGCTGATACTCAACGACAATTTACAATCACTATTAGCTAATAAAAACAGAAATGTTACCTAGAAGTGACAAGATTACTTAAGCTTATTAATATCTCGCTCTGAGTCACTTGATCCAGTGCCTATTCAAAATCTTTTATTAAAAATCAATTGAAAATATCGTAAAAATGAAACTGCCATTTCAATACTAGAATCCAACAGCTTTCGATAAAAATAAAAACAAACAATTTTTGCTCATTCATGTTTGGAAAGACTTGTCAGTATATTTCGTAAAAAAAAACACACTCAAGCCAAAAAAAAAAAGATAATTCTTCGGTACTTTTTCACAAAAGCTAAAATTGCATGATATCCAAAAATTTGGTCCTGCATTCAAAATCTTTAATATGAATAATTTGTAATTGTTTTTTGAATGTTTATGTGAAGAAGGTTTTCAGCCTGCAATGTCTACCCTCAGTTTATAACTTGAAACTGATTTTTAAGGTTTCAAAAGATTCTTCATGCACTCAGTATCATCTTTAATTGTTTGAACTTGAATTGTCTTTTGATGCTATCGTATGTTTTGCTGTCTGTGAGGGTTCAACGGTTAACATTTGAAGTAACCGGTTTATTTAAGGTTTTCCAGTTGATATCGCTTAAAATTTTATATTACAACAGGGAAAAGTATTAAAAGGGGATTTCTTGTAGAAATAATAAAACAGGTCCGGTTCGGTTGATTGTCAGGTACAAAGTGACAGTTTCTTTTATTCAGCTTATTATACAGAACTTCGCCAGCGAAGTTCTTCTCTTCTCAAACATACAGAGTTCCCAGAATGAGATTTGCCTTAAGTGTCGAATGTCTATTTAGCGGATACTATAACTCCTGCATCCTTTAGTTAACAAAATAAAAAACTGCTTCTTTATCATATTTTAGACTACGCGTTACAATATTTTTCGACTGTATTTTACAATACACATACATTTATTTTTATTTAAAATTCGGAACACGAAACCTATTGATAGGCATTAAACAAGCACTTTTTGCATACACATTTAAATTTTTTCTAGTTATCATGTACACTTAACACGTTTATATTTTCATTACACTTCTTCTTTATAAAGCCTTCGGTGAAACCGTAAAAATTTCCTTCCGAAATCACACCTTCATCTCCTCCTTCAAAAAAGTAAAAGGCGATCTTGCTACGAAGAAAAGAAAATAAATACTCAGAAAAAATCATTGGATTTCTCCAACAACGGTTAGAAAAAATTCTCATCATGAGCAATATAAATCATCCTTTTATTTTTCAGAAAGAATCCATAACGTCTAGGCTCCACAGCAAACTGAGAAAATCTTTTTTTTTTTTACTTTGAGGCAAAAAATTAGATTTTCATTGAAGCATACAAACAAAAAACAATCACTTTTGTTCCGGAGAAAAACTATGTCTTAAAGAAAGTTCTACAAGCTCGTTCAACCACTAGATACAAAAACCAAATAACTGTCAAAACCAAATCTTTCGAGTTACTACACCAAATGATTATTTTTTTAAAATTTACTTATAGGTTATTTACGGCCATTTGCTAACAATCATCTGAATTTATTTCTCTGAAGATACTTAGAGAATTATTTCTGCTAATTTGCAAAAATTATTCATGTTATTCAAGAACTTTAAATTCACTCAGTATGAGATCAAAATCATTATTATGCTGAAATAAATTAGTCTAACGACCAGTAAAAGACTTCCATTCAAACAAACAAAACCATTTAAAATCAGAAAATATTGTTCAATGCAGTTTGAAAGAAATTTTTTAAACAACCAAATTTTAATTTTGGTCAAGCAGTGAAAACAAAAACCAAATCGTTAATGACAAAATAACCTTTCATAGAACTACAACATTTATCTTTATTTTTTAATAGATTTGTAAAACTTGTATTTCAAACACTATAAGATTTTACCAATGTGTGTTAGTAAACATAATAAAAAAATAGTGTTCTGATTTGTGTTTTCCATTTCTGTCGATGTAAGTTTGTTGTAAGTTCATGAACGATTTGAACTGCTCTTTCATTTTTAAAATTTCTGTTTCTCATATTTATCGTACAAAAAATTGACGAAAAGCTAAACTTATCGCGATATCTCAATAAAATCTAATATAGGTTTTGGAAAAAATAAAAGAAAATTAGGATGAATTCAAAACAACTGATTGATAACAGAACAAATCAAAAGCACATAGTAGGCAAAATGCAATCATGCAAATTAAAAAAAAGTTTTGATCTAATGAAAATATAGCCAAAAAAATCACAAAAAAAGGAGAAAAAACATACCTTGCTAAAATATGTTCTACCGGTGTTCATACTGCAAAAACTGGATACAAAAACACATCAGGCAAATGATGGTAAACAAAATTAACACCACCGGAAAATCTCCACAATACAGCAAACTTTTCCGTCGCAATCCAACCGCAACACAAGCAGCCCATCTCTAGTCAGACACAACCGATGCCAAACCCTGGTCCAGCAATAGCAGCACATCCTCGGAATGATTCACAAAATCCACTTAAAAGTTTAACCTTTTCGAAAAAATCTAGGTTGCATCCATCGTGCTTCTGTTTTTCTAGGGCGCTCGGCAACTAAATCAAAATCACACTGACATTTCTTCTCTGAGTGAAGTGAGGTCACTCACCGACAGTGTGTCTAGTCCAGGTTTTCATGATAGGAGAGAATTTTGTGAAAAGCATAACTCTCACAAAACCAGATAGAAGCTGTCCAGGAAAAAAAAATATAAAAAAAAAATGAAAACTATAAATTGACGTAAAGCGGCATGATTCAGCCGAAAAAAATGCGTTTTCCAAAGTAAAAAATACACAATAAAATCTGCAAAAATTCATTGCTTATAAGCAAATAGTTTATCACCGTGGGATTGTTTGAAATAAAAACTACTTATGAAAAGCTGAAGCAACCATTAGTAGTAACACTTTCAAATCCCGCAACAAAATTGTACCATACTTACAATGCGGCATTAAAATATTGAAAATTAAAATTTTTACACTTGCCGCTTCCGTTCCAACCAAAAATCCTCCTCGTCGCCATTGAAGTAACCGGTTTATTTAAGGTTTTCCAGTTGATATCGCTTAACATTTTATATTACAACAGGGAAAAGTATTAAAAGGGGATTTCTTGTAGAAATAATAAAACAGGTCCGGTTCGGTTGATTGTCAGGTACAAAGAGACAGATTCTTTTATTCAGCTCATTATACAGAACTTCGCCAGCGAAGTTCTTCTCTTCTCAAACATACAGAGTTCCCAGAATGGGATTTGCCTTAAGTGTCGAATGTCTATTTAGCGGATACTATAACCACAGACAAACAGACAGGACACTCTGAAGAAAATCTGGTCAATTTTTCGCAAAGCGATTACACTGCCATCTATTGCCGACATTGCCTACCAATCAATTTCGATAATGAAAATGATCATGGTTACCTTTGACAATTTGGCGTTTTGTTTTGAAGAGTAAACAACCGTTTTATCATTTTCAGAACAGTATCTTGTTATTTAATCCAAGGTGGGTATATATTCAGGAGGTGTTCCCGAATAACGAATTCCCGAATCAGCCATTTTGGCTATGTAGGCTATGCAACTATACGGAACTCATGAAGTTTGTTTACCAACAAACCCCAGAAAAGCTGAGCAAAAAATAAACAAACTCATTGAGAGCCCCGCTCACTCCTCGCCTACTTACTATGAAAGTCGGAGAACCTAGTGTATCTAAGAACCTTGATTTAATCTGTATGTAGTGAAATGATTATGTTTATTTTTTTTAATATAGCAGCAGCAATAAACAGTGACTAATGGCTGCAAACCAGACCACGGCAAGCTTACAACCCTTCTTTTCTGAAGGGTAGCTAATTTTTGACGGTTATTCTCTGCTGGATTTAGATGAGGATGATTCATAATTCGAAAATGATAATTATACGTTTTAATGAAGAATTTTCAAAAACAACTCTGTGGAATTCCAGCTTGGTCCTGCCACAGTGATGCTCGTTGATCTGTCGGGAGTGGAGAGTGTTGACAAATTGTAACGGAGATCAAAACTGCAATTTATTAGTTTGTTCTCATTTCAAGTCCTTGAGATAGCCAAGTATTCAAATATTTAAGGATTATTAGAAGAAACTATGTTGTAGGTACCTAATTTTTTAATACGATTTATAGATTTCCCAAAAAACAAAAAAAAAACAAATAACTGCAACATTTTCATCCAACAATTTTTTTCCGACGTTTTTTTAGTAATATTTTTTATATAAATTTTTAAAATCTACAAAAATTTACATAAATTTATAAAAGATATGCTTCGAAAATCCTGAACGCTTTGCACAGAGAAACAAACTTTGAACTGTGCTCCATGCAGGACACAGGGGGGCACTTCTCGGAAGCTGGGACACTTCTAGGAAGCTGGGACACTTCTAGAAAACTTCACGATGTATGTCGTTTTCCGAATAATTTGCCGTGTCAACCTCTGAAAGCCGAACTCCAAGGTTCAACTTGGGTATGTTGGATTCACAGGCTGGATTCATGTCTTCTGAAAGAATTTTGCAGCTGATCAGACTCTCAGAATTAAATTACTACTAAGATACTACCTGCTTGTTTGCCTAGAAAACTACTGTTTCTTTTCAACAGCTTTTGCAATCCATGATCGATCTTAGCTTTCCGCCATGTAGAATCACTGTTCAGGCACCATCAAAAGTTCCAATAACCGGATATCGCCATGTAAGTTACAAAAGAGTTTAGAATTCCTATCCCCTTTTTTTTGCAGTTCACTAGGTTTCGGGTTGTCAAAGTAAACAAACAAAACCGCAAGGGCTACTACCATGATGAAAAATTATGATTTCTCTTTAATTGAAGCAGCGCTACCTGGTGGCGACATTGCCTAGCTCAGAAGTCGTTTTGCGAAGAATGAAAATAGAGTGTCCTGTCTGTTTGTCTGTGCTATAACATTATGTCCGAAGAACTTGTTAACTTGGCTGGAAATTAACACATATCTTGTTATAAAAATTTAAACTTATAACGCTCGGATTCGAAAAATCAGAACTGCTAGAGAAAATATTATCTATTGTTTACCGAGATTTGGTGCACTTAAGTTATTATAAATCAGATTAAATTTCATCGATCAAAAATCATCAGCAAGTTTATTCAGTTCATTCAGTTTTTTTTAATCAGTATAGTCTATGGAGCCACCACTAAATTAATATAACCTCAGCATATAAATACTCTTCTGGAACTTTAACAATATTCACTTCTCAAGCAAAACAAAATTTTCAACAGCAATGAAGTATTATCCTGCAGATTTAACAGAAATTGACATGCACGAAATATCCGAGAATACAATATTCCAAGTCATATGAAAAAAATGAGTAAACGCTCAAGATCTATTTCGAGTTGACAGAGTCAAGTACCTACATCAGCTAAACTTTTCATACGTAGTCTGCACACTGAGCATATTGAACCCTCATTCGTCCCTGAAATTTTTACTCGTTACAGACCCTGGATTGTAAATTTGACACTCCTGACTAACACCAATATCTATACCTCTCCTGTTTCAAACTCGCAAGAGCCTCGCCAGAAGAATCGATACGATTCTACTGGTGAGTTGAATTGCCTCTCTTCCCAATAATGTTCACTGGTTGACAGCCAGTAATGATCACTCCAGAACCTGTTCTTACTATAGCTGATATCAATTTGCTTGGCAGAAGATTTCTGTACGAAATTCCTGCCCTTTTGTCACGTGTCAGTACACTTCCAAAGTGAAAAATTTGTCTCCACTCATCAGTCATCGAGAATTGTCCTTCAAAGTGAATCGTTTTACGAAACAGCTTTCTGCATTTTTCCTCTCTAAGGACTGTATCGAAAACTCTTTAACTACATTTTTCTGTGAATAAAATTGAAATAAGTTTATTATCTAATTTTTCCTTTTCGGTTTATTGAAGATCATTATTATTAAAAACAATATCATAGTTTACAAAAGTAAAAAAAAATGTTCTGAAGAATGATTGCACTTTTGATGAAATGCCTTCCATCAGATTCTGCACAGTAGCTTTTGTGTATTTCCTAGATGCTGCCTTCTTTTTTTTCTCGGATTTTTCCATGCTTTGAGAAATTGTCCCCTTTTTCCTAAAGATCCTTTTCACAATCGCCCAGTATCGTTCAATCGGTTGAAGATCTAGACAATTTGGTGGATCGATGTTTTCTAGACGAATCGGTTGTTGTTGTCTGAAAATCACTGCAGTGAAGGCTTGGTGTAATGTACAAATGCCAAATTTGACCAGAAGAGAGGGGGATACTGATGCTTTTTATAGAGGGACAGCATTCTTTTTTTTTCAAGCGTTCATCTTAGTAAGCTTGAACATTTATTAGCATAGCATAGCATAGCATAGCAAAGCATAGCATAGGGTGACTACACACATCTAGCATTGGCTGATACACGAGGTACAACTATTAATCAAGCCCAACACAAGATGCCAAAATGAGTACCTGGATTCAATACTCATTTCAAGTGTTGTTATTGAGAATCAGTGTGGTACCACAATGCACACCGTGGCACGTCAATGTAATCATATAGGGGAGATGAGTGCATAACGAGCACCCGAGGCATAATGAGAACTACGCTTTTCTACGAAAGTGCGTATTTTCTTAAATAAATTTTCATGAGGATTTGTTTCGTACTTCCTATAGTATTAATTTTTCACAGAAAAAGGAATCTCCTTATCATCTTTACAGAGATATTTAAAATAAACTAGCTTGGTTCTAAAGTTACGAAAATATTATAATTTTTGAGCACCACGAAATAAGCTCTTATGATCTTAAAATAACCTTGATCAATAATGTACGCACTGCAACATGATGTACACATTGTTTCTCAATTTTTACCATCATAAAATTTTTGATTTTTCACTTTTATCAATTTTAAAACACGTTTTTACTTAAATTTGTTGACTAGGGGTATATAGAGCACCATATTATCGAGGCATAATGAGCATTTTCTACCGTAGAATCTAGCAGCGAATTAAAATTGATTTAAAGCGCCACACCTTGACTAGTTTTCATCCGACAATTTAGCCTATTGGTAAGGTGTCGGAGAGGTAATCAAAAGACTAGAGTTAGATTTCTGTTCGAGGTGATTTTTTTTCCATTCACAATTCATGATCGATTTTTTTATTGTTACATTATACGGCTAGTAGCATCATCCTCCGAACAAAGCACTTAATGTATGAGCGTGCGTGAATTGTTTGTATTCTACAAACAGACCTAGATTATTTTGTTATTGCTTTGTTTGATGAATCTACGACTCACCTGACTTCATCGAATTGAATTCGCTGCTAGATTCCCCGGCAAAAACGTACATCTTGCTCTGATTAATGGTGCTCATACTGCCTCAGGGGGGGTTCTCATTATGCCTCCACAGTGGCTGGTTTTCAGCTTTTGGCAATTTTTTTTTAAATGCATTTTTTAACGTTTTCATCTAGTTTTTCACGTTTCAGCCCGTTAGGGAATAGGCTTTTCAAGTGTCTGAACACGAAACAATAATGTAACCTCCATATTATAGCTATTTTCTATGGTTAAATAACCGTTTTCCTTAAGGTGGCCATTATGCCCCCATCTCCCCTAGGGATAGTCTGGACAGCTAAATGAACTTTTCAGGTGCAGAGAACTCATACGACCCTACATATAAAGATGCTGTTTCAGACAGGAAAGGGAAAGGTTATTCGTTTTGTTGGAAAATCCTACTTGGCAGATAGGATTGATGAATAAGGAAAAGTAATGTAGTTTAAACTTACGAAAGTATTCAACACTTCTTCGAAATGAACCTAAATTGAATGGACAGTTCTCACCATAAAACGACCATTACTGCGCCAACAGGGACTGGGATACATCCAGAGAAAACTTGTAAGCGATTAACTGCTGCCGAATCTGCCATGATTTTGAATTAGGCTTCTCCGAAAAGCTCTTCCGGCCATATTCCATTTCGTACGTTATTCAATCCGGAAAATTCAGGTCCACACGATTCGATTCACTTCACTTTTAATGTTAATTTTAGAAAATTTTCTCTATTTTTAATTTTGCTGCTGAGAAAAACACACCCGCCATCACCACAGCAAAGCCTACTTCTCTCCCTTAGTAAGCTTGAACATTTATTGTACCTTTTATGAATAAAATATTTGATCGCATACCACAGGTACAAATAGCTTGCAATACTAGAACATTCTGCCCAATTTTTTAATGCCATCGTGCTGTCGGCATTATCCACCTCCTCGTCCGTCGATTTCGTGTATAATTGTGGCCCGAGAAGCGTTCCTGAATGACGTAGGTTTCGTCGTCCATTAAGATGCACCTGTTGCTGTTGTCCTGAATCTGTTTTTTTTTATCTGGATTGATTTTAACTTCTAAAAGCCATTCATCCCTCTGAATCCGTACAAATTGATTGCACAACAATTTTTGCTTGCATGTACACAGAAAAAAGTTCACCCGCTTTTGAGTAAACTAGTTTAAAGTTGCTTTTGACATTTCGATACAGTTCAGTTTTGAGCATGTTTAGGCAATAAAGCTTTACAGACAGCATTGTCAGATGTCAAAAGTCACAGATAGTTCATATCTAAAACTCTTGACGAATTTGAATAAATTCTTTCAACTTTCCATAGTTTATGTTTCTATTCGTCTTCGTGAAACTTTACTCGTGCATGGTTCTGACTTTGTTATAACTAAACCTTAGTGCCAGGACTTTGAACTCCTGACCAAAAATGGTCCCTAAGAATCCGAAGCAGGTCACTCAGAGTCAGTCAATGGCTACTCAAAGCTAGAAATAGGTGTAAGTGTAATGCCCGGTTCAAAGTTCAAGTGAAAATGAACGTGAAAACATTTTATAATGTCAACAACTCAAAAACGCGACTGAACTAGCATTTGTAACATGGGGTACAGCATGATGGTGGAAGCGATGGGGAATGGTTGTAAGATAAAATACAGATAGATTACAACTGTGTTTATATCGATTTCTCCGGTTTTCACCGCGGAAATTTCATCATGGCGGGGGAATCAGAATAAAAATAGTTCTATAAGTTTTCACGAGAAGTTAAAATGCGCCTTAAGATGAAAAAGATCACTCAGAGCCAAGGTCCCAGTGAACTCTAATCGGCAGAGAGATAACTCAACTCGCCGGTAGAATCGTACGATCCTTCCGACGAGGTTCATGCGGCAAACATCCGATCGGCCGAGATAAACAGGCCATATGCGTGCCTAGGATGAGGGCCACGAAATAATCGACTATAGATTCAAGAATACGCAACCCAAGGAAACAAACAAACACGATCCAATTTTAGTATTCTTCCTCTCTGCGATCAGATGTTGCAAAATTGAAAGATCCTCACCATCAGAAGAGTCGTTACGATTCTACTTGCGAGTTGAGTTACCTCTCTGCCGAATAATGTTCTCTGAGGTAATACCGGTAATGATCACTCCAGAGCCTGTTCTTGCCGTGGTCTATAGCTGATTGTAATTCTCTTGGTCCTTTTGTTTAGACATTGTTTTATCCTATTTCACGTAACCGAGGGGCTTCTGTTGCTTACCAAAATTATACGGCTTACCATCAGGCACATACTCTCTGGAGCCACCCTTGCTTAGGTTTCTTACACGGCCAATCTAACAGTCGGTCGTTCAAAAACTCCGAAATTTATTTACACTCGACGAAGCTTTCCAGCTGCTCCGGTAAAGGCCTTGACGACGCGACTTACTTTAATCCATGAGTTCCTCGAAGTTTTATCCAAGATTATCAAGAAAGACAGAGAGAATTTTTTTGTTTCGATTATAGTCGTCTTAACATCTTTATGTCATTCGCGACTTATATCAACGATGTAGTTGGCGGACAGTCATTGAAAAACTTATTCGGTACAACTGTGATCGATGTTTACTCATGGGGTCGAACTTATGGACATCGGCTCAGGAAGCAACTGACTTGCCAACTGAGCTACATCACATGCCCTTAAAGAGAGAATGTTCTCTGCTGTATTATACAGTATAAAATTCGTATCTTGGTAATCTCCGATAGCCTGAAAGCTTACTGACTTTATCCGGTTCGAAGGACCGTTTATGGAATAGCTTAATATTTTGAGACACTACAGGCTTCTCATTTATTCCTTTTTCAATTCCCAACAGGTGATAACGAGGACGTCGACGAGTACGTCCCGCCGCCGGCCGTCGTGATGGGCGGACGCGAATCCCGCGGCAAATCCCCGGTTACCCCGTCCTACCGGAGGCCCCCACCGTACGTGTCCCCTTAGAAGCAAGCCCCGGGCGTTGCCGCCGCCGGCAGCCACACCAATAGAAGCATGATGATGGGCAATGGTGGCGGCAGCAACAGCAACAGCAGCAGCATTAGTGCCACAACAACAACGACCACGACGATGACGGCAACGACCAAGACGAAAATCGGGAATGGCGCTGCCGTTCCTCAGCCGCCGCCACTTCCTACCTACAATCAGCCGCCAGCGACGGCGACGGCGGCGTCGGCGGCTGGGTTTTTCCGAGGATCAGCCGCTGTTGGTGGACGACCGATCCTTCGGTAGATTTTAAGTGATGGAAGAGTTTTGGAAAAAAAAAACTAGCACAGGGGTGGTCGTCTTTCGAAAGGATGAACAGTTAAGAGAAGAATTTCGTATTTTTGTAAGAAGTGACAGGAAGGAAGGGAGACGTAAATCAGAATCGGATACTAGCTGAAGTAATCAATTTATAGTCATCAACCGTACGTTAAGACTCGAAGTTATATATGATCATTATTGGCAGATAGCGCTTTTTTTCGTTTTCTTTTTGTTTATCAAAAACCAATGGTGAAATAACACGTTTTTCGTTTATACTTGTACACTAATTGATTCGTAAGCCGACAGTAGAACTTTCCTTTTTTTTCAAACAAGCCAGATAGTTTCAACCTTTTCAATCCCTCGAGGTTGTCTTATAATTTTTCGTGAAAAAATTTACCCCGAGGGAAACGCACAATCAATTATAACGATTAGTTATTAGTTATAACTAGAGTTTGAACCAACCTTTTATTGAAAAAAAAATCAACCCAAGCAGTATAAGAGAGCTTAAAATGATAGAAAATTTATCACATACGAATCAGTTTTTTCCCTAAACAAAAGTAAAACAAAAATACAATCGGCTAGAGGTAGGATTAATATTATTAAAACAAACAAAAAAAAATAAGTATGGATATTTCATCCCGAATTAAGATTTAAAGTCTTCATCGTAAAATATGGATTAAAGTACTAACAAGAAGAAGAGGAAAGAAGAAAAAACACGAGCGGGCTTGTGATTTTATAAATTACATCAAAGCCGACAGTCGCAGCCGACATTTATCAAAAATTCACGCTAAGCTGCTAAATGTTTAGAGCGTAAAGCAACTGCAACTGCATTATTCGATTATCGGGACGAAGAAAAAAAAAACGTGTGTGGGTGAGCGTGCGCGATTAAAAAAAATAATCATTTTGAGTAAATTACACAAAAAAAACAACGGAACACGACTTGCGACGATCGCAAGAGATAAAACTTGTAAAAATTGATCATTATTTCTTAGGAGCATACAACATGTAGGATTATATACAGATATAAATGTAGGCCAAGCGAAAGTAAAGAGAAAAAAACAAATTATTGTGACAAAAAAACACAACAAACTCGTACCCAAATCGAAGGAAAAAAATTGAAATGTACCCTGTACTAAATGGAATGAACTTACTTCAACCCTGTTTTCCTAAAAGCTTTTACAGAACCAAACCGATAAGGGTGTCAAACCTCCAAAATAGAAATCGAATAGAAACCACTTTCGTAAATTTGTAGCACAAGCTAAGATCTCATAGATCCATTTTTGATTTTGTATCTTGGTTTTTTTAATTGAAAATCTCTTATTTGTTGAATTACAGTCTTGGTCAAATTCGAAAAAGCAAGTTAAAAAAATTTCCATTAACAAAAAATGAAAGTTTGAGCTACATTAAAAATCAATCTCCAATGCAACTTTAATTTTATTTTTCATAAAATTTCTCAACACTCGCAACAAACTGCCATATTTTGTGAGAAGAAAGATTTAAACGTTTGTCAATGCTCGATTCTCGAATATCGTTTTCTATTTATCCCTAATTTTGGAAGTTTTTCCCGAGAACATTTGGAGTAAATCGAGATAAGATTTCCCCGGGCATCGAATTTACCCCCTCAAGCAGGACCACGCCAAATAAAAATAAAGCATTTAACAAACACAACCATTGGTTTCCATACATTGTAAACGTAAATATCAAGAATAAATAAGCACATCCATTTGAAGAAAAAAAAACAACAACGATTTTACAGCTGAAAAAATAGGGAAAACAATCAGATCCATTTACGAATTTGAAAATGGGAAAACAGTCAAGTGTTTGGTCATAGATTTGCTTTTTCTGTGAAATAATTCAGAAAAAAATCTTATAAAACATATTTTCAATCGACGTAAGGATATTGTCTTATTTAATTTAGAACTCTATTCGAAAAAAAACCTATGTATTTTGAGATAACGTGAAGGCAGAAAACTTTGTTCTTTTGTTTCGATATTCACGATAAAAATAAAAATTATTTAAGTCAAAACAACTTACTCATCTGTACAGCTGTTTCGTTTAGATGTATTATTGGATCATTATTACGCAAATGCAAAACAAAAAACGCCCATATTTCAAATAACACACGTGTAGAAACAAGAAGAAAAAAAACAAAACTTAAGCGAATATACAATTACGTACGTACTTTAAGTATACTCTCTGCACCGACGAAGCTTATTCGATCTCTTTGTACTGCTAACATCCCTCTGAATTTTTCTAGACCCCCAATCAGGAGAGAGAAAAAGTGAAAGTAAAAGGAAGCCCGAACCAAAAATCTTACTGACTACCTATATTATAGAAAAGAATAAAAATCAACCTTCCAGACTGATCAAAACAACCCAAAACACTCACAAACAACAAGCACTTTCAACTTGAATCAATCTTAAACAAAAAAAAAAACAACTAAAGCAGGAAACTTTTCAAACCATACTTGAACAGCAAAAAATGATATGAAACGAATGTCTAACCAAAAAAAACAGTGTCCACCATGTGTCTAAAATAGAAAACAAAATGTTAAATTAATGAAAATAAAATCACATCCAGAAACACACACAAAAGAAAAGAAAAACGGAAAGCAAATGCCAGAATAGAACGATTAAAATAGAAAAAAAAACAATGACTCAAAACATTAGCGAGAAACTTTACAACAAGCTGCTGTATTAAGATGGGAAATAGTTTATACTCAAGCACTGATAGAGAAATATACATGAGAAAAAAAAACTAAAGTATAAATCAATTGAAGAAAAAGCCAAGACAAATGTCTTCGTCAAATGCCATATAAAAGTTTCACACGAGTCGTTCAAGAAAGAGATAAAATAGTAAATGCACACATACAGTCAAACAAAGCGAACTAGGTACCTAGTTTATAGTTAAGGGTCAATAGAGAATCTCCCGAAAACGGACAGCTCCGAACGAATGAAACTCACGAAACGTAAACACAACCAAGAGGGGAAGTTTGGAAGGCAGAGGAAGGCAAAGAGTAGAAAAAAAACGACGAGATCGGACGGGATTAGTACTAAGTATGCCAATAAGAAATCCCGCGAACAGCTTCTTTCAAAAAAGTGACAAAACTGTGCGAAATAAGAGAGAAACGAAATAGAACAGATACCTTTAATGTCCGTTAGTCGGATGTTGAGTGTAAGAAATAAAACAGATACAACCACACACACAAACTCACATGCAGACACAAACTAACGCAAAGAACAGAAATGAGAGGAGGAGAAAAAAAAACAAACGAGTAACCAAATTGTACATTTTTTTAATAAAATATAAGAAAAGTAAATGACTGTGTTTTTATTACATTTTAAGAAACTCCTTTTTTTTATTTCTATCGAAAATCCTCAAAACGGCCTTAATTTCTGCTGTTCACCTTTCATCGTTTTAAAATAAGTGCTGATAGATTGAAGTTATTCATTCTTGGGTGATTCTCGATTTAATGTCGCTTTCAAACTAATTTTCTATCAAAGAGTGGCTCCAGAGAGTACATCATATGTAAATCAAGTCCTGCCAGAAAACGATCTTTACAAAACAGAGCGATTTAAATTATCATTGAAGTGTAAGAAATATTATCATCTCTTGGCTTTGCTAATTAAACTTTTTGCAAAGTTAAACAAAAAATTCCAACAAACAATTATAGGAAACTCATAAAATATCTGTTTTGAATATCTGTCAACTCGTTCCGCGAGCATTTTTTCAGGTGGTTTTAATTCGCTTTTTCTCATAATAATTTCATATAAAAAGATCAGTTTTCAATTAAATTTCAAGAAGCTGTAGTTACAGTATTGGACAATACAACTGAAACTATTTTCACAACTTTATTAAATCAACTATATACACCATTCAAAACATTAAAGAACCAAGTTGGCCTTGCTCGAATACGGACGCATATTTTTCCGCGGTCCCTATTTGTTTCGTAAATCCTCGAAATAATGAAGTTTTACTTATTCGAACAGTGCTGTGAAATGTTTTACGAAATCAATCAATCCCCGACCGGAAGTATTAACGTTCATGGCTTCGACGGCCAAAGAAATCAATTCTTGCTGGTACATTTGTGTTATTCTGAGGACGAAATGCACGTTTGAGTTTGTGAAGAAAAAGGTTTTTTTTTCAATACTGGCTCGAGTAAGGCTGTTTTATTTTTCGCGTCGCGTTCTGCTAACCTGAGGACAACATAGACATTTGAATTTGTGAAGAAAAGTGTTTTATTTTTCAAAACTGGTTCGATTAAAAAGATGCATTTGTCTATGCAACTTGCAAATGCAACTTGTGCATTTGTCTAAGCCAAGAGGAAGAGGCGTATTCAGATTTTGGGAATTGTGAAGAATCGATGATTAATTTGAAACAAACATTCAATTGAAGTTATTTTGTTCTGGTGGTAAAGAGGGAAGAACTACATATTATACAATGTGTTTCATAAACTTTGTAAGTTTGTGTTTAGCGTCAGCGAAGAACCAACAAAGAAAAAGAAATTAAAGGGACGACAGCGTCGCTGACCGTTTTTACGCAGATTGCTTTGATTTCTTCAAGAGGAAAGCAAAATGTTGAGGAAGAAATTTAGTTCAACAAAGGAATCAGCTAAGTAGATCTTGAAGCATTCGTTTCATGTTTATATATTCACTAGCTGACCCGGTGTGCTTTGCTACACCCTTCAAAATCAAATGATATTTTCAGAAATTATTCAAATTCTTATTTTTTTGTTGGCATAATTTTTATTCATATTTTAACATAATTCATAAGCAACCGCAATAAAATGAGAGCTGCAGCTGGAGTTTCGAATTGCAACACAAAGATAACTTAAACTCATATTCTGAATCTGGATCTTTAAATTTGTGTTAATGATCGGATAATTTCAATCTGTTTCTTTAAGCTTCGCCCTAAAAAAGGAGGGTCTCAAATTAATCGTACCCAAACAATCTAACTTATAAAATATGGTTGTTTTTGCTTGATATGTTCTGGATTTATGCTAAAAAACTGATAAGAGAGCCCCCTCCCCCCTGTCCTTCCCTCCACCCCCTGCTGAATGGAGATCGTGATCTTCAATAATCAAACCCCTTTTTTCGTTCCCAAAAATCCTCTTGTATGGAGTGCTGCCGCATGGAGTGCTGCCTGCCCTACGTACCAGAGACAACTGAAATGGACGAAGCAGAAAACGGACTACTCAACGTAGCAACTAGCAGTACCAGTCGAATCTCCTGGTCTCCCAGGTAATGTGAGAACGAGTATATGTTTAGTCGAAGCCTCAGATTCCGCACCTTCCCTAAATGACCCTCAATTGCAGCTGCGGGGTTCGAGTGCGAGCACATCCACCCGAGCCAGCACTCACTCTCCAACATCTAACGACCACGATACCCCAGCCCCGGACACTCCATCCTCGCCGAAATCTGCACCACCCGCTAACGGCCGAATCCAATCGAGTTCCATCAGTTTCTATTACCAGAATGTACGAGGACTCCGAACGAAGGTAGAGGAGTTCCTGTTGGCAATCGGTGACGATGAATATGACGTCATCGTTCTGACCGAAACGTGGCTTTGTGACTACATCAGCTCGCAACAACTCTTCGGCCACGAATATTCCGTTTTTCGCAACGATAGAGACGCAATATCCACCGGGAAGAAACTTGGTGGAGGAGTTTTGATAGCTGTCTCCAATAGGCTGATCTCACAACTTGTAGTAACTCACGCTACCGGTCTCGAACAGCTGTGGGTGAAAATCGACGGCAAGCAACAGAACATCTGGGTAGGTGTCGTTTACTTAAGCCCTGATATTTCTAACTTAGAATCGCCTATGAGTTTGCATTTAGATACGTTGACGTCTGTAGTGAATTCCATGAATGAACACGATGCTCACGTTATGTTTGGTGATTATAACCAGCCTAACCTAGTATGGAATGCGCATCCCGATGGGTTTATGTACTCAGATCCAACAAAATCTACATTTTCGCACGCAAGTACTCTTTTGCTTGACAGTATTTCGATGATTGATTTTCTCCAAGTTAACTCGATCAGAAACTACAGTGGTCGTATTCTAGATCTGATTTTTGCTAACTGTATCGCATCTGAAAACTTGCAATTGTGGCGCGCTGCAGAATCTCTGGTACCGGAAGATAGATACCATCCCGCGATTTCCGGGAAAATTGCCATTCGCCCTCCTGTTACTTTCTTCGAGCCGACGTTGGACCTTCCACTGAATTTTAACAAGGCAGATTTTATTGCATTGAATAATCTGCTTCAATCAATCGATTGGGACTTTTTACAAAACGCCGACTGCATTGACTCTGCGGTTTTATGGTTCACGACGGTAATTAATGAACTCTTCCGTGACACAGTCCCCACCCGCCGCCCTCGTCCTAAGCCACCCTGGTCGAACCACCATCTTAGGACACTCAAACGCATGCGCGCTTCTGCTTTGAGACTTTTCTCGAACCATCGTAACCCGGAAACAAAACGTGCTTTCGCAAGAGCAAGCAACGAGTACAGAAGATACAATCGGGTGCTCTACGCGAAATATTTGACTTTTAAGCAACAAAGTCTGAGGGAAAATCCTAAGAGTTTCTGGAGCTTCGTTAACGAAAAAAAGAAAGAATCTGGGCTCCCATCGAAAATGTACCTTAATAATCAAATAGCCGATTCTGCCTTTGCTCAATGTAAGCTTTTTGCCGAGCATTTTTCGAGTGTCTTTGTTGAATCTGACATCGGACATGTGCAACTAGACAAAGTGCTTGAAACTGTTCCTTCTGGAGCCGTTAACATGACGCTACCCATTTACACTGAAAATGACATCTGCACTGCAATCGCCAAAATGAAATCCTCTGCATCACCGGGCCCGGACGGAATACCAACTCTGGTGCTTAAAAGATGTGCAAAAAATTTATGTAGACCACTGACTTACTTAATCAATCTATCTCTGTCGACTGCCTGCTGCCCGACCCTTTGGAAAAAAATCAGTCATGTTTCCCGCATTCAAAAAAGGAAACAAGCAGGACATAACGAACTACAGGGAAGTAACTTCGTTATGTGCAGGATCAAAACTCCTTGAAATTCTTGTATCAAAGGACTTAATGTACAAAGCAAAGACTTACATATCAGTTGACCAGCATGGGTTTTTCCCCGGAAGATCAATTAGCACAAATCTAACGCACTTTATATCTTTTTCTCTAAAATGCATCGAAAAAGGTTATCAAATCGATACCATTTACACCGATTTGAAAGCAGCTTTCGACCGCGTCAACCACAAGATTTTGCTAGCTAAGCTAGACAAATTAGGTGTAGCAGACGTTATAGTAAAGTGGATGGAATCATACCTAACCGACAGAAGAGTATCAGTGAAAATTGGGTCTCATGAATCTAAGGAATTCCAGAACAACTCAGGCGTACCACAGGGGAGCAACCTTGGCCCGCTTCTTTTCTCTATTTTCTTCAACGATATCCTGTTAGCACTCCCCGAAGAGTGTCGGCTGGCATATGCTGATGACCTCAAAATCTATAGCAAGATAAAAACGAGCACCGACTGTCAGGACTTACAACGTTATATTAACAAATTCAGCGATTGGTGTTACATGAACTGCCTAGCTATCAGTATTCCAAAATGTGCTATCATTTCCTTCAGCCGCAAGACTAATACCATCAGCTGGCCCTACAACATATCTGGGTCACCTATTGAACGCTGCACCATCCCATGTCAAATTTGGTTTTATTTGCTTTGTAAAGTCTTGAGTTATGCATAAACTTGAGAGGAATAATTTGCCCGATTATTTCTCGAGTTATGCAAAAAAATTGTATGGAAGCCCCTTTTCCCTCTTTCTATCTTTCCGCTGAAAAAGGTGGGGCTTCAATTTAACATAAAAACATTTCTCGTATCCAAATACCCTCACATGCCAAATATGGTTCAATATGCTCGATCAGCTCTCTAATAATACTGAAAATTGTAAGGGAGACCTCTTCTCCCCCTTTTCATCCACCTCTTTGAAGGAGTGAGGGATACCAAATATTCATAGAAGAATTTCTCGTACCCAAATATCGATCCATGCCAAATTTGGTTCCATTTGCTGTTGTAGTTCTTGAGTTATGCAATAAAAATTGTATGAAACTTCCCTCCCTCTTTCCTTTCTCCCCGCTGGAAGAAGGAAGGGGTCTCAAACAATCATAAGAACATGTCACGTTCCCAAATACCTGCCCATGCAAAATTTGGTTCCATTTGCTTAATTAGTTTTTGAGTTATGTCAAATTAAAAAGAGGCCCCCTCCCCCCATTATTTTTCCCTACTGTGAAGAAGGAGGGGTCTCAAATAACCATAGAAATATTTTTCGTATCCAAATACATTCCTATGCCAAATTTGGTTCCATTTGCTTTATTAGTTTTTGAGCTATGTAAAAAAATATGAAAGAGGCCCCTCCCCCTTTCAACTGGAAAGAGGGAGGGGTCTCAAATAATCACTGAAATATTTTTCATATCAAAATACCTTCCCATGCCAAATTTAGTTCCAATATCTTGATTAGTTTTCGAGTTATATAAAAAATTGTAATGAAGCCCCCCTCCCCCCTTCCTATCACCCCACTGGGAGGAGAGAGGGGTACCTTATATTCATAGAAATATTCCCCGTCCCCAAATAACACCCCATGTCAAATTTGATACCATTTGCTTGGTTGGATCTCGAGTTATGCAAAAAATTGTCTTTTGTTTGGGAGGCCCCTCCCCCCCTTACTGTTAGGGGGAGGGGTCCCAAATCATAATAGGAACCTTCCCCGGCCTCCAATACTCCTGCCTGCTAAGTTTCACGTAAATCGGTTCAGTAGTTTCTGAGTCTATAGGGAACAGACAGACAGACAGACAGACAGAAATTCATTTTTATATATAACTAGCAGACCCGGTAAACTTCGTCTTACCATGTTCAATTTGGCGTCCATTTTCTATGTTTCCTAGTTTTCTTTACATTTCCCTTCTTTCCTTTTACTCGAATCGTCCCGCTCAATTCTATCAAAATTAAACCAAAGAATTTAAACTCAACGGGTCTTTTAAAATCCAATTTTTGTAACTTGTTAAATAAATAACTGTATGTTGATAATATGTATGTTTCATTTGCTGTATTCCATTCAGTAGATTTATTTCGTTTTGTTATATTGTGTTTAATATCGGGACAATTTTTGGAGTATTTGCCGAATATTTTGCCTAACGCAGCGCTTTCAGCTCCCAATTACCTTTGGATGGTGTATTTTTTAGAACTGTAGAAATGAAACACATAAGAAAAGATTTTTTACTAACCATTTTCAAACAGCTTATTATTCACCATTCTCATGCTTCGAAGCAGTTTGAATTAAAATCCATATTTTCACCATATTTTCCAAAAAGTTTCGCCTGATACTTAAGTTATAGACTTTACACATTTCAACTTAAAGTGTTCCCAACAGCACTTGTCATGGCATGAAATCTGATGATTTTGTGTATTGCTAATTCCTTTTTTTTATTCAAGCAAAAAATGCAAATGAATTCCTTTGAATTTTAACTCAATGAATCAAAGAAACGATTCGCTTTGAAAAGAGGAAAACATATGTTTAGATATATTCACCCATTATTTTAAAGATTTTAATTGAAGCAGTTTTGATTTGAAAATTTCCTGAACATTGTTGGTGGTGATCTGCGATTTCATTTAGGATTATGTTATATTTTTAAGATTCAATAACATTTAATTGATAAGCAGATTTTTTTTAAAAAAATTAATAGATTGAAGATAAATGATCTGTTCAGGCTACGATGGTTTCATGAGTTCATTTTATTTCCTGGAAATTATCATATAAACAAAACCTTAATAAAAATTATGTGTCTTTTTTACTTTAAATCTTAATTTCAAAAATGAAACACCTTTCAAATCCTAACGAATATCACCACAGTTCAACTTTCATATGCTCTGGAAAAAGTAATATTTTCAAAAAAAATATTAGTTATGTTGACAAAAAGAAATATTGAAGTATAAATTTGTCCCATTTATTGGGGCAAGTGAAAATACATAGGTCTTTTTACATGCGTCAGTGAAAAGACTTTAAAATTAATTTAATACTTGTTCTTGTTTGTCTGTTTTATCAACTTTCATTGATATATCCTAAGTTTTTCTCCGGAATAAATTAGAGCTTGGTACTTCAATTTCACTGAATGCTGTTCAACCAAAAGACCTTGATTTACAAAGACCTTTATAATAATTTTGAATATAAGCTTCAGATTCAACACTCGGGATATCCTTTCTGGCCATGACGATAAAATTCTTAAATTGTAGATGTTTCATAGCTAAATTGCGCGTTTTCACTTATTACACCTAAGAAATTACAGGAATTAATAATATTTTTAACACTATCAGGTCATATTAAAAGTTCATCATAAAAATCTGCTGCCCCTGGAATATCAATCACGAAAAAACTTTTCAACAAAAAAGTGAATCAAAAGTCTTTTCTATATAGCAAAAATATGAAAAACAAAAATACACTTTTCATGTTAAGTTTGTACTTGAATTGTGTGTAAACAAACAGTAAACGTGTAAACAGTTTTTTGATGAATGATTTTAAAAAAGGAGTTAAGTTTATTTAATCAATTTTTTTTGGGCCAAACAATTTTTAGATGAAGAAATAATGTATACATTTTTTGTAAAATTGGATAGTTTGCACTTGCTCTAGTTTACTTTCTTAATTGAAAATTCTTCCGGAAAATTCATGTCCTCACTTTTTGTTATTAAAAAGAAGATTATTTTATTGATAACTTCAATTTACGTTTGCGAAAAAATCAAATAGTTCATTCGGCCTTTGAAAACTTCAATCCTATCTAATCTATTTCAAAGAACAGACTCTGGTTGAGAGATCGAATGACCAAGTTGGTTAAAATCCTGTATAAATAAACAAAATAGAATAGAATAGACTCTTGTTCAGTTAATGTGTCTAGCGTTCTAGGCGTATTGGATTATGCGAAATTGAACGTAAAGCTTCCCAATTTCTTATTTTCAAACGTCCGCAAAGTGTCAAACATTATTTCATATTTATCTTTACCAAATTCATATTTTTTGGACATCAATTTACTACTTAAATTAACACGAATTAAAAATGATTTTAATATTTGAAATCGTTTATGTGGTTTTGATTCGATCGATAAAATATCAATCCGTGTCACATCTAGGCGTCATTTATTACCATGTGCTGTGAACAAATAAGCAAGAAAAAAAACACATCTAGGTTGCATATCGCCCCACGTGCATAAGAAATATAGGTACTTGGTTGAGAAATAGGCGCCTAATGTTTAAATTTTTCCAGCGATCAATGAACAGTATGCTTTGTTTACTATTATCTTGCATCGACGTTTGCTAGCGACGCCTCGCCCATGGAGACGAAAAACAAACCCCTCGAAGAAAAAAAAATCTCTAAAAATGGAGCTTGACTTTTCAATTTCAGATTTTGGCCAAACAAATATTATATGTTTTATTCGATCAGCAAAATGTCAACCTGAGTCACATCTAGGCGTCATTCATAACCATGTGCTGTAGAAATGAGCTAGGAATCAAGAACAAAAAAAATCACATCAAGGCTTCATATCGCCACCACTTGCATTGAAAAAATGCTTGGTTGAGAAATACGCGCCAATATATTCTCACTGATCAGTGTGCTATGCCATGGTTACTATCTTCTAACGACGTCTGCTCACGACGCCTCGACCTTGGAGACGAAAAACAAACCGCCCAAAGGAAAAAAAATCTCGAAAAAATGGAAGCCATGACTTTTATTTCATTCAAAAAACTACAAATTTAATTATTACGGACAATTGATGCGACTTTCTGTTGTTTTTATTCGATATAAACCGATTCGCATGGCTACAGAATATTCTAAAAATAATTTCATTCGAATCGTTTGGGTCATTTCGGAGGAGTAGTACTACAAACACCGTTACAAGAGAATTTTATATAATAGATTACAGGATGGAGTCCTGGTTTGCTTTTTTTAAAAAGCTTTATTTGTCCATTACACACTTTTACCTTAACAATAATCACTACACAATGTTTTCACTATGAAGGTCGAGGTCCAAGAGAGCGAGCATGTGGACGGCAAGGCCTTTTATGGTGATTAACTGCTGAGCTTGCAGTCTCGCAGGTGCGCTGCTGATGGCTGGCATGTCTCCACGTCAGGTGATCTATACTTGGTCGGGTTCTACCGTAACTCCTCCGGGGGGTGAAAAAGTGGCGTCCTCGACACTTGAATTCTTTGCTGCAATTTTACTTCTTCTATGGCGTGTCCTTTTAGAGAGTCTGTTGGATAAGTCTTTGTAGAAAGTTAACATGAACGTGAAAATGATGATAGCTGAAATGGTCGATAGCGAAAGGCCTCCGAATAAGCTCCAGTTCCAAACATCATTTTTGTACTGTTTGAGGTAGATGTGATCCAGTTTCTGTCGATTCTGGATTGTGTTGTTGTTGATTATCTTTATATCGGGAACATTTGCAAGTTTTCTCTCCACGATTAGGTTATGAAAAGATCCTTGCAAAATTTCTGCTTTCATCCTCAATTCTTTGGATGTAAAGTTTGGTTGGTTGAAGCTGATCGTACAGTTGATGAATGAAACCAATAAATTTCCGCTCACAGTTCTGTTGTCGGGACCACAATTTGTTGACAATAGGTCATTTTTGGCGTTGGTAATGAGAACGGAGTTTTCTGAGACAAATGTTGTCTTTGTTTTGTTATCACTGATGGTTTCGCAATGGGTTTTGGTGCCCATGATCATAGGTAAAATGCATTCATCGGAGAAGGGCTGGATGAATGATGATTGCTGTACGTACTGCAATGGTTCTGTTGTAAGAAATAACTCTTTCCCGTGTTTGATGATGTAGTTGGGACAATTTTTGATTACCGTATTGAAATTGTTTAGCGGGAACAACCGAAAAATCGATGACTCTTTTGGTGATAGTTGTGGTACCTGTAGGATGTACAGAAGGGTGTCTTGAGTGGTTGCTATCTTTGGAGTGACGTAGTTCATCGCTTCTTCTGGTAGATCAGAGTAGACTCCTTGTTCTTCAAGTAGTGTATAGATGAGATGTAAT
Organism: Uranotaenia lowii; assembly: GCF_029784155.1. NCBI lineage: Eukaryota > Metazoa > Arthropoda > Insecta > Diptera > Culicidae > Uranotaenia > Uranotaenia lowii. The sequence continues at coordinate 90,244,726 of NC_073693.1, read as the reverse complement.
TCTGCCATTGACAGAATTCTGCTATTCGCCGTGAGAGTTTTCGATAGAAGTATTGCATCCTGGATATCAGTTAGTAGTTTGTTCAAAGTGTCTATGTTCACGATGGTGGTTATGATGTCGATTTCATTAAGGAGTATTTTGTTGACCTGGGAGTTGACTGCAATTGTGTTGATCGAGTTCGTTAATTGGAGAATGCGATCGTTGATCTGATTGTTGATTTTGACTTGTTGATTGTTTTCGCTGACAAGGTGGTTCAGCGATCCGTTGATGATCCTGAGGTCCTCCGCGTCCGGGCTGCCCGAAATCCATTTCCAGGTTGTTCCGATGATGTCCCATCGCTTCACTCTTTTCGACGGCTTAATTTGATAAAAGTTATTGTATAGTTGTTTAACTTTTTGTTTAATTATTACCGTTAATGGATCAGAGTCTTGTATTTTTTTATATGCAATGTTCGATAGTAGTTGAATTGTTATTTCAATATCTGTTAGATTAATGGGGTGCACAATTTTTATTACCCCTGTTTGAATTTTACATTTGTCGGTTTTTATTAAAAGGATAGGATTTTCATACAGATTTGTAATTTCTAATTCTTGCGTGTGTATAATTTTTAGCAATGTAATGCAATATATAAGGTGAATTAACATTTTGCACTGAGGGAGAGAGGAAAAGATTGAAAAGAAGAAAATTTAGAATGAATTACTGTTATTGCTGCTTTTTTGGGCGTTTGATTTTTCTCTTATGTCTTTTTATACCTTTAGGATTTTTAAACGTTTTTTCTGAAATATGTAATGCTTTAGTTTCTTTTGCTCTAGGTTGGGTTTTCGTTCTAATATTTGGAATAACGTAAACGTTATCACCTTCTGTTAAAATAGGGGGTTCTTCTTTGTTAGAATTTCTCCTTAAGATTTTCTCTTGAGAGTTTTGAATGTTCTTCCTAGCTTCTAGAAACAATCTTTGAGCATCTGCTATAATTCGTGCGGGTTCACTGATATTATTTTGATTGAAGATTAATTCATTGGGTTTGAATTTTGTTGTTGAGTGGACAGAGTCATTATACAAAGCAACGGAAAGTTTGGTTATTGATTTTGTATTCATTCCTGAGTATTTGTGTTTATTTGTATTGAAAATTTCGATTATTGTGGAGTGCGTTCTTTCTACTTGACCGTTGGTCTCTGAACAAGAAGCGTATTCTAATCTTGTGCCTAGGCTAGCTAAAAAGTTTTTAAATTGAATTGACAAAAATGTTGTTTCATGATCTGTGATAATTGTTTCTGGAACGCCAAACAAAGATATGTATTTTCCTAAGGCTTTTTGAACGTCTGTTAGGTTTTTTGACTTGAGGTAGATCATTTGCAAGTGTTTTGAAAAAGAATCTACTAATGAGAGAAAACTGCACCTGTCGATAATAAAAATATCCATATGGATTCTTTGAAAGGGTTTGTTTGTTATTGGTCTAGGGCTGACTTTGATATTAAAAGGCTTTCTTTCATATTTGTGTCGATTACATATGACACATGAGTTGATGATAGCTTTAACCTTGCTATGCATACGTGGGAAAAAGTATGCTCGCTGTAGCTGGTTAACTACTTCAGTTACTCCTCGGTGTGCACGATCGTGTTCTTGGGAGATGATTGTGCATTGCCTTGCTTCTATGGTGACATCTTCTACTTGATGATGGGCTAAAACGAAGTATCCGGATTGGCTGAAATGATTCTTATAGCAAATTTGGATAAGGTTAATAAGGTTTTCTGGGGCGAGAATTGCCATCTGTTTGCCATTATGGTATTTTTTTATAAACTCTGTTATAGATGCTTCATCGTAGTTTTGCATGGCTATTATCGTTCTGCGATAATTTACGAATGGGTATGTGATAGACTCTATGTTATGAGTACCATATCTAAAAATTACTTGATTTCTATAATAGTTCAGTGGACGCTCAGTTGAATTTATGAAATAATCATCCGAAGTGTCAGCCGAATGGACGGTTTCATCGTCGTCCTCTTCTGATTCAGTTGCGTCTTCATTTGAATTCAGGTTAATGTCAATTGGTAGTCTGCTTAAAGCATCAGCAACCACATTCGATTTTCCTTCTCTGTATTTGACAGTGAAGTCATAATTTTCGAGTTCTAAGCGCCAGCGCAAAATTTTAGCATTTTTTTCAGATGTTTTTATGAATGTCAAAGGTTTATGGTCAGTTACTAGAGTAAATTTAGCTCCGTATAGGTAAGGTTTGAATTTATTAATGGCCCAGATTATAGCTAGAGCCTCTTTCTCTATTGTGGCATACCGAGTTTCTGTGTCATTAAGCGTTCTTGATGCAAATGCAATAGGTCTTTCTATATTGTCTTGAGTTTGCGAAAGCACAGCGCCTAATGCGAATCCTGAGGCATCCGTTGTAAGAATAAACGGTAGTTCAAACTGAGGGTAAGTAAGAACTTGATCGGTGGCTATAGTTTGTTTTAGCGTATTAAAAGCCGAAGAAAATTCCTTATCATTTTTATCTATGACTGTGTCTTGTTTTAGGTACTTTGTCATTGGTCTGGTGATTTTAGAGAAATCTTTAATGAATCTTCTATAATAACCTGCCAGGCCTAAAAATTGTTTAATTTCCTTCGCGTTTTTTGGCAAAGGCCAGCCGATAATTTTACTAATTTTCTCAGGATTGGGTTTTATTCCGTCGCTGGAAATAATATGTCCCAAAAATTCCGTTTCTTTCTTTAGGAATTCGCATTTGTCCAGCTGAATTTTGAGGTTGAAGTCAGTCAAACGTTTCAAAACTTTTTCAAGATTTCCCAAATGGTTTTCTAAGTTATAACCGATTGTTATGATATCGTCAAGATATACAAAACAAATTGAGCCTATGTATTCTGCCAAAATGCTATTCATACATTTTTGGAATGTCCCTGGTGCTCCTTTGAGACCAAAAGGCATCCTTGTAAATTGATATACTGCTTTATCAGTAGAGAAAGCAGTCTTCTCCATATGAGCAGGATCCATCGGAATTTGATGAAATCCAGATTTTAAGTCGATTGTTGAAAAATAGACAGATTTACCAAGACTGTCTAGGATTTCTTCAATCTGTGGCATTGGGAATTTATCGTCTATGGTCTTTTCGTTAAGTTTCCTATAATCGATAACTATTCTCACTTTCCTTTTTCCTGATGCATCTACTTTTTTGGGAACTACCCAAATTGGTGATGAATACGGACTGGCGGATGGTTTGATTACCTCATTATCGAGCAATTCTTGAATTTGCTCCTCGACATCCTTTTTGAAATGGTAAGGGTAACGATAGCTTTTTGTATATACCGGTCGATCGTCTATTGTATTTATTCTGTGAGTAATTGCTGTAGTCGCAGAAAGTTTTTCTCCCTGTTTTAAAAGTACAGCTTGATTTTTGTAAATGATGTTAATCAGTTTCTTTTTTTCGAATGCTGATAAATGGGATGTTCTTATCAGGTTTTCTATGTCCTGTTCGGTTAGATCTTTCCGATTATTTGTTAGTATCGGTGTAATTGTGTCAAAATTGTTTACATTTAAATTCAGTTTAGGGAAACATTGAGGTAATTTTTTAGATTTTGTCGTTACATTAATCGTTGACTTCAAATTTTCAGATCTGTACAAACCCGGCTGAATGCAAATATTTTCATCTAATTGTTGAAATGTGGGAACTAACCAATCGCCGTTCTTAGTTGTATTTACGGTGATCGTGTGGTGGGTTTCCTTTTGCTTGGGGAAGTATTTTGAAAAGGGGAAAGTAATATTTAGGAAAGTGATGGTTCCTTTTGGATAGTCGATTTTGGCGTTGCATTGGGCCATGTATTGCGAACCAATGATGCCATCAAAAAAACTATGAAATTCTGATTCGTAAAACGTTTGAGTTGGAAGTTTTGGGCTCAAAACATTTTCGGTCACCTTTTTGTTAATAGTTTTTCTTCCCATCATGTTCCTGATACTAGTGTCTGTAATTTTTATGGTGTTTAGGAAAATACCTGGTCGAATTATGTTTTTATTTGCTCCAGTGTCTAATAGGATATTCAAATTTGAATGTTTGAATTTGCATTTTAAATAGGGTAAATAGTTTAGGGTACTTTTGGTTGAAGTTGGACTGTGCAAAAATTTAAATCTGCATCATCCTCGTCGGATTGTTCGTTTATGTCTCTATCCTCGTTTTCGATTTCTTGATTGTTTATTAATTTTTTATTCAATGTCAATCTACTTCTGATAGATGGGTCTATGTCCATCGGTTGTGGAGGTGGTTGTCTAAATCCGTCGGTCATGGGTGGGGGTGTGCTTTGTTTTTGTGTGTTGAACGATTTTGAATGTGTGCCTTGGTTTCTTTGTTCAAAATCTTTTTTAGGATTTTTTCTGAAGTCCTGACTTCTAATGTTAAGGGCTGCAACCTCCCTTGATTTGAATTTGCATAGGAATGCGTAAGCATCTTCTATGTCTGCAGGTCGGGCTGCCTGAGCATATCCGAAATAGGGTTCACATAGGCCTGCGATAAACGCCGCAAGCGCGTCCTCTTCAATAAAAGCGTTTATAGCCGCCCAATTTTCCTTGTATAAAGGTTTTTGTTTGGCTAATGTTTTGATATTTTGCACAATCTCCTTTATTTTTTGGTGATAATTGGAGATTGATGTTCCCTCTGCCATTTTGCACTGCCATAGTTGGCTTTTATAGGTTGAAAGTTCTTGTCTGTCACCTAGTGCACTTATCAGTATTTCTTTTATTTCAGCAAAGCTTTCGGGGTTGCCAGCGAGGCACAAAATGTCTTTTGCTCGTCCCGTAATTTTATTTGCTATTGCTGTAACGTAGAGTTTAAATTGATTTTGAGTCACTAGTGGCTCAAAATTGTCTAATATTTGCTCAGCAGTAGCGAGCCATGACGATAACTGCTTGCGGTTACCGTCAAAATTCGGGATCATTTTTATAGGATCCGGAATTTTGAATAAGTTTTCCACATTCATGGTGGGAAAACTTAAACTTTGGAACCTTTGGTCCTGTTCCAGTTGTTTATTTCTAAACGTCTCCATCATCAGACGCATGGAGTTCAATTGATCTATAATCTCCTCCATGGTAGTTTTTTCTTGAGAAGGAAATCCGTCTATTGAAAGGTTCGTCAGGTTTGGTAGATTTTTCACCGGAACGTGTGCAAAATCTCCAGACGAATCCGAATCGGTGCTATAATCTGATTCTGTTATGTTAGCAGAATTCAGTAACTCACTGCGGGCTTTCGCTAGTGCGTTTTTTATTTTTCGCTCTTTCGGCATTAATGTTTGCCCGGGGCGCGTTTTTTTTTTTTTTTTTGTTATTCTACACGTTCTCTCAGAACTCGTGTAGAACTGCTGAACTGTGGTTCTCTTAGAACTCCACAGTCTCGCGTGGAGTAGAATTTCTCTTGGAACGATTCTAACTCCGGGCGGTTCGTCACACAATTTATTTTGATGTTAGCCTCTCTTAGAACAACTAAACATCAATCAAAATAATGATCACCGCACAGCGGGAAAATTTTAATATTCTTCACTTAACACTTAGAAAAATGTAAGAAAAAAAAACTTACCCTTGCAATCGTTGGCCGGCGGTACGTTAGGAGTGTCGTGCGGTGGCCCCTCAACTCCAACCTTGGTCAGATGCTTAGTCGCGGAGGCTCTCTTGCGGCTGTTCCTTTCCTTGGAAATTCACTTCACCTATACACTGTTTTTCACTTCACTTACTAACGCACCTACCGTAGGCTGCGCCAATTACAGGATGGAGTCCTGGTTTGCTTTTTTTAAAAAGCTTTATTTGTCCATTACACACTTTTACCTTAACAATAATCACTACACAATGTTTTCACTATGAAGGTCGAGGTCCAAGAGAGCGAGCATGTGGACGGCAAGGCCTTTTATGGTGATTAACTGCTGAGCTTGCAGTCTCGCAGGTGCGCTGCTGATGGCTGGCATGTCTCCACGTCAGGTGATCTATACTTGGTCGGGTTCTACCGTAACTATATATAGAGATATCCATGTAGGAGAAATAAGGGTATGTTGGCCACACGAGGCAAAATGGGCACTGTCAGTTTTGGAGAAAATGCATTTTTTTAGTCTTTTTTCAAAGCACATTATATTTTGGAGCTCATTTCTTGGATTTTCATTTGGTAAATGAATGATATTTTAGAAAATAACATTCAGTTTCGATGTGAAGAAAAATTAATTTTGAAGCAACCTTAAAAAAACAATCATAAGAATATGCATAAAGGCCATCTTTTCTGTTTTGCAACCAGTTATTTTTATAATCGATAGTCACTTACAACTCATACCAGAAGCCTTTTAATATGAAATGGCTACTTTTGAGCAAAAGAAACGTTAATCAAACGAAATACATCAAATTTGGGATAACCTTACCTCGTTCGAATATGTATTTTTGCTATTTATCATATTTTTCAAGTGTCTAACATCCCTCTCTTGCCATCTATGAAATAAGTCTCAAGTATTGACTTTACTTCTTTTTTTAAACGGGGCTTGTCTAGCTCTTATTCCTTGCCCTTATAAAATAGCTTAACTCTATCAAGGGGTGTTAGAGGGGGGTTGGACAGGACATCAGACGATCGGAAGACTGATATACAATGGATTGTGGAATTAAGCCAGCCGGAGTATCTCGGCAAATAGGGAATCATGAGGCGGATATTTCGGTACCATTTCAGGATTCTTAATTTGTTTCGAACAGTTGGAAGGGAGTAAGATGAGTCAAACCTGTCCCAAACAAGTGGTAACGGACCCCTTGGTTGTGCTGCAATTATTGTTGATGAGTTAAGCATGAACAATATTTGAATGTGCAATCGAGACTTCCCGTACCGACTCGGGTCGAAAGACCTATCAGCCACTGGTGGGTTCTCATACATACATACATACATATATACACCATTCAAAACATTAATCCGTAGAAAGTAAAGGTAGGTTAGTTTGGAGAACATGTTTTAAACGAATCTTATTAATGACAATTAAAAGTTTGTTATCGTAGCTTACCAACTGATATACCAGTCGAAACTTATATTACTGCTATCGAAGAGTGGCTCCAGAGAGGAAACCAGACGTTCAGAGCTTCATCAAAAATTGGTGCATTTGACTGGCTTAAACTAGACCAAAAAAAAAGTACCAAACGATTTTCAACTCAAAGTTCGAAAAACTCCTTTAAAACCATTTTGAGGGTTACAGTACTCTGCAAATTTGTTCTGTAAATCTTGTGCTACACCATTTTTTTTTTAAATTGGTTTCAATATAACGGTTGAGCTGCACGAATAAAGTCACTTTTTCCACACCCCTTCTCATATAAACTTTTAACTTTTAACTACAACTCATGTCAAATCCAAATTCCTTCAAAATTTGTTAGTCTATCACTCTATTGCTAAGTTATACATTTATAATTAGCCATTACATTCGTTTATAAAATGCATTATGTATCTGATAAACGAAAATCGTTTAAAGGTGTGATCTATGAGGCCGTTCACTAATTACGTAAGCACATAGGGAGGGGGTGAGTGAGAATTTGCTTAAAATTTTTTTCAATCAGGGTAGGGAGAGTTTCGTCAAACAAATCATCACAGGCATTTTATTCTTATTACGCTCAACTCTTAATAAATCAGTAAATAAACATAAACAAACATAAACACATGACACACTGACAAAAAAAACTTCACGTACCCACATTGGAAATGTTTACACATCAAACATTTCAGGCTAAAAAAAATGGTGTACGATCGATTTAGCATATCTCTCACTCGGGATTTTTTCCAACTTCCTGAATTATCTTGAATTATTAAAGCAAAACATATTTTTCAAAATCGTCGCGATCAGATCAATAGCTTAATCAGTAAACAATTAATATGCATCAAAATCATAAATGTTGAACCACTTTTTCACACCAAATCAATGAAAAGCCTTGATAAACTATGTGTGTACGATCAATTTTGCGATTCATTGTATGTTTATATGCTTAACTTCTTCTACATGTCCTTAACATTTGTCCGCTAATTTGTTGTGCTCGTGGACCAATTTGTATGAAATGCGCCTCAAAATTGTTCGAGTTGTATTCCATTTAAAGTTGATTTTGTAAGGAGTGGCTCCAGAGAGCTGGTCCCACTTCCGGACAAATTTTTTACAGGGCTTGGACTTCCAGATTACTTTCTGGAGCCACTCTTCGATCGTTTGATCATCACACTCTAAATCTAAAGAAACTAATAAAAGCCGTTGGACACATAAAAGCGCGTTGCAAAAAGTTTATTCTATGTTCCTTCAGGAGCAATGAGGTATCAAGTCACTCGGAATGTTTGTGAACAGTTCGATTTGTACTAGGTCTATGCACCCAGTCGTGTAAAAATTATTGTTTTTAAAATTTACCTTCAGAAAAGAGATAGACTTAATAGCAGCACGTTATCCATACGTACTGCATCAAAAGTCAAGGGTGCATATTCAGATCCCGAAATTCAGTCGCGTCACGAAACCAAGTCACTATCACGTACATGCTTTCCGAGCAACTTTTCCGATCAATTATGTGTAGAATTACCACAGAAAACTTGTAAAATATATTGAAGTACGAACAGAAATATTCACCAGTTTACTGAAAAGCGTCTACAAATTTTGTTACTTGTTACTTGCTATACACGATGAACGTAATTATCCTCCAGGAGCATAATTCTAATCTTGAAACTGTAAATCAGACACTTAGATGTTTCTAGAGAAGAAATTTGTCCAAACTAGGCAGTTTTTTCCAAACAATTCAAGTTCGGACAAAAAAGAAACAACATTAATAATCCGGTTATAACATGGCTGATTATTCAACTTTATATAAATTGTAACATTTTTTCGCAGAAAAAAAGAACGTTCCATTCGGTCTCTTCCGGGTAAGAAAATAAATACATTCTACATTCAAAAGTTTTTTTTTTCAGATTTAAACTAAACAGAAACAAAACAGCGTTCCAAGGGACCATTACTGCACCTGTCTTGCTTGAGGATTAGAATCCCTATCATACAACATTGTACACGTACGGTATATTTCCCTGAATGCGCGCACTTTGCCTGAGGAAGATTGCATTCGGCAGACTACTGCTACAGATGGCCAGCACCGTAACCTGAGATAGCTCCTCACTGGACAGCGATTGCAGCAGGTAAACGTTGTTGTTCTTATCCACTCCCCGAACGATACCTGTGATTTTGAAAAAGATTGATTTAATTACAGTCATTTTAAGGAAAATATGTTAACTTACCAATTCCCAAACATTCGTACAGTCCTCCATCCACCTTCCGACACAGATAGACCAGGGTGGCATTCAGTACTGCGGGAAGCTGTTCGTCGGCCAGTTTGGTGTCCTCCCGGGTAATAAGGATCTGTAGCTTACTGATAGGAGCGCAGAATGGGCGTACCTCGTTGAACCACTCGCTGGAGCTGTCGTTCAGGATGTTAGCCAAATTGGAAAGTAACGCCACATTGCGGCGCTTCGGTGCATTCAGGGCGAATCCTCTTCGATTGAAGCACACCTCCAACTGGTAATGCCGAAACGAAACCGATGCTTTTTGACGTGGCAGTTCACTTTCCAAAATTTGAAACTGATACTGATTGATGAAGCTTGGTGTAAGTGGGTTTTTGAAGTTTGGTATCGGAAGTGTTTTGTTTGAGCAGACAAGTTGAATGGCATCGGTAGGGGAAAAGAGTTTGAAAATGGCCGCCATCAACTCTTCCCCGAAACCCGTAACGTATCCCATGGTATTGATAACCCAGGGCACATCTTTGTGGTGTTGGTTACAGTACTGAACCATTTGTCGGACGTTTTGTATGTAGAAAATTGGGGAGGAAACAACGTCCAGACTACCGAACAGAAGACACTTTAATGGTTTTATTGGATCAAAAGATGTTACTCCTAGAAGTGGCTTATTCAATAGAGTGGCACTCATCGTTTCTGGAATATGTTGAATAGGTTGACCGATGTCCAGATCTATCAGTAGAATCTTTTTGTGCTTGCTTATATGTTTGTTGATGAGGTATTGACACAGAGTAGACTTTCCTGCTCCCTTGCCTCCCGTAACGATGATCTTACTGTTCTTGTCCATTCCGATTTTATCCCATTCAGCATCACTTTGGAATGGAGCCGTTGATTTGCCTGCTTCGTCAGTAATAAACTCAACATTCAAAAGATATTCCGTAGTGTAGAAAGAACTCCTTTTCATGTATTCTACTCTTGGAAACAAATGATCCTCCGGCATGTACCTCTCTACCACAGTAATTTTTCGATTGTTACAATCGGCTTGCAGCAAAATCAAAACTGAGTTCTTCGAATCAAACTGCTGAACCAATTCCCGCAAATCACAGTCAGCAAAGTGTTTTCCAACCCTTCCGATCACCGACTCCAGCTGCTTCCGACAGTCTTCTCTCTCGCTGCGCTCCTCGAACCTTGGTGTGAGATTTAAGCTTTGATAGCCCCGGGCAGCAAAGACCTGCCGACATTCGCCACGCCTTAGCCGATAACCCATCACTTCCAGCTCACCAATCAGTGGCTGGATCGTTAGGTAACCGCTCATGTACAGTGGTTTCCGCAGAACCATCAGAGATATTCGTAGGTCTATGGAATTGTAAAAATGGCAGTCTTTCTTTAGTGGTGACTCGGTTGTTTCGGATTCAGCACACATAGGTTCTGCCCGTTCGACTTTATCACGGTTTTTGCGCTTCATGGTATCTGTATTGTCTGATGAACTAGGTTTGCCAGAGCTGCGTGGCTCTTCGAACACCGAATCGGAACACGATTTGGTTTCTTCAGATACTTTGGACTTTTTATAAGCGCTGTTTAGCTTAAGGGAACCGTCCTGTAAACAAAAGAATAAATGAAAACTTATTTTATCGATATCAGAAGAGAAAAACAGAAGCGTTTGGAGAAAAAAATTTGTGAACTGCGAAGCCAGCTGCAAAAAGATTTTCAAGTGGATCGAGAGGGCAGCTTAATATTGTAAAAAGAAAGCAGAAAATGAGAATTTCGACAAAAGAGCTTCAAATTAAAATGGAGAACAATCATGGAGCGAGCCAAAAGAGTGTTTGAAATATTCAAATATTTTGTTTACAGTTTCAAGTGAATTTTATCCTTCGATAAAAATTAAAATTTCAGCTGACAGATTTGGTTTCAATTTCAAAAGTTTTTAGAGGACAATTTACTAATACTTCATAGCATTTTCTATTAGAATTACCACCTACCTTCTTCTGTACAATTCGTGTCAGTTTTTCCTCGGAATCAATCAGTTCTCCATCGACATCGTAAATCGGAACCAGTTCCGGACAGCTATCCTTATCGTCTTCCGTTTCAGTTTGCCCATCCGTTCCACTGGTGGTCGCAACTGAAGGTCTTCGCTCCTGATCACTACTGGGCAGCTCCACAATCTGGGCCGAATCTATATCGCTATTAAAGGACACATCGTTGTCGTCGATTTCATAGATTCTTGCCGCTCCCCGCACAATCAACAGATCGTCGTCATCCGGTTGAACGTAGTCATCGTCTTCGTCGCTGTCGTACGAGTCCTCCCAATAGTCTCCGTATTCGTCGTCGTCTTCTTCCTCCTCCGAAAGATATTCATCGTCGGAGTCAAAGTCCGAAGAAAATTCGTGATCATCGTAGGAATTTTCGCTGCTGCCCTCTTCGCTGTCCATCTCAAACGATAACTGCAAGGAATAAGTGCTCAGTTAGGATTTTGTACGCTTTAAAACGAAATATTTTGTCACCATATCATCGTCATCGGAGCCATACTCAATACCATCATCTTCATCAGAGTCCTCTTCTGGGTTGTATTCACTATCATCTTCTGAATGCTCCTGCATGTTTTTATTGAATAACGCCACATCCTTGACCGCAGCAGCTTCCTTTTGGGGCGATTGCTCAGCGTCTGATTCGGAATCTTTGTATTCCAGTGCTATATCATTTTCCTCCTCAACCCAACTACTGCTGCTGGCTGCTGACGAATCGATCTTGTGTTTAACTTTAGAACTCTGTCCGTTCCGTCTGCTACACTTCGGATTGTCTTCCGGTGGTTTGTTATCTTCTTCGATCCAATCATTACTGCTGGCTACCGAAGTATTTGAGTTAATTTTCGCCTTTCTAGTTTTGCTGTCGTTTTTTTGCTTTTTATTAGATTTCTTATCTTTTGCGGAAGGCAATGCTTCTTTCTTATCCCGATAACTGCCGAAGAATGTGACCAGTTCATCGAAGGACATTTCCCCGTCTTGCCCAGCATCATCTTCGTCATCAGGGTCCTGTACCGAAGAATCGGACTGTGATTCATCATCATCATCATCGATGGAATCTTCTCCGCAGGAATCTGACCTAAAGGTGGATTCTATTTCGTCTTCGCCATTCGAGACATCCTGAAAAGATTTTAACAGAGTTTTATTACATTAACTTTGACCTAAGTGAGCATTTTTATAGTGATCTTCACCTACGCGTTTTCTGCACAACGAATTTTCGATTAAAAAGTTTAATTTCAAGCTTTAACTCAAAAAAAATTCTTGGCTTGCCTTTAATCATGCAACTTCCATTTTTTTAATTAATTTTAAATTGCCAAGGTAAATTAACTTGAAATTGTGAAAAATAAAATATGTAGAAAATTGGGCATAATTTTGAAAAGATTTCCAACATTAAGTCTTAGAATCTGTTACCAGATTGCTGAAAATTTGAAAAAATAATTTTCGGAGAAAAGCAACTCACCTGGAAGAACTTGTCTATATAATCGTCGGCATCGCTATCGGATTCTGACGGAGCAGACGACGTCTTGCTGCTGGTTTTAGGTTTCTTTCCGGTACCGGAAGTTGATTCGGACATTTTTCTCTTTTTGTTATCAATGGACGATCTATCTTGTTTGTTATTTTCAATATTTTTCTTCGCGGCTGGTTTCATATTTTTATTATTTTTAGGTGGTTCTCGTTGCAGAACTTTGGATTGCCGAAACTGTTCCGAGGCTTTCTGAGTAGTATTTTTGAATTTCTGTTTAGGTTTTGTACCGTTGAAGAGAAGATTCTTCTGCTCGACCTTATTCAATTTTTCGGTTTTGTGGTAAACATTGATATTCGGTTTGGTTCCTTTTATACCTGAGACATCATGTTCTTTCCTGTTACGACCATCTTTAAACCCGTTGGTAATTTTGACCTTTTCCGGTTTGCCAGGCTCATCTGCTTCCGGTTCCTGGTTCAGCTTATCTTGTGTATTTTTGTTCCATGATTTTGAGCCGCGACTTTTGCTGTTCTTCCTCTGGTTTTTATTGGTTCCATTAAAAGATTTTCCCCGAAAGGCAAATTCCTGTCGGCCTCGATTCATTGTGGGTGATGTTTATCAAAATGCGGCTCCGGTTGAAGGTTAGGTTACACAGGGTTACACCGGTTGTAGAACAAAGTTTGCGATCAATATGCACACAATGAACTCATTCAACGAAACTTAAACAATTTTAGGAGATAGTGATGACTTTTGCTAATTGAAATATCAGAAACTGTTTTAAAAAACCTTGAATCAAATTGAAACCGTAGCGATAAACGTGGGACTAATTTTTGAAGACGTGCTTTTTGAGTTGAATTCAATTTGAAAGTAAACATCAAACACAAAACACTCTGAATATGATTTGAACGACAAACTTTATTTTTTAACCAAGTTTGCATGCATTCTTTGGGTGATGCGTGTCGAAAAGCGTTCAAAACACAAAGCTGCATTTTGCTAGAAAATAGAAAATAGTCTACAATTTTGGATGCTAGGGAATGGCTACAATTTTGGGCTACAGAAAATGATATTGTGCAATAGTATTCGCAGTGGCTGTTTGATAAAGATCGTAATTTTTGTAAAGTTTGCAACAATGGTGAAATAAAGCAGAAATGTTTTGGTTTTCAGAATTGACAGAAATGGTACAGAGATATTTCCTATTTACGTGAGATATCGTTAATTTACTTAACAACCCGTGTCCTGTATCGTTATTTGTGTGGAAACGATTCCATAGTTTGATGAAAAAACGATTTATTCAAGTTTTCAATCATAATTCAAATGATGGAAATCCTTTGTCTTGGAAAAATGATAATGGAAATAGTCACTGTAATAAGTTAAATGCTCCATACGGGATGTTGCTTGCCGGCCGATTTTTTCAAAAAAAAACAATTTCAAAATATGGAAAAGACTAAATAAAATAACAAAACGTTTTGTTGAATCGACCCCCCAACTTTTTTTTGTGTGCCGCTTTAGTTTCTTTCTTGTTTTTGTAAGCTTGTTAATATTTAAAGGCTTTTACCAGAAATTTTAAGGAGTAAAACTCATTTTTATCCTTTTAAGAAAATTGTTTCTTCTTTCTTTACATAAAAATAAATTCAATACAAAAGTTTTGGGGAAAGCAAAGCACGCCTCAATATTGGGATTTAAAAAGCCGATTCGCATAGTCTACCATTTACTCATTTTTAGATTTACGCGTATACGCGCGTGTAACAATATATAGAGAAAAAAAGCCAAGCTGTCAGTTTGAAGTTTCATGGGTTTCATTCATCTCATTCGTTCGTATCGCAAAGCGAGCGTGCATGCTGCCGTGAACGAGGAGCACGCTCTTTTTTTTAAACTCAAAATTAAGTAGTTTTGGTTCAAAACAGCACTTCGGTGGCTTCCCTCAACTTTGAGTTTAACTGGGCAATAGCAAAACTAAGTTCTGATAGGCATACTCAATACTAAGTTCGGCAGCCGAACTCGAATTTATTCTTTTTTTTCGAGGGTAGCTGATTTTCAGGGAATTAAAGGATGATTAAAATTTGCTGTACCCGGATGTTGCTGTTCCGGTACATTGCATTGCAATTACAGAGCGGTGGAAAGTTTTGACATTCCCGGTCAAAGAAAACTTCCGGATGTATACGGGAAGTATACAACATCCGGAAGTTTCCGGACATTCCAAGCCGCTCACCATATGATGACAATGACGGACAGAATTTTACGCTGACACGGTGAACATGCATTTCATTATGAAGTTCCTTCATAGTCTTCCGGTAATTGTTCCGGAAAGACAAAATTTTGCGACGTGTTCGTTGGTTGCTGTTCTGGTTCGGACTGAACTCGCTAAGTGTTTTCAGTCCAACAAAGAGAGTTCAATTTTTAGTTCATAAGGTCGAACTCAGCTTTGATCCCTCGCAGAAGGAAAAAAAGGGATCAATTTTGAGTTCGCAGTTCGAACTCCGTTTTGATCCATCGCAAGGAGGAAAAATGGTACTTAACTTTAAGTTCATAGAATCGAACTATGTTTTGAACCTCGGTCATACTTAATTTTGAGTTTAAAAAAAATAGCGTGAGGGAAAGTGCGGAATTTGCTTTTGAACCGTCGATCGTCGTCGTCGTAAATCGTCGTCGCGCGAGTGAAAAGTCATCTTTTGTTCGGTTGGTTGGCGTACATTTTCTGTGTTTAATTCTAGATTCGCTTGATGTGTTTGTTGGGTGCTGGATAGAGTAGCGGGTGTTGCTAATATAGAACCGGAAGAACTGGGCTTTTAAGTTTGATTAAGTCTGCCATACGTGGAGGGAATTGAAAATTATTCGTAGTTTAGTGAAGGGTTGAAGGTTTCCTCGAAGGAATTTCGATGTAGAAAATCTTCCACCCTTTTTGACGTTTATCTTTTAAATCATACACAAATGCAGTGTGCGGGAAAGAGAGGGATATGTCTGGATGAAAATAGATAAAAGAAATTGGTGATCGGAGAAGGCGTAGTCGGAATAGTGAATTTTTAAACCGTATTTTGTGTTTTAATTAAAGTTCAGTACTAATATTGGTGCATGAAAAAGTGAACCCAAAGTTGTGGATATTATTTGCCGCAACCTTAAAAAGCCAACTTCAATCCTAGCAATTAAATTGGACTGAAACGTCTACCAGACAGAAAGGGAGAAGGTATTTCCATATCCGTAATTTAAGAAACAAAAAAAAACCTTTCCAAATTTTCAAACAAATTGCCTACAAAAATCTGTCTTGTTTCTTTCTTGTTCTTTCCCTGCACTATGTGCGTGTCCTGTGTACCTCTAGTTTCTGAAACTACTCTCTGTATCGATCAAAACTTGATGTTTTTCAAATAAAAGCATATTTAAAAAAGCGGTTCAAGTGAAAGCGCTCTGCCTCGCTCTTGCATGTGTGGTGTCCAAGCGGCCGCGATAAAGTGTAATGTGGTGTTTTTCATGCATCCCTGCCAATTCAGGTATATCTTTCACTTAAGTTTAAGTTAAATTTATTGTACTTAATTAGATCAGCGTTAACCTGCCCTTTGCTCACATTTTCTGCCTAGATTATAATATGTTTAATATGAAATACTCTGGACACATTGTACCAGACATTTTTTACTTACCCTGTACCTGTACCGTAATCGTATCATTTGTTTTCTCGTGCTAAGTTTGTTTAAACTAAGTTTTGATTGCTTACTTTGCTCTAATCTGCTTTCGAGATCAATACTGTTTAAAGGAACAAACTTCTATAACTTTCTTCTTTCTCACGAAAAAAAACATCTTGCTGGCTTAAACAATATGTATTGGATCGATTATTTGAAACCGCAAATCAACTACTGACCACTTTCAAAATATGTCTGTTTTACCATTTAATTGATTGTGTTTCTAGGTGACACTTAGTGCTTTCATTTGATGAGCACTGTACAGCACATAACAGATTTTCACATGAAGATTAAATGCCAAAAAAATGCTATTTTACAATAACACCCATATGAAGTTTAAAATTGGCATTTGAAGACTTTTCTGGGGCCACTCTACCCTCAGTGGTTGTGTCATAATATGTAATCAGTCGGCTAGCACAAAAACAAATTGCCCTTGATTCTTATTCATCAAAATTCATTTCCTTCGAGCGAAAAAAAAGTTCTAGGTTTTATTAATGTTTCATCTTGTGCCAAAGATAAGCCACTTAGTAGCCGCCTGATTGTTCTGTTCAAATTCAAAGGAATTATTAGTGAGTACTCACTCATTCGATGATAAGCAAGCGGTCAGACAAAATGATCGTCATTTCGTACTTACATTACTCATAAGAATCAAGATTTTTTTCTCACTTAGCATAGCATAGCATAGCATAGCATAGCATAGGGTGACTACACACATCTTGCATTGGCTGATACACGAGGGACAACTGATAATCAAGAGCAACGCAAGATGCCAAAATGAGTATCTGGATTCAATATTCATTCCAAGTGCTGCTCTTGAAGATCAGTGTGGTACCATGATGCACACCGTGACAAGTCAATGTAATCATAGAAGGGATTATCTGAAACAGCAAAAATAACTCTTTAGGTGCAGAGAACTCATACGACCCATAAAGCTGTTTCAGAAAGGAATGGAAGGGATGTTTTAGTGGGAAATCCTACATGGCAAATAGGATTGACAAAATATGTTTAAATATAGTCAAAATAAAATGAAACAATCTCACCAAAGTCCATTGATAGGCGATGAGGGAAGGAGGCAGCGTGGGTTGATTTCTATTTGATGGTCCTGTTGCTCTAATAATGATAATCCCTACACCTTCCAGTCACTGTTGTTTGATAATCCAGCAAGTGCTTATGGATGATTTTTCGGGATTTGAGTGCTTCTTTTCTTCTGCTGATTTTTTAACACAATCGTCACTGCTATCCTTACACAGATTTCGAAAAAGAAGCTTCTAAACAGATAACAATCACAATATATTCACGAAAACAAACGAGAAAATTTCGAGAATCAAGATTTTTTTCTCACTTAATAACAAATACTACATATGAATTTTACCAAGCATATTTTGAATTTAACTTAGTCATTTCAACCATGCAATTTGTTGGGTTCGAGCTTATTTATGTCTTGGCTAATATTCACATGTTCTATCAAAATTCACAAGCCCGAATCTAAACATAGCTTTCAGTTACAAACTCGGTATGTTCCCATCTATTAGTGTGGGTACCTGATTTACAGTTGTTTTGTCACTGGCATCTATTGGAAGTCAAGCATAAGTGAGCAATCGAATCGTCGTTACCTTCAAATCACTCAGCAGTCAGCAACATGAGCTCGACACACCCCATGTGTGCTGCAAAGAACTACATGGAAACCTACCACTTGCCATTTGCGGACATCCGTCATCTCCGGTTCGCTTCCGAAGATCGGTTTTCAAACAAGCCTTGGCGGACCTCCACTTGCCGTTGCACTTTCGGCGAAACGTGAATGAAATGAACCATTAGACGCGTGAAAAAATAGCAACACGCTGCTGCTACCTTTCCTAATGCGAGTTAGTGAGGGGAACTTTCTCATGTCTTATTAAAAATGGTTAGGTTTAGCGGTGCGAAATTTGTTTTTTTTTTCTCTCTTCATCAATTGCATTAAATTTGTTGTGGCTACAAGCCAGTTAGTCGAGATCTGGGTTTGCCGTTGTTTAAAGATGATGGATTGATGGATATAATTGTCTAGCTTATGCGCGGCTGCCGGCCGCGATTTGTTCACGGTAACATTGTGCGGGCTATTAGCGACCACGTGCCGTCCGGCGTGAGGAACCAGCTGCTTCTCCCGGTGGGCTCCCCAAGTTTTGCAAAACTGCTCGATGGAAGTAATTAAACAAACAACTGATATTGCTTGAATTGTTGTTGCGCTTTATCAGCGAATTTTTCCACGGCTATTTGTACCTGGATAGGTGTGAAATGTCTGTCGTGGTTTAGAGTTGGAGTATGAGTTGTTCATTTATGTGACAGTTTAAATGCCTAAGGAAATCAGAGGTTGGTTTATAGCAGCTTTTATATTATCTTTTTATAGAATAAAAAAAAACAAATTGGTTGAGAATTTGCTACTAAGTGAATAAACCACAGAGAACAGACACACAAGCTAGCCCGCGAATCTTGTGGAAATTTTCAACCGCCCTTTTGAACCAAGATTTGTTTTTTGGCTGGGCCACCAGATGTCTCTAAACACACCAAAGAGAACTGTAAAAAAAAATTAAAAAAAGAAATAACAACGTTTTGTCTAATTTAAATAGGTCGTATGAGCTAATTGGTGTGATGCGGTCAAAATTTGGTCAAGGGAAAACGCGTGTAAATCGGTAAAATCGTTTATTTAAAAAATCAAATTAAATTTCTTTTTCAAGTTTAATAAGTATAAAATTCAGGAAAAATATTCAGTTAGGCTTCCGCTTTTCCAAATCCGAATTGCCGGGCCTTACGCTTAACCCCTGCCATCAGATTTTGTACAGCCACCTTATCCACCTTGTCCACCTTGTTCGCCGTAGAAAGCCAGTTTGCCTTCAACTGCTGCTCGTCCTTAGCTCGTCCTTAGGTCTTCTTTAGGTTCCGCTTGACAATAGTCCAGTATTTTTCAATTGGGCGGAGCTCTGGCATGTTGGGAGGGTTCTTGTCCTTGGGAACCACCTGCACGTTGTTGGCGGCGTACCACTCCATGGCCTTTTTACCGTAATGGCAAGATGTCAAATCCGGCCAAAACAGTACGGAACAACCGTGTTTCTTCAGGAAAGGCAGCAGACGTTTATTCAAACACTCTTTCACGTAAATTTCTTGGTTGACAGTCCCTGAAGCTATGAAAATGCTGCTTTTCATGCCACAGATACAGATGGCTTGCCAAACCAGATATTTTTCGCGAACTATGGCAGTTTCATGTGCTCGAAAATATCTGCCACCTTTCTCCTTCCTTTTGCGTATATAACTCCTGTCCCGGAAGCTGCTTGTAGTCGGCTTTGTCGTAGGTTTCGTCGTCCATTACCACGCAGTCAAACTTCGTCAGCATCGTCGTGTACAGCCTCCGGGATCGCGCTTTGGCCATCGTATTTTGTTTATCATCGCGATTTGGAGTCTCTACCTTCTTGTAAGTCGATAGTCCGGCTCGTTTTTTGGCTCGATGCACGGTTGTAGACGATACACACAGCTTATTTGCGGCATCTCGCAGAGAGAGGTTAGGGTTTCGCTTGAAACTACCGGCAACTCTCTTTGTCGTCTCAGCGGCTTCCGGTTTTCGATTTCCCCCCGATCTAGACTTCCTGGCTGTCGACAAACGTTCCCCAAACACTTTAGTTACATTTGTAACGGTTGATTTGGCAACTTTTAGCGATCTTGCCAGTTTGCGTGCGAGTAGCTCGGATTTTCGCGATGCGCGAGCAAAATTTTGATACGCTGCTCTTCTTCCTTGGACGGCATTTTGACAACTGAAGAGTGAATTCCAAAACCAAAATAGGAGCAACATTTTACACACACCTTCAAAATGAGGGGTGTTCAGGTTTTTTTAATGCAAAATTGAAAGAAATACGTCAAGTTGATATTGACCAAATTTTGACCGTATCACCCTTTATTTGATCAATGGGATGCAACTTGAAAGTTATCCGTTCTGAGATGTCTAGAATCATCATTTTCCCCAGAATGCCAAATACCCGGAATCAAAATTAACCACTTCCCAGAAGAAAAAAAATCCCCAGAATGTACCATTTACTAGAAATTATTTTCCCAGAATGGACCATTTCCCAGATCTGTTTTTTGCCCTGAATAGAACATTGCTCAGAATGATACAAAAATAAGGTTTTTTTTAAGTTTTTTTTTTATTTCTTCTTGTTTAATATTACTTATGTTTAAAATTTCATATCATTTTTTTCTAAATTATGAGAATGAAACACTTGTTTGAAAGTTTTCTGCTTAAATTTAGTTAGAACCAGTATTTTAAAGCTTAGTTCTTTTAGAAATGGGACACTTTCTTTTGCTAATTGCTGTTGCCTTTAAAAAGTACTATCCGACCTATTGTTTTCAAAATTTAAAATTTACACGTTTTTGAGATATTTTCAATGCAAGAGAAGAAGAAGAAAATAATTTTGCACAGTTTCCTTCCAAATCCATCAATTTAATTGATAGCTAACAAAACCAATGATTATTGAAAGAATTACTGTGTGTGAGTGGTGGAAAATTATGCAAACACTGTCAAAAATGTCCACAACGTTCAAATCAAGCATTGGAGTGAAGCACCAATGCTCGTAAGCTGTATAGCCGGTACCGAGACTATGGGACAGATGATTTCTGATGGACGACAAAACTTATGGAATTCCCGTGTCCCGAGTATATTAAAGTATGTATTTGCTGGTTATTTTGTGTAAAATATAGTGATTTGCCAAAATTTTGCTCCTGTGAAAAAAACAACAATTTTCAAAACGAAAACTTTGGTTTTCGCTGTATTCAAAAGCCTAAAAAGAGTAATCTTGCATGTACCCTTCGCAACCTACGATCTATACCAACCGATTATACTTTAAGTTTAATCTCATGATGGTTTTTCTTCGTTATTGTCAGATTTTGCCAGCAGAAATTCCATTTAATTGGCTCAAAAATAATCAAGTTTTGTTAATTCCGAAACAGTTGTATCCACTTAATTGCACTCAGTTTCTTTTAAGAGAGAAGTATTGGACCGAAAAGTAGCAGAAATTGAAAGAGGAGGATGTAGCCACCTAAAATACAGATTAGACGAAGTATATGTTTGAAAAATTGATAATGCTTAGTTCTTTTAGAAATGGGACACTTTCTTTTGCTAATAGCTCATTTACTCATGCCGATGGGAGGTACAAAGAATAAAGTAGAATTTTTTCTTACAAAAAAGCGATAAATATTTTTTTTCAAATTTTTTCATGAATTATCATAAGATTACCTTCATTTCCTTCATAGAAAGTATTTAGATCAAACGAATAGTTTTTGAGATACACTCATTCGTAACTGTTCCATTTCTAAATGCACTAAGCTTTATTTAGTTTAAAATTTTAGATACATTAATTGATTCCTAACTTACAAAAAATTCGGAGTCCATACTTCATTTTAACAAAAAAAAATACATATAATTTAAAGATATAAAATTTTCCAGTATGAGGCTCAAAATTTGTCATAGAAATTTTAGACAATTTTGGACAGTTTTAGACAAATTTTAGACAACTTTCCGCATACTATCTTCAATAAAAAGCTTTTTATTTATTTTCCCAATTTTTTTTTTAAGTTTTGAATCACTGTGCAGTAGGCCTAGACCAATGTTTAGTTGTGGATTAAAATTGTATTTTTACGATTGATTATTTATTTATTATCATAAAATACTAGAACATAGTTAACTGGCGGCATGTCCAAATATACACTTCACTTGTTGGTAAATTCATTTATCCCACAATCATACGAATTTACGACTTTTTTTTCACGCAATTTACACATTTATTGTGTGCTTTTACTGGTATATCCTAGGCGATTATACTGAACAATAAAATTTACATTTTTCCGAGGTACTTAAGAGCTGATTTTGACTTATTTGGGGGTGCTATTCAATTAGTTTCTTTCTATCAGCTTTTGTTTTTTTTTTTAACAACGAGATAACTTTAATAAATAGGTAAAAATTAATTCAATCAGTATGTGCTCTTTTTTTTGTCGAAACAGTAGAACATTACAAAGATTTGGAAATGAAAGGTTTAATTCAAAGATCATCCCAAGCTATTTTGACTTCAGACTTCAGAGGAAAAAACTACAGAAGTTTTCTCAATTTTTTCCTATGTCCGCAAAATACGGGAATTTTGAAAAAAATTAAGAACTTTTAAATTAAATGAATCTTGAAAATTTCTTAAAGAATAAGTCAAATTGTTCTGCGGTCTTTAACTAAGTTTTTAAATGATTTAAAATCTTCAATATCAAATACTCAAAGTGATGTCAGAAATAGTTGTAAAGTCATCTATCCAAATTTAAAAAAAAATGTAGAAATTATAGCCAAATTATTTTATTTTATAAGAACTTGTAGAAATTATTTTTTTTAAAGTGTGTATCTCTGAAACTAAGATATCTAGGCAGAATCTAAATTCTTGATTGAATCAGATTTTGTTTCCATGTAGGTTTTTCGGTTCATAACTTTTCAATACTCACTACAATACTCGAAATTTTTCCACGCTATATCACCAAAACAAGAGCTGATAGACAAAATCTGAAATATGCTTCGAACTAAGGACCAAAAACAGTTTTTAAAATGCTCTTCCCTAGTGCTATAAAAAATCAAGAATATTATTGGAAATTATTTTTCTTCAGAATACATTTCATTCAATCCCAAATTCATGATAAATGTACTTAGCAGTTTATTTTATTATTTTTCTTTTAAACTGGGCAAAAAACGCTAGATTTATTGTCTCTCAAACACTGACAAAAAATGAACCATACTGACAAAAAACTCGTGCACATTTTTTCTTGAACATCAACGGATATGACTTTCCTCATTTTGGTAAGAGATTTCAGATTTTTCATCGACATAACTCAGCATCAAAATCACCAAAGAAAAATAATTCAAATTTCTTAACAGAAATAATCTCGAGAAAGCTCGAGATACCAAATTTTGCTATCACGCTCTGCAAAATTTTATATAAGTTTGCCCAAATAAAGGTGGTACCATTCGGCCTCACTTTCCATATGCAAATAGCACAGTTATATCGAATTTTGGTTACTTTTAAAATCTTGATGATACCTCGATAAAAATAGCACCATACCAAAATGGATATTTACCTTTCCTTGACTAACACAAACCATTCCTTGGTTCAAGAGTTGTTTTGAAAATCAGTTATTTTCTAATTATTTGAGTGTTCATAATTCTTTTAAAATTTTAAAACTAATAACGCGTCGTAGATGTTATTAGGAATTTCCTCAAGAAATGTCAAGGAGCATAGAAGTTGTAGGTAAAACGAAGATCGCACCATTTTCCAAAAACGGCTCCAGATCCAAATCTCTCCCTTACTAACATAACCCTTCCTGAGATACTTGAATATAGATTCGCAGACGAATAGACGGTTTCTATAGCTGGTGGTTCTGACTTATCATTGTTTCAGAGTTTTTCAAAACAAGCTTTTGAAGAAAACTGGAATAACAGATTTATGGTTGATCCTAAAAAGTATCTTACTAACAATCCTTTCTTCACCCCTCTTTTGACTACTAGGACGTGGCCGGCGCCGTTATTGATCATTTACTAAAGGGAGAGCATGAGTTTTGTGCATTGAGAACGAGTTGCTAATCCCAAGCTGCATTCTTGTGGCCCTTGTACAAAATTTATAGCCTCGATCAATCACGGAGTAACAACCATTGGCGATGTGGAACTCGTTCTACTTAGCCACGCCAGCAATCATGAAATTCGAAATGCATTGAATGATTTGAAACAATATAATATTTTATATTTATTAAAACCATGAGAAAATGGTGGTAATGTTGAAGACTAATTAAAGCATTTCGGGATTAATGATTTAAGGTGGATATGTAGTCAAACAAGCTAAGCTAAGCTACATTAAAATCATGATGATACCTCGTTTAGGCCGCCTTTTTTAAAACTAAGTTTTGATAGCACAAAGATATCAAGTATTAAATGTATTAAAAGCCTAAAAGCACCGTAGAGCCTCAAAAAAAAAAATTAAATAAAATTTTACATTTAGGACATGATAGCAAAATTAGGTATTATTGAATAGCACAAAGATACCAAGTATTAAATATATTAAAAAACACAAAAGCACCGTAATGCCTCGAAAGAAAAATAAATTAAATTAATTCAAATTTTATTTTATATGTTATTTGTAATTCTGTTTTCGGATCTCGGTTTTCGGAAAAGTATTAATACCAAGCATCGACAAATTGAGTCATTAAAAAAGTCAAATGGAGAATGACAATTCACATTACCATGGTCATGAGATTTTCAATCATCAGGGAACGATTCAAAAGTGAATCGTAAGAAGGCCTTGAAAAATTTCCAATTTTTTATTTAAGCAAATTGCGTCTATGAATGGAAAGGCAAATTGGTTTAAAAGGTTGCTCCCTTCTGATTTAAATCCATCAAAATGGGCCATACGCCAAGGTTGCCGAAATCACAGAAAAATCTATAATTTGACCGAATTTTGAGATCAATTTCATCACAGAATCTTTGTAACAGAACACAGAATTTTTGAAATATTCGCAGATTTCACAAATTTATAAAATTCTGTATATATTAAGAAAAAGATAAATTTTGGATTTGCACTTTGTTTTGAAAAATCATGATAAGATTGATAATTTCAATTGATTTTTCTCAAGTACAATGTAAAAAAAACCCAATTTTACATGACTTTTTTAATGAAATTAATGCTAATTCCATCACAGATCTTCTGGGTCAAATCATAGAAAGTTAGTTTTTTTCGCAAAATCACAGAATATTTTTCAGTACCCTTGCTATTTACTCCTACAAAGTGATAAGAGAACTGTGAAAAACCATGCCCCTTTGTACTGGAAAAAAAGTCAAAATGCTGGTAAAATTTGTATGTTTTTTGAGAGCATTTTTGAAGTTATAATGAAAAATTACCAAATTATAAACAATTGAAGCAATTGTATTTTTTGAGAAAAAGTCATTTTAGAAGATTAAGTTACACCAATATAAGCTCTACTGATCACAAAAACCGTTTTTAGTTAACCAGTTTCCATAAAATTTAAAATGCAATTTGAGCAAAGGATAAAAAAAAATTACAGCCATAATATGACATTATCCTCACAAAAATTGGTTTTACACACTTAACTTCACAGCAAAGCAATCGGTCTAGATGCAAAATATTAACAGGCAAGGCCGAATTGCCCCGGACCCCATGGTACAGGGGGCCCCCGAGGAATAACAAGTTTACACATTCTTTTAATCATACTACTTCAATTTCTACAAATCTATGAAAAGAAATCAAAACTAGAAAATTGGAATGAAAACTTCAAATATGACAACTAAAGGGGCTCTCGTGAAATAATATCTAGAATAGTTTTTCTTATACATAAGTTAAAGAAGCCCCCTAGACAAAACAGTAAAAGAGTTCTCCCGCATTATGCGGGCTGAGAATACCAAAATCTTGGTATTGAATTTCAAAATTTTCAACCCAAACTCTGGACAAAAATAATGTGAAACGAATGATGTTATTAAACGAAAAAAAAATTAAGAAGAAAATGAGCAAAATCACTCAAATTTTAATTTTGCTTCATGGAAACATATCAATCGGGATATTCAGTACAGAACACATAGAATAAAGAAAACCATCTCCTAATTTTCATTACATACAAACTTCTTGTACAATAGTAATGTTTATTAATACGTTAACTTTCCAAGAAATGATTTCAGAATTTTACCCGGGCAATATCCGAGTCAATTCCGGGTATTAATAAAACTTTTCTTTTTTCAATCATTAATATTGAAATTTCCATTGGTTTATCAATTCTGAACACTTTTCTCTCTCTTTTTTTAAATAAAATCTTTTAAAAATCTGTAGTTGCTTTAATTGGACCAATCGACAGTACAGAGTTTCTTTATTGAATTTCCATGTTAATTTTTGTTTTAGACTTTAAATTCGAATTGAAAGATTTTCAACTGATTTACCTAAAATTGTATCCTCTACTGAAGTAAGTACATATCCTGAATTTAGCATATCATTTTCCAAATGATCATTCTGAAATTATTTTTAATATGAAAACAATCTCACAGTTGAGTTGCAAATATCATTGAGTGATTCAAATCAAGTCTTGTGTTGTTTTTTCGATTACTGAAGTTCAGTTTCATGGTTTTTTCTGAATTTTGAGAACTCAGGATCTTTGTTTAAGGTACTAAACTCATTTGGATTCATTATCTTACTTTTTTCAATGATAACTAGTTATTAACGAGACTTAATCACCGGTTCCTTTTATATATTATCACTTATTGATTTTTTTTTCGGTGAGTAAAACAACTATTTGATTATTTTCACGTAACGTTTCGGGCTACTTCTCTTCACCCATCATCAGACGTCTAAAATATTTTTATTTTATTAGAAATTTTTTTTTTTTTTTTTTTTTTTTTTTTTTTTTTTTTTTTTTTTTTTTTTTTTTTTTTTTTTTTTTTTTTTTTTTTTAAATGTTAAAAATTTCTAATAAAATAAAAATATTTTAGACGTCTGATGATGGGTGAAGAGAAGTAGCCCGAAACGTTACGTGAAAATAATCAAATAGTTGTTTTACTCACCGAAAAAAATCAATAAGTGATAATAGATAACTAGTTATGTACTTCTCTTCACCCATCATCAGACGTCTAAAATATTTTTATTTTATTAGAATTTTTTTTTTTTTTTTTTTTTTTTTTTTTTTTTTTTTTTTTTTTTTTAAATGTTAAAAATTTCTAATAAAATAAAAATATTTTAGACGTCTGATGATGGGTGAAGAGAAGTAGCCCGAAACGTTACGTGAAAATAATCAAATAGTTGTTTTACTCACCGAAAAAAATCAATAAGTGATAATAGATAACTAGTTATGTATTTTAAACATTTAAACTCTATTCCGTTTTTTTTTTTCAATCGATAATTATTGCACTTATACCCTTTATACCTCTTTGGCTCTAAGGGCATCTATTGAAACTTTTTTCACATTTAGAATAACAATTTGATTATATATTTTTTTATTTGATGAGAATCATATTCATAAACAACTCATGAAAACGTTTTTTTTTTTGTGTTTCAAAGATATTAAATTGAAATACACATTCAATGCAATTCCTGATTTGGCTCTGATTGTAGATTTGAATCTTTTTTTTTAATTTAATTTATTCTGTATTCTCAAAACTTGATTTGTAATTATGATTTGGATTTGAGCCACTGAATTGTGGTTATGTATAAAACCTGATTTTAAGTTTTGAATTTTAAAACTCGCAAATCTATTTCTATTTCTATTTTTTTAATTTTATATTCTATGTTTCAAATCTTCATGATACTTTCCAACAGTCATTAGGTAAATATTTCTCGATGAAGCACAAACCAGACGATCAATGATTGAATGAAAAAACATTTAAAATATCTGTCCGGTCATTTTTTTAAATCAGATAATTTAAGTTGGTGGAAAGGGTATTGAAAAAAATTAGAATTCAATTTAGAATTTTGTAGCTCAAATCAGAGCTTTCATTTTTGTGAAATTTCTAAACTCTTCCGAAATGTTTGCAGATGATTAATCAACAATTTTTTTTGAAGATACGCTGACATTTGAAGACAGTATACTGGATTCATTTCCAGTTCCTTAAAACGTTTAAATTGTTTTGTATTCTTCATTTGAAAAAAAAAATCGAATCATAGGGGCCCCCGATGGCTTAATCCAGCACTGTTAACAGGGGCTGGGGGAGGAAGACTGAAATTCGCTATATCGTTTTCTGTATCGTTTTTTTAACTGTTCGGCAAAAAGCCAGCAACTGTTGAAAAGATTTGTAATCGTTCAAATTTTAACTTAAGATGATCAGTTTTCTGTAGCGAGTCATGTAACTCAGTTGGTTTAGGTGCTAAATTTAAGTCCTCAGAGTTAATTGCTGCAGATTCAAAAGTAAACATCAAAATCGAATACACCAGCTAGCTTATCAAATACCAGTCTGTCGTAGGACGTAGATAAACACATTGAACTATATAAAAATGTTGTTCGGTCCATGGGAACTGCCCGAAATCTAAATCTGTTATTTAAGCTATATTTAGAGTAACCAATAATTAAACCATTTATCAGCTTCAAAAACTTCATATAAAAAGTTTTATTGAAAATCACTAAATAAGAAAGTAAAATTTTGAACCTTCGCACTGGTCGGTAGATTGATGAGAGAAATCTGACGTTTGAAAGATTTTTTTCTTTTTTTATTCAGTCTTCCTCCCACAGAACAGGGGAAAATGCGAAAAGCTATTCACTCACTCCTGAAGAGAGACCCATTAGCGTATAAACTTAAAAGATTCCACGTAAATTTTGATTAGCGATTTCAAAAAGGTTGGTAAATTTTCAAACGCGTTTTTCTCGAAACGTCATAAATGAACATAGACCCTTTTCACATTTTGGTGCTGACATTTTAAATCTCAATGAAATCTCCTCGAATAGAGTCCATCAACTTAACACTAAGTCGTACATCTTTCGAGGATATGATGGCTAGCATCTTACAAATGCTAAAACCACCAACCCACAGAAAGTGTACTATGTATGACGTGACCGAGATTCGATCTCACGACTGTTGGCTTAGAAGACTTGAGAGCTATCCTGTAGGGGAGGAGCGGGCTATATGCGCCTATTAAGCAGAACACTGATTTAATCAAACATCACATCGAATATGTGTACAAAAACTATATACACGTGTGCAGGCATCTGTTTTCTATACATTGGAGTAATTTTTATGTTAAAATTTTCTTCTGTTTCCAAGAAAACGATTTTATTATAAGTGTTGTCTAAAATGGCGAACCTCAAACCGTGCGGGCTAAATGCGCCTATTTATTTTTTGAACAAAATTTCTGTTTTTTGAGCAATATTTCCGTATAATTTCATTTAAACTGCTAGAAAGTAATAATTTCCGTACAATAAAGCTGAACTTTCATAAAAATCTATGTATATTATAATTTTATGGAATAAAACAAAAGTTAGGGTTGCCATACTATGGAAGCAGTTCATCCATGAGAAAAACTTTATCAAATCTGTGGTTAGATCTTCAATTCTCTCTTAAGATGTTATTTAGAGCTTAGATATGAAGGTTCAATGATGAAAATCATTTATTTATTCTATTTAACCTGTTATTTTAGGATGGAGGCATTTTACAAACATGATGGGGGCATACAAAAACACTGTATTATTCCACTATATAATCATTATTAAACCTCCACAAAAGCTGAAATATGTTTAATTTCTTAAGTTCATTTGTGTAAGAAACAAAAACCATCCTAGTTTTTGTTTAAAGCTTCTTTACGTATAATTTTTAGAAGTCGAAATATTACATCAAAATGTATCAAAACCTTGTATGTTTTTTTAAATTTTTTTGAGTTAGTAAATTCATAAAATTCTTTCTTGCCTTATGTTCTAAGCGTTTCACCCTCAAAATGCATTGGTCAGATAAGCTGTCTAGTCAGCCATTTCATCAAACAGCCGTAGGGTCATTTAACCCGATAGGCCCATTTAGGAAACCTTTCCCCTACACCACGGGCGGCGCACACAAAAAATATAATATGATAAAGGCGATCAAAACTATTTTCTGCCGAAACTACACGTTCTAGACCTATAGTGTCTTCGAAAAAAATGACCAACATTTCAATGGTCATAAAATTGATTTATTTGAAAAATTGATTAATCTGCCTAGCAGTGAGTTATAAAAAACAACTTTTATTCTATCCATTTCAGAGCTGTCTGAGAAAAGTTTTTAGCTTGTACCAATTCTAGCAATTCAAGCGAGAACTTGTAGTGCGGACGAGTTCGTCCGCACTACAAGTTCTCGCTTGTGGGGCGGACCACGCTAAGCCTACTAATGTGTGGTGGTAGATGCAACTCTATCTGTATCTACCACTTCATAGTAGTAGGCTCGTGAGGAACAAAAATTTGGTATGTGATGGTAATGCTTCTAGACAAATTCTACCCGCTCATTTTCACCATCTTTCATTTCCTCTAACCTTCTATCCATCTATATAAAAATTTCATAATCTTTAGATGTCCCTACTAAAAAGGACATCACTTTTCACCGCTAGGCCGATAAATGAAAGTAACAAATTGATTATATATTTTTTTTAAGTTTATAATTTTGAAACGTTTATTGATACAGTAATGACTTCTTTGGCAAAGTTGCTAAAATTGGTAAAAGCTAAAAACTTTTCTCAGAGAATAAAGCTCCAAAATAGAAGTTAGTTAGTTTTGATAACTCACTGTTGGGTGGATTAATAAATTTTTCCAAACTCAGTATTCAGAATGCAGATTCTGAATTTAGATCTAGAATTCAGATCGAGATCTCAGATTCCAATTCCATATTCAAATTTTAGATAGATTTCGGAATCAGATTTCTGATTCGGACTTCAGATTCAGATTCGAGATTCAGATTAAGGATGCAGATTTCATTCCAGATTCAGATTTCATATCCGTAATCAGATGTCAGAATCAGATTTCGGATTCAGATTTTTTTCCAGATTCAGATTTCAGATTTAGATTCGAACATCCAATTGGTGTTCATGCGTTAGCGTTCCGAAGTAAACATTTCCCATTGCTAACGGTGAGCGGTTCGGTTTGTGTCCCTGCTTAGACATGAGTAAAATTTCCTACTGCCTGTTTTCCCGATTCACGCAACGAATGCCGTTATCCAAACAAAACTTCCGATAAACCCAGTCCCCTGGCATCTGTCATGCTGACGTTATGGTACGGGGCTGTCAAACGAGTCCGGTTTGCTTGCTTGCTTGCGACTTTTCGCTGCCAACTGTTGGAAAGCTTGTTGGTTGGTTTGATCTTTTTTTTTGTTGTTGGCTGGGAGCGTGAGAGTGGGAAATGGGTTTACTCTCCTACTTTTTCTCTTGTTTTCGCTCTCCGTTAGCTTAGGAATCAACACATTCTCTCTCGGTACTCAGCAGAGGAAAACTTACCAAGTGAGTGGTACCGGCGCCATCTTGATTTTTCCTTTCGTGATATTTCTTATACTGGAACGTGTTGATTTATGGTTTTCGGAATTTTTTTTTAAACTTTATGTTTTGTGATATTTTTTTTTCTTATTTTCATTTTATCACTTTCTTTCTTTTCCTATTGTCTAATTAAATTTAAGTGTTGAGGTATTTCCTAAGTTTTTTTTTTAAATAAAATAAACGTAACGCATATAGCTATAATGAGGAAAATTCCGCTAGCGAGTGTTGTTTTGGAAAATGAGCCCAATCGGTACCATCGACATGCCCTATCGAAACATCACTCAGCTTGGCCGGAGCAATCCCCGACCCAGGGAGCTGGAATCTTTTCTCTTTCTCCAGCTCGCGGGTAGCTAGCGGATAGCTCCGAAAAGAAAAATAAAAATTGCCACTCGCTTGGGGTGAGTCAGGGTTTTCTGCCTGGCCACATCAGGCGTTAGATCCCTCGGAAGTCAGTTTTGATTGAGAATTATTAACGCTAGGGAGAAGAATTTCCTTCCACTCGCCGAAGCTCCGTTTGGCTGCTCGCAAAAGTAAAATCCCAACGATACCGAAAGCTGGCAGACTTACAGAGAGTCCAGTAGGCGTTGTTCATCATCTCCATCATTGCACTACGGGCAGCCTTTTTTCCTAAGCCTACTAACTTATAGTAGTAGTTATTTTTTGAATTTTTATGTTGTTTTAAAGTGGAGAAAACAGTTTTGAGGTGATTTATTTTATTGAATACGGGTACAAGCTTTAAGGCAGAATCTAAGAAATTGAGTAAGCGAAAAGTTTTCTTCTTCTGTAAGAGAAATTTTTCTTGTAGTATGGTGTGTGCTGTGCAAAGATCTTTCTTTGATATTTTTTCTCATTGCTTACTGTGTGTATATCTATATCTCTATATGAAAGGAAAGCGATAATCGCTACTGAAAAAGATTGTGTGTGTTCGTAGAAAAATTCAACCCAACCACGATTGGAATATGCTCTAATGATTGTGTTCTCTTTGTTCTATTTTCCGGAAAATCATCGCGTGTGCCGTGCCCGTGGAAATCCGACTCCGATATCACGACGTGTAAAATCCGTGGTGTGTCCCCGAAATTGATCCGGATTCCGATCGCCATATATCTGTGTTTTCAATCTGTGGATGTGTATGTGGAATTGCTGCCTCATCATTGCCGTTGCCAACAATCGACTTCACGTACACTGTGCTAAAAACCAAATCTACGCAACTTGTACATGGACAACGGCTACTCATTCGTGTTTGTCCCATTGAATACAACCGTTCGGATCCGGCTGCTCCGGAATCTTCGTCATCGCGCGATGGTCAACTTCTTTGCATTTTTTTCCTCCTCCTTCTCTGTATCATCATTATATTTTTCTTGAACGACGACGACCACTTCTCGCGTCTCGTTATCTGTGAATGAAACTATACACGTCCACCGATCTGTGATCGCTTTATGTATGACTTCATTTGGTTGATCACGCGACGTTCATCAACTCGGAACTCACTCCTATCGGTCGGTTCGGATTGGTTTGATTCGGGAACGAAAAACCCTTGAAACCCCCAAACAGAACCAATGGCAGCCATCCGGAAGAAGCTGGTCATCGTTGGCGACGGTGCCTGCGGAAAGACCTGTCTGCTGATCGTCTTCAGCAAGGACCAATTCCCAGAGGTCTACGTGCCGACAGTGTTCGAGAACTATGTGGCCGACATCGAGGTCGACTCGAAACAGGTGAGTCAGAATATTTTTAAGTCAGTCTTGGTGTTAGAGGGGCCTCTTTTTCCCGCAGACGGAACTGAACGGGTGTCATCTTTAGCGATGATTAATTTCCTAATTACTTTTGATAAGAAGGGTTTTAAGACTTCGGTATACTGTCGATTCACTGAAAGTGATCGTTGTTAATAACCTTTGGTTTTTTTTATAGAATTTCATTTGAAACACTAAGCCTAGTTGTATTTCATACGGAGTTTAGTTTTGAACAACTCTCAAGGAAAATTTCTGAAATCATAGATAAGTTAGTAATTTGAAAATTAGATTTTTAAACATTAAAATAGATTTCCTAGAATTTTTTAAATATTATACCAAACGTGTCTTAACATGAGTATGTTAAATTACGAATGTTTTTCGACCAAAGACATAGAACTTTTTAACAACATTTTTAAAGTTCTTTAAATTTTTAAAATAATATTCCTTGTAAGATAGCAAAACTTGAACTCGCAAAAGCAATTCCCAAGTAGACTTTTATGGCAAAATCATACCAAACTTCATTGAAAACTGAATGTCGTTTTGACCTCATAAAGCACAGCAAAACTGAGAGCAAAATTCTATTACACGGATAGCATTTTAATACGAATTTGTGCTTTACTGGATATTAAACCTTGCTTTGTTATTATTTTAGAAAAATTTACAGAGCATAGTAAACAAGGCATGAAAAATTGATAGCAAAAGATGGTATCATTTGGTATCTATCACAGGTAAAATTTAGTTTAAATATGCCTTCTTTTTTTCAAGGAATTTAACAGCAATGATATGCTTTCTGGATATGATTTTCAACTTTTATATGATCCTGAAAGCAATTGAAAGCGAAATTTTGCTACCCTATCACATCCTCTTTCATCCCTATAAAAATAAAATCAATGATGATCAATGAATCACCTTGATAAAACCTCATTTTTACTGGCTATATGAGTTATGCTTTGAGAATTGATAGCTAAATGTGGTATCATTTGGTATCCAGCACTGGTAAAATTTAGTTTAGATGTCATCTGGATATCATTTTGGCCACTTTGATGATCCTGATTCAATCATCGCAGAAAATTGAAAAAGTTAAATTATCCCCTTTCTTCCCCGTGAGTTTAACTTCAATAAAACCTCTTTTTTACTTCGATGGGTATTCAGGACCAAATAATGCTATCGTTTGAGTGTCAATGCCTCGATTTGGTCGCACGTTGTTCTCGGTTCTTACTCTCTACAAAAAAACTTATATGAAACTTCCTTTTCCCTCCCCTCTACACACTGCAACAATCATAGAAACATCTCGTACACAAAAACCTTCTCATGTTATATCTGATTCTATTTGCTTGATTAGTTCTCAAGTTATGCCAACAAAATTGTATTGGAGACCTCACCATCTTATGTCTTTACTGCTATCTCAAATAATTATAGAGCAATTTTTCGAATCCAAATACCTTTCCATGTCAAAGTTCGTTGATGGATAAGTTCTTAAGTTATGCGAAAAAATGGTATGTGAGCATTCCTCCTTCCTTTCTATATCCCCAATGGAAAAGGAAAAGGATCTCAAGCATTTGTAGCACATTAATGCCCTACTACGCTAAATATGTTTTCATAAGCTCTTTTAGTTCTCTGGTTATATAAAAAAAATTGGAAGATAAAAATATCATAGACATATTTTTCGTATCGAAATATCTTCCCATGCTATGTTTGGTTCCATTTGTTTGATGAGAACTTATCAAACAATGTTATGCAAAAAATTCTAAGGGATCTCCACTCCTCCCTTCCATTCTAACCACTGGAAGAAGGGGTGCCAAACATTCATAGACTCATTTCTCGTATTAAATTTTTCTCCCATGCCAAGTTTAGTTCCATTTGGTCAATTAATTTTCCAGTTATGCAAAAAATTGTATGGCAGGACAGCCCTCTTTTTTTTCCTATCTCCCATTTGAAAGCAGGGAGAAGTCCTAAAAGATCATAGAAACATTTCGTGTACCCAAATAGCTTCTGATATCAAATTTAGTTCCATTTGATCCTTCCTATCTCTTCATTGGAGAAAGGAGAGGTACCAAACATTCATAGTCACATTTCTCGTACTCAAAAAATCTTCCATGCCAAGTTTGGTTCCATTTATTCGATTAGTTCTCGAGTTATGCAAAAAATTGTATGGCAGCCCCCTTCTTCTTTTCTTATCTCTCCTTTGAAAGAATGAAGGCCCAAAAATTCATACAAACATTTCTCGTGACCAAATGCCCTCTCATGTCAAATTTAGTAGGAAGGGGAGTTTTAAAAAAAAAATGTATGGGAGCCTTCCTCCTCCCTTCCCATCTTCCCACTGGCAGGAAGGAGGGTTACCATAATAGCAAATTTGATTCCATTTGATAGATAAGTTCTCGATATATACAAAATATTGTATGGGAATCCCCTCCCCCTTCCTATCTTCCAACAAGAAGTAAGGAGTGGTCCCCCTCCACCTTCCATTCTGACCACTGGAAGGAAGGAGGGGTACCAAACATTCATAGAAATATTTCTTGTACCCAAAAACCCTCTCATGGCAAATTTGGTACCATTTGCTTGATCGGTTCTGAAGTTGCAAACCTTCGCCGGCCTCAAAAGCATCAACCTGCCAAGTTCCAATCAAATCAGTTCAGTGTTTCTCGAGTCTATAGGAAGCAGATAGACAGACAGAAATCCATTTTTCTATCATAGATATAGAGTTTAATTATTCTATCTAAATTTGTGTGAACCTGTTCCAATCAAAACTCAATATCTCTAATATAGGGGGGACTTGTCTATGGCCGGACACCGTATATAGCCAAACACCATTGATTTTTCGAAACACATTATCCTAATAATGTTTTAACACCATGTAAATAAAATTAAAAGCAGCCTGATAAGGTGTTTTAAAAATGGTAATCCAATCTGTAAAGGTAAACCAATGATATGCATCGAAAGCTTCTGCCTAGTAATTTGGAGAGAATCGCCTAAACTTTGCATTTATTTTGCCGTTTGTATTTTCGGCTTGTCAAATGTGAATACAGTAGATTTAAGATAACAAAACGGAAGTTCAAACGAAATAATAGAAAAATTAAAAAAAAAATGAGGTTTGTCTATGACCGGACAAGAAAAGATTCTAAATTAATCATGATTTCAACTTGAATCTTTCATTTTTTCATCTCTATAGCACCCTCAAATGGTTAACAGAAGATAAGGATTTTTAAAACGAAAATAGTTTGGTCCTCTGAGAAACATTAAATTTTGCTGCCCGATCATAGACAGTGTTTTTCTAGTTTTTTTTTCGATACAAATTTTTCATTCTCGTTTTTCAAAAAAACTTCTATGGCAGGCTTCATAGAATGTTCAGTATTGAAAACACATACTAACAAGACCTGTGAAAGTGATTGGAGTCATTTTGCTACGTTTTTGTGCCATTGCACTGTGATAGTGGTTTAAAAATCGAAAAACGTGATCATGGGAAAAAGGTTCAAATGTCAAAATAACTTCATAATATGTTCTACAATGTTTCATTATTTTGAAATGCGCGTATTTTATTGTAAATTATTTCCTGATCAATTCATCTTTGAGTAAAATAATTTTTCTATTTTTATTTCACTTTATCACTATAACGTCTTCTAGAAAGTTGTAATTCATCAAATTAATAAAAAAAATGTTGAAGGCGTCAAAGCTCTATCTTTTGAAACGACATGTTTTAAAGACATTTCTTCCATAACTAACCTCAAAAAAGGAAAATTCGTTTAACTTTTTTCGAAGCGAGTTTTGAGACCAAATGTGTGTGAGAGAGTTATGACGATTGCAAATCTACACAACTTCATTGAAGGTGTTAAGTCTCCATTTTGAAGTTTAATGGTACTTTTTGGGTGATTTCTTTCTGCAATTTTATGTTTGCATTGTTCAATATATCTGAAGTCGCAAACAAATCAGAACAAAAATATATGCATAAGAAAGGTCAATCTTTCAACTTTCATGGTCATAGTTTTATTTGTATGCATGAGGTTTTATTACTAAAATAGTTTACCTGAAAGATGTCAGTTGTGAAAGTTTTAGTACAGCCGATTCAAAAGTTCCTCGATTAGCCTGTATTCCACTCTCTTGTTGAAGCGGGAACTTTTGTAAGTGTGTGAAAAAATACAGATATTTGCCAATCTGCCATCTTCCACTTAAGGGGGGGGTAGGGTCTAACGGGTAAAAAAAACACAATTTTCAAGATTTTTTTCTAGAGCTATCGTTCAAACAAATGTATTCAATTTTTTTGCATTATACAAAGCATTGTTAAAAGAACATTTAGCAATTTTTTCGTAGAAAAATATTGAAAAATGAGCCGGTGACGGAGCATTTTCGAGGATGCCTTTTAGAAAACAGGATTTGCGGTGGACACTGTATCTCAGCACAGAATCATCTGTAGTCAAAAAATCAGAGCAAAATATTTCAAATAGATGTTTTTCTGAACCCCAACGTTTTTATTTTACTTAAAACATTTTTTTTGAAATTTTTGTGGCTGTTTGAAGTAAAAACTACGATTTTTCACGAAAAAATCCGCCATTTTTTATTTGTAAAATCTCCCAAAAGTGAAAAAATAAAAAAGAAAAAAACGTTGGGGTCTGGTATTTTATATGTAGAAATCATGTTCCAAATTTGAAAAGAATCGGATAAGTAGTTTTCAAATGACGATGTCCACGGACTTTAAAAATGTGCTTTCGAGAAAAACGCGTTTGAAGTTTCTACTCTTGCTTTCTTGCAGTATTAGATAGGAGGAGATAAAGGCCTATAATTTGTACAGTTTTGCTTCAATTGACTTGAAAATTTGACACAACATTCTTGAAATGTTTTACAATAAGAAAATAAAAAAATAAAAAAATCGATTTTTTGAAAGTGTTAAACCCTACCCCCCCCTTAAGTGATTTTAGTAACTAAACGAAATGCATAGAGATGAAACTACATGTCCATGAAAGTTGAAAGATTGCCCTTTCTAATACATATATTTTTGTTTTGATATGTTTGCAACCTTCAGAGATATTCAACAATGAAATTGTTCAATGAACAATGAACAATTTTAGAAAGAAATCACCCTAAAAGTACCATTAAACTTAAAAATAGCGACTTAACACCTTCAGTGAAGTTGTGTAGTTTTGCAATTGTCACAAATCTCCCATACAAAGTTGGTCTTAAAACTCGCTTCGAAAAAAGTGAAACGGATTATTAGTTTTTTGAGGTTAGTTTTTGAAAAAATGTCGCTTCAAAAGATAGAGCTTTGAAGCCTTCAACAAAGTTTTATTTTTTATTTTTTTTATCTACTACTTTTCAGAAGACGTTATAGTATAGTGATATAGTAATAAATACAAAAAAGAGAAAAAATATCTCATTTATAGGTGAATTGATCAGGAAATAATTTACAATAAAATATGCGCATTTCAAAATCATGAGACATTGTAGAACATTTCATAAAGCTATTTTGACATTTAAGCCTTCGGAAAGGCCATGATCACGTATTTCGAGTTTTGAACTGAAATAGTTTAGTGATCATAATATTGCTACTCCACAAATCAGTAGAGGAATCAATATTTACAAAAGTATATTTTTGAAGTTATTGCCAAAAAAACTCTAAGTGTCCTGTAGCAGACAAGTTTTCCCTAATGCTTAAGTTACAAAAAATTAAATTTCTTCATAATCTACTGAAATCGGTTTCAGTTTTTGAAATATTATGTTTTTCTATCCAAACCACGACCATTTGTGAAAAATTTGACTTCTTCAAACGAAGATGTTTTAAAAATCAATCGTTTTCAATCATGGTTCACATTTAGCTTTCAATCCACAATAGCTAGAGAATTGAAAACAGTTTCATTTTCAACCTAAATAGTATTGATTTTAAACACCTTGAGTGTGGAAATTTTCAATAGGTTCACTGCCAATTTTCAGCTTATTTGGTCAGCTCCAAAGGGTCTCTTAACGAGGCTCAAGATTGAATAGAATTTTATGCGCAATTTGTTCTGGCAAAAGTGAGAAAATCTTTTTTTAAGACCTACGTTATGTGTGAATGAATGATTTTTATTTTTACAAACTTGGTTCTTTGAAACTAGGCGTAATTTAAAGCAAGTCTTTAGAAGACTTCAGCTTAAGAGTAAGCTGAAATACCTTCCGATTGATTTATGCAGAAGTGTGTTCGTAACAGCGTTCAAGTGGTAAATTTTGGTTTCACATCAATCAAATAGGGTGTTGTTGATTCAAATTTATTGAAATTTTTTCAGGTAAGCTTGAGTCTTGTGCATATTAATACTTCTCGTTATTTTTGAATTTTTTTTGGACAATGTTTTTCTATAAATTAGTTTTGAATTGAAAACATATCTCATCAATGCATTTTGGAGGTGATACACTTTGAAAATAAGGCAAGAAAAATTATATGAGTTAACCAACTCAAAAAATTCAAAAATTCATACAAGATTTTGATACCTTTTAATGTAATATTTTGATATTTAAAAATTTTACGCAAAGAAGCTCAAAATAAAAACTTGGGTGGGTTTTGTTTCTTATTCAAATGAACTTAATAAATGAAACAAATTTAAGGTTTATGATGGCTTCATAATGATTAGAAAGTGAAATAAGAGAGTATTTTTGTATGCCCCCAGCTCCCATCATGTTTGTTAAATGCCTCTATCCTAAAATAACAGGTTAAATATAATAAATGTATGATTTTTATCATTAAAACTTTAAATCTAAGATCTAATTAACATCTTAGGAGAAAATTGAAGATCTGATCTCAAAACCGATTTTATAAAGTTTTTCTTATGGATGAACTGCCCCCATAATATGGCAACCCTAACTTTTGTTTCATTCTATAAAATTATAAAAGAAATAAATTTTCATAAAACTTCAGCTTTGTTATATGAAAATTATCATCTTCTAGCATTGCCAAAAAAACCATAAAATTTTGCCTAAAACATAAATAGGTGCATTTAGCCCGCACGGTTTGAGGTTCGGCAATTTTGACAACAGTTA
This sequence comes from Uranotaenia lowii, assembly GCF_029784155.1. Lineage (NCBI taxonomy): Eukaryota > Metazoa > Arthropoda > Insecta > Diptera > Culicidae > Uranotaenia > Uranotaenia lowii. The sequence goes on along the minus strand of NC_073693.1, from coordinate 90,204,612 downwards.
TAATAAAGTGATTTCTCGAAAACTGAAGGAGATTCCAACATAAAAATTACTCCAATGTATAGAAAACCGATGTCTGCTCATGTGTATATAGTTATTGTAAACATATTCGATGTAATATTTGATGAAATCAATATTCTGCTTGAAAGGCCCATATACACAGTAAACGAAAATTACCGAGTTCGGTAATTTTTTTTCCGAAATCCTAACATGTGTAAATCGTTAAACTGTTCGGTAATTTTTTAGGTAAAAAGAAACGAACATCGGTAAATCGATTCTTCATTTACCGATGTTCGTTTATTTTTTACCGAAAAAATTACCGAAAAGTTTAACGATTTACACATGTTAGGATTTCGGTAAAAAAAATTACCGAACTCGGTAATTTTCGTTTGCCGTGTAGCTTGTTTCTCCCCTTGGAGTGTGGATTTTACACTCCTGACTAAAACTAATATATCTCTCTTGTTTCCGAACCGATTTTTTATTTTTCATATTTTTGTAAAGTATTGAAGTGTTCATGTGATTACACCACTAGAATCGGTATGAAATTGGCTTTCTGGTGAATATACTTATTGCGGAAATCTTGAGTTACTATACTCAAAATTCAGTGCAAAGTTGTGCAAGAATGTGCAAGAGCAAAAAAATCTGAAAAAATTACTAATTGACAAAAAGTTTGAAAAATAGCTACCTTTGAAAATTCGTCAAAAATTCTGTGTTTTGTATTTTGACAATAAAAAAAATGCAAAAATGTGCCAAATTACGTCAACTTTTCAATCGTCTTTTCAAAACTAATCTGGTGTGACTTAAACAGTTTTAACGGATCATTGATTGAAAAGTACGGTTTTTAACCACTTTTTGCACTTTTTGTAATCATGATCTTAAAAAAAATTCGAAAAGATATATCCTTTTGGGCAACGTATAGCTTCTTATTTCAGATTTCTTGGACACATACGAAAATCTACAGTCTTGTTCCGAAGAATGTTTTTTCGGATTGTTCTTCGGATTTTCTTACACTTTGCATAACGGAAAACTGAAGTGTTGTGAAGGTGAATAATTTCTGAGAAATACATTTGAGTTACGTTACAAAGTGTCCGTAAATAATTTTTTTGTAAAAATCGGTTGAGAAATAGCGGTTTTAAGCGAGGAATGTCAAATTGACACTCAAGGTCTGATTAGGGAGTTTTTTGTTCCTCGGCTTCAGGGTGCGTCCATAAAAAAAATAATGATGCAAAATTAAAGATTCCAAGAATTCATTGAGGGTCTCCGATGAAATTGTTTTATTTGGATGCACCCGAATAAAGTTACAAGTCACTAAACTTCCAATAAAGTCATAATGACTCTCAAGAGCGGATTGAGGTTGAGCTGAAGATATCTCTTTTTCACCATAACTTTTTCATTCGGAATCATCTTACGACCTTGTTTGAAAAATTTGTTAACGTTTGCTAGAACAAATTGTATTTAAATCTCATTATCTTGTGGAGCGACTTCCAACAGTATGAGCTAGAATTTGGCTGTGGGTCTTCTGGCAGACCAAAAAACAATTTCAATCTCAACTTTTTGATTCCAAAATACATCGGTTTTTGACCAACCAAATGAACAGGTCTCTCACAATTGTTTGAAAAAAAATTTCAGATCATGGATATACCGAAAAAAACCTAACAAGGTTTTTAAAATCCTGTCATTAGTTTACAATCGCCTGCTCGACTCTGATTTTCCTTCCACCAATTCATCAGTAGGGCACCGATTTGTTTAGTCTTGTAAACGAATAAAAAAATGCGCCCGTCTCTCTCAACTCTGGATGTAGATATACCATTTCATCAGAACAGCAGCTGTGGGACCTTACACGCGATTCTTGCCAGCTCAAGATGTTTGTCGGAACCTACATTCATAGGAACACGCCGTGTCGGTTGTGTCTCTACAGAGACTCACACAACATTCCAAAGGTTATGATGCCCTTGCACTCGGTTTGAAGTTTACAGCAGCAGCGCTCCAACGTTCTTCTTCACTTTGCCCCACACAGCCGTGGAGCAACGTTCATCGGTTGTAGACGCCACTTTCCGTTTTGTTGCTTTGTCCCCCTGCGTGCCGTTTGCAGAAGTTCTGCTGAATAAAATCTTCTGCCACCCTGTCGTCGTCTTCGACAGTTCCCCGTCTCATAGGCGAGTCCACCTTTACAATCTTTTTTTTTTTTGCTTACTTGTTGGCTTTAAAATAATATTGAAACATAAATTCACCCTCGCGTGCTGTGCGGTGTGTATTCTATATGAATATAACATTACACCCTTTTGAGTTACACAGTGGGAACATCGCATCGCACGGGCCCGTGTACGCCAGAGAAAGGCATAAACAAACGTGACAACAGAAAGAAGCTCACCGCCATACTTCTTTTGCGCAAAATACTCGTTGGAGTGTATACACATCGCGCGGCCCGGTTCCGGACCATAAAGGCGTTCAACCGAGACGAAGAGAAAGAGCTGCCTAGCTGCCTTAGTAGGACGTATGCATATGAGTGGGGAAAATTCTACAAACAGGAATGTTTTTAGCAAAATAAACATTTGTTAGCCCGGCCACGAATAACTCTCCCGAACAACGGAGAGGATGATCTTGAATTCCGCCCGGGTTTTGATGTTTTCGAACCCTATTAGGCGAAAAGGCAAATTCCTTTTACAGCCGTGGCGTCAAACGCCCACGAAAAAAAAAAAGAGTAAAACCTTCCATGGAGCGACGACAACCGAGGAAAGGAGAAAAAAAATCAACATTCAACAGTCTTACAACCGAGCTGAATGATGGTCGGTCGATCTTCGAAATGGTACCAACATCATTTTATACACAGGCCCCCGAGAGTCGGTCGGTGGATAGTAGTGATTCAATTAGATAGGAATTTAAACATTTTCTTTCCACTCATTTATTTGACGATTGAGTGGCGTGGAGCCGCAGATCGGTTTCGGAAAATAACCAGCTCCAATTGAAGATAAATGGGGAAACGATTTGCGCATTTCTTCGGGTACCCCAATCGATTAACCTAGAATATCTCGGTATAGCTTCTGGTGTCTCAAAACGGAGAAGAAAAACCCTAAATCGGTAGAACGAAGAAATTAATAGATTTGTTGGAGTTTTCATGAGCAAATCGAAAAAATTGAATTCTTCTTTCATCGTTACAAAATAATCCTACGTTTTGCCTTTATTTTGGTTAAATAAATTGCAAACATGCCTCATTTTGAATTACTTTTTTTTCATAAGTAAGGGAATGTGAGGACATTTGATCCCTGAGGTCATTTGATTCCAGCTATACCTCGTTCAGAGTCAGAAACTCTTACAAAGATCAACTGTTTTAGCAAATTTCGCCAAATGAAGTAAAACAACTATGCTGTTAGCTCACTAAAGTTTAACAAATGTAATTTTTGAGTTAATAAACTTTGGTTGAGAAAATAAACCAACTTTTCTTTTCAGTCAGTAAACCTTTTGTCTATATATTTTGCTTCATTACAAAGGTTAAAGTCTTCCAAAAAATATTCAAGTCTCCTTTAAATTCAAAAAAAATGTTGATGATCCACGAAAATGCTTCCAATTTGTCTACGAGATCGTTTGGTTCTATTTTTTGGAGCACAGTAACTTCAAATTACATGCTGTCAGAAACTGTAGAAGACGGTCACTTGGTTAGTTATAGGCAAAAAGGTTTTTTTTTGTTTCGATTATAGTTGTTTTAGTTTTAACATCTTTATGTCAAAATAAATTATCCAAAACTGCCAAGCGAAATGCTCTTCCTCAAACTCTTAATTTCAATTTCTTAATAAAATGTTTAAGAACGACTAAAATGCTTCAAGAGTAACAATCTCGACTCAGGACTAAAGCCAAACCTTGGAAATCTTTTCCCAGGTACACAAATCTACTACATTTTTTCACAAAATTTCTAACTTGTTGATAAAATTTTTGTCCCGAATATCTAATTTTGGAATTTTGTTAGATTTTTTTCATTTTATTTGCATTATCAACTAAAATTTCAATTCAGTATTTGCAATTATAAATTTTAAAAAAAATTCAAGTGTTTTCCTGTATGATTTTTATTGGAAAATTTGCAAATTTGCCTAGATATTAGCTGGATTTCGAAGAAAAATTTGAAATAGAATTCCCGGGTTTTGCCCGGTTGGGATCCTGACTCTAATCTTGGTTTTGTGTTTCAAACTCAAATAAGATACAATTTCCATATTCTAACTCAGAGTTTCAGAATATTCAAAATTAGAAACCATTTTTAAAATCTGGATTTGAAATTTATATTTTTATATATTCTTTCAGATTCATAAGTTGAATTACGAATGAATGAATGAAGAAAAAATATATACAGACCCCGTTCGATTTTGGCAAAACGCCCGTACATTTTGTGTTGCCAAAATTGAATGTTGCCAAAATCGAACTGTTTTTTCTCAATTTTTTTCAGTTATTTTTTCAAAATAACTAGGTATTATTATTATCATCAAAAACGTTACTTTTAGTCTATTTCCGACCATTTGTATTTATTTTTCATTTTTTTCATCATGTTTTTGATGCATATTGCACTTTTCTTGTATGGTTTATAATGCTTGTTTTCATTTGTCATATTTGCTGTTTTTGTCATTTTTCTTCATTTTTTAGTTGTGTTTTGTCGTTTTCAGTCTTTTGTTTGAATTTGTTTTTTAACTTTTTGAATTTTTCATCTAAAGCTTAGTTCTTTTAGAAATGGGACACTTTCATTTGCTAATAGCTCGTTAACTAGTTATTGGATATTGAAAATTTTGACAGCATTTTGTTGCCTGTAAAAAGTACTATTCGCCCTATTTTTTTCAAAATTTAAAATTTACGTGTTTTTGAGATATGTACGATGCAAGAGAAAAAGAAAAAAATAATTTTGCACAGTTTCCTTGAAAATACGTCATTATCAAATTGATAGCTGACAACACCGTTGATTATTCAAAGAATTACTGAGTTTTTGTGGTGGATAAGTATGCAAACACTATCAATAATGTCCACAAAGTTAAAATCAAGCATTGGAGAGAAGCACATGATCGGCAACAACGGTTAAGGATCATCAAGGAAGTCAAGTCTCATATCAGCATTTTTAATTTTCAATAAACGAAAAACTAAGGGTAGATCGCTGAAATGTCCAAAACAATTTTCTCCGATAAGCTGAAAGTGTTGCCTAGTGATGACTCATTGAAATCCAACCTCAAACAACCATTTTTTGATAGTTCCAAAACTCTTAAGCTGAAAAACAGGTACCGAAGAAAAAACGTTCAAAAATGTGGTCAAAAATAATAAAATTTGATCATTTCGAAACCACTCTATCCACTAAAATGCTTCCAGTTTCCAGTTTCCAGAGAAGTATTGGACCAAAAAGTATCAGAAATTGAAGAAGGAGGGTGAAGCTACCTAAAATATAGATTTTACGAAGTATAAGTTGGAGAAACTGATCAATACCATGACTGAAAAAAGTGTGCGCCGGCCAATGGGATATACCAAGAGTAAAGTAGAAATTTCTTTAACAAAAAACGGTAAATATTTTTTTTCAAATTTTTTCATGAAAGATAATAACATTGCCTTCTTTTTCTTCATAGAAAGTATTTCGTTCAAACGAATGGTTTTTTAGATACAGGCATTCGTAACTGTCCCATTTCTAAAAGAACTAAGCTTTATTTGTCATTTTTGAGTTATTTATAAATTAAAAAAAAACTTTTGTTCTTATTGTTGCATTTTATCACCATTTCAGAACATAAAAACGTATTTATGGTGTTTGTCTAAATTAAATTGGCAGTGTTATACCGAAAACTAAAAGGTAATGTTGTTTCTAAAAACTGTTCGATTTTGGCACATGTGCCGCATTCGGATGTTGCTAAAATCGAATGTTGCCAAAAACGAACGGGGTCTGTAGTGAAAACCAAAAATCCAGAACTCGAATACCAAATTTCTGGCTGAGGGCTATTATACAAATTAGGCTTTTTGGTTCATAATTTATATTTCTTATTATCTGTAATTCAAATTCAAAAATCGTCCTCAGATTCGGAATTTAGTTTTGAAACTTTAGTTGAAAATACAGTTATCAGGTTCGGAATTAAAATTAAAAATTCAGTTTTAGTTCGAAGTAAAGTTTTATTAAAGATTAAAATATCAATGTGAGAATTTCATTAAGGAATCTATTTGTAGGACATCGCAGTTTCATAATTTTGATTCTTGATTCGAAATTAAGATGTTATACTCTCTCAGAGTCAATTTAGCAATACAAACAAGAAGAAATCACTAATGTAATTTTTTTTTCTAATAAATTTCGTTCTATGAATAATCTGGATTTCAACTTAAAAAAAGTTATTAAAAGGATTTTAATTATGAACTATATTGAAAATGAAAATTCTTTGTTGGTCAAAGACCTTGTACTTAATTTTCAAGTGAAAATTCAGCTTGAATAATGTTTTATTGGTTTGTTGTTTAACATCATTTTTATTGCAGACTTTCCAAAAACTTAATTTCTAACTAAATTCTTTAATTTTAATCGAACTAATAACAGGAGATAATAAATCTAATTTGAACCGCAAACTTAATCTCTTACTTTAATTTCTAAAAATGAATTTTAACATTTTCACCAATGCTTAAAATGGCAATACGTGTGGTTAAAAATAATAAGCTTCTAATTTTATTTTCAATCTAAATGTCACCGTCGTCACTTTGCGAAAGCATACATTTCTATATGTTGTTGACTCATGTACGCATCATATGCTTCTTTTTTCAACAAGCTTAAAAAAAATGAAAAATTTCTTACATAATTAAACAAGCACCCGCAAATTTCATTGGTGGGAAACCTGAGCTCATAACAAAATTATGCCCATATGCTTATGATCTTAGTTTTGTCATGTTCTTTCACAAGGAAAAAGAATTTTCCATAAACTATCAATAAACCACTCAAACACAACCAATTTGCCAATCATAGCTCGTGGGCCACCTATATTTTGGTGTTTTTATGCACGTTCATTACTCAAAATACATCTGTAAAGATTTCTCTTGCCAAATATTTAAGGAGTTAAGAAAAATATTCTGTTAATTTTATTTAAGTCGGCAGAGACGAACATAAATCCTATATGAAGAATTTTGCCAAAATGTTCGCAAGCCAAGTTTTGAAATTATTCTATATTCTTTTTTATTTCTTCACCTGAAATTACTTTCAAATAACAACATGAATTATGAACTAACAGTTTTGAATCAACTCATAAATTTAGCACAATTCCCCACCTTTTTTCATAATCCAATAAAATAATACTTTTTTTTAAACAGTCAGCACTCGGGAAAATAATTTACTAAACAATAAAAAAAATTGCATAATGATACTTTAAGCCTAGTCCACACTAGGCAACATGAACTGCGATTTTTGTTATGAGACGAACTTTGTTGTCTTTTGTTGTTGTTGGAAACCTGAGACGGTCTCAGTGTCTCCCGAATGGTTTCTGTTGTATTTTATCTCAGGATTCAGCTAGAGTGCGCTTCAGACCTTCCCAACCTTCATGTTTTGTAGAGCAGACTTCGGGCATCAATACACCCTGGACAGCCAAGTCCATAGGGTTCAGGTCAGGAGAACTCACTGGTCATTCCGAGCTCGAAATTAAGCCTCAAAACACAGCTCGAGGAAATGTTTTAGACATATTCCCGTTACGTAAATTGGTTGATCTTCAAGGTGCTCGGTTGATCTTCACCAGGAAAAGACGGGTGATTCCGACCCAGACCAGCAGATTTCTGTCGCATGGTGGCCTTTAATACGTCTGCAACCGAAATCTGTCGTTCTGTTCATTTTTACGAACCGCTGTACGGCGATGAATTCATCGGTAGAAAACACAACTTTCTGCAATTTTTTCATGAACGGCCCGTGTCAGCTGCGCCTTCTCTCTTTTTGCCCCTTTCTTGCTTCTGTTCTACAGGAAGATCTTGAAACTTTAGGATCTTGGCAGGCTTGGTCTTAAGATCATCTTTCAAGATCCGACGGCTGTTTTGATCCGGGATATTAAAATCTATCGACGAGGAATTATCTCAAGGCTCATCTGGATGATCTTATCCGTGTTAGGTGTCGTCATTGTAGCTTAACGACCTGCACCATACCGTTTTCTGGTACTTTTGATCTCCAGGTATCTTCCAAACGCAACATGAAATAAATAAAAATACGAACACGTATTTTGGACAGCTCACGAAATATGTCTTTCTGTCGTTTCCAAGCCTAGGATTAGTAAATCAAAGCACTACTTTAAGGTTCGAGACCTATTCTTAACAAAAAAAAAACACTTTATTACAAAACTTTCAAGAATATCCTCTGACAGCTTAGACATGACGTTAACAAAATAAAAGAGAGAGATCGAGTTCGGTTCAGTATTCATCTTAATAATCACTGTTAAAGTTATGTACACCCATAGAGGAGGTTGCAAAAATGGAATGCCTGTTTAGCAAATCACTGTGCCGAAAATGCGCTGAAAAGTGTACTGTACCAAAGATGATATCATTAGAAATGTACAACTGGCATAAAGACTCGAGCTTCCAAGCAAAATGATGCATGACGACTACATTCAAGCGAAACAAGAAAAACATTTAATGGGATTTTTATTCATTTGAATAATTTATCCAAAATAAAAATGTAGTGGGAATCGATCTCACTGCAACATCTCATCTCGGCTTGCCATTCCGATATCTTACTCAGTGCACCATCTGAGTGAGTTAGCAAACAAAAGTTTTTTGGCATAGTGTTTCTGCCACCGCTGATTACCAAAAAAACGCACTGCATTGGCCTGTTCGGTGTTTTTTCATCCTCTTTGTCTTTGATGGGAAAGGGATGAGAATGAGAGGGAATGGAAAACTCAAAATTGTTTTCATTATCGGTTAACATACACACACAGCGCCCGGTACATCATTCGACAATATTTTTGCTGGCCGATTGTTTCCATCCTGCTTTGTCTTTTGATATGATATGGGATATGTTATACAATTCGGTTGCGCTGGGAGGACAATGCCAGTAATTAGAAAGCTTGTTAATGCCGGTCCGGCATAGAATCTTTTACCGATAATTCCACCTCCAAGGAAGTTCATTATTGGAGTGGAGCCTGATTTGAGGGCATAGCAGTTCAATTGCCAATCCTGTATACTTATACTGCTAGCTTGTATAAGTTTACGTGTAGTTTCAATTTTTTCTAAATTGCACTATTTTTTTTTTAATCAATCGATGTACTTGTATGACACAGCGTATAAAAGTTGTCTTGCGCCACTTTTTTACACTGTTTTGATTTTGAAAATGCCTATATAAACAATGTTTTGCACCTTATGGGAAAAAAGGACTGAAGCTAGAACTGAAAAATTACATTCTTTGAACAAATGTAATTTAAAAACTGGAAAAATTAAACAAAAAAAAACTTTTAAAACTGTAAGGAAAACACCAAGAGTTTACTAAAGTTACGAATTGGTGTACCCTGTTTTCAAAATTAACATTAAGAGAACAATTAAAAGCGATAGTTGTTTTCGAGATGGACTTATCGATTCATCTAGTTGATTCGCGGATGCATATTTTTTCGGATAGTAAACTTTACAATCGACAGAGAAGGTTAAGCCGCTGATGATGTCAGCGGATGGAAAACAAACGCTAAAATCCGTTTATCTTTAGTTTAACTTTAGTGCTCCCACATACACACACACATTCGGGTTATAACAGGTCAAGTGCCTATTTAACGGGTTGTATATTATATTGAACCCTTCGGGGCCCGGCATCATCATGCTTTACTGGTGGGCACCTTTCTCAATGCATAGCCAGCAGGTGCAGCAGGTATCGGGGTTTGATTTTTATAAACCTGTCTACTAATGATGCTCAAAATGACCGGCATCGCGCGATGATTCATTACTTATTCGGCTTTGTACTTCATGATCGTTCCAAAACTAATACCGATGCATTGAATGGACTCCACAAACACAAATCACACATCGATGTTTGAAGCTAGATAATGTTGATTGAACTTCTAGAAGATTATGATCTAACACTTTGCTTGAATACTAAATGTGCTGACTCGACATTCAAATGTTTCAGGTTGATTATTTGTTTCAATATCCTGGAATGAAACAAGTCAAAGTGGAGATACAAATTATAACGTTTTTATTATAACACTAGCCAGACACTAGTTTTCGATTCACTTAAAATATAAAAAAATGTTTTAAAGGTTACTTTCAAGTGGGTTATCTTGTCGAGATTTTTGTTTATTGTGTTTATTTTCATCTTAACCTTGACCTAAATCTTATTTTATGCTTCATTTTCCACATTTCGTTTTCATTCCGCTTTCCCTCGCCCGTAAGGTTATATCGCGTCGATTGGTCACATTCCATTCGGCGGCTCCCCTTTTAGACGGGATTGAATTTTGCTCCTCGAACAGTTATTGTCGGTTGATTCATTCGTTATCAAAACGGTCCCGATAAAAGTAACCTCGTTTCCCCCTCCTTTGCCCTGTCTTTCCGGACATTCTCAACCTTCTGGTGCAAATTGAAACTGATTCCCCGATAGTTGCAGTTGATTCCGGTTGAAGTACCTTTTTCAACTTCAGATTTTGTTCAACATTTCTAAATTGGTATTGTTTTATTTTTGAAAATATACGCACCAGGGAAGTTTTTCTGATTCAGCAATTGTTTACAACTGAAAAGAGAAAAGCAAAGTTTCACCCAAAAAACAAGGGACCCACCCTAATACATATGGTCGAACTCCTACACCGGTACCTTTCTACTATGTATAATGTTGTTATGCGAAAGGTGTTTATCTGATAATGCTTTCGATTTCCTCCTACGACGATGAGCGACGAGTTGTGTCTTTCGTCGTCGTCGTCGTGGCTGAACGATTGACAATTGTATGTTGTGTGCTTGGCTTTACTTTAGAGAGATTCACAATTCGTTAGCAGCAGCAATACGTATAACCGGACGGGCAGGGTTAGTTTTGCTTTTTCCTGCTGACTGTGTGAATGATAGCAAACCGAATTTTCTATCAGCCTTGCTTTGAACCGACGGATGAATGAGTGTTCATTTAAAGTTTTCTTTCAATAGTTCCTTGTACATTTTTTTTGTATAAAAATAAATTAGAAATTCATTTTTTGTATCTGAGAATTTTAAGTGGTTTGGTCTTTTGCTACAAACACAGATTTCCACTAAACATAAATTTGTTTTAAAAAAAATTGAACTTACTGTCGTTTAAATTGTCATGTTGAAAAAGAAATTTTTATCTATATGAAATCGGATAAAAATCAATTTTCCTTTTCCAAATGACTTAAAAAATGCATAAAACGTCGGAATCTGGTGTAATTCAAAAACAAAGTTTTGGCAAAAATTAACTTTTGAGATTTAGCCGTTTTTAAACCATTGGCTTTTTATGATGTTTTTTAATTACAACCCGTCCCAATCCTTCAATGCTTATAAGTCATAACTTGTGTTTTCATCAAGGTGTTACTCAACCAAAACAAAATCGAATAGAAAAATACATAAGCAAAAATCTTATCATTTTAAGATTTCATGGCTGGCGTTTTGACCTGCCACTGTTAAGAATATATTTATTTTTTTTTATTTACTCTTATGTTTGAGGCCCTTGAGGCCACAGGAGTATGACTGCACAAAACGTACGTCTCGGTGGTCGAGTGTATAGCGTGGTACGTCGGTAATCGCTGGTCCACTGATGGCATGGGTTCGATTCCCATTTCGGTACTGGGTGTTAAATGTTAATCTTAAGTTGTCCGCGTCATTTATTCAGTCTGTAAAGCCTAAATCGGCTAAGACGGTATACGGCTTTAAATAAAACCTTATTTCGAGAATACACGTTTTCAAAATGTGTTTGACCCTTCTCCATATATTTTTCGAGAATGTGTATTCTGCTTTCGAATGTAAAAGTATGAAAATAAAATTCTAAAAATCTGAAAAATATCACTAAATTTAGTTTGAAATATTAAAAATCGTTTGGCATCCTTGACTCAAAATCGACCATTTTGTCACGTATACCCCTTTGGCTCTAAGGGCCTCATTTTTGCCCTTTTTGAAATTCTTATCCTTTGTATACCAAACTCTGGACCAATCAACAAAATACTCATACAATTCTGTGTGAATGATAGCAAGCCGAATGCCTATTACCCTTGCTTTAAATCAACAGATGGATAAGTTTTTTGTTAATATTTTCTTTCATGAATTCCTTCGACTTTTTTTCATAATATCCTAAAAAAGGTAACATTTTGAACACATTTGATGGGTTTTGCCAGTCGATACAAATTAAATACAGATTTCTGCAGATTACATTTCTTACAAAAAAAAATTTCTGAAATAAATCGTCTATAACGGCAGCCACGGAAATAGTCATGTCGAATTTCTAAAATAGAGGGGAGGGGAGAATGAAATCGGAAAATCATGTATTTTTTTCAAACGACTTGAAAATGCATAAAATAGCGAAATCTAGTGTTTTGTCGCCAACAAATGTGTCCATTTTTATGTTTGTAAAGCATCACAACTAAATTGTTTATAAAAGGGACTCATTTTTTGGATGACTTTTGAGGGTTTAAATAACGATACTTTATCGCTTTTAAAAAACTCTGATTCAAATTCGATAAAGGTCAAATTTTGCACAGGTAAGGTTTTGGGTCAATTAAAAAAATATACCTTAATGGTTTGTTTATGAAATTCGATGGTAAAATTCTTCTCTGAACGCCTTTTTTATGAAAAATGCAGCGTTTTATGAGAGATTTTGCGAGAGTTTGGAGCTCAAAAGCTTGTATTCAGACAAAACTACATATTTATTTTTTCTTCAGGATACCAACAACCTATAGTAAACCAATGGTTTTAAAACTTTTTTCTCTCTCATTATTTTCCTTAGCCAAATTTTCCTTATTAGTGCCTTCCAAAACTTTTCTTCATTAAAAATGATTATATATGAAGTTGAGTCGATTTTTATGAATGGTTTTTTAGAGGAATTATCTATCATCTAGATTTTGGCTTCAAAGAACACTCAACAGTATTTTAAAAGCTGTTTTTAAGTTTACACGGCTTAATTAAATACTAATGCAGGAAGGCCACAGAACCGCGAAAACTGGGAAAACCAGGAATTGAAAATCATACCGGGAAAACCGGGAAAAACCCGGAAATTCAGATTCAAAACCGGGAAAAGTACACAAGGAAATCAAAATTAGTTTAGGAATGAATACGGTGTTTAAATACATATAATTTTATTTAAACTTATCCATTTGAATAAAAAAATTGCACCAAATGGTTCGGGAATTCCCGGGAATGAAACTACGATTCCGGGGTATCGGGAATTCAAAATTTTTCAAATTCCTGGGAATTCCCGCCCGAGAAATCCCGGAACGGACACTCTAGATTAAGGTTGCCAGATTGCCCGGTTTAATCCGGGTTTGCCCGGATATTTAATACCTACTAAATTTAAGAACAGTCCGGCCCGGCCCGGTTGCCCGGATTTCATTGGAAAATGCCGGGATTTTGCCCGGATTTATTCACTTTATTTGGCATATTAAACAAAAAAAAACAAACAACAAACACCTCCACAACGAAATTTTTTGAGCAAATTAAAAAAAACCATCATGAAAGGTTTTTAAAAAACCTAAAATACGGTTCAAAATCTATCAATGAGTTTTGATCAAGAAAAAAATATTTGTTTTTTTCTTTTTTTTTCTTGTTTTTTGTTGAGGAATTTCTGAGTTTTGAGAAAATTTGCCCGGATATTGGCCGGATTTATGGTTGTCAATTTGAAAATGATTGCCCGGATTTTGCCAAGTTTTTGTATAAAAATTGCCCGGTTTGTTCGGCCCGGATACGTGCTGAAAAAATTCTGGCAACCTTAGTCTAAAACTGTATTCTTAAGGGGAGTTTTCAATTCACTTTATTCAGTTCAAATTAGTAAGCTTTATTATATTGAAAATTTCGAATTACAATTATTAGAGCTTTAATGTTATGATTTCGTTGAAAATTTACGAAAATTTAGAAAATAACGAATGAACTAATAAATTTCTTATCTAATCTGTGGCAAAAATTTGAAGAAAATTTAAAAATTTTCAATGAAATTCTACACAAAATAGCTATAGGAATTTTAAGCATCACTGTAGAGAATTCATAGGAGTTTTTTATGAGGGTGTGTTTATGTAGATTGGAGACAAAATGCTTAAATATTAAAAATGTTATAATTTTTTAAAAATATATAATCACAATATAGGGTGAGTGCTCCTTCCTTGGACCTAGAGCCTACTTTAGTCCTAAAATTGGCCAAAAATTGTAAATGATTAATTTTACTACCATAGGATACACCCCCTTATTCTGCGCCGCGCGTGAGGTGACGATAGTCGAGTCGAGTCGGAGTCGCGTGAGTCTTGTCACCTTATTCCCGAAACCGATGTGACAGAGCATACGATTTGTCATTCACGGTGACTACTAGATTAGGATAATAACTCAAAAAGTTAATTCTAAAAGACGTTTCTCACCTAAAGTGACTACTGGAATCGGGTGACTCGACTATCGTCACCTCACGCGCGGCGCAGAATAAGGGGGACAGATACCTCTATGCACACAATGAACTCTCATTCTTTCTGAATTCTACCATACCAATTATTGTCATAAAAAGTGTTTCTGATATAATTTTCAACGTTTTTAAAAATGTACCTCCTCATCAGTGCTAAATCAGAAAGATAAATTAGTGGGGCGCGTTTTCAGAAGTTATTACGGAAAAATCTCGTTTTTTTACTGTATAAGCCAAAGTTTGAAGGAAAAATACTTTCATTGTGAAGAATTTGAACCATACTACTTATTTTTCCTAAAATAAAAGAAAATCTATGGAAAACCCGGAAAATTTATAAAGGGTCCAAAAATAGGAGACTTTCGACTTTGATGTTCCATATTTAGACCTGTTATCACCAAAACTTTGTGTCAATACGAACAAATCAACGAAGATGCGAATCTATAATTGGGGCATATTTCAGAACCAATATTGAACATTTCTAACATTTTTTGCCAGCTTTACGAAAAAACTACAAGTAAGTGTACATAAAAAAGTTCCAGCTATTTTTATGCTGATAGTGCTGACGGGGAGTGAAACTTTTTGAGATATTCTTAACAGAAATTCAAGTGTTTTTATTGCTTAAAAAGCTGTAATACTTTTTTATGATAATATTTGATTGAAGATTACATTTATAATGAATTCGTTTATTCATTTTCGAAAAATCATACTTTTTATAGGAAATTTAGTTCTAGGTCCAATGAAAGGAACCAGTTCAGTACCAAAATAGGAACCGTAGGTTCAAAGTTGGAAATTTTGGTCATTCACATCTTTCCAAATATTTCAATAACGGCTCTAAATATGTTGAAAATTCTCGTTGAAACTTGCAGATAAGATCTTAAACTATAAATATATTTCCTTAAAGACATAAACCTCCCGACCGTTTATGAGAAAAACATGATTATCTAAAAATTACCGCTTAAAGGGTCTAAATTAAGGCAACTAACCCTATATCCGAGTATTTAAGAAAAAATCTATTCCCAAGATCCCAAGATTATGAAAATAAGAGAGTTTGTTTCATTACATAGTGCAACACCTAAATCCATCGCTAATTTTGAAATACACATGAAAACTAATAAACCCTCCACAAGATTTTTTCTGATCTCATCATTTTTGCTTCTTCGAAAGTTTTACACAAAAATCAGAATATTTCTGATGTTTTGAAAATAAAATATTTTTTATATGTAAACTTTTTGTAATTTTTCTACAATTTTTTCAGCACTGTTGTAGATAAAGATAACCGCTACTAAAGTGTAGAATAAATTTATTGGAAAAAAAAACTTTAGCCGGGGTCTCAAAACCATGAAAAGCTCAAAAATTTACTAATTTTTGGTAATTTCTTTGACATTTTAGAATGTTTGAACTAAAAGATGAAGTTCATATGACTTTGTTTGTTCAAAGATATGTATATTTATCTGACATTCACAAGTTTGCTGAGGACATGTGTTCAAAATTTCAAAATGCTTAATAAATATGAAATATACCCTCGGCACATGAAAACTTTACAAGAAAAATTCCTCAATAGAACCATTTGTTAAAAAAATTAATTCATAAATGTCCATATTACTGAATTAATTTTATTAACAAATAGTTCTATTGAGGAATTTTTTCTTGTAAAGTTTTCATGTGCCGGAGGTATAATTCATATTTCTTAAGCATTGGATAATTTTGAACACATGTCTTCAGCAAACTAACTTAACATAAATTATTTCCAAAATTTCTTGATCAAGGTTTAATTTTTTTCGATTAATTTATTTTAAGACTCTGAATTGAAATTTGTGTATGTCTGTTGGTTTCCAAATGGTTGATCCCTAACCTTATTTAGATATTTAAACAAAAAGCAAGAAAATATACTCAAAGGCTTACGATATTTGATTTCTATTTGAAAAAAAAATTTCAGGTTTAAGGAAAAACTTATTTTTTCTGTATACAAATGAAGGATCACCAGGATCAAAGATGGACAAGCGCTCAAATCATGAATTTTGAATTGACTTTCCTAATACTTACCTACCTTAATACTTACCTTAATAATCAATATTAAATTGGTTTTTTTTTATAATTTGTACATAATTTTCCGTTTGAATAAAAGCTAGTATTATTGTATAAAGAATCGTGTTTCCTCGAGATCTATGGCCTATCTGATCCTTAGTACCTCAATTATACAACATTTAAAATGAGGAAACATCATGATTCTTCAAATCTGATCAATAAACCTTTAAACTTTTTTATGTGTCTTTCTGCTCTTCAACTTTTTTTTTGTACAATGCAGGTACTGGAAAGTATTAAAAAATT
Organism: Uranotaenia lowii; assembly: GCF_029784155.1. Classification (NCBI taxonomy): domain Eukaryota; kingdom Metazoa; phylum Arthropoda; class Insecta; order Diptera; family Culicidae; genus Uranotaenia; species Uranotaenia lowii. Next base: position 90,187,769 of record NC_073693.1, on the reverse strand, counting down.
AAGGAAAGTTTTCAGTACGCTGCTTTTATAGGTATAAATTAGAAATTTCAGTAAAATATCGTATTTACGGTGTGCCTCCCCAATTACTGAATTATAAAGTAACTACATTTTTCCATAAGATCTAACTAAATAATAAAAATGTTTCTGTGATGTTCAAATGTTCGTAATGGTCAAATTGGTCACTTTGAAAAGAGATAAATTAAATGATTCGCAAAAATTTCATTCAATCAATTTAAATTAGAACAATTTTCGTTCTGATTCAAATGTACCTAGGAATTTTTTATATGCCGATTAAAGCATGTTTTCTCTGGATGTTTTGTAAAAAAAATAATGATTTGCCAAGACTCTGCTCCTGTTGACAAAAAACAACAATTTTCAAAACAAAAATTTTGGTTTTCGCTGTTTTTAAAAGATCAAAAAAAGTCATCTTGTGTGTATATTTCGCAACCTACGATCTTCTCTAACCGATTGTAATTTAAGTTGGGAATGGTTTTGCTTCGTTTTGGTCAGATTTTACCAGCAGTCATTCCAGTAAAATCGTTTATTAGATTAGAGGCACATAAATACTGAAATTTTGTTAATTCCGAAACAGCTGAATGCACCAAATTAGCTTCATTTTCTATCAAAAGAGAAGTATCGGGCCAAAAACGAGCGGAAATTGAAGGAGGAGGATGCAGCCACCAAAAATACAGATTTTACGAAGCATAAGTAAGAAAAACTGATCAATAACATGACTGAAAAAAGTCTGCGCTACTGCCGTGTTACGCCGAAGTGACGTATAAACCATTTTCGTTTTTAGCGAATAAAAGCGATTTTCTCTTTTTCCTCTTTATTCGTTAATCTGAGACTTTTCATAAAATGTGATCTGTAGAATTATTGCATAGATAATTCACAAATGCAGCCTTTTGAAACACAACTCTTTATTTTGCGTAAAATTCGTATAATTACTTCAAATGGATATGCGTCAGTTCGGCGTATAAACGTTTGTTTTGATTAGACGATTCTCCGTCGGAGTGACGTTTATCCTTAGTCTTTTCGTGCAGGTGGAACAAATTTCGTTCTTAGTTAAAATGGCCAGTGCGTTGGATCTTCTTAAATTGTATTCGAGTGAGGAAGAAAATTTTAGTGATGCTGTCGGAGAAACTTCTCAAGGCATGTATTTCTTTGTACATAAAAAACAATTTCCGTTTGTTCGTTTGTGAGTTTTTTTATTTGAACTCAATTGCCCTCTCAGCCCTAGTTTTAGCGTTAAGATAAGACCTAGAGAACTGAAATTCGGGATAAGTGGGTGCTAATTATTACCAGGAATGAAGGAAAATGTCAGATTTGAAGATGACTCATAATGTTTTACATTGGATTTAGATGAAAATTGACATACAGTTACGTTCAAAAATGAATGAATTTGCGCGAAGCGACGTACCCACTTCCAAATTTGACAAGCTGCCATTTCTCTCTCGGTTGATATTTTTTCTTGAAATTTTCACACAATTTAGTTCAACTATCTAATTAACGCTCTACGAAATTTGAAGTCTTTACAATGACTGGAAATAAAGATACAGCTATTCCCGTAAAAAAGGGAAATTTGGAATTGCTTCATTGAATATGCTGTATCTTTGACAATTTTCATTGGAAAATCTTGAAATTTGGTCTAAAGATGTAAAAATGTTTGATATAGTACTAGGCCAAGTTTCGTCAAAATCAATGAACGTGATTAAAAATGGTGCCGGGTAGAAAATGAGGTTCATTGGACCAAATTTCAAGATTTTCCATAAAAATTGTCAAAGATACAGCATATTTAGTGAAGCAATTTTAACCTTCCCATGCCGTTCGGGTCAATATGACCCGAAGCGCACATTTAGAATCTCTTTATCATCATTCCAATATACTGAAGAACTAGGAATTTTGACAGACCAAGTATGTTCTAGGAAAACAATGATCAAATTAACGTCAAAAAACTAAAATTTGAGTTTTGAAAATCGGTTCATGGGGAAATGAAATACAGCTAAGCAAAGCAAAAATTGGATATCGTTTTTTTAAAGTTAGATTTTTTTCTACCGGAAGATCTGAGATAGCGGTCAAAACTTTCATTGGACCCCAACATATCTATACATTGTCGGATAGATGGATTCTTGACGATTTCAAACATCAATGAAACACTTAAATACAGAAAAGCTGTCAAAAGTTATGAGCATTTTAAAAATAAAATTGATTTTTCGGACTTTTTACTTTCTGAACCAGTTTCCGATAACTTGGTAATACATATCGACTTTATTTTAAAATTTTGAGTAATAAGAACAAATTACCTACACAATGAATATAATATCATCAAAATCGGTTAACATTTACAGCCAGGAGAACGAAAACAAACTACAACTCAAATTTCCCCGAAACGGATATTTTGCGAACGGCATGGGAAGGTTAAATTTCCCTTTTTAAAAAAAGTTTCTGGAAGAATTCTAATTTATAACTATTGTTTTTCTATGATTTTCTTACTAATTAAATATTTGAATTTTTTAAACATTATCTCATTTTTGAAACCAGAATTTTTCTCGTAAATAAAATTCGAGTGCAAAGCTTTAAAAAAAAAACAATATTGTTGCTTGACAAACAAACTTACCACAAACAAATGACAACACAAACAAATTTCTTTGTAACAAAAACAACGCAAAATTAATGAAGAATTTGTTTTGTTCAACAAATGTTAAATAATTTCTCGATTTTTTTTAATTAATGTAGATGTCGACGTTTGCATTCAAATTTTATTTATCAAAAAGGCTCGACAACTTCTTTGTTTGAGAACCCTTTATTCTGAGGAAAGGGGGAGGGGGGGTGGCTTTTTTTATTTTATTCTTAACCGATTATCATGTTAAAATATGATTTTTTTTTTTCAAATCTGAGGAATGTCGCCTGTAAATTATATGGGTTATTGAAATTGTTCTATGTCACTTTCAAAAACGCATGGATATACGTCACTTCGGCGTATAAATCGCACTTTTGGCGATTCGTTTTTATCGATTTTCTCAAAAACTGTTTGATATTTTCTAGATTTGTTGAAAGCATTTGATAGCTCATAGGAAAACGCACACAATAGCGTCAAAAAGTCAAAATCGAAAAAAATGGATATACGTCACTTCGTCATATCACGGCAGGCTAGCCGATGGGAGATATCAGGAATAAAGTAAAAAAAATCTTACAAAAAACGATAAATATTTTTTACAAATTTTTTATCATGTGTTATAAGATTACCTCTATTTCCTTCATAGAAAGTATTTCGATCAAACGAATGGTTTTTTAGATACATGCATTCGTAACTGTCCTATTTCTAAACGAACTAAGCTTTAGTAATTTCTGCTATCTGTTTTCTAGTTTCGCACAATTTCAAAAAATCAGGAATGAGTTTTCCAGGGATACTAGCAGTTTTACTGTACATAAACCTGATTTTTTCTGTATAACAAAGCCAACTTTTCATGCAGTTTAAGATGAGGTAGTAACGTAAAATAAATCAATAATCCGTGTCTTACCTTAGAAAAATAAAGTTTAAGTAGCTTAAACCAAGTGCAACTAGCATTTGGTATGGATTTTTTTTTCTTGAATTACTAAACACGATGGAGAACATTTTGGGTCAGCTAATCAATCTGAGCTGAATAATTTTAATTGGAGGTGCCATCTGACCTACTGAAAACCGAGAAACACCATTTCTAAAACCAAAAATACTGCGTTGGCAAGTTGCCTACCCCAATTGACAATTCTGACTAAAATTTGCGTCATCAAAGACCCGCTCTCTGGAATGGAACACCATCAGAATGCAACAGCTTCGTCGTCGACGTCTTCGATCGAAGGGTCAAATTGACGACTTTACACTACACCATCGTTCGTCACAGATAGATAATCCCACGTTCAGGAATAAAAATAAACCATTCAGTGCACTGTTTTGCTTGCAAATTTGCTGAGGGTGCAATTGCTACCGGGCGGCGGCTGTCATAAATATGGGACTCTAAAATTTCCTCGAGAGGCATAGAAATGATGGAATATCTGCTGAAGGAGAGGGAGATATCAAGTGGGAAGTGGTCAGTGGTCTGTAAATAATAAGGTGCTCGATATTTTCAGCAGTTGGATGAATACGGATGATGAACTGCTCTTAAATGGAAATCTTTTTCAAACTTCCTGGATTCCAACTGTTTCAATAGGTTTTGGAATTTCTGGTGCACCACATTTGAATATGAAGCGCATAAACACAGTCTCGAATGATCTAAATTTCCAACTTATTGCATTATTTATTTTGGTTGAATTTCGTATGTCTTTTTTGAAGTTGAAATTTATCTGACATATGAACAATTAATCGTTTAAGAAAATTAGCTTTTACATTCATATGAAATTAAATATTATACGTGCCGTATGGAACCATCAAAACGGGTTCAGCAACAAAAATCTCACTCTGTAGTGGTATGTGCAAGATAGATGAGTTAGATTAATTACTTCCATGAGCTCAACGATGAAGCACATGCGTACCGTCATCCTGGACCGGCTAAATAAGCAAAACCTAGAAGAAGGGGCTTATTGAAACAGCACTTCTCTCTGGAACGAAAGAGTTTTTTTTTTATTTCGAACCAAAAGATAACGTTATCTTGCGATGCGCGGTTGGGTTTGTGTACCCTCTTGTGAGGGCTAGCGCTAAATGTGTGTAGTATTCATTGGACGGAATATTGTGTACAATTGGCAAACACCATATCCGCTAAATGCTGGCTGCAGTCTACTAATAATCAAGAGCAAAAGGCGACTACAATTCGCCGCTAAGAGAAAGATTCGCCATTTGTTGACGTAGCGCCACTTGCTTGCAGCAAGCGATTATTCGTAATAAGAGTTCATGATTCATCCGTTCAATAATATAACGATTCCAGGCATTATGAATGCAACATTTGATTACCAAATAGACCGCAATCAGTTCACGGAGACTTATCACAATCAGCCTCGTGTTCTTATAAAAAGATTAGAAACACATCCGTTACCTTTAAGCGTCCTTGAATCACTGTTGCAAGCTAAAAATAGACTATTTATTCACAATTTATCTACTTTGAAGACCTCGATACTCATAAATCTTAAAACCAATCAACACCTTATTCATGACCGACCATTCGTATGAAATTTTAGCCATAACTAAACGCACCATTCTACTTCCGGATTGCAGGTGGAGCTAGCGCTATGGGATACGGCCGGACAGGAAGACTACGACCGGCTCAGGCCCCTGAGCTATCCCGACACCGACGTCATCCTGATGTGCTTCTCGGTCGATTCCCCCGACTCGCTGGAGAACATCCCAGAAAAGTGGACCCCTGAGGTAAGTTTGTTTGTAGGCACCTGTCTGGTTTTACCTGAGCATCAATAGGCAAGGCTGATAAATTTCAGTTAATTTCGTTCGACCCGACCAACGTCTAGTAGTCAATGTCATCGAAAGAATATCAATTTCGTCTACCAGTTGAATGACCAAGCTACAATGTCAGTCATTTAGCAATGTCAATATTGAATGACATTTTTCCGTTTCAATCGCATCACATATACGGTCGTCTTTCTATTTCATTTTCTGGCTGTGTTGGGAGCGATTATACGTTATAAGTTGAGAAACAGTTGAAAAAATGTAGTTGTTGACAGTAAAAAGGAAAAAGTCATAGTAAGCACGATGTCGTTCATTCAACTTGGTCATGACATTGTAAGCATATGTCGCTGACCAAAAATCAGTATCGCATGACACAGACATGAAAAGCAGTATCAAAGTCGGCTGACATAGGTTGTCTGACACTGATAATTTGCAGCTCTGTCAATAGGATATTAATATTTCCATGAGGATCATCACAAGTATGTTGCGATTTCACCACATTAACTTTGGTTCACAAGTCGATTTAATCTGTTTTGAGATTTACCCGCGGGACTACAGAAATAGCTGCTGAAAATTTCATCAATTTTGGTCAACGCAATCAAAAGTTATTCACAAATTATAGTGTAGCATAAAAATATTCAAAAATATAAGACAAGAGAGGAAAGGAATGACCAATCTGACAGAAATGGTTCAGAATTTTGGAGACAAAATCAAGAGCAATTCTCGGTTTTCTGGGGGAAAGCCCGACTAAAGACCGAAAAGTTCGACACATAAATTAAAAAAAGAATTATTATCCAACCCTATGATAAAAAAAGTTAGCACGACAAATGCCTTCGAAAAGTAGTGATATAGAGTATCAAACACTCCATTATGTCAGATCTATACATAGGGGAGATAAAGGCATAATGGCCACTAGACCGCTGCAGGCTTTGTATAGGAAATCTGAAATTTATAAGTTATCACAACTCCCATACCATTTTTTGACGGGATTTTCACACACAAAAATCTCCGTAAAGTTTGGAAGCGATACATTGAGTCCTGATTTAGCGCAACGAGTTTTAATTTTGTATGGAGAATTACATGGGGAATCATTTTTTTTTATTCAAAAATCGCTACAGATTTACAGAAACTTCGGAAAAATAAAGGAGAGGCTGAATACTAATCCTCGAATTAATCTCCACAAATGATGTGAAGGTACTATGATGCTTAGTTGTAACACAACAAAGATATTTGGAATTTAGAAAATATTTATCAAAAACTCAGACGAGTTTACTTCACTCATGGCATCGCTGGCTGAAAACTTGCATGCAAATTATTCCTTCCCAGATCGAAGAAACGGTCCCGAATCGGCCCGAAATCGGTCAGAAATTAGTCCAAAGTCAGTCCGTTTAACATGTGAAGATTTATAATGTTGAATTCTTCATAAACTAGTTTAGTAACTTTACTTTACACTATGGTGGTATTATTTAGAGAAAAAGCACCATTATTACACTGAAAAAAATCATAACTTATATAATTTTCAATCGATTTCGGTAAAAAACCTCTTGAATCATTTGTTTTCACTGATTCACAGAATCCACAGGAAATGATTTTTTTTCAAATGTTAAAATCAGGTCCAAAACCATAACTAAAGTTGATTTTTTCCAAAAAAAAATGCGTTATTTATCGTGTTTTCTATCATTAATTCACAAATACTGTGTGTATTGTGTTAAATTTACCCAAAAATGATGTTCAGATGATCAATTGCAAATTTAACACTAAACATACCGACATTTTTTATATACCTATTCATACCGCGAGTAGTCATATTTTTTCCGCTAAAACTCTCTTGTTTCTTTACCGATTTCTACAAAGTTTATAGTTTTGGAAAGCTCGTAATGTGACTCAAATACGGTTATTCAAAGTTGAAGAAAAAAAAAATCGAAAAAACAGCCTTCGGGAAAAAGGCTATAAATCAGTTATTAACTACTCGAAAAAAAAAAATCAAGAAGCTATATGTTACACATATGGAAATATTTTTTGAAAATTTCTTAAGATCATGGCCAATAAAAATGTAAAAAAGTGGTGTAAAAATCGTAATTTTTATTAAATCAACCACCAAAGCTGTTCTCGTTACAGTAGAAAATTCTTGTAAAGTGAACTGGAAATTTGACGTAATTGACATTTTGGCATCTTTAGATTTCTTAAACACAGAATTTTTGACGACTTGTCAAAGGTAGCTGTTTCTTTTTTTGCTTTTTATCAATCTGCCTTTTCTGAGACTACTCTAGCACCTAGATTTGGCTTTGCACTGGAGCGCAGCGTTCTCAGGCACTAAGTGAAATTCTTTCCGAGTACTTAATAACTGATTTATAGCCTTTTTCCGAAGCCTGTTTTTCGAAATTTTTTTCTTTGATTTTGAATAACTTTGAGAAAAATAATTGTAGCTAAATTTTGTTTGAAAATCCTATTTGAGTCACATTACGAGTTTTCCAAAACTATAAACTTTGTAGAAATCGGTCGAGAAACAAGAGAGTTTTAGGGGAAAGTGTTTGCCGTCATTTGACCGCTCGCGGTATGCAAAGGTATACCACATGCGTAACTTAATCTTATTTTTCAACTTGGTTGTGAATTTCAGGATCGTTTCACCACATCTATCACCGTGTATCTCCAATAATCTCAAAAAGTTTGTATCTTACTTTCTACATAGTGCTGCAGTTTTTTTTCTATCTGCGTTACCCGATTAAAAACGTATTTGTGTATGCCACGCATTAGCTTGTATTCAAGAATTCATCTAGAAATATTGCATGCAAGTTCAGGTTTCCAGTGCTGCTGACAGTTTTGACTGTTGATCTACTATGAATGATTTTTATTTACAGATTGCTTTAACTTTTTTCTGGTGGCATCTAGCTAAAAGTAACCTTAGTAAAAATTGAAGTTTAAGAATACAGAAACCCATTGAAGAAGTTATTTTTTGCATAAAACCCAAAATCGCTTCCCTAGAGATTTTAATCTGAAAAAAAAACTTTCCCCATATTAATTTCCATACAAATTTAAAACCCGTTGCGCTAATTCAGGGATGAACCAAATCATTTTATATTTAACAGAGATGATTGGAAAGCAAAATGGAATCGAAAAAACACATGGGAGTAAAAAGTCAGTTTTTGCAGCGGTCTAATGGCCACCTTAAGGAGGACGCTTATTTAACCATAGAAATCATCTATAACATGTGAGTTACATCATTGTTTCGTGTTCAGACACTAAAAATGTATATTTTCTAAAAAGTTGAAAAGTAGATGAAAACGTTTAAAAATTTCATTTTAAAATTTGTTGCCGAAAGCTGAAAATCTTTCACTGTAGGGGCATAATAAGAAACCTTCCTGGGGCAGTATAAGCACCATGAACCGGGGCCCGATGAGCGTTTTCTGCCGTAGAATCTAGCAGCGAATTCAACTCGACGAAGTCAACTGAATTATTGACTTGTTTCATCTGACGATTTGGCCTATTGGTAAGGTGTCGGGGAGATAATCAGAAGACTCGAGTTCGATTCCTGGTAAACTTTTTAATAAAAAAAAAAAAATAGTATCATCACAATCACACAAAACAGTTCAAAATGAAAATGATGTCAATAATTTAGCAAGCACACCTTTTAAATTTAATTTATTTTATTAGAGAGGCTTGCTTGGTAGATTCGCCTCAAAAACACCTTTTGAGGTAGAATGGATAACGTCCTTAATACTGTTATGGATAACCAAACTGTCAATATTCCTGACTTTCGGACTTGAATTTGACAACAGACTTCACGATATTCGAAAGCATCGTGTGCTTTTTTAAGCATTTAGAACACAATTTTTCCGTTAACGTAAGCTTATTGCCAGAATTATTACAAATGGAACACCGTGAAATATGCTGTGATAAAGAATAAATATCATCAGTTTCGTCTGGAAGGGCTTCTTAAAACAAATTTGGATGAGATGAGTATCCTGCATTTTAAAAACCTAGTTTGTTGATGAAGGGTTGCTAGCGAATCGGAAAAAAGTTTGGAATGTCATTCTTTCACCAGGAAACCATAAACAAAACTGGGAATTTCAGCACAAAATCTACTAAATTGTCATTTTTTGGGAATATAAAAAAATGGTTTCTACTAAATGTGATAATAACAAAGCTCCTTCAAAGGCAAAGAAATATTTTTCATCAGAAATTTTGAAAGTTTACAGAATTAAATTTCTGACATGTGAATGAACGAAATTCGGCTGGAAATCATCCAGGCTTAAATTTTGCTTTAAAAAACATGAGAATATTATCACATCTTTTGCGAAAGAACTTGCTCAAAGACTTCTAACCTGCATAGTTTTTAAGATTGTGATATCTTAAAGGAAAAAAAATGTGAAAGAGTTATTCGTCGCTCTTAAATTGATTTATTTCATGTTATTTGAAAATTTTAAATTTTGTAAACAATTTTAACAAAAATATATTTTTTTCAAGTTTGTATAGATATTTTAGTTCTTACGAAGACAAATTTTCAAGATAATTTTTGTAAAATTTAAATTTGAGGGTAATTTGTTTTGTGTTGTTGAAATTATTTTCAATTTGAGCTTACGCTTATTCCATTCGAATTGATATGCTGATAAATGACTTATTTTTGAATTGTCGCAATTTTATTCGAACATTCCTGTTTAAAATCATATCCACTTTAAGTAGTTTTAATATGACGATAAGCCATCACGATTTTTGGAAAAAGTCTATTCTTCATGTGATATATTTTAGAATATTTTTAGCTATTTACATTCTAGTACAGCTCTGGAAAATTTCCAGAAGCCAAAATTTTTACTTTTGTGATGTGACTCGAAAGAAGTCTAAAATTATCAAAACTTCAAAATAGAGTTGCAGATCTCGTTTTCTCAAAACTTCTAAAATTGTTGATAAATCATGTTTTCATATTAAAAACTAATGTAATAATGTGTAATAATAACTTTTAACCGAGAAAAACCGGGAAAAACATCTAGAAATCTAGATTTATTTTTTGTTTCGATTAAAGTCATTTTACATATTGAAATAATGTAATAGAAATACCATAAGCCAATTCCTTTCAACTCTGACTTAACAACTTTTAATTCCTTTTTTTTATTTAACCTTATTAAATATGTTTAAAACATTCTTTAAATGTATTAAAGGAAGAACAAAAAATGTGCTGACAAAAATTTTCTGGCCCGCCGACTAATCACATTTCTAAAATTTGGCCCGCCACCTGAAAATGTTGGCCACCCATGTTCTAGACGCTTATAACTTCTTGCAGCCAGGGAACACACAAATCGTTATCCTCTGATAGATTTTCCCGATAGAACATCCGTGTGAGATAAAACGTCCGCAAGCACACTATACTTACAATTATCGATATAAAATTTTCTCTCAATAAGTTGTGCATTCCGATTTCAATGTATCAGATCTTCAGAATCTGAGGACGCAGAGAGTCAAAGTGTACGCAAAAAATCCCTGGAAAAAGCACTCTGTGCGTTTCTCTTGCTTGCTTCAAGTTTCGACGATAAAATAAGAATATACTCAGAACTAGAACTGAATGAGAGAAAATAATTTTGGGCAAGTTTTTTTGATCATCATTGAAAAGAGAGAAGTTCACTCTTTTTCGTATTTATCGCTAAGTACAGAGCTGCCAATGTGCCTGATTTTTCAGGTATTGCCTGATTTTTCGAGGCTCTGCCTGACAACCTGATAAGCCATTGAGTTATCCTGAAAATATGCCTGATTTTGCCTGATTTTTGCGAATGTGATGAAAAATTGGTAGTAAGAAACTGGATTAGGAACCATTGCTGAAGTGAAAATGTGACTTAATCAAAGCAATCGAAAAATTCCCTTGAATTCTTATTTAAAAAAAGGGAATAAAAGGGATTCTTTCGATTGCTTTGATGCTTTGATTCAAGTAGAATCATTCAACCAAGTAGGCTCACAACAGATATTAGAGAGAAAAAGAGGAGCGGTGACCAAAAAAAAAAGGTCATCACTTTTAGCGAAATTTCTGTTACTTTATCGTAGCCTGATTTCGCCTGATTTTTATTTCAATAGTTCCCTGATTTTTTTTTTTTTTAAAAAAAAAAAAAAGGTTGGCAACCCTGGCTAAGTGTAAAAATTTATCATTATCAGAGTAGTGCTTGATTTGCTTCTCTGCTTTCAGCGATCGGAAATCAGCACAGGCTGAAAACCTTAGCGTAGCTGAAAAACATGAGAAAAGCTCCTCCCAATCTCTGCAAGAGTCTGTTCTAATCCTTTGCTGCAATCTCGACGTATTCGTACCCAGAAATCTGTTGATTTCAATGATTTAGCAAGTATGTTTTTAAGTCTTAAGCGGGCCATGGACTACACCACATTTGTACAAATGCGATGAAATTCGATCATATTCTGTCGCTGTGAACACGATTTGCATCGTGTATGGCACTGTTTGAATGAGCGCGCAAACGGTTTGAGTGGCATGGTGTATGGTGCAGTTTGTACAAAATCCAGGCCATTTACTCAGCCCCAGCCGGGGTAGAGGTGGTTTTTTGTTGTTGCTGTTGCTGTTTTCGCCAACAATCGTTTGTGTTCGCGCGAAATTTGTTTGTATCGGGTGTGGGCGAGCATAGGTCAAACAATCGTCGTGGAATCATAGAATTTGCACACGCCATTTGTGTAGTCTATGGCCCGCTTTACAGAGCTACAGTAAAGTCTTAAGCGGGCCAGAGACTACACAAATGCAAATTCGATGATTCCACGACGATTGTTTGATCTATGCTCGCCCACACACGATACAAACATATTTCATGCGAACACAAAGGATTGCTGACGAAAACAGCAACAAAAAAAACATCTCCACCCCAGCTAAGTGAATGGCTTGGATTTCGTACAAACTTAACCATACAACAGAGGGTCGTTTGTACAAAATATTTCGATCCGGACCGGTTTTACTCAAACCGTTTGCGTGCTCATTCAAGCAGCGCCATATACGATACAAATCGTGTTCACAGCGACAGAATGTCATCGAATTACATCTCATTTGTACAAATGTGGTGTAGTCTATGGCCCGCTTTACAGAGCTACATATTGCTCTAGCGATTGTTAGTACCAGCAGCAATCGTCAATAAGCGAAATAACAATCGTTAGTTCGATAATTGAGTTGTACAATCATTTCCACCGAAATACTGCCGCCTGAATCTATTAACAGGATGGCATGGCTGAGAATACAAACAAAAATTCGACGATACGTGAAATAGTATAGAAAATAGTGGACCTCCACAATCAGACACTCCCATTCTTCAATAAAACATGCTATTTGTAGACTGAGGTCACGACACATATGACATAACACATGGGTCGCAAAAGGGTTTACAGATGAATTCCTGCTTTGGGTTAGCAACCCAACTTCAAGAAGTTTTTATAGTTGGACATGTGATGTTCTTTAGTACAGTCAGTTCAGAACAGGAACAACATTTGTATATGAATCAGTGAAAAGCCACTCTCAAAAGGAAGTATCAGAGAGTGTGGTAAAGATTAGCCTAAGTCCTCAGAAACATTTTAAGTTGATGAACAAGAACTACCAAAATCCTTGTAAAATATGAACCTAGGTATGACCGAACTTATATATTTTTCTGTATTTCATTTCAGGTCAAACATTTTTGTCCAAACGTACCCATAATCTTAGTTGGTAACAAGAAAGATCTCAGAAATGACCCTCACACAATTAAGGTAAGAATTGACATGGAAGTTATCACTCTAATGAACAGTTACTGACCAATCCCTTCATTTCTCTCGTGTTTTAGGAATTGTCCAAAATGAAGCAGGAACCGGTCAAGCCACAGGAAGGACGTGCAATGGCAGAGAAGATCAACGCCTTCGCCTATTTGGAGTGCTCGGCCAAGTCGAAAGAGGGCGTCCGTGAGGTGTTCGAGACCGCCACCAGAGCCGCGTTACAGGTCAAAAAGAAGAAGAAGAGTAAATGTGTGTTGCTCTAAGAGAGCAATGGGCAGCAGAGTACACATTTGGAGAAAACGCGCATTAGGGGAACATTGTTGCAACTTACACACATAAACACACACGCATATACATACATAAACAAAACAAAACGTGCATAAATGAAAAAAAAAACATACAAAAACTACACAACCACATATGGGAAGTGAAGAGGAATAGAAAGCAGCAACATGAAAGGACAGACGTTAAAGGAAATTTACTGGTGGTCGTTGTCGTCGATGGGTTAGTTAGGAAAAAAACAGAAGCTGAGAAGGATGGTCAGAACTAGGAAGTGTTTCGGACGAGAAAAAAAACTATTCAGCAAGCTGAAAGAAAGCGATCGTTAGGATAAAAAAAAATGCCGAAATACCAACTTATTAAAAAAAAAGTCTATCTTTACCGCATTGCACACAAAAACAAATAAGTAAAGCATAATTCAGCATATATAAAACAAAAGAACAAAAAAAATAAAGCGGGAGCCGACGCGAACGATCAGACGATACCTACCAAAAAATGGAAGTAATGTTTTTTGCGATCGTTTTTTTTAATCGAAGGAGCACCGCGATGCGCGGAAGGAATTAGAAATCGTTAGCGTATAATTATTGTCAATCAGCAGTGCGTCAAACCACAGATACCCACATACACAAAAATCAACAACGGAGAACTCTGAGCAAAGCATTTGATTTGTGCGGAAAATGCCGATAGCCAGGAAAAGCTGTAACCATATTCACAATAAAAAAAAACAACAGCATTACATCAGAACCATTAAGAACAGAAACGAAACTAGGGACATAACGCTAAAAAAAAATCGGCAGTTAGACGTATCAAGCATTTTTTCTACAGGGCGAAGCAAACTACCGGGTTTTCTTTCCTCTCAAAACTATCGTTTTTTACTACTTGTCGCGAGCGGGCATCTGTCTAGATGTGTTTTTATTACTAATTAATAATGATAAAAACTCCTATTATTATACTTTAGAATATATGAAGCAAAGATTATTTGGAAGGAAGTGAGAAGCCAGGAAAACAAAAATCAGCAAGTTGAAGATAACAGTCTAAATAAAAGGTTAGATTTTTAAACAAAAAAAAAATACACACACATAACATTTAAAAAAAACAACCAACTGCGAATCGGTAACTAAATAAAGACTACTAACAACTGATATAAGAAACGAAATCACAACTCCTTGTCCAAATGTCTCCAGGTTGTATTGTTCCGCTTTATCGTTTGAAATGGTCGTTTTAGAATACATTTCGGAGTCCCCTTGTCGATTGTATCCCATTTACCCGAAAACCATTGCCCAGAATGAATTTTTCCCAGAATGACAAACACCCGAAATCAAACCCCAGAATGAACCATTTCCCAGAAAAAATTTCCCAGAATGCACCATTTACCAGAAATTTTTTCGCCAGAATGGACCATTTCCCAGTTTTTTTTTCCCCAGAATGGAACATTTAACAGAATGGCACAAATCCCAGATTTTTTCCCCTGGTATTTTTATTTGTTTTTTTTTCTAATGAATTCTTGAATATTTCATATGATTCGAAATTGATTTTTTCAAAATGATTTTTTAAATGAAACTACGACTTTGAAATTTTCCAACTAAATTTATTTTAGAACCAATATTGTGCTTTTTTATGGTTTGGGTACTTTAATTGATTTAATGCTTACCATGGTCCTTTAAAAACCGTTTTGGTATCCGACTCCTCACGCTGCGCGTTCGAACTTGAAAGACGTTTTGTCCTTCACGCTGTCGCGTGGCGGACGGGGCTAAGGGATCACCCCTAGCTTTCACGCAGACCTAGGAAACCCCGGCAGACCTAGACCAATGTCTTAGGGCCGCCGCTTCCGACGGCGGGTCGGCGGCCTCCTCGGATTTGGGAGCTTCGGCGGCTTTGTGCCGCCTCAGCCCCTTCATCCTCGTTGGTTGCGGCCTTGCCGCAAAGGAATAAAGTTATGAAACCCCTTTTTTTTTTGTAACAATTCCTTTTTTTTTAAATAATTTCTAGTAAGGATAAATGTTTTCAATTTTCTGGGAAACGGTCCTTCTTGCGAAAAAATTTCTGGTACATGGTTCATTCTGGTGAAAAAATTTCTGGGAAATGGTACATTCTGGCGAAAACTTTTCTAGGGAATGGTTCGTCTGGGGAAAAAAAATTCTGGGGAATGGTTCTTTCTGGCGAATGGAATTCTGGGGATTTTTCATTCTGGGCAATGGTTTTCGGGTAAATGGAGTACAACCCTCTTGTCAATCTACTTATTTGGTAACAACTCGATTCAGGAAAGCATATTAAAATAATTACTCAAATCTATCTCAACGAAATACAGTACAGTTCGTAATTGTGAAGAAAGCTTCACTTCAATTTTCAAATGATCTATTTTTTCTTTGCAAAAAATGTAGATGAGATGGTAAATCTGCTAGGAGTAGTGAAACGAATTCTTGCATCAAATGGTTTAGAAATGAGCTAAAATCAAACGAAAGTTTTCGTAGGATTTCTTTCCAACATAAAAAACATCGAATAAAAAAAAACAGCAGGTTTCTTTAAAAATTACTCAAGACACATAACAAGAATACGCTATTTTGTAGGATACATAGCTTTTAACTTAACTAAAAGCAGCAAACTAAATTCATTATATTATAGGGTGTCCCATTATGTCTTAGCACGATTTTGATACAACAGTGCTAATTCCGGGTGACGTTTAAACAGCTAATTTCTGCTGTTTTTAGTCGTTTACAGTTCAACTTCTAACTCTGTGTTTCTTGAGCTCAAATTTTAATAATTCTCGTGGAAATTAGAAGCATTTTACCGGAAAACCGCAAAAAATATCGTGCACAGTTTGTGTACTTTCCCGAACATATCGCTGAATTAGATAGCAAAAATGGAAGAAGTAATCATTGGAGCCTGGGATGAATCATCCAACAGAATGAAAATCCCAGAAAAAAAAATCATTGGAGCAGTCAAAAATGCAATTCAGAACTATGGAAAGGGAAGCAGCTTCGTGGACAAAAAAAAAACCTGGGGGGAAACCGGGCCCGGTGGACAAAACTTTGGACCGGAAAGTCATGCGTGCTTATGCCATCAGTAGGAAGACTGCCTCAGTTCGGAATGTGACCAAAAAGTAGGATCCCCTCACCGAATCGTCCATCGTTCCAAGGTAAGATTGGGTCTAAAGACTTGTAAGAAGCAGAAGAAGCCAAATCGGAATAAAAAACAAGCAACTTCTGTCAAACCAAGAGCATGTGAATGGTAAGTACTTTTTCTAATTTTCTAAAGCAAGGTTAGATATCACATCTTGATGAGGACAAAAAACACAAAATTGTTTAAAATTTGGATATACTTTTTTATTATATTTCTCCTATCAGAATGAGTTATGAGTCACGTAACGTGACCAGTTAAATTTCACCTCCAGGCAATTCATGTCCGTTCAGGTGAGCGTGAGCATAGATTATTTCTCTAAGCTCATTGGAACTCACGTTATTTTTGCTGAAGCAATTACAGAAATAAGAGGTCAAATTAGGCAAGTTACCTCATGTGACTCGCAGTTATGTCGTTTTATGAATTGTCAAAATATCCTAAAAATTAAACCTTTTGTTTGTACACACTTAGTATTCTAAATCGCGATAAAAAGATTCTATATAATAAAGATAGAATATTTTAAATTTGAGCAGAATGATGTATAAAAAGGTCTGAGTACAGGCCCATTTCGATTTTGACAAAATGCTGCGAACCGTGACAAAACGTAAAAAGCTCCGAACACTACGTCGCCTCCCTAACGATCACCCCCAACATTTTTTCGCCCTTGGAGAGTACAAAGTTGCACGATCTGCCGCTAAGATTGCCGTTAAAACTACAAAAAGAAATAGTTGGAGGGATTTTGTGGAGGAAATCAATCCCCAAACTCCATCCGCCAAAGTTTGGGATAAAATCAAAAGCCTGAATGGCTCCAATCGCACCAACCGTTTCCATCTGTTGCTGGGTCAACAATATTCCAACAACCCTGCATTGCTCGCTGAATCCTTCTGTACACACTTCTCCTCCGTCTCTTCTGCGGATCCAAATCCTAACAACGAAAACGCTATCGACTTTAGTACTGGTTCAAACATCGATTACAACTCCGATTTCACTTTACAAGAACATGACATCGCCATTAGTACGGTAAAAGTACGTTCAGCCGGTGAAGACGAGATTGGTTATCCCCTTTTGAAACACCTTCTACTGATCGGCAAGATTCTGTTTCTGGAAATTCTCAACAATATCTGGGACGTCGGCGAAATCCCTACGCAGTGGAAAGAAGGTCTGATCATACCAATTCCCAAACCCCATCAAGACCTTCACCTCATTAATCGTCCCATCACCCTCTTGGACTGTGCAGGAAAGATTCTTGAACGCCGGGTTAAATGCCGTCTAGTCTCCTTTCTTGAGTCCAACAACCTTCTCGACACAAGACAGTTTGGCTTTCGCCCTGGATGCTCTACCGACGACCACCTTACCACATTTGAAAATTTCGTTGCCGACGCCATCGATAACAGCCAACACGTGGAGTGCTTATGTTTGGACCTTTCTAAGGCCTTTGACCGGGCTAAAACAATGGGGTGTTCTGGGCCGAATGGGATATTTCATCCGCAGCTTCCTGACTGAACGTTAAGCTAGAGTCTACATCGATGGCAAGCTATCATCCCCCCACACCGTAGCAAACGGTGTGCTCCAAGGCTTTGTATTGGCCTCAACGCTATTTCTTATTGGGATGCAATCACTCTTTGACGTAGTTCCAGAGGACGTCAATGTTCTGGCCTATGCCGACGACATAACCCTGATATCCGTGTCTCCCTACTCAGTACTATCCAGAAAGCAACTACAAATAGCCGTAAACAGGGTAGACAACTGGGCACCTTCCATGGGTTTCACCTTCGCTTCAGAAAAGTCAAAACTCATGCATCTTAGTAGCAGGAAGAAGAAGCTGAACAAACATCCCCCACTTATAATGGGCAATAAAGTTGGACAATGGGGATAATCCCGCATCCCGCATTCTGGGAGTCTTGGTGGATGATAAACTCAAATTCATCAACCATGCAAACCAAGTTCGGAAATCAGCTTCACCCAAACCCAACAACCTTAAAAAGTTATGTAGCGCCCGGAGCGCCGGCTCCCGCTCTTCACTGTTCCGATTCCTTCATGGATGGCTGAAGCCTACCATGCTTCACGGAGTGGGCCTATTTAGCCGCTTTGGCGACCGCATTAACGAAAAACTGGAGCCAATATACAACCAAGCAGTTCGCATCATCGGTGGCGCCTTCCGGAGCAGCCCAATCGTTTCTATCATGGCAGAAAGTGGACAGATCCCTTTTGACTACATCATTGCAAAGAACCTTTCCAGCAAAACGATCCGCTGGTTATCCTACAACCGAAACCCCGAAGTACCTATGGTCCAGCGTACCGAAAACTACCTACAAAAGTATCAAACATCTATCCCTGAAATATCAACCTGCCCTGAACCTCGACCTCGCAAATTCAATGCCCCTGTCCCAAAAGTCGATCTCAGCCTGCTTTCTGCGGTACGAGGCGGAGGAAGCTCTACCGTTGCGCTAGCCAACTATCATCAGCTCGTCAACCGAAAATACAAGCAAATACCTAAGTTCTTCACTGATGGTTCCAAGTCCACTGACGGCCATGTTGGATGTGGCATATTCAGTACTAGCGACAGTGTGGTCCTTGCTCTACCACCCAAGTGCTCCGTTTTCAGCTCTGAAGCTTTCGCCATCCTAAAAGCAGCCCAAGACCTCTGACCGTCTACCGGCGCAGTCATCTTCTCCGACTCTGCAAGCGTGCTGAGAGCTGTCCAGTCAGCCAACACCAAACACCAATGGATAATTGCCCTTTCCAACATAGCAGTTGTGAAGAAAATAACTCTGTGCTGGATTCCCCCAATATGTTCATCCCTCCCTCAGATGCCTCCCACTGGCTTAAAAATCGCCTGCTCCTCTCTTGGGCAAACACCTGGAACAACATCACCGAAAACAAGCTGAGGGAGGTCAAAAACTGCACCTACGCATGGAACGACCTTCTTTGAGCGGAGAGCCCTAACCTGAATACGCATAGGACACACAAGATTAACCCATGGCTATCTTATGGGTAAAGAGGACCCGTAACCATCACCATCAAACACATCCTCACGCAATGTTCTATTCACCAGCAAGCCCGCCTGGACTGCGACCTAGCCGACAACCTTCGACAGATCCTGTCGAATGACCCTGAAGAAGAGGAAAAGGTCCTCTCATTCCTCCGGAGCAGCAGTATCTATGAAGAAATATAATCGATCTTCTACCCATTTGTCCCCCAAAATCCCCTGTTTTCCCTATCCTTCCCCCGCCAAAAAAAAAAAATAAAAAAATGATAACAATATAGGGTTAGTTGCCCTACTTTGGACCCTTTAAGTGGTGGTTTTTAAACAATCATGATTTTCTCAAAAATTGACGGGAATTTTATGTCCTTTAGGAAATTCATTTATAAGTCATGATCTTATCTGAAAGTTTCAATAAAAATTTTCAACATAGGTTACGCCGTTATTGAGAGATTTGCAAAGATATGGATGATCCAAAGTTCCAATATTGAACCTACTGTTCCTATTTTGGTACTGGACCGGTTCCTTTTAATGGACCTAGAACTAAAATTCATATAAAAGTATGATTTTTCGGAAATAAATAAACAAATTCATTGAAAATGTAATCTTCAATAAATTTTTATCATAAAAAAGTATTACAGCTTTTTAACATTTAAAAAAATTAAAATTTCTGTTATGAATATCACGAACATTTTCATTCCCCGTCAGCTCTATCAGCAAAACAATAGCTGGAAGTTGTTTGTGTCTACTTACTTGTAGTTTATATCCGTAAAGCTGGCAAGAACTGTTAGGAATATTCAATATTGGTTCAGAACTATGCCATAATAAAAAAAAATCGCACCTTTGTTGATTCGTTGGTGTTGATACAAAGTTTTGGTGATGTTAGGTCTAAACATGGAACATCAAAGTCGATAGTTTCCTGTATTTGGACCTTTTGCAAATTTTCCGAGTTTTCCAGTGATTTTCATGAATTTTAGGAAAAATAGGTAGGATGGTTCATATTCTTCACAATGAAAGTAATTTTTTTTTTTAATTTTTGGCTTCGACAGTAAAAAACCGTGATTTTTCCTTAAACACTCTAATTTCTTAAAACGCTCCCCACTAAATGAGCTGTCTGATTTACACTGATGAGGAGGTACATTTTCAAAAACGTTGAAAATTTTATCAGAAAGACTTTTAATGTCAAAAAACGGTATGGTAGGGTTCTGGAAGAACAAGAGTTCATTGTGTGCATAGGAATATATAAATTTTATGCCAGCAAAAAGAATTATTTACAATTTTTGGCATTTTAGGACTAAAGTAGGCTCTAGGTCCAAAATAGGAGCACTCACCTATGTAGGTACAGTTGAGACTTTTTTTCACTTATAGACAAACATTTGAAAATATATGAAAATACAAAAAATTTTTGTTCCGTTTTCTATTAACCATATTTTTTGTCAATTGATTTTCATTTAAATTTCATAACACGCTTCAATGTAAAAATACTTAAGAACTTTGTTTATAACACAAGTCAACAGCATTTTTGTGTCTGTGTTTTGATAACTTTAATAACTTTTTAATAACGAATCATTCGTCAGATTATTTTATCTATCTCTTCTATTTTTGGTGATATGGGGTGTTGAAATACCACAACCCGACAAATCTGCCTCAGCGTCGCACAATCGAAGATTTTTTTCGGAACTTTGAGTTTATTGGTACAAAAATAATGGAGAACTGCAAACAATTGATTGGTATAATCAAGAGATGTATTCACTAAGTTGACATGAAGGCCGTACAACGCTCCTGTTCCGACATCAATCGGAAGCTTCGCTAAACACTGATTATGAACCGTTTTCAACTGTTCACTAATTTTTTTTTTCCAATAATGTACCGTTAATTCCAATTAATCAAATCTTCTGCAAGCACACTTGACTTTTCTTCACAGCTTGAAAGAGAAATTCAAAAATTTTAGTTGCCACCCGTTAGATTCTATTTGGTTAAAATCCTCTTTAAAATTTCATTTAAATTCCCGCGGTTTGCAGAATTGTAAAAAAATGACCAAAAGATTTTTTTTTAACTTTTTGCTCAGAACCGAAAATTACTCGCTGCCTTCGGGAAAGTTGATGATTGGATTAAAATCTTTATTTTTAAAATCTTTTTAATATTCTAGAGTTTTGCCAGAAAAGTGGAAAAATTTGTTTAACTTTCTTTTACCATTTTTCCAAATTCTTAGCATTTTGGAAACCGTGAATTTTGTTGCCTTGTGTAATCGATAAAACACTACACGGTACTCTCGAAAAGTAACTCACGAATTCATGTTTCATCAGGAGCTGCTTGTAATGGTATATCAAGATGCGTTCTACATACCAGACCTAAACTATAAATGGCCCCGTGATCGGCCCAGTTCCAGTTTGGAGCACACTATGAAGACTACTAGGCAAACGATTATAGTAGCATGGCTTCAGGTGATCCTTATCATTCACGCGGCTCAAGCGCTTTACAAAATGACCATTGAACTAGATCAATTCAACTGTGAGTATACCAAGATTTCGAATTTCACAAATCTGCGGGTCCGGAAATTCAACCGCACAACGGCCGTTTTGAACGGCACCTATGAAATGTTTATCGAGATGAATAACGACCACGAGGTAACACTTTCTTCTCAAGTTTCGAATTAAATCAATCATACTAGAATCTGTATCCGCATTTTTTTCCGCAGCTTGAATGCTACTGTGACCGAAGTGCGCTGGGCAACAACCAGTTTTCCAGATATCCGTTGAAGCTGCTTCCGATGCCGGTTTGCGATTTTATTAAATTTTATTTGGCCCCGAACTCGGGGCAGTTCCAGAACTATACCAATTTCCCGCGAATTCCTCGAGAAGGGTTGTGCCCAACACCGAAGGGAGAATTTTATATCAAAAATTTAATCATGGATTCAAACAAAATTCCCTCGGTAGCGCCGGAAGGATACTACAGGTGTTATTTCGACATAAGGCAAATAAACCCGAGGGAAGAACTATCTCGCTGCACGATATATGCGCGAATCGTGAAGGAGCTTCAAGTCGCTTCGTTTGCAGCAACGTAACAAATAAAGTGAAAAAGGACCTAGTGTGGATGATTTTTTTTAACATATTGAGAACACTACTAAAGCTTAGCTCATTTAGAAATGAGACACTTTTTTATGATAGCTACGTTCCTTGTGATCGGTCATGGAAGAAATTTGACAGCGTTATGTTGACTATAAAGCAGTACTCTTTTTGAAAAATCGGTCTTTTTCGGATAACTAAAAGTCCCAGAAAGTTGATTTTTATACAATTTTTTTTTCGAGATAACACCAGATTTCGACATTTAATGCATTTGGCATCAAAATTCTAATTTCGATTTTCCCGATTTCATTTGGTCCCCCCTTTGGTGATTTTTGGGGGTAAAAACCGAAACTTTGAGCGTTTTAAGGCATCCCTAAATCAAGTCCGATTAAGCTGAAATTTTGCACATGTCAATGGTGCTCTTCTAAAGCCAGCTCCTTGTTTGCCGTCGCAGAAAAATCCTCGTTAACGTCGCCCATTTTATCTTTAGAGGTGGCCGTTTAGCCTAATGGCGAACGTCCTTGGCTTATAAGCCAGAAGTTCGTTGATCGAATCCCGTCACCCTAAATCAAGGCTAAGAAAATTTTGTAAGTCTTCGGACGTTAAAATGAACACTAATACCACGAAATGTAACAATGTATTGTAAATTCTACTGAGTATAAAAAAATACATATCTCTACGGAGTATAAATAGATTGTAAACTTTACGGAGTATAAACGGATCTCTGTTTCGTTAACGACGGGTCCCTTCAATCCAAAGAGCTCCTGCGTCTCTGGTCAAGTGC
Source organism: Uranotaenia lowii (assembly GCF_029784155.1). Classification (NCBI taxonomy): domain Eukaryota; kingdom Metazoa; phylum Arthropoda; class Insecta; order Diptera; family Culicidae; genus Uranotaenia; species Uranotaenia lowii. The sequence goes on along the minus strand of NC_073693.1, from coordinate 90,164,457 downwards.
GTTCTTCATCTCCCCACTTCACTGCTTACGCTAGATATTTCCGGAACTGTCGCCATCATTGAAAAACCTGCGTCCTTCCACCTCGACTTTAAGAACGCCGACTTTTCTCCCACGTTGTCAACTACATAATCGATCGCCAAGTGCCAAAAAGCTTTGCGATTTTAAATCTACGGGCACCTTGGGTCAAGAAAGAGTTGCGGTAAATGAAAACGCTGAATAATAAAGTCCTTCTTTACTACATCAGGCACAAGTCTCATCAGGCCGAAAACCGCAAACTTAACCCTGCCTATAAAAAAGTAAGTACGTGTTGCTACCAGAACTACCCCAAGTAACACAGATTAAGCCAACTAGCATTTGAAAGTTTTATTGTGGCAATTTGTATGCAGCTAGTTTTATAACTGTTTTATTATGGTCACGAAAAAATGCTTACACACTAAGAACGCAATTTTTCCCCTCGTGATAATGACCCTCCGACCCACAGGAAAATTGCTGAATTTATACGAAATTCCAATGTGAATCCTCGCGAATCTCGAGACGCTTCACTTCTTCTGAAATCTGTATACACTAAAATCGCAATAATTCCTCTCGGGCCCATGATCCTCCGAATTACAGGAAAACAGCTCAAATGACACTTGAACTGTCAAAAAAATAAGATGTTCTGTTTATTGTTTAAAGCATCAACGGATCACATGTTGATCCTAATGTCTACACTATAACTAACAAATTAAAATCATATCAACATAAAACTACACAATACTAGATACACTTAAAATTTTTCTACGGAATACGTTCCTTGAGACGTCGAAATGTTCGGAAAACCGATTAAAAGTTTTAAGAATGCCGATGAAAGCGCTGTTAGTACCGTAATTGTTCAGGCGAATAGGTACGTAGAGCTGCAGGTTCTGGTTTCGTAATCCTCGTGGTCGTCCGCTGAGAGGTATGGCCTCCAACAGTTCGGGACAGTCGATTCTAGATGTTAGAAGATCCGCTACAACTAGAGCACGTGTAGCATTTCGGCGTACTTGAAGCGTATCTAAGCCTATGAGACGGCAGCGGTTTTCATAGCTTGGTAAACGAAACGAATCTCGCAAGTTTAGGTGTCGTAGAGCGTACCGCAAGAAACGCCGCTAAATAGCCTCGATTCTTTCAGCCCCATTCTGGTAGAAAGGGCACCAAACAGCTGAAGCGTACTCGAGAATAGAACGAACTATGCAACAATAAAGACTTTTCAGGCAATATACGTCTTTGAAATCTTTGGCCATACGAAACAAGAATCCAACGCTTCGAGAAGCTTCGTCGACAACATAGTTCGTATGAGTCTTGAACTCCAGCTGTCGGTCGAGAATAACACCCTGATCGTTGATTTGGTCCACGCGGATGTTGGTTTGGTCTCCGAGGATTTACTCTGCATGAAGAGGATGTCGCTTACGAGTGAACGATGTTACCGAGCATTAACTGCGGTTGCGGTGAATTGCTGTTGCAAGAAGTTGATGTCGTCTTGGCCGTTTATGGTGTGAATAAGTTTCAGGTCATCGGCATATGCGAGCTTTGTGCCACCAAGGAGCGAGAATACATCATTAAAATCGATCACGACAATGATCGGTCCCAAATGACTTCCTTGAGGCACTCCTGAAGAGGCAACGAACTGCCTAGAAAAGAATTCACCAGTACGAACGGATAACTTTCGTACCATTAAGTAACTCCGGAACCAATCCAGTAGGGAACTACAGAAGTCTAAACGTTCGAGCTTTGCGATTGCAATATCGTGGTTCACCTGTTTGAGTTTTCTTGGCAAAGCTGTCCTGCACGAACGATGTAAAACTCAGTAGGTTTGTAGTCGTGGATCGTTTAGGCATGAACCCGTACTGATCGTTGGAGAATTGATGCTTGCAAAATGAGAAAATTGGATCCAAAACAACCAGTTCAAAAAATTTGGCGATCGCGCACAAAGCGGAGATTCCGCGGTAGTTGCTCACATCTCTCTTATCTCCCTTTTTGTGGACAGGAAACAGCTTCTTTCCACAATGAGGGAAAGATTCCGCAGTCCAGCGATGATTGAAAGATGTGCCTTATAGGTGTCAGTAGAGATGGCATAAAACGCTTCAAAAAAGTAGCTGGTACATATACCGTCCGGGCCCGTAGAAGATGAATTTTTTAGCTTAGCTGTCGCTTTTAGGATGGCTGCATCGTCGACCAGAATACCATTCAAAGATGACCCTAGGGGTGATATATTTCCGACAGCCCTGGCCAGTTGCTCCAAGGAAATTTCCCCAGTGATGAAGATACTAGAAAATTTTTTGGCAAAAAGCTCACAAATCCAAAAAGATTTCGGACTGGTCTTAAAATTCTTGGCCGTCTTCAGTCCCGCAGTTCTTTAGTGACCCAGGGAGCCCGTAGATTTGTAGCAACACTACGTTTCGGAACATGGCGATCAATGATGTAGTTGAGAATGGATGCCATTTTCTTCACGGGAGCAAATATCCTTGCGGCATCGAGAGAGACCACTAAGGCTGGGTGATGTGGAGCAGCTTTGACAAGGGGAGAGGGTGCTAAGTCAATCGTCGGAATCCTGAAACCTTCGTTAACGAAACAGAGGTCGAGCATACGTCCGATTTCATTCTCGATTTTATTTATTTGCCGTAAAGTCGCTGTACTAAGGGCATCTAAGTATACGCTAGAAGATGCCGAGAACGAAGAACGCACAGTATCTGGAAACAGAAAGCCACTTCGAGAGGAGCATCATTTTAGGCCGGGCATGTTGAAGTCGCCAATGACGAGTATGTCATCCTCAGGAAAACAAAAAGAGCTGACTTTAGACAGGCAACGCGAAAAGGACTGTGCTAAAACCAGGTCGCCAGAACGATCAGATGGCACATACACTACACATAGATAGAGTTGTCGATTACCGAGATCAATGCGGGTCCAAAGAAGCTACAGATCGTCCCAGGAAACGTCTTCGATAAGCAAAGCCGGGAGTGTAGATCTAACGGCAAGTAACACTCCACCACCAGTAGATTATTTGCTGTTGAGGGGGCTACGATCGCAACGAAACACTGTATAATCTGGGCCAACAAACTGACTGAAGAGGGTACGGTCATTAAGCCATGTTTCGGTAAAGGCAATGATATCGTAGGCAATGATCTCCTAAGCCACAAGGAGGTAACTAAGCTAACCAAATCTCGTGGCACTTTTTCGAATGCTCAGGAGCTCGATCTAATTCAGATCAGCTGTCTGTTGTAAGACGTAACTGAAAAAAAACACCAAGTGTTTGTTTTGAAAATGTAAGCTGCGCAATCCATTTCTTCTGGTAATTGTATGTTGAAAGCCGTGCAGTTTCATTGTCAAAATGGCGTCTGGTGGAATTTTAAGTAAATCTGGATCCGACGTCAATTTCAGCGCTTGTTTAACTGACGGCTCAGTTTGTGGCCATTATCGGAACAAACCGGTATCTTCTTGACAAGGCCGGATTAAGGGGGGGGGGGGGCAAAGGGGGCAATTGCCCCGGGCCCCCCGGCTCAGGGGGCCCCCCGAGGGAAAACATATTTCAACATTACTTTAATCATACTACTTCAATTTCTTTAAATCTATGAAAAGAATTCAAGACTAGAAATTTGGAATGAAAACTCGAAATAAAACAACTAAAGAGGCCCCAGTGAAATAATATGTTTAATAGTTTTTATCTTACATAAAGGGGCCCCCTATAGTAAGCAGAGAAGAAGATCTCCCAAATTTTGCGGGCTGAAAATATCAAAAAATTGGTATTGAAATTTAAAATTTTCAACCCAAAAACTGACCAAAAATAATGTAAACTGAATTTGAAAATAAATCAACATAAATTAGGAAGAATATGAGGCAAACATCTCCAACTTTCATTTTTTTCCATTGAAACATGTCAGTCAGGATATTCTGCACAGAAAATTTAAAATAATGAAAAATATCTCCACATTTTCATTACATACAAACGTCTTGCAAAATAAACTTGTTTATTATTACGTTAACTTTCCAAGAAACAGTTACAGTACTAAAATAGCAGCTAATTTCATCAAAACTGGCTCACAGTGCTAAGAGAGAACAGAGAAGCTTTATGATATACATTGGGGGGTTGATACCGGGTATTATTATAACTTTTCACTTTTCAATCAATACTATTTAAATTTACGATGGTTTTTAAATTCTAAACCCTTTTCCTACCTATTTTTGAAAATAAAATCTAAAAAAAGAACTGTAGTTGCCTTAATTGGACCAATCTACAGTACCATCCAAATTTCTGTCTTAGACTTGAAATTCGTTTCAAAACATTTTCAGTTGATTTGACACAAGTTAATATCCTGAATTCAGCATATCATTTTCGAAATGATCATTCTATAATTATAATAAAAACGATCTCATAGTTAAGTGGCTAATATCATTGAGTAACTCTCTGAACATGAATATTTCTATGTTTTTAATCTTACCTTTTTCCAAACTCAATTCATTGAGATTTTCAAGTCTTATGTTGTTTCTTCACTTACTGAAGTTCAGTTTCATGGTTTTTTTCTGAATTTTTAGAACTCGGGATCTTTGTTTAAGGTACTAAACTCATTCTGTGTTTAATCTCTATTTTTATTTTTTTTAAACCGATTATTTTTGCACTTTTACCCCTTTGGCTTAGAGGGCATCATATGAAACTTTTGTCACAAAGAATAACAGTTTGATTACAATTTTTAGTATCTGATGAGAATCATATTCATAAACTGGGATGAAAAGGTTTTTTTTCATGGGTTTCAAAGAGTTAAAATTGAAATTCATATTTGGTGCAATTCCTGCTTTGGCTCTGATTGTAACTTCGAATCTCTTTTTTTTATTCAATTCATATTTTGTTCCTCAAAACTTGATTTGAATTTATGATTTAGATAAGAGACACTGAATTGCGGTTCTGAATATAACCTGATTTTTAGTTTTAAATTCTTAAACTCTTATATCTGTATCTCTATGGAATGTGAAATTGATCATTTTGTGTTTTTTTTATTCTACGTTTCAAATCTTCATGATACTTCCCAATTGTTTTTTTTTCGATAAAGCACAAACCAGACGATCAATGATGAAATGAAAATCATTCAAAATATCTATCTGGTCATTTTTGCTAAATTAGAGTATTTTAGTTGGTGATAAGGATATTTTTAAAAAATATGAGAATTAAATATTGCATTTTGCAGTTCAAATCGAAGCTTTCGTTTTTGAGAAATTTCTAATGTCTTCAACAATGTTTGCACTTGATTAATTAACAATTTTTATTTGAAGATACCAGAAACTATCATTTACGCAGACAACATGGCTATTCAAAAACAGTATACTGCACTCATCTCCAGTTCTTTTGTACGGTTAAAATGTTACGTATTCTCTGGGATAGCATTTGAGAAAAAAATCGAATCATAGGGGCCCCCCGAGATAAATTGCCCCGGGCCCCCCGATGGCTTAATCCGGCCCTGCTTCTTGACGTTTTTCGGTTGATTTGAAATTCATATATGGAAGTAGATAATAGAATGTATGATTTCGAAGAATAACAATGAGTAGGTAGTCCAAATAACTGATTTCGGGCATTTTAAAATAGGCACACGGTATATTTTAATAGAACCTATGTAGACTTAGCATAGTTAGTCAGAGAGGCTGACCAGAATAAATTATTAGGTTTTAGAAGAACAGCATTGTGCATTTCCTGTTCTGTTGATAAATCGTCTATTTATCAATCAAGATATTTAAGCTAGATTATTACTGGTTTGAGCTAGGCTTCCTATTATATATTGATAGATGAAATGAACTAATATCTTATTGTTCTTTTTCCTTTTTTTCTTTTTGTTTTTTGTATTTCTTTTCATGTTACCTTCTGATGATGACGAACGAGCCTCCAAGCCATCTCCTTTCAACATTGGACCCCTAAGATGGTTTCGCATGATGTGGTCGTCATCCCAGCGATTTAATCAACACCTATTATAACAGAGTTCTATAACATGGTGAGGGCTTTCCAGTCCATTTTATTTTATTATTTTAAATTATATATAAAATACTGTATACTGTAGTTAGTTTCGTTGGGATTAAGTGAGCGACCTGTCTTAACCCGCCAACGTATTTCCTCCAACTGGTATCATGAGGGGTTAGTTCACTATCTTGTTCTGCTTTGAGTTCATATTCATCCGAAGTGGACTTATTGAAGTGCAGGATGGTTTAGCCAACGTCTCAAGATAGCTTTCTATTCTAAGCTGCCTACTCTAAACTTTTATTTTCCTGACCCCTCTACCCACATTTCCTTTTCAGCGTCAGCTTCCCACAGCTATTTAAACGCAACAAAAATGTATACAGCAAGTTTTATAACAGTTTTATTATAATCATGAAAAATGCTTAGATTCTTGATTCAACCATTTAATTTCAGGTAGTTCTGAAAACGCTATAAAAGCTTTACTAAATAAGCTGTTTTGAAAGATTCCTGAATTCTCTATTAAAACTCAAAAAAAAAAAAAACAAACTACCTAATAAGTTTGTTCCAAGCTTTTTTTACATGTTTATTCTCTCTTTTTTGCGCTAAGAGCATCAGCAGCGGTAAGTGCCAGGTGTTAACCCGGGACACATTCTAAATAGGTCTTATTTTAGCTTAAGCAGGTCATTTGAGCATCGGTAAGTGCTAAACTTGTTTCCATTTTTTGCCACTGGTGACGCACCGATAGGTGTTGTCGTTGTTTGTTGTTTTTTTCTTTTGTAAATTTTCCCTAGACACTTTAGCACCTGTCAAGCACCTGTCGGTATTCAAATTTGGCTCCTGGCTCGCTTTTTTAATAACCAGGAGCACCTGGTATGAAACCTTGCGGTGCGCCGTCGAAGTGTCAAAATTAAGTGTTATTATAGCTTTGACACCTGACCGCTGCTGATACTCTTAAGGTACGCAGTGCTTGATTTTAAAACTGTGTTAAAATTAGGTGACAATTATAGATCAAGACGTCAAAACACGACTCGCTTAGGCTAGATTGCACATATTTGAACTGGAATTCCCATTTTTACACATTGTTGAAAAGTCAAGTGAGTTGTTTTTTAGTTGAATTGAAAAATATATAAAAATTTTTGAAATACTTCAAATTACCGGGAGTGGTATGAATCTACAATATGAGTATTAATAGAAAGGATCCAACTAGTAGGAGAAAAAATTTGTTTCTGCATTTCTTTTCAAAGCTTTGAATGACTGAAAATGGCATGAAACCCTCGGAATATGGGTGTTAGTTGAAAGGGCTAAACCAGAAGAAGCCGAATTCCCCTATCTGACGCCATCTTGAAATCCAAGATGGCGGCTTCCGCTGAAATTAAAATGCTGTAAATATATTGTGCGGCTTTCGTGCAATTTTAAGTCATTTGCAGCATTTTAAAGTTGAGCGGAAGCCGCCATATTGGATTTCAAGATGGCATCAGGTAGCAAAATTCGCCTTCTAGTTCAGCCTTCAACCCAATACCCAATGTGGGAGTTTTGTGCGATTTTCAGTGATAAGCGTTTAATGTTTTTTCACCGATAAGGCCGATAAATTAAGTAACAAACATAAATTACGGTGATTTATCTCTTCATAAATTTGCTGTTTTATAAAAGCTTTATAAAAGCTTTGGTGACTAACATGATGTTATCGATGTTTGGAAAATTTTCCATGATGGCGTTTCTAGGATTGGGTTAAGTAGCCATATTTTAGCTTTGTTAGAGTTCTGGCGATGCATAGAATGCGGTTTGTGGTTCTCTACTGGAATGATGTCGTAGCTACCTGTCAGGTCGGAAACTGACTTTCTGAAGGGCTGAATCTTTCTCCAACCGATTTCCTGCCACATCTGAAGTGCCTCATGAAAGCCATCTGGGACCAATAATATTCCTGATCTTTTTCAACGACGTGCTGTTCTATCTCAACCACTTTTCACAGTTTTTTTTTTTTTTTTTCATAAGTTGACTGTAAAACTTATGTGGTCCGCAAGGGTCTGCGGAATGAACAGGAAACAATCTCCTCGTTTCCGAGTAGCGTGTTCTCCTCGTATGTCCTTGTATAGCTAGACATGCCCGGACTGTGTCTTGAGCTCCCCACTGTTAGGCCAACGCACTACGGTCAGTCCCAGTATCTCTAGCTTCTCAAGCAAGTAGAGCCAGCTTGCCTTGCTGGACAAGGCTTAAAATATTCCAAGTTCCAATTCTAATCCGTGTTTTCGTTCTAAAACTCATTGCCAAAGTTTCAGTTCAAATGTGTTTCAAAACATCTAACCTTGTTATGGAATTGAACACCATTTTATCCATATGTTTAACAGTCTTTAACGCTTTGGAACGGTTAGCTTTCGAGTTCAACAAGCATGGTTCGAAAGCGTCACTTTACATGTTCCAAAATAGTTGAGCCTTCAACATCAAACAGCAGGGGAGCTTTTTATGCTACACTCTTCTCGAAAGCTTCCCAATACTTTATGGTACGCAACGTCAGAGAGAAATCATCGAAAACGTAGCATAGAATAAAGTGGAGCGGCTGAGAGAGAGATAGAGCAAGCTCCTGGTATGTTTATGTTTTGGTCTGGCATGCCAGCAGCAACATTGGCTTTCGGCGACGACGACGACGCTTGTATGCTGAAAGCTACACTCACACCGCGATAAAATCCAATGTTTGATGCTTCTGACGTCTTTTACGCCACCGCCCGCCGACGTCGAAGTCATTGTAGCTTTTTTTTTGTATTATTTGCGTTCGTTCAAGAGCGCGAGAGAGGGATCTAATTCGGTTATGCGTAGGTACAGGGGATGTTAAGGCATTGACGCCCTCCTTGAGGAAGGACAGTTATTTTTGTATGGGAATGTGAGGGGAATATGTTAACATCATTAACATTGACCTCTCAGAAGGAAAAATTCGTCCTCAAAGTTTGGTACACAGGGTGCGTTTTATAACACAGCCCCCCATGCTAATGTATGCTTCACAGAACATGGTCTTGATGGTGTATGTTGATGTTGGTATCCAAAGTGCGTTCTTACATTTTTCTATGTTGACCGTCGCCGTAGACACTTGCGGTTTGGTGGATATGAATTCGTGACGAGAGAGTGCAAACATATTGCTCTTCGAAAAATACGGGAGTGTTCCTGCTGGCTTTTTTCGGTTATTGAAGTGATACACATTGTTGTAGTAGATATTCAGATCGAAACGGGAGCGTAAAATCATATCTATCTGTGCCGTTCCGAAGAGTTGAGTGAAAAATCTTGCTGCCGAAAGCATCAGCATATGTTGGATTGAAGGCTTGAAAGTTAATTGGAGATAATTTCAGCAGTTTGTGATTATGGAAAACGTCCCCAATCGAGTCAGAATGTGTTGACCTAGGCAGAAGCGGTGTGAATTTGGGGATTCCTTGGGTGGGCTTCCACCTTCTCGAAAAAGAAGGTGGTTTCCATTCCGAAGAGAGTGCAGATTATAGTGTCTTTTTCCTCGCCTAAGGTTAAATCTATTGAGAACAAGAAGGATAAGCTGACCTATCATCCTCGGAGGATATTCGGAACATCGAAATTGAAGTGCGATTTGCTGAGTAGGGAAGAGAAGTAGCAACAGCAATGGCAGGTGATTTTTCCGGATGTACAGCTCGCAAGAAGAATCGAGCCCAGTCGATCGAATACAATCCGGCCAAACTGGACAGCAATGGGGAAAATTCGAAACAACAAACCAATCCGCTAACCACCAGGAGCGGCCTACGGGTGTACAAGATTGTCATCCTCGGCGATGGAGGCGTGGGAAAGTCAGGTGGGTACGCGGAGAATCGGAATGATTATCGGAAAATTGGAGGAGAGCGAGCCATTGCACTGTTGTGTCGCTTCTTCTCGTGAAAGTTTCGAGGGGTGGTGCTGGGTGATTATTACAGGTTGCTTGAACTTCGTCCATCCCATAACTACGTATAGGCAGCGATGTTTTTGTTCTAGCATTCGTTCGTTGGCCAGCTGTGGGGGGGGGGGGGGGGGGGGGAAAAGTGGGTGGATGACGTCCTTTCACCACACACTAACATATGGGAGCGCAGGGAATGTTTGTTGTTTGTTCTCAATTTTACGGTTTTTAGTATCCTACCTACAACACTCCAACCAATTCAATGTCGAGGTTTGTCAATGTCAGCTAGCCGAGGAGTCTATGATTGTTTATTTGAATGTGATTCATCTTCTCTCTGGTAGCGTTGTAGGTTTTCCCCGTGTCCGTATCCAGACTTTTAAATGGGCCGAAATCAGATATGAAATGCGTTTCATAACTGAGTACACAACTGAACACAATTATAATCAAAAAGGCAACCATTATACCAGTACGATTAGAATGTTTTTCGCAATGTGTTTGTTCGAAAATATAAAACCAGTCCTTTTTGGAATATAAATAAAAAGTTTTGAAAAACGGTCAGAATAATACCCGGCAGTTAAGTTTGTACCAATTTCCTAAGAAAACGAAAATCAAGTTAGCGAAAAAATGAACTTAGATTTGAATTTAGCAAATCGGTTCATGCAAAGCCAACATCGGATTTTTGAAGTAAGATTTTTTTCTTCTGGAAGTTAAGGGATAGCGGTCAAAACTACCAATAGACCCTCAAATATGTATACATCCATGGATTGATTTATTCTTGACAATTTCAAGTATTATAAAATCAGCGCAATTTAGGAAACCTACAGCTACAAGAAGTTATGAGCATTTTGAATTCATTCCGCGATCATTCCGAATTAGCTACAGGTAATCAGGTAATCTTTTTGACTTAATTTTTCATTATTGAAAAACTAAAATCTGTTATATAAAATTCTTGTGTAACAGTATTAGTCGCACTACTCCCCCGAAATGTCCCAACCGATTCTATTGAAATTATTTTCAGAATCTTCTGTAGGCATGAGAATCCGCTTTAATCAAATAAAAGAACACAAAGCAGCATACATTTGTCCGTAATAATCAAATTTGTAATTATTTGATTCAAAGAAAAGTCATAGCTTCCATTTTTTCGAAATTTGCTTTCCTTCGGGGGATTTGTTTTTCGTCTCCATGGTCGAGGCGTCGCGAGCAAACGTCGCGAGAGGATAGTAACCATGGCATAGCATTCTGATTAGTGGGAACATTTGGGCGCGTATTTTTCAGCAAAGCATATTTCCAATGCACGTGGTGGTGCTATGAAGCCTAGATGTGATTTTTTTCTTCTTGATTTCTAGCTCATTTGTAAAACAAATATTAATGAATGATGCCTAGATGTTACCCAGATAAACCATAGAAAGATTTTTAAAATAAAACCATTTTGATTCTGCATTAAACAAAAAAGCAAATGTTGTCTACAAATTTGAATTTATTTTTTATGCATATGAAACAATGGTATGACTCTTTGCGGACATTTGAAAAAAAGTGTGAAGATACAATTTTATAACCTAATATGCCCAGAAGGTTAGTTTTGATTCATATCGATAACAGAAAAAAAGAATAAGATGTTTTCCACAGAAATAGATCGAACACATTTTGTTGGACATGTACAAATGTACTTAACTAAAGATGTATCAAGCGCCTTCAAATCCGCATAAAATTAACAGACACATGAACTGAACAAGAAGCTGTCCTTTAAAATAAAGGATTGATGAATTTAAAGGCCGAAAGCAGAGAAATTTTTGATTTTTTGTAAGCACGAGGGAAAATTTTGAAATAAATAGACCACTTTTTTATAACAAAAAGTGAGGATATGCATTTTGCGAAAGAATTTTCTTCTTCTTCTTCTGGCCAAAACATGTAGGCATCCTGGAAAATGAAAGACTTGCGTCTTTCATTTTTCTTTTCAGCGTATTATCTGTTACATATAACTATGCATTGCAGATTTTACTACGGCCAGGCCACCCATGTGATGAAAACCGCGAAAGATAGAGGAACAAGGGAGGAATGAAGCGTGGAGTTCCCTGCCAAACACTTCATATGATATTTTGCTAAAATTTAAACACAATTGGTTGGTAATTGGAAAAAATCTGGAACGAATTAGGTTTAAATGAGTATTTTAAACGAAACGATCTCACCAAACTCCAAAGGTTTCCGCTGGTGCTATTTCCCTATTTCCCACAGTTCCCTTAATTTCAACCTCCAATTGGTGCTCACGTTTACCTTAGAACGTAATTAGTAGGCTCCGTTAAGTACCAAAAAAAATCAAATACGAGCCGAAAAAAAATGTTGGTCATACCTCCAGTTTATTTTTTTTCCGTTCTACTCGGAGAAATCTACATGAGCATTTTACGAGAACCAAAATTTTAACGGAAATACACTCATCGACTGATGCACAATCATAAGATCATTAATATCCCTCCAACCGAAACTTAACTTATTTGATTTCAAGTATGAAAATCACGACGACCAGAAATAGAATTCCTTTTTCTATAACCAACGATTGATTTTCTTCTCGCTCGATTCGCCAAGCACAACAGAACATCAAATTTAGAAATGAAAAGCATCTAGTTCAGTTATTTGGATGCATTTCAATCACTTGTAATATGTATCTTTCTAAACAGGAGTCTTCAAAACACCTTAATTTCACCAAAATTGATATTCGCAAAAACACAAACGAGAAAAACGCGACATTGAAAAAAAAGTCCTTTCTCGAGCACGGCTTGCTGCGATCTCCTCATTTTCCGGAAGAATTTTCAGTTAAGAAAGTACACTAGAGCTAGTGCAAACGTTCAAAATTAACAAAAAAATGTATAAATCATTCTCTATATTGTTTGGCCCAAATTAACAATTTGACTAAATAAACTCCACTTTTTTTTAAATCATTCATCGAAAAACACTACGATTCAAATACGTTCTTATAATGAAAAGTTTGTTTTTATTTTGCATATTGTGGCTACATGGAAGAGACTTTTGATCCGCTTTTCTGATGAATTTTTTTTTATAGTTGATATTCCAGTGGAAGCAGAATTTTTTAAATAAATTTTTAATATGACCTGAAAGTGTTCATTTTAATATTAACTCCAGTCATTTCACACGGAACAAGTTCAAACGCGCTTTTTAGCCATGAAACATCCACCTTTCAAGAATATCCTCTGCAAAATGATTCAGCATTATGTGCGAAAGGTCTGAAAGGGGTATCCCGTATGTTGGATCTGAAGTGGATGTTCAAATTTATTAAATGTCTTTGTAAATGAAGGTTTTTTGCTTAAAACAGCATTCAGTAAAAGTGGAGCAACAAACATTAACTTGTACTACAGAAAAACTGCAGATTTATCAATGTAATTTGATCAAATAAACAAGAACACGTATTAAATTCATTTCAAAATCATAATGACCACATTCCAATCTGAGCTCTATTTATGAATTGAGATTTTTGATGGTTTCTGTACCATTTTGAGATGGAAATGAGCAAAATTTTTATTGAAACACAAGTCGGAGAAAAACCTATATATTTTTATAACTTTCCAATATTTGACACTTGAACAGTACTTTCGAATAACGGATGTGTATTGCGAAGAATTTTCCTTATTTAATTACCTAATACCATTATTCTAAAGGCGATGAAAGCTCCTAAATTGGTGCATGGCACTAGTTTGAATTTTGACTTATTTTTAAAGTTTATAATAATATGGTATTTAATAAAAAAAACTTCTGTAAAATTTAGCACGAAGTTGTAGTAAATTGAAACAAATTTAATATGAATTAAACAGTTTATTTGTCAAAGATTAGTAGTTTAGGCAATTAAGAGCGAAGAATTTACTTCAAATCTCAGCTTCAATTAAAACCAACGAAATTTTAACTTAAATATCACGAGAAAATATGACAATGAAAATATGAAACAACAATTTGCGCAGGGTGTCTTCAGATTTCCACCAAATTTTAAAATTTGTTCTTTTTTTAGACAATAATATTTACCAGTTTTTGCAGTCTATTTATGTAAAATCTTGCATCAAATTCCTTTTCGAATTTTAAAAATCTGTTTGCATAGTGTCAAATTAGAAAATTAAAAATAAGATTCTGGACAACTCGGTTTGCAAAAGAATAATTTTTGATCCACTTTTTGTGCAGCGCTGCCGATTTAATTACATCTGAAATGGGCATTCATGAAGCAATATGCACGTATTAGAAGTGAGTTTACTTTTTTCAGAACCCTCGCAGTCGATACATATCATCATACCATTTTTTGTCCTTTTTTTTTAAACTCAACAGGATACAGAAGTAAAAAAATCGAAAAAAAACAATTGTCAGACCATGAAAAAAATTTAATGTTCTTTGGAATTATTACACACTATTAGACATTTCTGCTACAAATTGACCCTAAAAGCTTAAACCTTGAATTAAAAATTAATATATTTGATCTATTTATTTGAGCTATTTATCAATATTTTAGTTATAAGAATAATAATTTGGGCTGAGAAACAAGCTCTCAACATTTTTCAAATTATTTTCTAAATCAATCCAAGTAGAAAAAGTAGAAATCGGTACCGAATCTTATTGATCTTTCTTTCATACATACTAATATATTTTTGAAACAGAAATGAAAACAAAAATTAATTTATGAAATCCTCATTGAAAATCAGTATTTATTTATTTGCTCTGAATATTTAAAAAAAAAACATGGTGTGGCCCGCTAGGCTATCTCATCTCCAAAATTTGGCCCACCTGTTGTAAATGTTGGCCACCCATGCTTTACACTATGTTACGCTTATATAAATATTTATATAATATTATACTTATATAATTTATTTTAAAGATTTACATATTTTTTCGTAGAATTTTTAAAAGTTCAACTATGGTTAAATCCGTTTGCACTTACCCCGGTGCTTCTGAATTGAATTTAAGATTTAATTTCGAAAATAAAAGCAAAAGAAACTTTAATAACTGCTACCATTCTCGGCGCAAAAATCATCATTTTGAGGTTTTGTGTGATGTTTATATGAAAATTTTTAGAAAATATTCATACCACCTTCGAAGCATGAACAGATTTTTTTCTCGATCCATTCAATTTTTGAAAATCGGCTTTCGATTGGTAATAAACAGACAATGTCAGTAAGTTTGTATAAGCACAAAAAAAGACAAAATTGCTGTGATTCAGTCAAATAACAAAATCAAACAATTTTTTTCCTCCTTTATAAACCATTACAATTTTATGGAATAAAACAAAAGTTAGGGTTGCCATACTATGAGGCAGTTCATCCATGAGAAAAACTTTATCAAATCTGTTTTAGATCTTCAATTCTCTCTTAAGATGTTAATCAGAGCTTAAATTTGAAGTTTCAATGATAAAAATCATTTATTTATCCTATTTAACCTGTTATTTTAGGATGGAGGCATTTTACAAACATGATGGGGGCATACAAAAACACTCTCTTATTCCACTATATAATCACTATTTAACCTCCATAAAAGCTTAAATATGTTTTATTTTTTAAGTTCATTTAAATAAGTAACAAAAGCCATCCTAGTTTTTATTTTGAGCTTCTTTACGTATAATTTATAAAAGTCAAAATAGTACATCGAAATGTATCAAAACTTTGTATGAATTTTTAAATTTTTTTGAGTTTATTGATTCATAAAATTCTTTCTTGCTTTATGTTCTAAGTGTATCGCCCTCACAATGCATTGGTTGAATAAGCTGTCTAGTCAGCCATTTCGTCAAACAGCCGTAGGGTCATTTAACCCGATAGGCCCATTTAGGAAACCTTTCCCCAAATGCAGTATAAAAAGTCGCCAAATTTCATACCATGACAAGTGCTGCTTGGCATCATTTCAAGTTGTAATGTGTCATGTCTACAGGTTTAGTATATGGCGAAAAAAATTATTAACATGATTTTAACATGGGAAGGTATTTTCAAACGAGATATGTTTCTATGTTTGTTAAAAACCATTCTGCATTGTAGTATGGAGAAGGGAGGGACAAATAGAGTTTCATATAAATTGCGTTGTATTGTCAATGCAGTTGAAATCCGAAGTTTTCGCGCTGGTGATTGGCAACCTTGCCTACCTTGCGACAAAGAGAAATTCACCAAAACACCTCGGCAATCGGCAACCCCTTTCTTTTGTTTGGTTCCGACACGTGGAAGATGTTTGATAGATGTCTGGTCAACATGCAACGCCGTCAGTGATATCGCCGTCGCTTATGTTGACGAAAACTCCGGTTTGGGGGTTCGGCGACAATATAGCTTGAAAACTTATAAACCAATCGGGGCCTCTATACAAGTTTGTTTTGCAAAAATCGAGAACCTATTAAGCAAAAGGAAGAGTATGGTTGTTTGCGTACGAATAATTTTAGACCCTCCCTTATTTCTGGGTAGAGTCGAAAAGAAGAAGATAAGTCTTTATTCATATTCTATTTGGAATTATTTGAAAAGTTATCAGACAAATAAAGCGAAATGTTACGTTAATTAGATACTAAAAATGATTTTATAGTGGTTCGTGAGCACTTCTTGCATTGGAAGAGGAAAAGGGCTGGAAGTCTAAATCAATAAAACATACATCATTATAAACTTTATAAAGCTTATCAAACAGAGTAAAAGTTGCAGATCTTGAAAAACAAATTTAGATATCAATTTTAAGGAAATATTATGTTGCTTCTAAATTATGTTGAAATTTGGTTTGAAATGCTGCCTAAGAAATAAAACTAAATTTTAATTATTTTAACAAACTAAACTTATTTTTGGAAGGTGATGCAAAGTACACCGGGTCAGCCAGTATATACAAGTACACTCAGAAAATTAATATTATGTATGCCATAAGATTCTCTTATGAACTGGCACCATAAGAAAAGTCATCGAAATTCATAAGATTGTCTTATGACGCGAATTACTTCTTTATATGAACACCTACACTCAGAAAAATCCTTTCTGATTCTCTTATGAAGTGGCGCCATAAGAAAAAATAATGAAATTCATAAGATTGTCTTATGATGGAATGAACTCAAAGGATGAACACCGGTTTCAATGGAGGGTTATTGCTTTTCATAAAATATTCTTATGGGAAAAGAAATGTCGCAAAAATTAAAATAATTCAAGATTATCTTTTCATTTTATTTTATTCTCTGCTTAATTCGTATGGAAAAAACATCATGGTGACAATCAGCTGCCTTTCAACACCCGGTTCCATAAAAAAAAGTTTTATTGCGTCTCGGACCTTTGACTTCGCGCTGAAGCTTCAAGCTGAAAAGTAAATAAAACATAACATGTTCCTATTGAGTTTTCAAATATTTTCAACTAAATATAAATTTCAACTGATACTTACCATTTAGAAGAATAAAATCATGCGCTCATCAGTTAAAGTAGTAACTTTACAATTGGTGAGTGCTTCTGAAGACGTTGAAATACATGACTGATGGAATGAATTATTTTTTCACAATACCAATTCTTCTTATTTTTTTATTTACATAGTATTACCAATTCTTCTATTTTTCATAAGAACTTCGTGTGAGAGTAAGAAGAATTTCATAAGACTCTTATGAAAAACAATTTTACACTCTAAAGCGGTTCATAAGAAGCATCTTATGAAATTTGTAATTAGAATTTGCCTGAGTGTGGTTTTTACTGAAATTGATTTAAAATGACACCTACAAAAAAACCTTAAAAATTAGATAATTTAAATAAACTTCATTGAATTTCGCAAGGTGTAGCAAAGCACACCGGGTCACCTTGTGATCTATGCAATGAATTAAAAGTCATCTCAATCGATCAATATTTGCGGCCAGGGGAACGCACGCAAACTATAGAACTGGCTACAGGTAAAATATCTCTAAAATATATTTAAACGGATATTTTGCGGAAAGCTTTGGAAGGCTAAGTACCTTTCATGAAGTATTTGAGCTGGACGAATATCAAGAATTTTGGCAAAGGCGATGATCTTTTAGTTGTTTGTAAATTCTATCAAGAATCATCAAAACACACGTATTAGTCGAACGAATTTTCATTAGCTTTAAGTTTTCGTAGTGAAATCGAAACGCGAATGCCATAAAGATTGTAAAACAACTAGGTATAATCGAAAAAAAATCACTGCTGCATGATAGACCTACTGTATGGTTGAAAAAAAAATGAACATTCCAGCTGAGCTTGTAAACGACGCACGATATGAATCAGTACTGTTCACGTTTACTAACATCAAAACAAGTTAGAACAAAATCTCAATAATTCAATTATAGAAACTAGTTACACTAATTGATTAGGGAAAATTCGTGTTCTATAGATATGTATTTTATGTTCGTATGTTATTTGTAATCTTAATGGTCAATTTGATCTAACGGGTGTACACTGACCCAATAAGAGCCTTTGTAGAATAAGAGAAAGTGATATTGCGGCAATAAACATATCTGTTCTAGTTGAAAATTCTTAAAAGGTCTCAGTTGAAAACGAACCATGAGACTAGGTAAATTAAGGTTGCCAGAACTTTTTTCACTACCATCCGGGCCTAGCAATTCCGGGCATTTTTTCAAAAAAACCTGGCAAAATCCGGGCATGGATTTCAATTTTTTCAAATCCAAAAACCTGGCAAAAACCGGGCAAAATTTAGGTGTTATTATATATAAAAGCAAAAAAAAAAATGCAAAAAAAAAATCGAAATTAATATTTTATTAACGTAATTGCAGACTTCCAACAACTTTTTGGAACACTAAA
This sequence comes from Uranotaenia lowii, assembly GCF_029784155.1. Taxonomy (NCBI): domain Eukaryota; kingdom Metazoa; phylum Arthropoda; class Insecta; order Diptera; family Culicidae; genus Uranotaenia; species Uranotaenia lowii. Next base: position 90,145,877 of record NC_073693.1, on the reverse strand, counting down.
ATATTTAAAGGCTTGTAAAAGTAAATCAGCGAAATTATTTGAAACAACCGTTGAAAATTTCCATACCGATAATCGATTTTGATGAAACGTACTCAAAAACTTTGATTTTTTTTGGTTTTTTTGTGAAAATTGTTAAAAAATCCGGGCATTATCTGGACTTTTTTCACGATATCCGGGACACCGGGCCGGATCGGACTTTCTCGAAATTTTGCATTTAATATCCGGGCAATCTGGCAAGCTTAAGGTAAATATAATGAAATTTTTAGCAAAAATATGTTTATATGAAACCATTGGAAAAGTACGAATACGTTTTATAAAACCGATATTTCATTATATATTTTGATGTTACAGAAAACGAACCCATGGAATCAATATTTTTAACAAAACTGTGACATGCGGCTGACATTGTCAGTCAATATTGTCTCAAGGTTGTCGCTGTTTCGGGGGGAAAAAATCAAGAGAGCCATAGGAAGCGTGACGCACTTTTATAATCCTACCTTATAATAGAGATATTGCTTTCAACGACGGGACGTTTCGGAGAGAAAAGTGCAAGTTCGGAGTGATCGAAACACTTTGTTTGGGTGGGTGGTGGAAGGTCGGGAAAACGAATAATCCCATGATAACCAACAGTCGGATGTTGAAGACCCCAAACGATACGGTGCCTGATAAAAGGGACGAAGCACACCCACGCCCACGCTTCGCATCGATGTTTGTTATCGGTCCCCGCTGCTGTGTTGAAATCGATTTATGGGAAAGCATTTAGGTATTGCTTACGTTTCCGAATCACTCTGTACGAAACCGTTTAAATGACAAAGTTTGTTTGTTATTGGTGGCTGTTTCTGTTTCGGAAAAGTTTTGTGATACAATATTATCACGAATTATCACTTAGCAAAAGCTGGCATGGATGGGACGATTACCAAAAATTCAATAAGTGATTAAAGGAAATGAATTTGAATCAAATATTTTCTTTGGAAAGTTGAAGAGAGAGATATCCATGAAAATTTTGGATGGTAATATTTCAAAGAATTTTTTATTTGTCTAATAAGATAGGATGTTACGGTCTTGAACAAAGTTTATTCAGCGGAACATTTTCCATGAGAAAAACCATCTCCTGGCTCGGTTCCACAGAAGATACGAAAATTATGTTGATTTTTCAGAACAGAATCCAACTCTTTACTCAGATGATATTTTTTTATCATTAACTAGAATACCACGGCACAGAAAACTTTGGAAAAATAATTGGTCAAAATATATAATTATTAAAAGAATTTTTTTTTATCAAAATTTTCATTTAGATAAAGTCTGCTTCATTTAATATTGGAACAAATTCTTTTGCTCATTGTGGCGTTCCTAGTGACGGATTTGGAAACTTTTTTCACCCACGTGTCGGGAAATTCATTACCTTTCACCATGTATTTATGTCATAACACCAAACGATAGCATTTTGTAAACAACCGCCATGGAAGCCGAACGGAGAGATCAAATTGTGCACAGTTTTCTTGAAAATCTATTGTTGTCGGCATCGAAGCTAGCTAAACAGCTTAAAATGCCCAGAAATACCGTATGGCGTGTTATCAAGCAGTACAAGGAAACATTGACGACGGCTTGGAAGCCGCATTCGAAGCGTCGGAGTGGAACTGTCGACCGGAAACTGCGTGGGAAAGTCATCAAGGCCGTCAAGAGGAATCCCAATCTTTCAGACCGCGATTTGGCCAATAAGTTCCAGGCCGCTCACAGTACGGTGCGACGAATTCGTCTCCGGGAAGGAATAAGGTCATTCCGAGCCAGCAAACAGCCAAATCGGACGCTGAAGCAGAACAATGTGGCCAGAATCCGTGCTCGAAAGCTGTACGACCAAGTGCTGACCAAGTTCGACGGATGTAAAGTCTGCTTCATTTAATATTGGGACACAAACAATTGCGTGTAGTTCAGTCATTTATTAACGAATTCATAATTTGTTTTTCATACAAATGTAGCATTTTCTTTACTCTTTCATAAAAAAAAATTAAAAAAATTATTCATTGCTGTTTCGAAGAAATTCTCGTACTCGTACTCGTAAGAAAACTGTGCACAATTTGATCTCTCCGTTCGGCTTCCATGGCGGTTGTTTACAAAATGCTATCGTTTGGTGTTATGACATAAATACATGGTGAAAGGTAATAAATTTCCCGACACGTGGGTGAAAAAAGTTTCCAAATCCGTCCACTGGGAGCTCCACAATGAGCAAAAGAATTTGTTCCAATATTAAATGAAGCAGACTTATTTAATTTTACCATACAAACAAAAAACTTTAAATTTACTCATGTAAACGTTACTTTAAAATTGTGCAAAAAATCATGGATGAGTTTTGAACCAAAACGAACATTTTAAGACCCCACACGGAGAAAAAAGTATGGTATTTCCAACAATAATCCACTTACATTCAATTATATCTCTGATTGATTCTCGACCAACTATAATGATCAAAATTTTAACAATACATATAATAGACAATCTGAATGATTTCGTAGGGGAGAGTGGGGTATCATTGGCCACTTTTGATAAATGGAATGTTTTTCTACATTTCTAACGTATCATTTGGCTTTTTTTTTTTTTAAATACACTGAGGTACGCCGTTATTCGAAAATCCCCGTAAAAAAATCCACATTAATAAAAAAATCCGCGCAATAAAACACGTTACTAGAAAAACGCGTAAGAACCATGATTATTTAAAACTTTGCGTACAATGATCGTATATTTTTAAGATAAAAAAACAAAATCAATTTGATGAATAGAATAGTAGAATATAGTGAGGCTTATTTGACAGTATGGAATTGAGATCGATGAAACAATATGCATTATGCGGATTGAAGTAAATTCAGCTTTTAAATCTTTTTTATCAGTTCAGCAACAAATCATTATTTTGATTAAACGATAACAAAAAAAAAAACGCTCAGTTAATTTAGTCCATAAATATTATAATTTTTACACAATCAAATTGGAACTTTCAACACTTATTGAAAGTTACAAAAAATATCGTTAAGCTCATCCAGTGAGAATTCATTAATCGCTGTCGTAGATTACGCGTCATCGTCTGTGCTTCGGCGGCTTCATAATGGGGGGTAGGCTTAATAGCGGCACGTAATCCAAACATACGGGAAAATTGTACCTAAATCCGCGTAAAAAATCCACGCTTATTCGAAAATCCGCGTAAAAAATAACGTAACCCTAACGTCAATGTAGGGGCATAATAAGAACCCCCCTGGAGCAGTATAAGCACCATTAATCGAAGCACGATAAGCGTTTTCTGTCGGGGAATCTCCTGGCTCGCTAACGTTTCGGCAAAATTCCTTATATAGGATTTATGTGCATCTTTATCGCATTGGAAAAATGGACAAAATATTTTTCATAACTGTTCATTTGGCATAAGAAAACTTTGCAGATAGGAAAAACGTATTTTAAATTCTGAATGTTTATAAACAAAAAAAATGCATTGGAAACATCAGCGCATATTTTTGTATCTACAAAAACCTACTCGCGTGAAAAATTTCGCAAATAGGATGAGAACTAGGTTTTGTAAACCAGTTGAATCTGAACAATTAGTGGAGAAGTCCGAATTCACGCAGGTTGTTCGCCTATGTATAGAATTTGTATCAAAAGCGAACACAGAAGCTGCTGCTGTAGGTAAAGATTGATATAAAATGAGGCACTTAGGATCAGAGGGGTGCAAGTGATTTTTTATCAAAACTGAGATAATCTGTTTTTTTGGATATTTAAAGTAGAGATTAACATTCTGTAGAAGACACAGGTCAAAAGAAAAATTATTTCGATATTTTTAAGCTATTTATAAGAAAACGTGTTAATGAAAATCCTGTTTCGTTTGGTGTCAGAAGGGTGCAAGTGCACAAAGGATCAAACTTTTAGGCTGAATTCATTAGAACGTATACATTTTTTTCAGTTGCATACAAGTAGTGGAAAAACAAACATGGAATCATCATCTAGCTCCGACTTATAAGGATTTTCCACTTGTTCTGACCAGGATAATCCAAAGTCCCCAGATAGAGAAGCGATGGAAATAGATTCAAGTGAAACTTCGTCGGCATGAAAAATCTCATTGCTATTTATACGAAAAATTCTAAAATGTTTGTTTTTTTTTTATAGCAAATTTAGCTTATACTAATAAGTATAAAAGGCAGACACGAAACGCACTTAACAATAATTTTTTGGCAAATATATCTAAGAAAAATCTCTCGGATGAAAGCTCAAAGGATTCAGATTTTCGACAGGCTCTGATCATGATGTCACATCCCAAGCAACCAAAAGTCGCGTTTTTACTTAACTCCGAACTCCGAAGTTCACATTTGGCTGAAAAAAATGTTTTACGGGAACTTCAGGTGACTCTTGTCGCGTAAAAGTTACTCAGGAACTTCTATAGCCCTTTGAAAGGATAAACTATCGATAACGGAACTTCGAAGCGCATTTAATGGAACTACTTTCAAGAAGGTCGATAACGTTCGCGTAACATTCTAAAACGTACCATTAAGATACTTGAAGGTGTTTTAAAGAACCTATATGGGAATTCTAAGCGACATGTCAAAAATGTCTGTCAATTTCATGTCATGGTATTGGTTTTGTTTATATCTGCACTGATATTTACAAATGGAATTCAAGATTTTTTCGATTTTTTCTTATAAATGTTAAGATATTCGAATAAATTTTTGATGATGGGAATTATTGTTATTATTCATATTGTGTACTGAAAGTCCTTCAAACGACATAAGGAACAAACTATTGACCAACCTATTCAATCATCAAAACAAAATGAAACTTCGGAAAGTTCAGATGAGTCGTTGTCGACAGGTAGTTTACAAAAAATAACATTAAGTCTTTTAAACAATATTTACATAACATTTTACGAAAGGGGCTTGGTAGAATTGGACCAAAAAAAGAAAAATTAAACATCCACGGTTCTTCTGGAGAATCAGAAGTTGCTGCTGCTGAAGTTGCTAACGAGAATGAGTCCACTTCTGGAGAGTCAACTGGCCATTTATCAAGACCCCAATAAACGCCAACGAAATCAGGCAGTCTGGAAACTCATCTTGCGAAAAAAGCTACGAAACCAAGGGGAAGCGTACGTTGGTTCTACCGGAAAAAGTGACCAGCTAAACAGTTGATTCCAATCAATGAACACATATGCAGGTATTCTTGTGTATCCATTAAGGAAAAAGAGAGATTGAAAGTTTTCAACAAATTCTGGGAATTAGGATAGTGGAACACGCAAACCTCGTTCATTCAGTTGCATAGAAATTTAAAGCCCGAAAACGCAGAAAATTAAATGTGTGAACAAAAACAAAACATCTAGTATCATACTGAAAATACTCGTTACATATAGGTTCCAAAAGGATGCTATCATATTATTTGGAGTAAGAGGGGTGCAAGTGTCATTCTTGGGATCAGAAGGGTGCAAGTGAAAAATATCAAAGAAAGTAGTTCGCCGTTTTAACATAGAAATCGCAAAAACTTTGGTTTTTCATTCAGAATCATTCTGCAAAATTTTCTAAAAATAGGATAGCACTAAGGTCGTATGTTTAACCCCAAACCCCCCCACCCCCCCCCCCCCCTACTCTACATTTTTCTAGGCTAGTTAAAAAAGAGAAGCATATGATACGTACATAAGTCAACAACATATAGTAAAACCTTCTTACGCAAAGCAACGACGATGACAGTTGGATTGATATTTAACACACAACTGAGATATTGAGAGTGGCCCACGTTACCTCACTCTCCTCTACATTCAATACTATTTATATATTACATTCAACTTTGGTTGTATGATTAATTTTGTGCATTCAAATTTAAATATAATAGATTCAACTATACTGTTCGATCGATGTCATACATTCAACAATAATTATAGTACATTCAACTATAATAATATGATTGATTAAATTATAAATATGATGGATTCAACTATAACAATATGATTGATTCAATTATAAATACGACAGTTTCAACTATAATAATATGAATAATTTAATTATAAATATGATAGATTCAGTTTAATTTCTATGATTGATTCATGGGGTCAACTATAAATATTGTAAATTTAAATTCTTTTTATATCCATATCTTAAGATTTTTTTTCCAGAATAATTTTATGGCTACGTTTTATTTTTTTTTAATTCGTTATTTCAGCATTTTGCACGCCACGATGCTAAAAAAGCTCATCGGAAATCCGATACACACGTCCTGGTTTCTCCGCTGTTGTTCTTTTTGCATCTTGATACAAGGTTGCCCAGAAAATTGTGCGTCTTAACCAATCGGTTCCGGAAGACGTCCTTAGATGTCCGTGTTGCTGCACCCGGCGAAGATGACCTTGTGGGGGGAAAATTCATTCAATATCATGACATCAATTTATCATTCGCTATACCAACCTTACTGACTTACCTGTACTAGTTTCCTGTGGGATCCTGTCGATTTCGCGGTCAGTCAGAGTAGGTGTACCTTTCTCGATTCCAAGAACTGTCGGCCTACTGTTGAAGTTGAATCTATCATATTAACAATTGATTCAATTAGACCATTACAGTTGGTTCTATTATATTCATAGTTGATTGCGTAAAGTCAGTCAACAGTTTGTAGTTGAGTCTATGATATTTATAGTTGGATGCAGAAAAATCAGCTACGCTTTGATGATTGGTATGACCATAGCTGAAATAATTAGAACAACTGTGGTCTGTTTTTTTCCGTACATGGTTTGAGAAATTCAACAATGACCTCAAATCAAATCAGTGACTTACACAGTATTTAAATCACTTGATAAAAAAAAAAAAAGTGACAATTGAATCCTGAACATTTAATATACCTATCAATTTTTCGAGGAACCGGATGGGAAAAGTCACATTGAAAATTATATTGGCAGATCTAAAATAAAACTGATGATGATGATCACGCACCGAACTGGGAGAAACCGGAATGCTGAAGATTGGCAGCTTCTGATGAAAACCACTAATAATAGGAAACAGCCATGGTTTATGATAACGCATGCCATTCTTAAATACAGTTTGATCGAAACCAACTGTGGCATGACATGACCGAGGAAAAAGGCGGCAATAAATTTGTGCTCATTCAAAATGAATGGGATTTACATATATCTATCTATCGATAGATACACAAAAGCACGCAGCCCGATAATGATGCTGCTGATTGGAACCGAAGAAAGATATTCATAATCGATACTAAATTTAGCACGACTCGACTCGGCTATTTGCTCTGCTGCCAACTTCCAACTTTTCCATTAGTGGGTGGTAGGTAAGCCTGCAAACAAGCAGATCTGAACGAGACGGATAGGCCACATCAACCATCAATAACCAATCGAGGAGGACTGTCCAGCCACAGTTCAGTCCGCATGTCGATGCCGGGGATACGTGAGAAAGTGGAATGATATTATTTCGATAATTTGTTTGTTTACCTGACCTCAATCGTTTCGGAAATTCGAGAATTTGCCTGACAATGCTGTTGATGTTTCTGCGTTTTTCGAGATGAGTCAGCTCGACATTCAAACTCCATCTTTAGGTTAAGATGTACTAATTCCCCGTAGAGGTTTTTTGTTAATTTACGTGGTTGATGCTTGGCATTAATTAAAGACATCTTCATATCTCCATCAAAATACAGAGCTGACTGACAGACACGTTTTGAAATTTTATCGAGGAAATAATATTCTTTTAAAACAAACATGTTCTGGATATTTGAATAAATAAAATCTGACGATAAAATATCTAGATTGGAACTAAATTCGTCTGTATTAAAACCTGCATTATTGCATGAAATAATAGCATTTTGACGTTATCGATGCCAAATGCATGGTCTAATGGTACGGAATTTTGATTATATTTTTATCATCTTTTCAATTGAAAGTACATAAATTAACAGCATTTAATCTGTTGTCTTCCCTCAGCCGTCACGCTACAGTTTGTGAGTCACAGTTTTCTGGATTATCATGATCCCACTATCGAGGACTCGTACCAGCAGCAGGCGGTCATCGATGGCGAAGCGGCCCTGCTGGACATTTTGGACACGGCCGGCCAGGTCGAGTTCACCGCCATGAGGGACCAGTACATGCGCTGTGGGGAAGGTTTCATCATCTGTTACTCGGTTACGGATCGGCACAGCTTTCAGGAGGCTTCCGAGTACCGGAAGCTGATCGCCCGGGTACGGCTCACGGAGGACATCCCGCTGGTGTTGATCGCCAACAAGCTGGATCTACAGTCACAACGAAAGGTGGGTTGCTCAAAACCTTGGGAGAAAATTGGTGGAATGACTGTTCCTAAATTTGCAATTCTTATTTTAGGTTTCCACCGAAGAGGGACGGAATCTGGCAAAACAGTTCGGATGTCCGTTCTACGAAACGTCGGCTGCCCTGCGGCATTACATTGACGAAGCGTTTTTCTCGCTGGTGCGCGAAATTCGACGGAAGGAGGATTCGAGGGTAAGTTCATGAAATTTTTTAAACGGAAACACTCATTTTGTCAAGGGTTCGTCATGATAATTCACAGTAAAAGAGCAAAGTTACTCCAGTTTGAAGTTTCTAGGGGCAAACTGCTCTCTGGAGCCACTAGCAGTGACTTAGGCATTTTTGAAGGTTTTCAAATTCCTCCATGTTGTCTCAAAATCGAAAGGAAATTACCAAAATAATCAAATCTAACATTTTGAATTCGTCTTGGTACATCTTCGTACCTGAAAATGATCACATTTTCTAAGGTGATGGAAAGTATTAGAGAAACATGGGATATCAAAGAAAGATAGGACATAAGTCGTAAATATCAACGGCACGTTAGCGAATTACACGACGGTGAAGGTGCCGGAATAGGCTCCAGCATGATGCGTACATGTCGAGCTTCGTCGGTCGACTGCTGGATCTTCTATCGATCGATACACTCCATGTATATCTCGCGTGTTCTTTGCCCACTATTGATCTCTCTGTTTTTTCTCTATCACCACCACCAATCGACTCGAGATTATAGCCGAGCGCGCACATGGTTGATTGCTTTGGGTTTGCCGCTACTTACGGTCATATGAAGAAGCAATCAGTGCTGCTGGCTCAAGGTTTCAAGCAGATCAATTACATAGGGAGATGTTGCTCTGTTCAAATGAAATGTTTTATATCGGAGTATAGATAGAACGGGGTGGTCGTTTAAAGGGTGATACCGTCAAAATGTGGTCAATATCAACTTGACGTATTTTTTTCAATTTGGCATTTAAAAAACCTGAACACCCCTCATTTTGAAGGTGTGTGTGTAGAATGTTGCTCCTATTTGATTTTGGAATTCACTTTTCAGTTGTCAAAATGTCGTCCAAGAAAGGTGAGCAGCGTATCAAAATTTTGCTCGCGCATCGCGAAAATCCGAGCTACTCGCACGCAAAGCTGACAAAATCGCTAAAAGTTGCCAAATCAACCGTTACAAATGTAATTCAAGTGTTTGGGGAACGTTTGTTGACAGCCAGGAAGTCTGGATCGGGGGGAAATCGAAAACCGGAAGCCGCTGAGACGACAAAGAGGGTTGCCGGTAGTTTCAAGCGAAACCCTAACCTCTCTCTCTCTCCGAAATGCCGCAAATAAGCTGGGTGTATCGTCTACAACCGTGCACCGAGCCAAAAAACGAGCCGGACTATCGACTTACAAGAAGGTAGTGACTCCAAATCGCGATGATAAACAAAATACGACGGCCAAAGCGCGATCCCGGAGGCTGTACACGACGATGCTGACGAAGTTTGACTGCGTGGTAATGGACGACGAAACCTACGTCAAAGCCGACTACAAGCAGCTTCCGGGACAGGAGTTTTATACGGCAAAAGGAAGGGGAAAGGTAGCAGATATTTTCAAGCACATGAAACTGTCATAGTTCGCGAAGAAATATCTGGTTTGGCAAGCCATCTGTACCTGTGGCTTGAAAAGCCGCATTTTCATAGCTTCCGGGACTGTCAACCAAGAAATTTACGTGAAAGAGTGTTTGAATAAACGTGTCTTTCCTGAAGAAACACGGTTGTTCCGTACTGTTTTGGCCGGATTTGGCATCTTGCCATTATGGTAAAAAGGCCATGGAGTGGTACGCCGCCAACAACGTGCAGGTGGTTCCCAAGGACAAGAACCCTCCCAACACGCCAGAGCTCCGCCCAATTGAGAAATACTGGGCTATTGTCAAGCGGGACCTAAAGAAGACCAAAAAAAAATGCTAAGGACGAGCAGCAGTTCAAGGCAAACTGGCTTTCTGCGGCGAAGAAGGTGGACAAGGTGGCTATACAAAATCTGATGGCATGGGTTAAGCGTAAGGCCCGGCCATTCGGATTTGGAAAAGTGGAAGCCTAACTGAATATTTTTCCTGAATTTTATACTAATTAAACTTGAAAAAGAAATTTAATTTGACTTTTTAAATAAACGATTTAACCGATTTAAACGCGTTTTCCCTTGACCAAATTTTGACCGCATCAACCTTTAGCCTAATGGCGAATGTCTTTGGTTTATAAGCCAGAGGTCCAAGGATCGAATCCCTCAACCCTAAATTTAGGTTGAGGAAATTTTGTAAGTCTTCGGGCGTAAAATGAATACTAATACCACGAAGTGTAACAAAAATTGAAAACTCTACGAGTATAAAGAGCGAACACGAAATTATTGCGACACATTAAACAGGCCATAACTTTTTTACCATTGGGGAAAAAATCTACCAAATTTTGCACACTTTCTCGTTGATGTGTATTGTTTATATGCTGCCAAACTCGAAGTCCTGTTTTGCGATGCAACGGAAATGGTGCATTCCCGCGCCATTTTGATTACAGTGCACATCATAAAAATTAGCGTCTTTCGTTTTAATCGGAAAGTGCAATACAATTATTCAAATAAAAGTTAAAAATTTAGAAATACAGAAGAAAAGAATAAGTGAATCTGTTATATTTTGAAATTGGACCTGCTTCTTCAGTGGAAAAGCAATTTTTCCATAATACTCGTAACTCCGCCGCCATCATGGCGAGTGGAATGACCGATGAAAAAATGAATACCGAGCCCCCCGATATCACTGCCGGAGCCGATAGCTCTAGTACAGGTGCCATCCCAAAAACCACCCAGCAACAGGACTCTCGGACCAAAAAGCCTCCCCAGAACTTCGATTATCGAGCCGAGGATAGCGCTCCCTTTAGGGTATATGTCGAACTGAATAGCGAAAAACAAAAAGAAGAAAAGACGATCAACAGAATCGGAGTAGGTCGTATGTTGAGACGGATTTTCGCTACTGAAAACTGCATAACGGATATAAAAAATGCCGGAAGGACGAAAGTTCTCGTATACTTCAACAATCACATAGCAGCCAACAGAGTAATTCTCAGTGATCTTCCCCCTTCATACGGATTCAAATGCTACGTTCCGCAACACCTAGTATCAGTGACAGGAATTATAACTGGAATCCCAACAGATGTCACTAATCCAGAACTTCTACAGGAACTCAAAAGCTTCGTACCCATCATGGACGTCTATCGCCTCAAACGATACGTTAACAATAAACCAACTCCAACGACAACGGTAAGTATAACTTTCCGCTCAAATCGACTCCCCACATCGGTTAAACTTTGGTCGTGTTCCATGAACGTGAAGCCATTCATCCGCAAAGCAGAGTTGTGTCTCAACTGCTTGAGATACAACCATAGAACAGCAAATTGCCGCAGCTCCCGTCGATGCGTTCGATGCGGTGCTCAACATGACAGCAATGAAGAGTTTGACCTATGCAGCCTAAACCTAAAATGTTTATATTGTAAGACAAACCATAGCACCGATGACAATGACTGTCCAGAACGCCAGAGACAAAATGCTATAAAGGCAAACATGGCCAAAAACAGCCTCACATTTTTTGAAGCTAGGGAGAAATATACAGTCGGCACCACTAACCGTTTTGATGCCCTATCCACTTTCGCTGATGAACCAACCCCAGCCGGAAGTTTCGCCAGCGTCCTGAAGAACAACACGAACATGAAACCCAACCAAACTCTCCGTCGCAGACCAGTCAGTCCACAAATCAGCGTAGAATCCAAGGAGACTAGCGCGAAGAGGCCAAAAAACAACGCCGCACCGGAAAATCTAGGAACAGGTTTGAACAACATCCACAAGGTAAGCGAAATCGATATTTGGAAACAGAAAGTAGAGAATCTAGAAAAACAAAAACAGATCGTAAATGAAGCAACAATTAATCATGCCATTCAAGAGGCAATTATGAGATACTATACTGCAATATTAGAAGATTGCAGCCTCAAAGGAAAAATTCGCGAGAACTTTATTGAGAAAAGCAAAGAATTCATTAAATTTGACACAATTCATAAAAAACAATAAAAAACAAAAAAAAAAAATCTTCCTAAACCCACTCCTTGAAGAAACAAAAATGTCAGCACTAACAATACTACAATGTAATGTACAAAGTATATCAAAGCATAAAGCAGAACTGCAAAGAACTTTAATGTCAGGGTCCTACTCAGCTGCGATCTTGACAGAGACGTGGACTAAGGAAGAGCTCGAAAAAACCAACTCATATCATATCAGTGGCTACCACAGAATTTTACAGTCACGTGACGATGGATATGGCGGCTCAGCCATTTACTTAAGAAATGATTATGGGTTCCAAAGAATTCCTTACTCACCTTCAATAAATACTATACAGTGCGTAGCAGTAAAAATATTAATAAACAACACAATTTTGATCGCTTTATATATAAGCCCTTCCACTAGCTGCGAAGACATACGCAAGGAACTTGAATGTATTACTGTACACTTCAACAGTTTTCCAAAAATCATATTAGGAGGAGACGTAAACAGTCATCATACAGTATGGGGTAACACAAGCACAAATAAAAAAGGTTCCACTATATTTCAAATCTTGAATAACTCGAATTTGATCATTTTGAACGACGGTAGTCCAACATACAAACCCCCTGAATTAAACAAAAGCCCGACAGCAATAGACATAACAGCGGTATCAAACAATCTATACTTTGATGCATCTTGGAAAGTCTTAGACGAATCAGTCGGAAGTCACCATTTTTTAATCCATATCGACAGTGTTCGGCACAAAAGCGCTAATCCGCTATTCGCTAGTTAGTCCGCTAACTTTTTGTTAGCGCTTTAATTTTGCCGCTAAGTTTGGATTGATCTAGCGAATTTAAAAGTTCCGCTATTTTTTGGTTCCGCTAATTGAAGATCGTTAACTCCCATATATTTGTTTCAATCTCTCGAATTTTTAGTGATAGAATAAATTTTTTTTCATTAATCAAGTCAAGTGCTTTTTTTTTTAGCAACTTTTACAGAAGAAGATTACAATAAAAGGTGCTAAACAATTTAAAACTATTTTCAACATCTCTTCATCAGCATTTGTTTTCAAGTGGTTGAGCTATTTACTTTTCACATTACAGTTTTTATGAGATGGGCTTGTGATATAGCTCAGTTGGCAAGTCTGTTGTCTCCTGAGCCGATGTCCGCGAGTTCGAGCCCAAGAGTGAACATCGAACACAGTTGTACCGGATAGTTTTTCAATAACGATCCGCCAACTGCAACGTTGATAAAGTCGCGAATGCCATGAAGATGGTAAAACGACTATAATCGAAACAAAAAAAAAAAAAGTTTTTATGAGATTTTACAGATCAGTTCATATAAAAATAAGATAAAATCACTATTGTAGCCTTCGTTTTAATCTCAAACAGAGATTGTATAAATGTTCACGTTTGACAATGCTTCTGAAAATTTGAAAAAGGGGAATGTAGAGTATAAGACGAATAAATAAAATAATATGAAAAATTAATGGTAATTAGTTGCAGTGCAGTAACGTAACTACAGGGAAAACAGCTTAAAGATTTGAAATGAGGATTATGTTAAATAATGCCAAAACAAAAAAAAATGAAATGCACAAAAGATTATTTGACAAATCGAGTAAATTTTTAATCAAAATTTAAATTTAAAAAAAGAGAGATATAGCTCGCATTTTCAACATTCTGTTCTTTTGCTCTTTCTTTAATTGTTTTTTTAATTTATAGAATACAGAGACTCGTTAAAACTCCTTAAATCTTTGACAGTTTTGGTTTTGCTCATATAATTTTATGAAGATACGATCAATTTATCTAATTTTATATTAAATACTTGAAACTTTATTGATTCCCCCTTGGGAAGTTGGAAAAGTCGTAAGGGGGAAGTGCGTGACTATAGAAAAATTTGATATTTGTTCCGGCCTTAATGTTGGTAAACAGTTAGCGATTAGCGATTAGCGCTTTAAGCTTAAAGCGATAACTTTTTTGGCACATTTAGCGTATTTAATTAGCGATCGCTAACTTTGTATGAGTTAGCGATTTAATTAGCGGCGCTAATTTTTCAGTTAGCGATGCCGAACACTGCATATCGAGTTAAGATCTACAAACCCACAAAAACAAAAATTTGTCTATAAACGAGCTCAAATCCTCAAAGACATAAGCAACTTGACACTAGACGAAATATCTAACACGACTGAACTTACAAACCAGTCAAATAAAATAATAAAAAGCAATAGAATCAGAGACAAATTTAAACCAAAATACTGGTGGGACGATGAGGTGGAAGAAGCTTGGGTGCAGAAACAAAAAGCTCTTTCTGAATTCAACAAAATTTCGAACTTAACAAATTTACTAACTCTAAAGAAAAAATCGGCTTTCTTCCAACGCTTGAAAAAGGAAAACATGAGGAAAAACTTTAAGAATTTTGTTGAAGAGATCAACCCTCAAACTAACTCATCTCAATTGTGGCACAAAATTCGTGGCTTAACAGGTAGACGAAAATCTCAGAGGAACAATGCCGTACAAGATAGCCCCCCATTAGCAAACGAATTTTTAAACCTCCATTTCGGTTCAAATGTATCGCAGGTAATAAAGGCAGCGGTCGAGGAAAGTACAACGTGGTTAACGGTGTGACTGACAACTATGGAATGAGTTTTTATTTCGTAAGCAAAGTGTGTGTTTATTTTGTGTGGATTTGTGTGTGATGGAGTAATGAAAAACACTGAATGAAATGTTCCGGGTAGAACTGACGTCGGTGCTCCATAATGGGGTAGCCCGACACTCCTCCTCAACGATGTTAGTTCGATGCCTTAATTGAATCTATGACGCCGATGGCTGCTCTGTGCCGCTCCAGCTTTACGCGATCCAGGGGCTTTGTCATTATGTCCGCCTCCATGCTTTCAGTGGGCATGTAGCGGAGCTCGATAATTCGTTTTGAATGTAGATCCTTGGTGAACGCATACTTGGTGTTAATGTGCTTAGAACGGCGTTCCAGACGTTCAGACTCCACGATCTTCATACACGATTGGTTGTCCTCCCATACGATGACAGGAGCTCGTTGTTCTTGATGTAGATCCTGGAGCAGCTTGCGGTACCACAGCAACTCCTGGCAACCTTCCGCCAGAGCCACGTATTCAGCCTCGGTCGAGGACACAGCAACGCATGTTTGTTTTCGTGTGCCCCATTCGACGAGCCCTCCACCGAACTTCAGTAGAAAGCCAGAATGTGATTTCATGTCCGCCTCGTCGCTGGCCCAGCTGGCGTCCACGTAGCATTCAAGTTCGCCGATGCCGGATCCTAGATGCAAACGGTAATCTTTCGTAGCCTTGAGGTACCTGATGACTCGCTTTGCTTCTGTCCAATCACTGTTCGACGGATTTGAAACTTTTCTTCCCAGCAATGATGTAGCCACGCAGATGTCCGGCCTGGTGTTTACCGCAACGTAAAGCAAACTGCCCACCAAACTGCGGTATGATGTGTTTGTAGGCAATTCGGTCTCCTCCTTTTGCTTGAGATATGCGGGGTCCATAGGCACTTTTGATGGTTTAGCGTTTTCGTGCCCGAATCGTTGGATGAGCTTCCCAATGTAGTTGGATTGGTCCAGTGTATAATGGTCGCCCTTTCTCTCTACGCGTATGCCCAGGAAATGTTTGAGTTCACCCAGACACGACAATTTGAAGTCTTTTTGAAGCGCACGAGATATTTCTCCGAACTCCTCCTCCGAGCTGCACGCGATGACCATATCGTCGACGTATATCAGGATGAAGGTCTGCTTCCCTTTGTGGCTGCGGATGTACAGGCATTTGTCGGCACTAGCTTGGACGAACCCCATCATTTTGAAGACACCGTCTATTTTCTTATTCCAGGCCCTGGCAGACTGTTTAAGACCATAAATGCTTCGTTTTAGGCGACACACCATGCCGTCGTTTCGTTCGAAGCCAGGCGGTTGCTTCATGTAGACATCCTCCTCCAAGTCTGCATACAGGTAGGCGCTTTTTATGTCCAGGTGCTTGACTAGCATCTGTTGCTTGCTGGCTAACACGAGCACTGTTCGTAGGGTCGCCTGTCGTACGACGGGGGCAAAGACCTCGTCGTAATCTTGGCCGTATTTTTGCGCGAATCCTTGAGCAACTAGTCTTGCTTTATGACGCACTATTTGCCCGTTTTCGTCCTGCTTTCTTTTAAAAGTCCATTTGCATCCTACCGGTTTGTTTCCAGGCGGCAATGGGACCAACTCCCACGTTCCGTACTCTTGAAGGGACTTTATCTCCTCCTGCATCGCTACCTGCCAGACAGCAGCATCGGGTCGTTTGATAGCTTCGGAGTAGCTGCGGGGTTCTTCTTCGAAATGCTTCACCACAACTGCGGCGGGATCGAACCTTTCAGGGGGTACACCTTTCGTGCGCCGTGTTGACTTTCTGCCTTCTAATTGTTCTACGGGGTCATCCTCGCCCTGCAAGGGTTCATTTTCGCTAAATCCGTAGAATGATTCTTCGTCGGCCAGGCTATCGCTATCTTCAGTATCTTCTTCTTCGCCTTGTTGCTTCGAGATAACTGAGTCTTTCTGCAAAACGGAGTCGAATTCCACTTCCCCGTCGATATGCTGATCTCCGCTGGAGGTACCTGCTACGCTTGAGTCCCTTTTGTCTTCGATAAACTTGGCGTCTCGGCTTACGTGGATCTGACGGGTGGCTCTATCCAAGAAGCGGTATGCCTTATGCTCCGGCGAATAACCGATGAATGTCAGCTTTTGAGCTGTGGCGTCCAGTTTCTTCCTCTTTACTTTAGGAATGTGAACCCAAGCGCTGCAGCCGAAAACTTTCAAGTGATGGACCTTGGGTTTCACACCATTCCAGAGCTCGAAGGGCGTGACGTCAAGAGGTTTCGTAGGCAGAATGTTTTGGAGGTATACTGCCGTGCAAAGCGCCTCTGCCCAGTAACGTTGCTCTAACTTCGCATCGAAGAGCATACAGCGCACCATCTCGATGAGGGAACGGTTCTTTCGTTCCGCAATCCCGTTCTGTTGGGGGCTGTAAGCCGCTGTGTATTGCGGCGCAATCCCCTCTCGCTTGTAGAACGACCGCAGCTGCTTGCTGCTGTACTCTCCGCCCTGGTCTGAACGGATGGCTTTCGGTGAACGACCAAACAGCGTCTTGGCACGAGCGACGTATTCTTCTATTTTCGTTGCGACTTCTGATTTTTCCTTTAATAGGAAGATCACGCAGTATCTGGTGTGGTCATCAATGACGGTCATGAAGTACCGATAACCACTGACCGACGGTGTGTCAACCGGGCCGCAAACGTCCGTGTGCACTAGATCCATAGGAGCGGCTGACGTAGACGTCGATTCGTTGGGGAAGGTAATACGTGGCATCTTACCTTTTAGGCAGCATTCGCACTGCTCGTCAACGTTGCACTCGTGGATTATGATGCCGTCCGCCAAACCGCCCTTCTGCAAACGGTGAATCGCTTTCGGATCCCGGTGGCCGAATCTCCTATGCCAAACGTGCTTACAGTCCTTGTGGTGATGGTCGCTTGCCACCATGACGACGCTCTGTGGTTGCTTAATGTGGTACAGGCCGTCCTTCAAAGTTGCCGCTGCTCTAGTGACTTCTCCTCGCATGATCCGACAGCCAGCTGCGTCGAAAATTACAGTAGCTTGCTTTTCGACCAGCGCGCGGACCGAAAGTAAGTTCAGGGACAGATCCGGAACATGAAGTGCTTCACTAAGGTTCATTTCATGACGGTGACCTCGCTCGTTAACGCATTCGACGACACAGGGACCTTCACCACAAACTTTGACATCCTTACCATCCGCTAGCTTGACAGACCTGGCCGCACTTTCCTTGAGCTCCAAAAACGATTTCCGGTCGGCGACGGTGTGGCTTGTCGCACCGGAGTCGACGATCCACGGTTTGCTTGCGTTTACCATTGCTACAACACCGGTAACCAAAGCAAACGAAACGGTTTCCTTCCGATTTGTTGGCTTTCCTTGGGATTTTGATTCCGCCTCCTTGTCGCGAATCAGCTTGCGGCACTCTTTCTGCTTATGGCCTGCCTTCTGACAATAGTGGCAAACAAAAGGCTTCTTCTTTCTGCTGTCGCGGCTAACCTGCAGCACCGTGCCGGGCGCTGATCCCTGCTGCTTCGCTGCCTCGTCGAGTAGCTTCCGCTTGACCAACTCGAGCGTGAGGTCTTCGTCCGATCTGCTTTCGAGAGCTGTTGTTAGCGTGTCAAAAGAGCTGGGAAGACTTCTCAAGATCATCGCGACCATGAGATTTTGTTGCAGCTCTTGACCGGCGTTGGCTAAACAAGCAAACAACTCTTCCATCTCGAACAGGTGCTCGGCCATATCTTCTCCGTTGACGTAGCGCTTGTCGCAAATCCTTTTAAGTAGCGACACTTTTGAGGTTAGAGTTGTCTTCTGGTGGTGATTCTGGAGCGCCGTCCAAGTAGCTTTGGCCGTCGTTGATGAGCGAATCAATCCGTGCTGGTTGTCCTCAATCAATAAGCCAATCGTGGCTCTTGCTTTGGCATCTCCTGCCCTCCACGTGGCATCCGCTTCCGTCTCCGGCTTTACTCCTGGATCCACGTATCGCCAGAGCTCCTCCCGAACGAGTAACAACTCGACCTTGAACCGCCAGGTGGTATAATTATTGTTCCCGAGCTTCTGTAGCGTGAATCGATTCGCCTCCATTGCTTTTCGCGATTACCGTCCGAAAACTTGCGAACAATTCGATTAACGCGGTTAAAAATACGGACTTTACGATTTTTACTTTTAACCTCGCTGCTGGGCCCATAACCTATCGCAGGTAATAAAGGCAGCGGTCGAGGAAAGTACACCGTGGTTAACGGTGTGACTGACAACTATGGAATGAGTTTTTATTTCGTAAGCAAAGTGTGTGTTTATTTTGTGTGGATTTGTGTGTGATGGAGTAATGAAAAACACTGAATGAAATGTTCCGGGTAGAACTGACGTCGGTGCTCCATAATGGGGTAGCCCGACAAAATGACCCCTACATGGAAGAATCTATTTGGCCTCAACCACCAACAACATACAATATCCTTAATCGTATGGAATGGTATTACATTCTTCAGAAAAAGAAATCCAGTGCTCCAGGAAACGACAGAATTACCTATGACATGCTGCGGCAACTGAAACCTGAGATAGTTGATGCCATTATCTATGATCTCAATCAGATGTGGAGACATGGTAACCTTTCACACCAATTAAAAGAAATCAGGACCATCGCCATTCCAAAGCCGGGTCGAGATCAATCGACGGCAGCGGGTAACAGACCAATTTCATTAGTACCAACCCTAACAAAAATTTTAAATACTGCAGTCCACCGAAAACTACAAAATTACTTGGATTCTAAAAATATAATACCAGAGTTGTCCTTTGGTTTCCGAAAAGGACAGACAACAATAACGTGTTGCACATACGTAACAAATTTAATCCAATCCAAAAAAAGGCAAGGCCTAATAACTGCTGCAATTTTTGTAGACTTGTCAAATGCCTTTAATGCAGTTCGAACTGCAGAATTGGAAAACCTAATGATCAATTTTAATATACCCTACACACTTAATCTTTTCTCCTGTGGTCGGAACGATTATGTCCTGTATTTTCAACAGCTGAAATTACAGGACGATTTCAGGACAGAAAAATAGCTCAGGAAAACAACTGTCAAACTCATCTGTAGGTTCAAAACGATTTTCTCCTGTAGTTTGCAGTAAGTTGAGAAATTTTCCTGTAGGCTCGAGGCGGTTTCCTTTTTATATATAAATGGAAATGAAGAATTTGTTCTAAAAAACAATAACTCTTTTTTATTCAAAAACATTAAATTTTATTGATAAGATGAATTTAAAAGTTATCTCTTCGCTGCTGGTCCTGATGTTGTTTTTGCTTGACTGCCTGAAAATAAAATATGGAATGTTATTTTTCAGTCGGTTTATATTATTTGAAAAAAATTACCTGCTTCACAACCACACAATAATACTGCTGATTCCAGTGATTCTTTTGATGTTCAGCCATCAGGTTCTAGGGAATCTTGACCTTAGTGTTCTGCTCCAGCAACCCGGTTGGGAGTTGAATGCTGCGACCGGCCAATACCTCGAACTGGTTGGGAATACTTGGATCCTTAAGAACGAATGGCACCTTCTCCGCCTGGCTTATAGAAGCTCCCGCGATTTCCATTGATCGACTATTAATTAGCCGCACGAGCGGGAAACTATACGGAGCAACCACATAGGATAGAAAAAGATAAACTATAAAAAAGCGCGACAGTTGTTTCTCCGTGATACAGGACAATTGTTGGAGTACCTGTGCATTCGTGGGAATGTTGTCCAGAATTTCAGAAGAAATGAAGCGTCCTGGGATTCGGGATGATTCCCATACGAACTTCGTTTAATGTCAGCCATTTCCCTGTGGTTCGAAGAGTCATTATCCCGAGGGGGTAATTTGCAATCTTAGTGTGTATGAACTTATTCGATGGGTCGGTGCATTCCTAAGAAACCGAAAAATTTTCTTAAAATCGGGTGACCGTGATTTCCACAGAATAGTGAGTAACGGACTACCCCAAGGAGATGTCCTATCTCCAACTCTATTTAATATTTACACCATACCACTTCACCAAATCGATGTCGAAAATGTTAAACTTGTGCAATACGCTGATGATTTTATGATCATAGTATCAGCAAAGAATGCGAGAATTGTTACCGAAAAGTCACAAGAATTTCTTCAACTTTTCGAAGAAAAAGCTCGAACATTAAATCTGGAAATCAACGCAAACAAAACAAAGGCTATGATTTTTAAGTGTACAAATGAAAGGATGAATTTATGTCTTCAAGGGACGCAAATTGAAATCGTCAGATCCTACAAATATCTCGGAATCGAACTAGACCGATCTCTTAGCTACCGACCCCAAATACTATCCTTAGATAGAAAAGTTAAAGACCGTTTGGACATGCTAAAAGTCATCTCAGGAATCAAAAGCGGAAGCAGTCCTGAAACTCTAACTTTGCTCTACAGAACTTTAGTACGTAGCACAATCGAATATGGCATCTCCATTTTTGGAAACGCGGCAAAAACTTATATAAAAAAATTGGAGGTACTTACGAGCACATGTTGGAGGAAAATCACAGGCTGCACAAAATCTACACCCATCAACGCACTGGCTGCACTTGTAGGTGAAAGTCCACCCAAAATAAGAATCGAATACATTACATGCAGAGAAATAGTGAAACACATGGCAAACTGCACAGCTGTTCAGAAAAGAGTTGATGAACCTGCAAGAAGAAGATATCACTAGTAACAAACTTACGCTGATCGAAAAAACATTTACATCGTACCGCAACACTTTCGAGGCAGTTATACCTAGAGTCCAAACTAACTTTCCTGACGCAATTGACATCCAAACTGATATTAACAACTCAAAATTGGTGAAACGAAATAATGATACAAAGGGTTGGAAGCAGATGGTACTATCTGCTCAAAATTCGATTTATAAAAATCGTCCAGCCATATATACTGATGCATCGAAGATTGAAGAAAGATGTGGTATCGGAATCTATCTGTCCAACATCAATAATAGAACAAGTTTAAAGTTAGCAACAGAAACTAGCATTACAACTGCCGAAATGTTTGCGATCCACGTTGCACTCGAATTACTCGAAGAACACCAAATCTACAATGGAGTAATATTTACCGACTCAAAGTCTGCATGTCACATAATTAAAGCTTCACTGAAACACGACCTTAGGAATGGCATCGTCCAACAAATCATCAACACTGCATATAGACTTGGGACTTCTATTCAATGGATACCGAGTCACATCGATCTTAGAGGGAATGATATTGCTGACGACTTGGCTAAAGCTGGAACAAGCTCTTCGAATGTGTTTGACAATGGACTTTTCACGAAGGATGCATTGAACATCTTCTGCAAAGAAAGATTAACAACTACAAAAGAATGGTACACGGATTACACAAAGCGAGAAGGAGAACCAGGGAAGCATTTCCAAGCTATACAAAACAACTTCGAAGAGACTCCATGGTACGTGAACAAAAAACTTACCCATTGGGAAATAAGGACAATGAACCGTGTCATGACAGGGCACAATTACTCTAAGTATTGGCTTGCAAAGTGGAGAATAGAAGAAGATCCAAACTGCGACCTATGCGGAACACTTGAAACAGCAGAACACATCATCTTGTTCTGCAATAAATTCAACAGCAAAAGAGCAAACTTTTCCTTCCAAGGCAAATACCAAACACTGATTGATTTGTTTAGATCACAAGACATAACCCTATACAAAGAAGTAGCAAAATTTCTGCGAGAGGTAGAATCCGGATTATAGGACCTACCGTATTTTCCGCCCGACTGCGAGGCGACCTACCAAATTAATGGTTACTGGGTATATGGTCCAAGACACCGGTCCCACCAAATAGCTGATTGTGATTCTCAATCAGCACCAGAAGAGAAGAAGAAGAAGAAGGAAATGGTGGTGAACCAACGCGAGTCGAGAGAACAAATTCTTTCCAAACATCTGGATCACCATTCAACCGTCTCCAGAGGGTGAAGCGGTTCCAGGAGCAGTTGACGTTGGACCACGGCAAAGAAGCTGAAAGAAAATCGGGTCCGGAGAACAAAAAACGGAGGGAAAGGTGAAGCGGATGAATAAAGCAAATCTCAACGTCCCAAGCTGTGCAGAGAGCTGGACTATATACATACAAGATACAAAACTGTCCAAATTTGGGCACGGAAGCTCTACGAGAAGATGTTGACAAAATATGGCTGCTGTGTGATGGACGACGAAACGTATATAAACGTATTCACCGACAAGAGTGAGATCGATGTGGAAGACAAATGAAAGAAGAAGAAAATGTCGAAAATCGCCTCAAAATGTTTCGTTTGGCAGGCGATCTGCTTTTTCGGAATGAGCCTTTCGTGGGCACAGTAAGTGGCGAAATCTACAAATCTGAGTGCCTCGAGAAGCGCCTTTTGCCGTTCTTGCAGCAGTACGACGTGCACACTTAATCTTTTCTCCTGTGGTCAGAACGATTTCGTCCTGTATTTTCAACAGCTGAAACTACAGGACGATTTCAGGACAGAAAAATAGCTCAGGAAAACAACTGTCAAATTCACCTGTAGGCTCAAAACAATGTTTTCCTGTAATTTGCAGAACTTTTTGTCACTTTTCTGTGAGCTCGAAACGGGTTCCTCCTGTGATTTTTTTATTTCAATCCCAATGCACAAAGAAACACAATTGTTTTCTAAACAATTCCAATATATTTCAAGTTTTTTTTTATCACTTTTTGCATATTTCACCACTTCCAATTTAAAAAGTTTTTTATTCAAATCTCAAGGTCGAATGCAGTTGCCCTGTAAATAAAAAATAATCCATTAATTTCATTACAATTCGTTAGGTGGAAGTGAAACTTACTGATCCGCCGTGCCAATCATGGCATTGAAATCCTTGCACTCCGGATATATGTCAGCTACCTAAGTTGATTGTTTTTCTCCAGCAAAAATCAAAGTTTCAAAACCGGGGCGAAATAATCTTTCACCCGAAACTCCCAGTTTTTAAAGTTCTCCATGTCCTGCATGTCTTGGTGCAAAATTTACCGGAACCTGGTCCCGTTCGCATATAATGTTGTATCGTTTTCCAACGCCCTCAACTTAAATCTCAATATTTAGCTTAACAAAATAATCTGCGCGACTACCAACAATCGAAAACTACAACGAACAGTGATTGCAAAAAAAAAACTGGTTGAAATATTCGGCGGTTAAAATTGTATGCACTGGATAAAAAGAGAAACACAATCCTTTTGCTTTTTTAAACAGGCTAGAAAGAGAAAGAAAATTTGACAAGGAATATGTCTACCGTGATACAGAGGAACATTGTTCTGAAATTCACGGGAAATGTTCATGGTCCTGTGCACTAGTAGAAATGTCACCCTAAATTTCAGGAGAAATTTTGTTTCACGAGATTCGGGTGGTGTTCCGTTCGAATTTCGTGTAAATTGAACAATTTCCCTGGGGTTCGAACAACCATTATCCCGAGCGGAATATTTGCAATCTAAGTGTGTGTAGCTCCGCTATTTTGGGCAGATTCATCATCATGCCACTAATCTAAAAGTGTTCTGGTATGAGGCCAATTCTGTCCATTTTGTTCCAAAGGACATGAACCCGCCAAACTGCGCCCGGTGGAGCAGTACTGGGCAATAATGAAGCGGGAACTTCGGATAAACAAGAAGACAGTCAAAGACGAGAAGGACATGTAAAGAAAATGAAAAAAAAAACTGAGAAACTGGTACCGGATGCCACTGTAAAGACTTTGTTGGAGGGTATCGAGCGATCAATTCTACACTCAAGGCTCCATCGATTAACTTTCTTTTTATTTTATTTTTATTTTAAACTACATACTCCAAAATTTTGGTTTGATTCTAAGCATTATAAGACAATTGGCATGACATTTTTGGAGTCGTGATAATTTCGTGTTCGCCCTTTATCTCTCTAATATTTTTTCTGAATCTGCAGTTTATTTCTGTAACATGCATAGAACCCATTATTGATAGATATCTTTAAAAAAAATACTTCCAGGTTCTCGACAACGGTTCCAGCTCCGAGAAACTACATTCCCGAAGGCGAAGCCGCTGGTGGCGATTGCGATCGATATTTGCGCTGGTATTTCGGCGAAGGCGAAACCTGAACGGCAACATAAATGGCGTTTAAGGCGAGCTGGGCTGGTGACCCATCATATCATCAACCTCCGAGATCCTTACTAGTGCACGAGCTTTTGAGTAGGTGTCGTGCGTATCAGATCACTTTCCGACATAGTTTTCATTGCTGAGGAAAGTTATAACGAACGATGAAGATTTCAACTGGTTTCCGGTTTTGCCTCTGTTTAACAGAGAGAGAATGACGGAAATTGTTTATGTATCTTAAATTATAGGCTTACTTACGTTTCTTTGAAGACACATTGAAAGAAGTAGTAAATATGTAATCAGAAAAGAATGTTAATAATACATTGAAGCAGAAATTATGAATTTTTGCTTTGTTGATATAATACCGATTTTATGTAGATCTTTAAATTATGATCTAAGTCACCAAAATCCACCCAAAAAATTAAAGAAACTAATAGCAAAAAATTCCGCAAGACAAACCCAAGAATAAAAGTTTCCAAAACAAGCATTAAGCCATAGTCAAACCTTTTATACTTATTCTTATTTTATGAAAAACAATCTGTGATTTACTTTAGATCCACCTATTTATTTTAAAACAAGAGCAAATGAGAAATGTGTTCCCTTAATCATAAACAGGACGAACGATTTGTAATCAAGAAGAAGCATTTAAGGTATTGAAACAAAGAAACAATGTAACCAAAAATAGAACTATTATGAATAGAGAAAATTTTCGTGAGGTATTTGTAAGGAATGGATTTGTCGTGTATTAATTATACGCCGGAATTTGGCATTTACCCTCAATCACCCCTCGACAATTTACACAAGCTCTCGGTCTAACGATTCGCTTTCATCCCCACACACACTCATACAGTTTACGGCCTCACATTCATTCGATCTCGAGTCAGCGTGTCGACCGGTAGTGAATTACTCGGCAATTGTTTAAGTTGTGAAAATACAGTAACCGGAGATTTTCCATGCGGACGCGAATTAGCATAATTTACATTGGCGACCGTGACAGGACACGGAAAATATTAATGAAAAGCGCGTTCGAAGGTAACAAAAAAAACCGTGGAAAATCTCCGGCTGCTGCAGAGAAAAAAATGGCGTCCATTTTGAAGGTGCCTGGACAAAAAAAAAATGGACGCCAGAAAAGGAAAATGGAATGATTTAAATTTTATAAGTTTTTCCCTGTAGTTGAAAAAGTTGGAATACAAGTATCAGTGATAAGTTTAAGTGACAGCCTCCATCCTAGATTACACCGAACGACAAAACAGCTATCTCGAAAATAAAACCGAAACAAGGTGAGTAACACCAGCTTGAACCTCGTTAAAATAAATGATTTTTATAAGCAACAACTATAATTTGAATCAGGTGACTTAAAGCTGACTAACTTTTGCATTCATCAAAAGAATAAAATATTTAATTTAGGCGGAAATAAAGCGGGCACGCCTGCTCAGTTATTTGCGAAAATCAGGCGGAAGAGCCAGCTCATCAAACAGGCCAGCATAGAAACCAGGCGGAGCGCCAGCTCAGAAATCAGGCGGATACGTCAGCTGAATAGTTTTCTAAAAGGCGGAAATGCCAGCTTAACAATCAGGCGGAAACGCCAGCTTAGGCTTCAGGCGGAAACGCCAGCTTAGACTTCAGGCGGAAACGCCAGCTTAGACTTCAGGCAGAAACGCCAGCTAAAATACCAGGTGGATTCACCAGCTCAATAGTTTTCTAAAAGGCGGAAATGCCAGCTTAACAATCAGGCGAAAACGCCAGCTTAGACTTCAGGCGGAAACGCCAGCTAAAATACCAGGTGGATTCACCAGCTCAATAGTTTTCTAAAAGGCGGAAATGCCAGCTTAACAATCAGGCGGAAACGCCAGCTTAATGGTTTCTAAAACCAGGCGGGAACGCCAGCTAAGGAATTAGGCGGAAATGCCAGCTCATCAATAAGGCGAAAATGCCAGTTCAATAGTTAGCAAAACCAGGCGGAAACGCCAGCTTACAAAAAAAAGGCGGAGACGCCAGCTAAACAAACAGGCGGAAACGCCAGCTTAATTGTTTCTAAAACCAGGCGGGAACGCCAGCTTAGGAATTAGGCGGAAACGCCAGCTCAACAATAAGGCGAAAAAACGCCAGTTCAATAGTTAGCTAAATCAGGGGGAAACGCCAGCTTACAAATAAGGCGGAAACGCTAGCTCAATAGTTAGCAAAAACAGGCGGAAACGCCAGCTCAGTAGTTTGTAAAAACTAGGCGGAAACGCCAGTTTAGGACTAAGGTGAAAACGCCAGCTAAATAGTTTGCAAAATACTGATGGAAATGTCAGCCTAATTGTCTCTAAATTCAGGCGGAAGCGCCAGCTTACGAATCAGGCGGGATCATCATTTCACATTTCGTGGATTACAAAAAAAAAACAAGCGGAAATGCCAGGTTAATTGTTTGCCTAAGCCTAGAAACTAGGTGGAATTGCCAGTTTAAATTTAGGCAGAAATGCTGACTCAAGAATGATCTATCTAAGACTTCAGCTTCTTAAGTAACGGAAACCAGGCGAAAAGCGCTGGTCCCAAAACAAAAAAATACAATAAACGAAACGCTAGTTTCTTATTGGACAGCGATAGAGTTTAACTTGTCAGTTGAATTAGCACAAACTTAAATTTCTTTGTGTTGGCAAAGATGTCAGCAAAATTAATATTAGGGTTACTGGACTGAAGGCCACATACATCAGTATTTTAAATGAAACCAGACAAGACTAGCTAGCTTATAATTATGAGCCCGCATGTATACCAAGTAATCTACGGACATTGATTGATATACTACTTTTAGATTTTTTTTTTTTCATGAGTTTATCAGGAAGATTAAACCTTAAACTGGTTCTTTTGTTTGTTCTGCTAGCCGAACAGATCGAAAATGCCGAGACCAGGGAAATACGTGCGCCTTAACTCTCATAATGAAGAATCCGACTGTAGTGGTGTTGAATCTGATGCATCGTGCCATCCGAGCCCACAATCTAGCTTCGATGATTTGGACTCCTCGTATAGCAATGGGTACACGAACAACTTTGGAACATCGCGCCGGGAATCCACTGGTGAAGGATGCTTAACGAAGCCCAATCAATCGTCTGAAGCACGAGCTAAGAAGGGGTTCCAAACACGGAATGATGTTACACCAAGTAACACCGAAATGGTCACATTAGAAAGCAGTATCCCAGATCGCGAGAAAGGCATTAATCAGGTCGTTAATAGTCCACCACAGAACGATCCAATCGAGAAATTTGGAAATTGGCTTTCCGAAGCACTAGCCGCTTTCCAGAAAGGTCAGATGCCTCCAGCTTTTACCAACAACTCGCAAAATGAATGCGTTCGTCAGAGTTCGTCATCTCCTCTTGGTCGAGTTCAAAATATTCCCGAGGAAACATCGTCAGTTGCCTCCAAGGTGTCAAACAGCATTCGCTGGGACCATGTAAGACGTTTCCCAGATAACGTGCCCGCGAATAGGATGTGGGAATCATGGTGTAGATTTTACCAGAATTTTGAAATGGCAGCCTCCCTTGGAAATGCGAATTCACCAAAACAAAGAGCACAACTCTTATACATCTCGCTCAGCGAGCAACTCCAAGGGATAGTAAATGCCTTTTATTTAATGCCAAATTTAGCCGATCCTTCATGCTACGATGAATTCGTCAAGAATATCGAGAGGCATCTTCTGTCCATGACGGATACTTCAGCGGAACACGATAGCTTCCAATCTATGAGACAGGGAATAGATGAATCGGTTGTAACTTTCCATTCCAGGTTAGTTGAAAAGGTTCGTCTTTGCGGATACAGCATCGAAGACCAGCAAAAGTTTGTTCGGACACAGCTTCTAAAAGGGATCACAAATCGCGAAGTCGCGAAATTTGCCAGAATCAGCGGTTCTGATGTAAATTTCATCGTCCAGTCGGCAACCCGCGAGGAAGCGGCTAATCTAGATGCGGGTCCGTCCAACAGTGCGTTTGCAATCGATCGTAGGAACAATCCACCCAGTCGTCAGCCTTTGAAACGAAGCCGTCGCTATCAAGAAGGGTCCAGAAATTCTGCTCCTAGGAATTTTTCTCGGTATAATGAAACATCGGAGCCTAGTCAACGATCGCGTTGCTCCAATTGCAATAATGTGAACCATCGTTTTGGCGTTTGTCCTGCTTTCGGTGCGATTTGTAAACGGTGTGGCAAGAAAAATCATTACGCCCGGTGCTGCCCAGACAGAAGACCAAGCACAATCAAATCAATCGAGAAGCCGTATGAAGTACCTGAAAAAAAAGAAAGCGAACAGGTATAAAACCAATCATGAATTTAAAGTCTATAGAAATATATGAAGTTTTAATTTAGCAAAAACCTTTTTTCTGCCACCAAACTATTTCAGAATGTCTACACCCTATCGCTCAACGATGTGTTAGTTGAGTGTAGTCTGGGGTGCTCTGGACCTGTTGAATTTCTGATCGATTCGGGGGCCGACGTGAATATCATTGCGGGAAAAGATTGGGTTCGCCTTAAAAACGAAATGGATCTGAATCGAGCGGAATTGCAAATGATAGATCATTCACGATTCAGTGAAATTAAAGCATATGCAACCGAGGTACCTTTAGCACTAGAGTGCGCCTTTTCAGCGATGGTTGACGTCATTGGGCACCGTAAACCTAAAATCAGAGCAAATTTCTTAGTGGTACAGGAGGGTCGTCGTTCAATCCTTGGACGAGCGTCAGCCAGCGATCTTAGGCTATTAGAAGTGGGTACAATGGTGAACAACTGCGAATCTCAGCCTAAGTTAGAGAGCTTTCCGAAAATACCAGGTGTTAAAATAAGCTTCAGCATCGATCGAAACGTGCCCCCTGTAAGGAATGCATATTACAACGTTCCCGCTGCACTTCGAGATGGCGCTAGGAAAAGGCTTGCTGAAATGGAATCCAGAGGAATCATCGAGAAAGTATTGAAGGCCCCTAAGTGGATAAGCGGCATGTCAGCAGTGCCCAAGGGAAAAAACGATTTTCGCCTTGTGGTAAACATGCGCGCCCCCAACAAGGCAATCAATAGAGAATACTTCCGTCTTCCATTGCTGGATGAGATGAAAGTAAAACTTCATGGAAGCAAATTCTTTTCTAAGTTAGATCTAAGCAATGCATTTTATCACCTCGAATTGGACGACGAGTCAAGGGAACTGACAACCTTTCTGTCCGAAGGAGGGATGTATAGATTTACGCGCTTAATGTTTGGGGTCAACTGCGCACCCGAGGTATTCCAAAAGGAAATGACCCGTATTTTGGAAGCAATACCGAATGTCATCGTCTACATAGACGACATATTAATTTTTGGAACTACACTGCCAGACCTGCGCTCGACAGTAGACAGAGTATTGGAAGTCTTAGATAAGAATAACCTCACCCTCAACCACGAAAAATGCGAATTCGATAAATCTGAAATAAAATTCTTGGGTCATCTGCTAAACGAAAACGGATTCCACATCGACAATGACAAAGTAAAAAGCATTCGAGAATTTCGGGAACCAGCCAGCGCGTCCGAATTACGCAGCTTTCTTGGATTGGCATCATTTTTAAGCCCACATATTAAAAATTTCTCGGAAATATCCCACGATTTATGGGCTGTCGCGACCACCAAAACTTGGAGCTGGGGTCCTATTCAAATTAAAGCTTTCAATGAAGTTAAAGACTCCATAATAAAATGCACGACCACCTTGGGTTATTTCTCCAATTCTGATCACACTATTCTGTACACAGACGCATCACCCAATGCGCTAGGCGCGGTGCTAGTGCAAGAAGATGCGAACAAAGTTGCAAGGGTTATCAGTTTCGCATCAAAAGCATTAACGGAAACCGAAAAAAGGTATCCCCAGAATCAGCGCGAAGCCCTAGGTGCTGTTTGGGGAGTCGAGCGGTTCTCCTTCTTCCTTTTTGGACGTCACTTCACGCTTCGTACCGATGCACAAGGAGTGGCTTTCGTACTCAATCGTTCGCGAGAAAATTCAAAAAGAGCGCTAACCCGAGCAGACGGTTGGGCATTGCGCTTGAGCCCCTATAGCTACAAGATCGAGTACATTAGAGGTCGCGAAAACATAGCGGATCCATCCTCGCGGTTGTATAATGGTAAAGACGGCCCTTTCGAAGAGGATATAAGTCCATGGGAAGTAGCATCGATTAGCTTCAATACGTCCGGATTTTTGACAGAAAGTCAAATCCGAGATGCCACTTCTTCTGACGAAATTCTACGAAAAGTTCTTGTATCTCTTGATACCGAAAATTGGCCTCCCGAGTTGCGTAGCTACGAAGCGATCGCAGATGATTTGTCGGTGCAAAACGGAATAATTATTAAACGTGGTTGTGCTGTCATCCCGAAGTCATTACAAAACCTCACATTGAATGTTGCCCACAAAGGCCATCCCATGGCCTCAAAAATGCGAAGCATCTTAAGAGAGAGAGTATGGTGGCCAGGGATTACGTCAGACGTTGAAAAATGGGTACAGACATGCCAGTTGTGCGCCACATGCGGAAGGCCAGAGAAACCAACACCAATGAAGCGATTGTTTACGCCGAAAAATGTATGGCAAACAATCGCTCTTGATTTTAACGGCCCTTATGCCAACATCGGAGGAATTTCCATACTGGTCTGTGTCGATTATCGTTCGAGGTATTTGATTGCTCGTCCAGTCAAATCGACTAGTTTTGACCACACGAAAAAGGTCCTAGACGATATTTTCAACAAAGAAGGTTTCCCCGAGAATATAAAAACTGACAACGGACCTCCATTCAATGGGCAGGAGTATAAAGATTACTGCACCGAGCGCGGCATCAACCTTATTTATTCCACGCCATACTACCCACAACAAAACGGTTTGGTAGAAGGGTACATGAAGATAATAAACAAGGCCATGGCAGCAGCGTTCAGCAATGGAACAGATTACATGGATGAGCTTCAAGCGGCTGTCCAAGCTCATAACTCTGCAAAGCACACAGTAACTCAAGTACCCCCGGAAGAAGTGCTGATGCGGAGGAAGATAAGACGTCGATTACCACTCATGCGACCTGGAAAAGCCAGGTTTAGAGACAAAGCTATTGATAAGAGAGATCGAAACGAAAAACTAAAGGGAAAAGCATTAGCAGATTCCCGGAGAAGCGCCAGAAAATGTCGAGTTAAAGTAGGAGATATAGTCATTTTAGAAAGACCCATAAAAGCCAAAGGTGAGACTAGATTCCATCCTAATAAGTTTACCGTCATAGAAGAGCACAATGGCAATCTGATACTGGAAGACAAAGATGGAACAACCGTGCGGCGACACGTGTCTCAAACGCGGCGCGTTCATGAATGGAAAGCGTTCGAACATAAGTTGCCTGGTACGGAATACCAGGAATCAGAAAGCTCAGATCAAGTTCCGGAGATACCCAATTATAATCCACAAATTACGAGAGAGCTGTAGTATCCAGAAACACAGATTTTTTTCCGGTCCGTTTCTCGTCGAACACAACTCGATAACTCAACATCTCTTCAAAAACTGACTATGTTCGCACAACGCGAATCCTTCGTCCGTCGTTCAGGTAGAGCAATTCTTGCTCTCTGCTCTCTCAATAGCAAATGCACACGAAGATTCTTTTTGCTACAAGTCTCTCTTTTCACTTGATCGGAAACGATTAGACCTCCAGTGTGTGCGTGTGTGGAGAAACTGATTCTGGAGGGACTGATTCTACAACCACTCTGAAGAGTACATGAAGAGCTGTTTGTGAAACGTTACTGCACTGAAACTAATAACCATTAATTTTTCATATTATTTTATTTATTTGCCTTATACTCTACATTTCCCTCCTCCCCTACTCTTAGAATAGACTACGTTGAAATCATTGAAGATTATTCGTAGAATCATGTCTCAAAACTTTTCGGATCTTTCAAATCAAATTAATTACGCTCTGGACGTAACAGGTAGGTATATCGGTAAAACATTGTTTTCTTCCGGGAAGCTTTCCAAATTCTGTTCATATGTCGAGCTTGTATGGGGACCTGCTTCATTGCTGTCATTTTTAAAGTCTTTTCAAGTTGAGAATTAATCTGGAGTAAAATTTACGTCTTCGGTTCCTCTATTTCGAACCTCGGATTCACTTTTACTATTTGCTCCATGCCTTGTCAGCACAGATCAACTTGGGTTGCATTTGTACCACGGTTTCAGAAGGCGCGTTTTCTCTCGGGTTTTGACAAGTTTCGTTATTTTCTGAATATAACTTAATTCAGTTTCTATATTAACACACTCTGTTGAGGAGGATTTTAAACACCCTTTCTTTACGCAGCCTTTTTCATTCAGCTTAATTGAGGGATGAATGACCTCATAGATGTCAATCCCAATGATAAAATAAATAAAAAACATTCAGGTTAACAAATCTTCACATTCACGGTATGCTGTTGAATAACAGCTACCATACTTTTCACAAGCTCCTGTTTCTCATAACTCCCAAATTCAATTTGTTGCACAGCCTTGATTAAAAAGATTAGCGTTCCTTCATATTCATTTGAAATAAATAAAATGTTTTGTCCAAATAAAATGACCATTTCTGATAGAAAACTGTTTGCCTTCCTTAATTCTTGCTTATGACATTTGTAAGTATTCGCATCTTATACTTCATGTTTCTATGGAATATGGACTCGTTACAATCCATTACTAAGACATGTGAGAATAATACTATCTTTTCAAACAGCCGAGCTGCGCTTCCGCCCGCAGAGAGGCGTTTGTTTGATTATTTTCTTATAGTTCCTCCTACATAGAAGAGCTAATTGCTCCAGGCTCATAGGACAGATTTGGCCCCTTCGAAAGGCTTCTTTTTTAACAGCCTCGTTGAGCTGCTCTCCCCCACCGAGAAGCTTCCATGGAATTTGTTCTTAACGGTTTTATAAATAAAATCAATCAGTCACCCAGAACATATTCGTCCCTCTCGTAATGGTGTTAAAGTTTTTTTTTTAACAGTCTCACTGAGCAACACAGCTATTCAATCAGACATTCAGAGCTACTTTTCTACCAGCTTTAATGATTGGAACAAATTTCGGAGGAATTTTTTTTTTTTGCTGTCCCATCAAGCTTGGTACCACACAGAGGGCTCATTCAATTAGTAACCAAGAGCCGTTAATTATCTCTCTCAGACAACTTAAATTTCAATAATTCCACCAAGATTCCACATAGAGAAACGGTCAATCAGCCACTCAAAGCTGAATTTTTTCACTCGATGGACTTAATTTTTCAACAACTGCGCTCCCACAAAGAGGAGCTAATTCTACCGGCCACCCTGAGCCGTCCCTGAGTTGTCCCACTCGGAGGACTTCAATTTTTCCAACAGCTACGCTCTCACTCAGAGGAGCTAGATCTATCGTCCACCCAGAGCCGATAGTTGTCCCACTCGAAGGACTTTCATTTTTAGCAGCTGCGCTCCCACTCGGAGGAGCTAAATCTATCGGCCACCCAGAGCCGATAGTTGTCCCACTCGGAGGACTTTAATTTTTAGCAGCTGCGCTCCCACTCAGAGGAGTTAATTCTATCGGCCACTCGAAGCTGATAGTTGTCCCACTCGGAGGACTTCAAATTTTCCAATAGCTGCGCTCCCACTCGGAGGAGCTAAATCTATCGGCCACCCAGAGCCGATAATTGTCCCACTCGGAGGATTTTAATTTTTAGCAGCTGCGCTCCCACTCAGAGGAGTTAATTCTACCGGCCACTCGAAGCTGATAGTTGTCCCACTCGGAGGACTTTATTTTTCCAACAGCTGCGCTCCCACTCGGAGGAGCTAAATCTATCGGCCACCCAGAGCCGATAGTTGTCCCACTCGAAGGACTTTCATTTTTAGCAGCTGCGCTCCCACTCGGAGGAGCTAAATCTATCGGCCACCCAGAGCCGATAGTTGTCCCACTCGGAGGACTTTAATTTTTAGCAGCTGCGCTCCCACTCAGAGGAGTTAATTCTATCGGCCACTCAGAGCCGATAGTTGTCCCACTCGGAGGACATTTTTCATCAGCTGCGCTCCCACTCAGAGGAGCTAATTCTACCCAGAGACGATATTTGTCCAACTCGGAGTACCGTCGATTGCAACACTGAGCATACAAAAGAAAATTTTCAGCCACACTAATGCCGCGTCCTTCACAAAGAAAAACATGGCGTCTTTCGTGCCACAAATGTATTTTACAGGAACCATAATGATCACACAAACTATTTTACGAAATAAAAATCTAAAACTTGAGCACTCAGAACGGTAGTGTAAACATTTTCTTTATAAGTTACACTTAAGAAAGAATTCCAATTGATTTTAGGGAGCGATTTTGATTGCGCCATTGTAGTATCCAGAAACACAGATTTTTTTCCGGTCCGTTTCTCGTCGAACACAACTCGATAACTCATTATAACACATTATAACACGATAACGACATTATAATTTAAATAATTAATAAAAAAAAAAAAGAACACACAAAGAAACTAAATTGCTACAAAAATTAATTATAAAAGAAGAAAACTGGTCACTGATCGATCGGTTTTTAACGACTCAATTTTTCTTTTAATAGCTGTATTACTTTGATTTTGAACGTGGAACGGTTGTTGATGGTTTTTATTTCATTAGGCAAGGCATTGTACTTAGTTGGACCAATAAATGATATTCTTTTTTGACCTAAGGATGTCACGGATCGGCTTCGTTGTAAAAAATCTGACTGGCGAGTGTTATGAGTACGCAATCCCGTTGTAAAATGGATGTTTTGATTACTGAAACTTGTGTGTAAATTGTCGTAGACATATATTACAGTTTGTAAATCGCAAAGATCTTTTAATGGAAGAATGTTATGGGCTCTTAAGGTGTAGAGCTGTTGGGTAGGAAAGAGCAACGGAAAGCATTCTAACAAGGAAAAAACCTGGTTAAATAACTGGAATTTTATCCTGTTTCTGTTAAACAAATTTGATGGTTTTTTCTGGAATCAACAGAATGTTTGAGTTGATTTTTGTACTGGAAGAAGATTTAAAATTATCTAGATTTTTTATAGATTTATTTAAGAGTTGTATTTCATTCATTTATTTATGAAAAACGCACTTCTGAAATGTCTGCTCTTATGTGAGAGCTGTTTGCACATTTTTCGTAAATTTTTGTAAAAAAATCAAATGTATTTCCGTCGGCGTGTCTTGCAAAGACCTTCTCATGACAAAACTTTGCCCAATAATTATTAAAAAATAACATTAGGAGCTTATTTACTTTTAATTATATGCCTGTTCCTGAAAGCTTACCAAATTCTCTAAACTCTTCTATGGAGCACTTTGTGATGCTACTGTTTGGTTAATATTTTCCATTTTGGCAATACTAGGCAAAACAAAGTCAGTCATTGATCTATTCATTTGAGAAGAGATGCCAATGTGAATGATTTTTCAGGATTTGCCTGATTTTTGAAGGTTTTTCCTGATAACTTGATAAGCTTTGTTTTTTTCCCTGATTTTTGGAAATAAGCCTGATTTTGTCTGATTTTTTGGTTTTCACATGAAATTTGAACATATCCGTTAAAAACTCAATAGAAATTAAGTGCTTGCTCGTCGTCACTCCATCCTCGAACTCAATAACTTCACACTCTGTTGGATTCAAATCTTCTATAAATGGTTTATAGCTAGTTTTTGAAGATTTTGGCGTCCTGAACTCGAAGTTTTTGTCAGATTTTGTCTATTGCATCTCGCATCCAGTTTTAATGAGGCTTTTAAAAAAACAGTTAATCAATGATTGATATCTTTTTATTATTTTTTTATTTCTTTGCTGAAAACTGCAAAGCGTTTTAACTTATACTTAGAAAAAATATCTATAATTAATTTTGGTTTTAAATTTCAATGGAAATTCATTTGAACAGACCGGGAAAAAAAACAAAAATAAAATTTAACTTCAAAGTCAAGATAACTTTCGGTATTCGGGCAAGTTTATTATTGCATAAAAACTTTAATTTTTCAACGAATTTTTACCTACTTTCAAAAGTTATTTCGAAAACCAGAGCTGGTAGAAAAAAAACCATAATTGCATATCTATTTAAATTGCGTCTCCAAATAAGTCAAAACCTATTTTTAAATATTCGGACCTCGGAAAAATTTGAATTTTGATGTCTTGTGTCTTGTGTTATGTTCCTTTATCTGAGTCAATTTGACATTTCAAAAATATAATATGTGACTTTTCAATCCTGTTTCACATAGAATCTGGTCGCATCTTTTCATTTACTGCAGCGCCCCTAGTTGTCACATCGCAAACCTATTCACACACTCAGAAAAATACTCTTATATATGTCATAAGATTCTCTTATGAAGTGGCGCCATAAGAAAAATCATTGAAATTCATAAGATTGTCTTATGACGCGAATGAATTCCGAAATGAACACCTACTCCAATAAGAAATTTTCGCAATTCATAAGAGGGTCTTATGGAAACATGAAATGTCACGTTTGGTGAAAAAAATTAAAGAAATTTTATGTTTAAAACTTTAATTTTATTATTCGGCCGACTTATTTCAAATTATATCACTATCAGCAGCACATCAACACTCGATACCAAAAAGTTATTCGGTAGCAACCGGTCCATTCATAAAATTATTTTAGCCGGTGGTCAGTGTAGTATCCAGAAACACAGATTTTTTTCCGGTCCGTTTCTCGTCGAACACAACTCGATAACTCAACATCTCTTCAAAAACTGACTATGTTCGCACAACGCGAATCCTTCGTCCGTCGTTCAGGTAGAGCAATTCTTGCTCTCTGCTCTCTCAATAGCAAATGCACACGAAGATTCTTTTTGCTACAAGTCTCTCTTTTCACTTGATCGGAAACGATTAGACCTCCAGTGTGTGCGTGTGTGGAGAAACTGATTCTGGAGGGACTGATTCTACAACCACTCTGAAGAGTACATGAAGAGCTGTTTGTGAAACGTTACTGCACTGAAACTAATAACCATTAATTTTTCATATTATTTTATTTATTTGCCTTATACTCTACAAGAGCCAAGACGTTCCCTAAGAGAAAGGAAAACGCCCCATCACCTGGAGTTATACGTTAGAGTATGTGAACAAGAATCTAAGGACCGCAATTAAAAGTTCTTGGAACAAAATATAGGCTGCAAAATCTAAAAATTTGTTTTATTACTTACCACCACTAATCTTCTCTCGATTTTTTTTTTCTTTTGGAAAGACAATTCAAAACTTCTGGTTGACGGAATACATTTTTTCGCAATACTCGGGACACTAGACATGTGAAGTGCATTTGCAAACTCGTCTTTCCGGGAAAACTCATCCTTTACACTTGGCTCGCATAGATAGTTTGCTTGGATGAATACATTGGGTTTGCGCATCGAATTATCTCCATTCCCACTATTCCATTCCTTTTCATTGGACTCCATATGTGTCTGCCAGCCAAGTCAGGTATCTTTCATTATGGGGATTCTTTCAAACTGGATCGCAAATTCGAGTATATCACCTTTTTCCACTACAGGATAGAAACGTACCATTTACTTATTTTTATCCCGACTGGGGTGAGTCAGCTTTAAGCGGTTGAAAAATGAATCAGTGCGTGTTCCACGATGGAACCAGTACATGCTTGGTAAAAAAAAAAAGAAAAACGAATCCTCCTGAACTAGCGAAACTATTGCCCATGCCACCATAAATCTCCTCATCCGCCTTTACTGAGACCGTACCTGCGTCCGTCACCAGAACAACCAATGTATCGAAACGAAACATTTTCGGGCCCATATAGCTGTGGAACCAGAGTATAGACTATTAAGAATTGGAAAAGAAACAACAATTTATAAGAAACTCACCTTCGCAAGGGTTTGATAGCACTCTGAGACGTAGAGATTTCACGTAAAACGTTTTCGCTGCTGGTTTTGTTGAAAGATTTGCTTGATTTCGAAACTGCAGTTTGTTTTTGTTGTAATCCATCATTTGACATTCCGTGGAACGCTCTTGACCAGTAGAGCGCTCTGGTGGCGGATAGCGGCAATAACAGTGTTACGGAAGGTTATGATTCTGACTACACTGAGAGGAATCATGTTTGAAAATATGTTAAAAAAAAAATCCAAAACTTTTTTTTCTTTTGGTAATTTTTTTTTCCCCCATACGCCATTAATCTTCTTATTGAAAGTAGGGCTCTTGAAATGGAAACCAATGAAATGTTGGTTATATAATAACATCTTTCAATGCTCTGACAGACCATATCTCACGTCGTTATACGCAATGGGCAGTACAGCTTTTTGCTGAATGCCGGAAACAAAAAAAACGTTTTTTTTGTATAGAGAAGAAGGGGAATGTAAGGAATGGATTTGTCGTGTATTAATTATACGCCGGAATTTGGCATTTACCCTCAATCACCCCTCGACAATTTACACAAGCTCTCGGTCTAACGATTCGCTTTCATCCCCACACACACTCATACAGTTTACGGCCTCACATTCATTCGATCTCGAGTCAGCGTGTCGACCGGTAGTGAATTACTCGGCAATTGTTTAAGTTGTGAAAATACAGTAACCGGAGATTTTCCATGCGGACGCGAATTAGCATAATTTACAGTATTTTACAAGCAAAACAAAAGCAACAGGGTTCCAATAAGTAAAACGTAAACGGTGAATAATTCAAACATAGTACAGTTACAGTTAGCCAACGCAAAACTGCTCTATTACAACTACTAATTAGTAATACTTGCCGTAGACGAAAAAAAACCAAAATCTCTGAAATACAATAGTCACTAAATAATAGTTACTGTAGAAAAAATACCTAACTGAAAACCCCTAACTTAGGCTTGACGACCTCATCCTTCCTGAAAAATAAACAAAGCCTTCTAGAGTAAAACAAAAAGGATTCATTCCACACGGTCTTAATTCCTTCCTTCCCTCAACAACAAAGCAAGAATGATAACTATAATACATAAATATCAAACCGCGAGCTACATACAAATATTATGTTACATATATTTACTCGATAGGATCGCGACTGTATGTTTATGTACGTACACACAACACACATGTTTAAGCTTTAAGCATTGGACTAAATCCTATATGGTTACCAAACTGTTAGCTTTAAGCTTGATGAATTGAAAACCAAACGAAACGAACGAAAACATTATGTATGAACAATAGTAAAAAAAACTAGCTGTTTTTAAAATCAGAAATACCACAATAAGTTCAGTATCAAATTGATACCATCGAGGTTATCCTAGACGATTTTTATTTTTTATGGTCTTCTACCGCTTGCGACAGTGATCACAATTGAACGTATCGAATTCGATTTATTCGGAACTTTGACTCTTAAAACACTTTCGGAATTATTAACGACATTCTTTAAATGTTCTATCTTCAGGTCAGGAATGAATAAAGACAGCTAATAAACGAAAAATAAAATCAAGGAACCATTTCAAAATAAGAATGAAAACATCAACAAACAGAGATCGTGTTAGTTAAATAAGTTCCGTTGCGTATATTCTTTGTTGCTGTTTGGTCTTACTCTGTTACCTATCAAGTAAGGTTGACAATAATCAATGATTATTAGCTTTTCCCTTTTAGGAACCATAATAGAAATCCATAACGAGCCTATAGAAATCCATAGGAGCAAATATCAATAAGCTTGTGCAATAGACAGTTCTCGATCAGAATGGCACATGAAATACATTTGAAAAAAAAAAGTTAAGTTGCAGGTCGAAGCCAAAAAGTCAACAAACCAAGTGGCACACTGAAAATTTGTGTTTGTTCACCTTATTAATTAACAATAGTATGTAAAATATCAAAAGTTCATAGCTTACAATGTGAAAATGTGCTCGTTATGTTTATGTTTAAAGTATAAAAAAGAACCGTTAAAGCAAGTTGTCTTGGAGACTATTGCTAAAGAAAACATTGAGGAATGCTTTTGGGAAAAAAATAGAACGGGTAAGTTCGAAATTATCAAACCAATAGAAAGGACAAACTGAAGCACAAATAAATCCACGTGAACATGCTTTTACAGCAAATTTGTGAGCGCTGGTGGGAGTTTCGTAGTGAAATAGAAAGGAGAGAAAAAACTAAACCTGTATAAAGTGTAAACCAAATCTGAAAGCTGTAATCATTAAAATAGTGAACTAACAAGGCATCCTGTCATTTTTGAAACGATTGAGAACGTTCATGAGACGCGAGCGCTCGTTTTCGCTGGCAAATGCGTATTCGATGGCTCGAACCTGAAGTCCAAAAATTTCCTCTTGACTCAGCTCGAACGTTTCGCTGCAAATGGCAAGCTCCCGAGACAGCGTTGTGTCGAAAACTCCAAAGTCGTCAGTCTAAAAAAATAGGTCACATTATAACCACATGGCTGTGTCTTCAAATTTTAACGCACTAACTTACACAAATGCAAACCTCATGTCCGGCATCCCACAGCTTTTTGAAGTGATGCTCTCGATAGGAACCAACCGTCGCGCATTTCACGTTGCTAGTGAGGCAGCACTCGAACGGGATTCGATGTTCCTTGGCAAACTTCAAAGTATCTCCCTCTATGAAGGTACCATGTCCGATTCTATCGGTGCCAAATTCAAACATTTCCCGAACTTCGCCATCATCCTCGAACTCCCCACAGTGAAGGGCCATCTTGAGATCCTTTTCTTTAGCCCGTTTTAAAACGGGAACGAAGTCGGAAAATTTTGTCCCATAAGGTGGACCACTGAGGTCCACCCCGACTATGATGTCCGAAAAGGTTTGATGAAGGGACAAGACTAGGTCGATAGTTTCGTTCGCTTCAGCAATACCTTTTGAGCGATCAATCGAAGGGAGCAATTTCACCGTGATCGATGGAATTGTATCTTTTACTTTTCTGAAATAATGTTAAAGCTCTTTTATCCGACTTTGTTTTTTAGAAAACCTGTAAGAGTACCTTATTGTTTGTAAAACCGTTAATAAATAGTCGTGCTTCGACATGCCCTGATTTGCTTTCGGACTAGTGCGCAACTCCAGGTAGATTACCTGATCGTTGGCGAAATCCTCGATCACTGCCTGGGTTGCGTATGCCAGGAGGTCCGGTTGATCCGTTAAATCGTGCGCGTATTTAAATTTCTGGAAGCATCTGATCGATTTTGTTTCATTAAATGGATGTTTTCCTGTTGAGTTTACAATGAACAAACTGCTTTTGGAAAGAAATGTAAAATTTTGGATGGATAAATTTGAAAAATTAGAATTTAGAGATTCGTAACGACTTATTTTTTTTGTCTTTTCAACGCTGGAGATTAATTTATTAGTTTGTTTTCAAACTGGGTACTGGATTTACGTATAAAAATTTTGTATTTGGGGAAGTTCAAACGTTACGTGAGAATATTTATTTTTCCTGAATGTTATGTATTCGACCTTTAGTTCAAAATCCCTTTCGCTTACTTTTATAATAAGAGAGAATAGATCTCTCAGCATGTTGTACTCGGGTTGGGATGTTGATCAACTAAAATATACCAGTCAGTCTTGTGCTAGATATCAACCTATAAACGTGTTTTATTTAACGTCTCCGAAACATCCAGTTAGTGGATAGTAAGTGCCTTTTAAATACTAAAGTACTTACACATAAATTGACGACGAGGGAAAAGTGTGGTAAATTAGAAATCCACTTACCGCGTTAGTCAGTTTTCGTGTTTTACGAACGCATCTGTAATCCGTAAAAGGCGTGTGATTGCGAACAAAAGCTTTGAAGAGCCATAGTTTAACTGTGACAAAGCTATATAAGATCAGAATCTGTTAAGTGAAGGAAGGAGAAAACCATTATTCTGAACAGGCTGAGCTCTAAGAGCAAGAGTGCTACATCCCTAAGCTTGCCGAAAGACGGTGTATAGCTTCCCGAGAATTACCATTTTGTACAACGTATCAAGCTTGCCGAAGGAAGGTGTATAGCTAGTTGGATTTCATCGCCATTTCGAGTTGGGTTTGCAGTGAATAGAGGGACCTTCGCCATTGTTCGACTCTACAAGCGCCAAGAATTCGCCTAGAGAGTTTTCCGAGTGAGATCGATTGGGCGAGAGGTTTATCAGCGCAACATATAGAGCGAAGGTTGGTGAGTGATTTGTAGAGAAAGTCATCAATTAGTACTGGTGAGTAATTCCGTGAATTTTAT
Organism: Uranotaenia lowii; assembly: GCF_029784155.1. NCBI lineage: Eukaryota > Metazoa > Arthropoda > Insecta > Diptera > Culicidae > Uranotaenia > Uranotaenia lowii. The sequence goes on along the minus strand of NC_073693.1, from coordinate 90,102,782 downwards.
GCTTTTAGTTTCTCACAAAATTAGCTCTGTTTGAGATGGCTAACGTTCAGGCAAACATAGTGGGATCCATGGAACCTTATGTTCCTGGGACATTGTTCAGCCAGTATGCTGAACGGTTTGAGCATTTTTTTGAGTTTAATCAAACTCCTGACGATCGCAAGAGATCTCTGTTCATAACTTTGAGCGGTCCAGTGATATTTAATGAGCTAAAATTGTTATATCCAGGACAGAATTTGAACACTGTCAGCTACATCGATATGATCGCACGTCTTAAAAGTCGATTTGATAAAGAGGATACAGATGTGGTTCAATGTTTTAAGCTAGAATCGCGAGTTCAAACGGAGGATGAAACAGTAGAGAGTTTCATACTTGATCTTAAATTAATTGCTTCTCAATGTGATCTAGGCGATTATAAGGATAAAGCCATAAGAAACAGAATATTGGTAGGGATCAGAGATAAGGACTTACAAAGAGAACTTTTAAAACAAGATCGTCTAACCTTGCAATCAGCTGAACGTATAGTAACCCAGTGGGAGTTAGCCTCAAACAGAGCCAAAATACTGGGTAGCAGCTATCAACAGAATTCAGCTGTGAGCTCAGTGAGAGAAAGATTGGGCAGAAGGATGATTCACGGTGGTAATAGATACCAACCAACAAATGGAAGAAATGTTGATTATCGTAGTCGCAGTAGGAGTCGCGGGGAACAAGGGACTAGGAGAGTATCTTTCGACGACAGGAGCAACAGCAGAAGCCGAGATCACAGATATGCTAATTTGATTTGCAACCGTTGTGGTCAGAAAGGGCATATTAAGAGGCAGTGTCATGTCTTCATCGGCAACAGGGCAGGTCCTAGCAGAACGGAACGCGTTCAGAGCGTTGTTGTCCCGGCTCCTTCGAATAATACGATTAGCAATATTAATCAAGCGCTGACTCGACTTAGAGTAGAATTGAGTGACGATTCTGAGGAGGAATCTTCTTCAGGTGAATATTATTTATGTATGTTGGTATCGAATGATAAGAGTACAGGAAATTCTTCATGTTTAGTAAATGTTTGTGTAGAAGGACAAAATGTAACTATGGAAATAGATACTGGCTCAGCTGTGTCTGTAATGGGGGAGTACCTGTTTCAAAAACTTTTTACTGTTAACATCTTTAAAAGTAATCGGAAATTAGTGGTAGTAAACGGTGGTAAACTTGAAATACTTGGAGAAGCAAATGTGCGGGTAGATTTGAACAACCGTAGAGAAAATTTACCTTTGGTTGTGTTGAAAGAAAATATGCATCGATCAAATTATAATTTATATCCGCTTTTAGGGAGAGAGTGGTTGGACGTGTTTTTTCCTCAATGGAGAAATACATTTATTTGTGAAAACCCAAGTGTAAAAAATGTTACAGTATTTCCTAACAAAGATTCCATAATTTCTGAACTTAAGAAACAATTTTCTAATGTTTTTGAGAAAGATTTCTCTCAGCCTATTCGTGGATACGAGGCTGAACTTGTACTGAAGGATGATAAACCAATTTTTAAAAGAGCTTATGACGTTCCATACGGCCTCAGAGAAAAAGTGTTAGAACATTTGGAGAAATTAGAAAAGGAAAATGTGATAACTCCAATAGAAACTAGTGAATGGGCTTCTCCAGTTATAGCTGTGGTTAAGAAAAATCAAGATATTCGTCTGGTTATAGACTGTAAAGTGTCTATAAATAAATGCATTATTCCAAATACATATCCTTTGCCTGTGGCACAGGACATTTTTGCCAAATTGTCGGGTTGTACAACATTTTGTGTATTGGATCTTGAAGGAGCTTACACTCAGTTATCCTTATCAGAGAAAAGCAAAAGATTTATGGTGATAAACACAATTAAAGGGCTATTTACATACAATCGGCTACCTCAAGGCGTATCTTCTAGCTGTGCCATTTTTCAAAGTACGATGGAAAGAATTCTAGATAATATCGAAGGAATTTCTGTATACTTAGACGATGTTTTAATTTCAGGACGGAATGATGAAGAGTGTAAGAAACGATTGATACTTGTACTTAACCGTCTATCGGTTGCAAACATAAAGGTGAACTGGCAAAAGTGTAAATTTTTTGTGTCTGAATTGTCGTATTTGGGGCACATTATATCAGATAAAGGTTTGAAACCTTGCCCTGATAAGCTAGCAACTATAAAATATGCACAGATACCAAAAAATACTACAGAATTGAAATCGTTCTTAGGGTTGATAAACTATTATGGAAAATTTGTGCCTAAGCTTGCACTCCAACTCTCGCCGCTTTATAGTTTGCTGAAGAAAGATAATAAATTCAAATGGACAGATGATTGCCAAAAATCCTTTGAACTCAGTAAAAGTGCCTTGTTGAAATCTAAAATTTTGGCTTTTTATGATCCTTCAAAGCCCTTAATTATTATAACGGATGCATGTAACTATGGATTGGGAGGAGTTTTAGCGCAGGTTGTAAATGGAGAAGAGATACCCATTAGTTTCACATCTTTCTCCTTGAATAATGCCCAAAAATCATATCCAATATTACATTTAGAGGCCCTCGCACTTGTATGTACTATCAAAAAGTTTCACAAGTATCTGTACGGTCACAAGTTTACGGTGTACACAGATCACAAACCTTTGATGGGAATTTTCGGTAAAGAGGGAAAAAATTCGATTTTCGTTACTAGATTACAGAGATATATTTTAGAATTGTCGATATATGATTTCAACATATGCTACAGGAAAGGGGAAAAACTTGCGAATGCTGATTTCTGCTCTAGATTTCCTTTACTACAGAACGTTCCACAGAACCTTGATACAACAGTAATTCAAAATTTGAATTATGGTTTTAACAATGTGCCTTTAGATTATTCAAAAATTGCCAAGGAAACAGAGACAGACAATATCCTGAACCAAGTTGCTAAGTTTGTTAAAATTGGTTGGCCACAAAGCATTGAAAAGCGATTTAAAAATATGTTTTCAAAACAAGTGGATTTAGAACTTTTTAATGGTTGTTTACTGTTTCAAAATCGTGTTGTGATACCGAAGAATATTGTACCAGAAGTATTGAAATTATTACATGTTAATCATTCTGGGATAGTGAAAATGAAGCAACTTGCAAGACAAACTGTTTATTGGGAAGGCATAAATGCAGATATTGAGCAATATGTTCGAAATTGTCTGACATGCTGTAAAATGGCACCAGAACCAGCAAAAGTAAAAGATTCTAATTGGATTCCTACAACTAAACCTTTTAGCAGAATACACGCTGATTTCTTTTATTTGGGGCAGAAAATATTCTTGATAATCGTTGACAGCTATTCAAAATGGATCGAGATTGAATGGATGAAACATGGTACAGACGCAGCAAAAGTTATAAAGAAATTCGCTAAATTTTTCTCAAATTTTGGGTTGCCAGATAGCGTAGTAACAGATAATGGTCCTCCGTTTAGTTCACAAACATTTATTAACTTCCTGAAAAGCCTAGGGATTGAAGTTCTTAAGAGTCCGCCGTACCATCCTTCAAGCAATGGTCAGGCAGAAAGGATGGTAAGGTTGGTGAAAGATGTATTAAAGAAATATTTGTTGGAACCAGAGATCCGATCTTGGGATACAGAAGATCAATTGAATTATTTTCTGTTCCATTATAGGAACACATGTATAACTAATGAGGAGAAATTTCCTTCGGAGAAAATATTCAAGTATAAGCCAAAAACTCTTATAGATTTATTAAATCCAAAAAATCATTTCTCTAGAAATATTCAGATAAAACCAGAGGAATATAAACAACGAAAGCAGTTAACTAAGGTCAAGAATAAATCAAGTGACAAGTTTGATAGTTTAATACTTGGTGATAAAGTTTGGATTAAAAATTATAGGCAGCATGAGTTGGCTAAATGGATAGAAGCAACATTTGTTAAACGGATATCCTTGAACACATTTCAGGTGGCGTGTGGAAACGCGACTACAAACGTCCACAGGGATCAGTTGAGAATTCAGAATAAGCTGCCAACCCGCCAAAATATACTAGTGCCAATTATATCCAATAAAAGGAAAAGAAAATTGTCTTTAGATGAAGAAGAGGATCTTTTAGGCTTTGAATTTGAAAAGGATTTAGTTAGTAATCAAGATCAAAGCTATGTTCGAAAGGATTCTAACTCGGAAACCATTAGGAGATCAGCACGAATCAAAAACAAAAGAATAGCTTTAGGAAATCAATGAATTATATAATCTTAAGAACAAATGAATTAAATACTTTTTGTAGTTATGTAAGCAATGTTTAAAAGGGGGAGAATTGTTATGTATTCGACCTTTAGTTCAAAATCCCTTTCGCTTACTTTTATAATAAGAGAGAATAGATCTCTCAGCATGTTGTACTCGGGTTGGGATGTTGATCAACTAAAATATACCAGTCAGTCTTGTGCTAGATATCAACCTATAAACGTGTTTTATTTAACGTCTCCGAAACATCCAGTTAGTGGATAGTAAGTGCCTTTTAAATACTAAAGTACTTACACATAACTGAAAAAATAAAACTAAACAATTTGATATTAAGGAATTAAATAAAATATTGAAAAAATACGAAGATTTCACCGACCATTATAGGAAAACTTATGCACGCTTTGCAAAGCGTGTTGAATTTCGACCGTTATTTTTCAAACTCTTGACTCATTTTAATTTGTGATAATCCCGCCTTTTTGCATCTATCAGAAAGCCTAAGTTAGAAAGTATCTAACTTATGCATTAACTAGATTTTTTTTTTCTTTAAACTTACGATCTCAAGTCCATACTGTGACCATGGTCAATCCTATAGAAGCCGGAATCCTCGGGCGACCCATTTTCGTTAGTTCCATACTTCAGTTTTCGAAGCTCCTGCAGCGTTCTATTACTGAGCGATCCATTGAGATGGGCGTGCAGTTCCTGGGGCGAATAAAAGGTAGGTAAGTACGTTTTAGTATTGAAGATAATAAGATTTTTTCCAGAGGGATTAATTACTATTTTTGGTAGTTCTTCAAAAAAATTCATATTCAAGCGACAAAGATGCGTAATGTTTTTAAGTTTTGTTGTTATTTTCGATTTTTACGATTGAGACACTTTGAGAGACCAACTGACTTCCGGTTAAATTGTGTTGAGTCCCTTTTTGAGACCCTGCGGGTCTCTCGCAGTGTTGCCTGCTAAAACTTTTCAAGGTACTCGAAAATCAAGAACGATAAAAAGTCTTGAAAATCTAAGCAGAAATAAAGGAGATAAAACTGTTCGGATTACTTTTTGATCGACTAGGATATAACAAGCAAACTGTATGTAACACAATATAAAAAAAGGATTTTTCATAATTCTCAAACGAATGTAAAATTTTCGTACAATATGAAAGCTTTTCTAATGTTTTCTTAGGTTAAAATTAATAAAATTGGCTTATTCTTTCTAAGCGTGTAGCGTGGTTTGTTGGTAAACAAAGACGGAGTTTTCAGCGGGTGAGGCACGCAGTTCAGTTTTCACCCGCCGAGTAAAGCCAACTGTGGCTTGGATAACTCATTGCGATTCTGCGTAATTTCAATCGGGTACAAATTATCAGCTCCCCAAAGAAAAAAAATAACTAAAATGGACGAGGATTTCGATGGGCTTATGTGCCGCGTTTGCGAACGGTCCGATTCTTCCGAAGCGTACGTGGATCTGTTCCTGAATCGTTTGATTCCTAAAATTACTACCTGTGCAGTGATTCAAGTAAGTATTTATTGGTACCTTCTCCTAACCTGACTTTTTTGTTTTGTTTCGAGGAATACTCACTTCTCGGTTATGGCGGATTGTATCCGCAAGTAAGTAAAATGAAGATGGTAAAACGGATAGGACAAAACCCGAAAGCTGTTTCAGGGTAATGGTTTTTACTTTTTCTGTTCATGTGATTTTCGAATTTGATATTCTGTTTTTTTTCTCTATATTATTTTGTTAGAACGTAAAATATTACTTAATGCCAAAAGGATTAATTTTTGTTTTTCTAATTTTCTATTTTCGTTACAGATTGAGAAGAATGACGGTTTGCCCCGGTACATATGCAACAAATGCTACCAAGACTTGGAGGTGGCCTATGCCTTCCGGAAGCGATGCGAAAAAACCGATGCCAAGCTAAGGTCCCATCTGATTATGGATTACGGAGATAGCGCCGAGGAAGATGAAGATCCCATCTCGTTGGAGTATGTCTCGTGTGATGAATCGCGCCCAGAAAAGCGAGGAAGGGAAAAGGACAAACCCAGCTTGATAATCGGTAAAGACAAGAAGATCATAGTTGAGCAGTTGTCTGATCCGGCGGAATACCAGAGTCCCGAAAAACTGTCTAAGAACGACAAGAAAAGTAGGATGTTTTCTAAATTATCAATAAAGTTGTCTTAACATTGTTTTTAACGTTTCAGAACTAGAACGAAGCAGAGTAAAGAACCAAGTTACCAAACTTACACCGGGGTCGCCAGGATTTACCTGCAAAAATGAAGTAAGATTCTGCCATGTTCATGTGTTTCTATAAATACTCTATATATTCACATTATACTTCGCAGATTTCAAGAGAATCCTTCGAAAAGGATGTAGTTTTTCGCGACAAAGTTTTGATACCGATACTGGACAAGGGTGGAGTACCTACTGGAAGCCAACTGAATCGTTTGACAAGAATCACATGTCAGTACATGGAGCGTCGAATCAGACTTCATAGTTTGTAAGCTAGCAATTTTGCCATGCTTTATCCTTTTTCACATATTTTTTTATTTGTTTAAGGTATCCCTCATCTGACGAGCAAGAGATGGCGGCCAAAAAGTTGCTGGCACTGTTTCCACAATTGAGCGCAACTCGCGTAACTCCGGACGCTCCACCTGAGGTATTGTTAACGAAAAATGTCACACCGCCAAAGAATAGTTTACTTAATCTTTGTTTTTCTCTTGTAAAATCAGTCACGCTTCTTCTGGAGAACGGCCGGAAAAGGGAAAGGTCATGGCCATTACGGGCTCATCTACAACCGGGTTCGCAACATGTTGAAAACGGTTCCGCCGGAGAAAAGGAAATTCTTGATGCGATCTAAGAAACGTAAACTCCCTGAACAGCCAGCTAACGAGAGCGATACCAAAGCCGAAACATCGACTGGTGAGGTATTGGACTCCTCAATCGATGGAACGTTGTGTTAAGGATGGTAAGATCTTGACCGTATTCTTGGAATTTCGTCATCACGTCACGTCTATTTTCAAGGTATTTCAGTTTTTCTGTTACACGCATCTATGATTATTACAGCTGAAGTAAATTTTAAGCTTTCTAGTTTATAAGCTAAGAAAATTGATCTTTAAAATTTCAATTCGACATAATAAATTGTTTGAAAAGTAGGTAGATGTACAAAATAATGTAAACACCGCTAATAGATTTCTCGAAAATCCTAATGATAAATTTTAGAGAACGCTTTATAGGCAAATATCTCAATTCGGATCTTCTTCAAGGACCCTTTGAAAACTATCCGAAGTGGTACCTCTCGTCTGCAGAGTCTACTTTTTTGTCATCTCATGCTCTAAAGAGCTGCTATCGGCCTTATCAACTAATCTGAATTTCCTTGACGAAGTTAAACTTCGCGTGTCTCGTCACTCGACTCGCAGAGTAAGCCTCACTGTTTTGTAGAAATTTGCAGTATTTTTTACAAATATATTTAATTAATTATTAAACAATATAAAACTATTGAAGATTTCTTAAAACTTAACTGAAAATTCATTTAAATATCCTCAACGTTTTAAAAGCGGAAGGGAGCGTTGTTTTCAAAATTAATGTTTTATAGTAATTTTGAAAAAAGTAGGTAGAAGTTGTCGGTAATTTCGTCGTTCAAAAACGAAGGGAAAGTCATGCGAAAATCCAGCGTATATTTCAAGTAGATGGCCAATTTGGATTGTAAATCGGTCATTTTCAACCTGATGGACCATTCTGAAGTAGGGAAACTTAAAGATTTTTTTTTTAAATAACTTCCGTCTACGGTTGGGTCTCTTAGTGGCCATTCCTGTCCATGATTCATGGTCCATGGTCAAGAAGCTGTTTTCGAATCAATTGACTAACGAGAGTGTTTGCCAAAAAAAAAACGGAAACGTCTCTGTACTTACAAATAAATAACATAACATAACAATAACATTAGATTTATCTCAACCTTTTATCTGTGCTATTATTGTCACGATTTTAAACGTCTCATTTAGAGGAAATCGGTCAAAATAAAACTGCTTAGTAAAAATCGTTCTCAGCTTAAAATCGAATAAACATTGAAGTGATTTCCATATTGCCAGGAAAATTTTGAACTTATTCTCATGTTTTGCAAGTTAGAATTGAATCAACAAAACCAAACATTAAAAAAAGATTGTAAATTTTAAAGAAAGAATCTCCCTTAATTCAACTTTTTGGTTCCAGTTTTAAACAAAGTACTTTATAAAACCAGCATAAAACAGTTCTGATAATTTAATTCTTTTGCGTTCAAATTCTACAAGCGTGTCATTTGAGCCAAATCTACCTGAGATGTGGGTAGTTCGAAATAAACGTGCGTGCTGTTGGACGCTTTCACTCAAAAGTGCGGAAAGAACTCGAAAAACCCCTTCAAATTTCAGCTTGTGAGCATCGAAGTATCAAATGTGTGTAATTTGACTTGGCAAGTTTGCCCAAAAATTTCGTGATGCCGCCCAACGTAAGCCAAGTGATGTGCCGCGTATGTGCACAATCCAGTCCATCCGAGGATTATGTACAGCTGTTCCAAGAAGATTTGGCCAAAAAACTGCGACAATGCGCTTCGGTTCGGGTAAGTAGTTTTTTTTCCTTTCATCTATCCCAACTTGCCTCTCCAACTCTGGAAAATCGTTTGTTATGATTTGGAAACGAACCATTCAGCTGGTCATTTCAAATCCTTCAAAATGTTTAAAGCATTCAAATTCACGGATGAAGTTAATTACGTTCCTTAGATAGTTCCTAAACTTTCCATATCCTTATACAGATATCGGAACGTGACGGTCTTCCGGCGTACGTGTGCACCCGATGCTACTACGATATAGAGGTGGCCTTTGCTTTGCGGAAACGGTGCGAAGCCACTGACGAAAAACTACGGAGACAGGACGAGGAAGACAGCGATGAAGCGACCGAAGAAGATCCGTTTGCATTCGAGCACATCGCTTGCGATTCGACAGGGTATATTGAACCCGAAAGTGTTGGCGAATCGCCTAAAAAATCGTCCCCATCCCGGAAAGAAGCGGAAGTTGAACCGGAAACAGTCGTAAGGCCGAAGACTCAAAAAGAGAGAAAAAGTTAGTTTTTTTCTTTCAAATCCAACTTTTTATAAAAGAAAAACAAAATTTTTAACAACAATTTTATTTTAGAGGAACTGCTTGAAAGAGTCAAACGCCAAGGTTTGCTAAAGGTGCCGACAGATTCCAAATTCATGAGCACCAAAAATGAGGTAAGATGGTTTCATTTATTTCACTATATCAGTTATCAGGATAATAAATTTTGACGAGATAATCTGACAAAGTAGAGTTTTTGAGTAAAAGATATGAAATTGATTGCCTAACTTACGTGAAAATAAATATCGACACATTCAGTTGATAAAATGAGCGATAATTTCAAACATAAATGACAGTATGAATTTAACAACATTGAATAATTTTCAGATTTCTCGAGAAACGTTCTACAATAATGAAGACTTCCGAGAAAAAGTACTTATTCCTGTTCTGGACAAAGGTCTGATTCCAAAAACTCAGGATCTACAATATTTGACAAGGGTCGCATGTCAGTACATGGAGAGACGGATTTTGAAACATTATATGTAAGTGTCACTCAATTTATCTACTCAAAATTTTATACTCAAGCTTTTACCTATCATCGATTAATTATTGTTTCAGCTACCCTTCGACTGATGAAGTAGAAATGGCCGCCAAAAAGATTCTGTCGATCTTTCCGCACCTGAGCGAGACTCGCGTTTCACCCGAAGCCCCTCCGGAAGTAATATTTCCAAACAGCCGAACGTTGCCCAGTCCAATCGATTAACCAACCACCTTTCCATTTGCAGTCTCGTTTCTTCTGGCGTAACACCGGTGTGAAGGGAGGGCCACACTCCGGCACCGTATACCATCGGGTGCGGGGCTTGCTGAAGAGTCTTCCCCCGAGCGCGAGGAAGTTCAGTGTACCGCCCGAGAAAAGACATAGGAATACAGGAAAACGTAGAAAACCGACGATGAAACAGGAACAGGAAGGTCACGAAATGGAAATGAATACTTCAGAACAGAACAGCGATGGCTAGGCCAGATCCGTATAATATGTCATACTTATATGGAGAATAAAAAGTAAGACAGGTTAAATAAAATAAAAGCGTTTGTTTTCTGATTGATTGATTGAAGTGCGTTTATTTGGGGGGGTGCCGTGCACCAAGCGATTATTAAGCGGCTTATTATGCGATTACTATATGTTTGTTTTCTGAATATCAGGAAAAAGTTCCACAGAATATTACTTATCTCAAACCTGTTTCTCTTTCGCGAACATGAAAAAGCTCGGAAGCAAAAAGTGTGAAAACGGTTCTGTTATCGTTTCTCACTGTTTATAGATGTAGATATAAGAAGCTTCCCTTTTTATCAAATAGGAATGGTTTTTAAATCTGGGTAAAAACAGGTCCCAATAAGTTAATTGAAAAAGTTCAAACATGTTTCAAAACTAGATTAAACGACTAAAACTTCAGTAGTTTGTAAGTATTCTTTTGTGAGTGCCGTTGTTGTGATTTGTTGAAAATTCTAAAACAAAATCCGTTATATAATCTGAAACAACGATGGCAATCGGTGTTTTCCAACTTTCCAGAGCCCGATTTTCGAGAAGGGACCGAACTTGACAGGAATTAAGCTATTCAGAACCCATGAGCTAGATGTAGAGGTGTGGATGAACTCGGTTTGCCGTGGTATAGGTGATCGAAAAAACGTAAACATTGTGTGTATTACAGTGATGACGTCATAACATCATCGGGGCTGCAGTGCGTAATACAGTTCACTAGAAAAGTTGTCAAATTAACATGATTAAAGTACTATAATACTAATAATAATAGTTCAAATACCTCGCTGTTTCCATCGTACGCAGGATTTAGATTTGGAATAACTTCTTCCGGCCAATCAGAGTTGGTTTTCAACGGATCGCTTATCGCCTCACAAATCATCAGTTTGGTCTGGTAGCTCTTGGTCCTTGACGTTAGTGCTGTTCTGTAGAGACTCGATTGAACTGTTGTTTCCCACCCTGGACAAGTTTGCATTTCTCTGTAGAAGTTCTTTTCTTTTCTGATTCCGGTTCCTCACTTTAGCTCTGATGGATCGAGCAGACTCAGTTGGAGGGCAACGAATGGATGGCAAAGCTGAGAGAAAAAACGAAACTTAAAGAATATTGCGATAATGGCCTAAGTTAGAAATACTTACCAGATTTTATAAGAACCCTCATTGCGTTTTCCATATAAACATTGACAAAGTCCGTCAATTCGAAATGCTGGGAGCACACGTATATGCCGGATCCATCCTTACGGCCACAGAACGCGAGCCATTTTTTGCGTACCGCGGGTTCCTTCGTTAGCTGATGAAAACTCACTGCGCTATTTTGCTTCTTAGCGTCGACCTGCGAAATTTTGCAGGATTTTATGCAGCACTTGGTCATTTTTTCATTAAACAAAAGTTATCTAAATCAAAAAGTCTTCCGTAATTGCAACCCAAACAACTCTTATGACGTCATTGATGCGAATCAGACCGCATTGCATGCACACCAGTCTGAAGATACTGATGTATTTGTGACAGCATCAAAATATCTCCGCACCTTATGTAAAGCTCATGGAACAGCACTAACGTCAAGGACCAAGAGCTACCAGACCAAACTGATGATTTGTGAGGCGATAAGCGATCCGTTGAAAACCAACTCTGATTGGCCGGAAGAAGTTATTCCAAATCTAAATCCTGCGTACGATGGAAACAGCGAGGTATTTGAACTATTATTATTAGTATTATAGTACTTTAATCATGTTAATTTGACAACTTTTCTAGTGAACTGTATTACGCACTGCAGCCCCGATGATGTTATGACGTCATCACTGTAATACACACAATGTTTACGTTTTTTCGATCACCTATACCACGGCAAACCGAGTTCATCCACACCTCTACATCTAGCTCATGGAGTGCTGTTCTGTAGAGACTCGATTGAACTGTTGTTTCCCACCCTGGACAAGTTTGCATTTCTCTGTAGAAGTTCTTTTCTTTTCTGATTCCGGTTCCTCACTTTAGCTCTGATGGATCGAGCAGACTCAGTTGGAGGGCAACGAATGGATGGCAAAGCTGAGAGAAAAAACGAAACTTAAAGAATATTGCGATAATGGCCTAAGTTAGAAATACTTACCAGATTTTATAAGAACCCTCATTGCGTTTTCCATATAAACATTGACAAAGTCCGTCAATTCGAAATGCTGGGAGCACACGTATATGCCGGATCCATCCTTACGGCCACAGAACGCGAGCCATTTTTTGCGTACCGCGGGTTCCTTCGTTAGCTGATGAAAACTCACTGCGCTATTTTGCTTCTTAGCGTCGACCTGCGAAATTTTGCAGGATTTTATGCAGCACTTGGTCATTTTTTCATTAAACAAAAGTTATCTAAATCAAAAAGTCTTCCGTAATTGCAACCCAAACAACTCTTATGACGTCATTGATGCGAATCAGACCGCATTGCATGCACACCAGTCTGAAGATACTGATGTATTTGTGACAGCATCAAAATATCTCCGCACCTTATGTAAAGCTCATGGATTCAGAACAGATTATCATTACTACCGTTATTTTTTTTTTTTTTTTTATGCGGCAGCTTGTGAGAAATCACAGAGCCCTTTTGAGGCTAAAACTTCTCACCGCGGGGGAAAGCAAGGTACATGAATTGGGAAGGAGTTGGACGAGACCGTAATACACCAGAGGGACTAAGCACTGGCACTCAATTGAACACTGGTTGCTCCCTGATAGGTTAGAAGGTCATATATTCAGGAGGTGTTCCCGAATAACGAATTCCCGATTCAGCCATTTTGGCTATGTAGGCTATGCAACTATACGGAACTCATGAAGTTTGTTTACCAACAAACCACAGAAAAGCTGAGCAAAAAATAAACAAACTCATTGAGAGCCCCGCTCACTCCTCGCCTACACGCAGAAAAATATATTTTAAAAATAATAAGATTTCGGCCAAAAATAATAAAAATTTTGGTTGGGAAAAAGCACAAATATATTTTTGGCCACACTGAATAAAAGTATCGTTTTGATTTAAAGTTATCGTTTGATTGAAAACGAAATACACCCTTTTTATAAATGATCCATCCTACTTTTCAAAATAATAAAATTTTGGGTAAAACACACAAAAAGTTTTTAGCCTAAAATTAAAAAAATTGGGGGTTGAAAATTAGCAGTTTTGTATGATTCGAATTAATTTTTTTTTTCAATTCAAACGAAAGCAAAATTGTTATTGGTTTTCGGATTTATTTATTCGTTTTCAAAGAAATGTTTTATGCTTCATTTATTCGTATTAAAACACCATTTTTCATCGGGAATTCTTCGTGTTCCCTCTTAGCATGTTATGGCCAAATCATCCTCACAAATCGCTGGCCAACCCACAGTTGTGTTGTAGCTGCTGTACGAATGTAATGCACCATGGTCCGCCTTACTTCATGAATGCACTGGCTCCGCATGTTAGTCCGTCTGTTTAAAAAAAAAAATAACAAATTACCTCACTTAAACTTTAAATTATTGTACAAACCTGCTAGATGAGTTGTGGAATAAAAATCCGGAGGAGAGAATCGTGCTCGGCAGTCACAGTGGTTTCAAAAACTTGTTTCGGCTGCTGCTGCTTGCTGTTCAAATGAGAAAATTTGTTAATATTTTCTCAATATTTTTTTCTTTTTTTTTTATTTTGCTTTTCAATTCTAGACCTACTACACGTTCATTGAAATTAGCCGATTTTTGATTTCGAACTAAACCAAATTTTATTTTTATATAATAAAAAAGGAGTGTGTAAAAATTACAATATTTTATTGTTATTTCCGATCGATTTTTTTGTGAAAGCTATCGAAAAATCTGCATTGAAAATGTAAAATAAAATAACAAAACGTATTGTTGTAACCAACCCCCTGTCTTTTTCTGCGTGTACTTACTGTAAAAGTCGGAGAACCTAGTGTATATAAGAACCTTGGATGCTACGATATGTAACGCTGGGTTGTGTAACGTAACAGACAAATAATAGCCAGGGCTGAGTTTTGCAGTCATTATGTGTAATGCTGTGTTGTGTAATTTAACAGACAAATAGGGGCCACTGTGGGCTGAGGTTTGTTGTTACACAGTAAACGAAAATTACCGAGTTCGGTAATTATTTTACCGAAATCCTAACATGTGGAGTTCGTTAAACTGTTCGGTAATTTTTTCATGGCCGAGGAGTGACAGCTGTCAAATATTACGGACCTTTTCCGGTAAAAAATAACCAAAACTCGGCAGATCATCTGTCAAAATATTGACAGTTGTTAACATGACAGCTCGTTATATTACCGAAAACCGGTATTGTTGAACCGAAATGTCTTTAATTATTACCGAAAGGTCGGTCATTTTTAACCAAAAAACTATAAAGCTCGGTTATATGAACCGAGCAACCGGTACAGTTCACCGAAACACCTGTAATTATTACCGAAATACCTAAAACTCTAACCGAAATCCCTAAAATTTTTACCGAAATCCCTAAAAATTTTACCGAAATACCGTAATTATAATCGAAATATGGATCATTTTTACCGAAAAAACTGTAAAATATCGGTAATATTTACCGAAAAATCTGTAGAGTTTACCGAAATATCTGTAATTACTACCGAATTACCGGTAAATTTTACCAGACAACTTCAAAAAGTTCGGTAATATTTACCAAAAATCCGGTGATTTTTACCGAAATGTCTGTAATTACTACCGAAAATTCGGTAATATTTACCGAAAAATCGGTATTTTTTACCGAAAAATGGGTATTTTTTATTTTTACCGAAATAACGAACTTTGATGTGAGATAACACGAGTCGATTCGAGAAAGTGCTCCATGCTAAAATAACGTCGTTTTGACTGAGCCTCTAATGCTCATCAGAATGGATATGTTTCGCTTGTAGTGTCGTCTGAAAATACCAGTAATATTAACCGAAAACTGCCAAATTTAGGAGTTTTAACCGAACACCGTAAAATATTCGATAATTTGAGTTTATGATGCACAGATTATTACGCAAGATGACTCGAGTCTCGAATCATTTTGCGTTATACGCCGTGCACCAAAACTGAAATTACCGAATGCTTTACGATGTTCGGTAAACATTTACGAACGTTTCACAGTTTTCAGTAAATATTATTGGCATTTTCAGACGACACTACAAGCGAAACATATCCGTTAAAACGACGTTTTTTGCATGGAGCACTTTCTGGAATCGACTCGTGTTATCTCACATCGAAGTTCGTGCTGTGCGAAATAAACCACATCGGTAATTCAGGATTTCGACCTTCCCATCGGGATCCATGCCTTATTGAGAATTGTGAAAATCAATGAATTAAAATTGACTGTAGCTAAAAAATATAAAATAGGAATTAAATTAATATATTAATAATTTTTTGGTGTAAATTTATGTCAAATTGGATGCACAAAATTGAACCTTCCCATCGGGATCCATGCCTTATTGAGAATTGTGAAAATCAATGAATTAAAATTGACTGTAGCTAAAAAATATAAAATAGGAATTAAATTAATATATTAATAATTTTTTGGTGTAAATTTATGTCAAATTGGATGCACAAAATTGAAGCATCACTTTTGACATAAAACTACACTAAAGAAAACAGAAACGCTTGAAGCCATAACTGCTTGTACATAAATTTTATGACTTATTCGACAAAATATTAAATCAACGATGATTTAAATGTATGTGAAATTGGACGCACAAAGGTGGAGCAACAGAAATTATATGGCGTTGTGTAACGTTCGAATTATTATTGAAATAAATTGTTGGGAAATGTCATCTTTCATGATTAAAAACAGAGGCGATACCCGTTGTAAACAAGTTTTATTTCAAAGTTACATTATAATTTAAAGTTTATTCCAAATTAACTTTATGATAGGTGTAGAGAACACTAGTAAATGACATAAAAAAATCAGTGGGAAAATATGTAGGTTTGAAAGGTATTTAGAAAAATCAATGAATAGAAAATGAAAGAAAGAAATCGAGGAAGACAGTGAGCGAAGTTTGAATTGAGATGCAAAAATAAAATGAATTACAGGTACAGTTTGAACGTAACTAACATGTACCGTTAGAAATGAGTACAGTTTATGTGGAAAAGAGATGGAAAAAAAATAATAACGGTGTTTACTGAAACTGATAGCGAATGAAAAAAAGGAGTGAAAATGAAATAGAAGATAGATAGCATGAGGAAAATGTTCTTTATAGACATATGTAGGAGGCTTTGAAAATAAAAGATCAGATTTAAGACGTTTGTTGACACGAAAAGTTGTGTTTTCAATAATCGGAAGAAAACTCTTTAATTCATAGTTTTAATATTTAGGGAAATTCACTACAATAGGAAATCTTTATTGCTTATAAACATTGCATTTGAAATTTTTTTTAAAGTTTTTAAAATTTGTCTTCCAACAACAAATCAATATTTATAATTAGCAGATTTGTTTCTTATACAGTACAATCTGTTGCCAACAAAAATGAAGCGGATACATTTATTGCACCAAAATATGTTCAATTAAACTCCTAAATTTAAACACTCCATACGAATGAGTCAAACGAAATTCCTCTGATAATCTTAGACGCCTGTATATAGGCAATGGCTTATATTTGATTAAACTTAATCTGCTTTAAATTGAAAACGTTAAATAACCGATTCTATAATCCGTCCTAACTTGAGCAAAAAAACATCAAATTAAACTGTGTTGCATGCAAATTCGTGTTTACCTTAACATGAAAACTGTAAATTCACGTTTGTTCTTCCAATGGTAATTGAAAGGATTTTTTTAAGTATCATTACAGTGTAGTCAATGTTTTTATAATATGAAAATCGTGAAATTTCGTTATGATATATTTTTTGTGTAGATTATATTGTTATTGCCATTGTATATAAAAAAAACTGGCAATTTAGAAACAATTGTAGAACTGAATAAACCAATGTATTTTTTTTTTAATTCTTATAATTGAGCTCTATATTCAGACGACTTAAGACATCAGTTTAAAAAAAATACTTCTCGTATTAGGGTTGAATAGAATGTTTAAAATATTTGGCTTTTTTCTTGTGAGGATTTTGCTAGGAAACGTTTAGCTCTGGTAACCTAAATCCGTTAACTCATAGTACTTGCTCGCTAAACGGGAACCGAGAGTACATTGAAATTAGCAATAACCGTTTTAGCATTACAATAATTGATAGGTGTATTAATAAAAGTTTTTTTCAATCCCAATATCTAATTTGAAAGAGGCTTGATATTAGGATTTGGGTTTTCATAAGTATACATATTCAAAACACAATATAAACAAAATAGGGTTAGCTTACGTGTCATCCTATGACTAATGCTGACGGTCGTGTCCTAGAGTGCTGTTGGAATCAGTTCCCAACTTTTATGCCTATCGGATGCTCTGATCGCGGATTTGTGGTGATCTTCTCTAACGTTGGCGGCCTGGGTGGATACAGGTTCCGCGAGACGCTTCCAACCGAGAGCAACGGCGGCTCCGGTGCGGGCTTCCAAAGATGATTGCCGTTCAGCACAGGTCTCCTGGAACCGTTTCTCCGGATTTCGCTACTTCTAATCTGACGTGCCGCTGACCTGAGGAGAGCCAATCTGACGTCTGGGCACCGGTCTTCCAAGCGCTGCTGGTGTTATCGCTTTAGCTTGTGCGTTGACAAGACCAATCGAATCACCAGGAATCGGGAGCACGAGATCAAGCAGGGTTTTTGTGGGGCTGCTTTTTCTTACGACTATCTCTCATCTTCGGGACTGTCGTGTTTTCCTCTGCCTGTGGGAAAAAGATGAGTCACTTTCCTATCATGATCACAATCACAATATTAATGAGGCGCCTTGAGTTCACTTACCGATCACTTTCCTCTCTTCGGAGTGGGATCACCGATTGGTTCACTTTTTTTTCCTTCTGCGAACCCGACGGAACGACCTGGCAATCAACATAAGTGAGGTCAGCAAGCACTTCCTCTGATTGAATAATCTTACTCACCAGCCGCTGTTCAGGCGATGATGGATTGGTTGATTTTCGATCAGATGCTGCCGCTTTCAACGGATTGTCGCCGGTAGTTTCGTTCCGACCTTTGGGTGCTTGATGTCCTGCTGCTGATCCAGATACCGTGTAGTTGGTCACTTGAAGGAAAAACACGGCAATCATTCGCTCCTCCCGTGCCACTTTTTTACACCACTGCACTGAAGTAAACCGAAGTAAAACGCGACCCGAAACAAAACAAAACAAATTCATCAACATTTACACGCTTATATTATCAATATTGAAATTGCGTTTCTAGGGACATAATTTTATATCATTCGAAGCTCAAATTTGGGTCGTTTAGGTTCGACGTGATGTAAAATTAAATCTGATTTGGATTAGATTAAAAAAGTATTAGGTGTTGAAACGTTTCTGGCACGTTTAATTTTACAAAATTTTTGGTGTGTAGCTCATTGGAGTACACCGCACCAGCTGATTCCGGAAAATTTCTAGCTCGCTGGATAACTGAGGCACTTGTTATCCGGTAGTGGTGGTGGGGTTTAGGTTTTCCTTAAAAAAAAAAACAAACTTAAATTACAATTTCAATCATAAAAAGATGTTTATTCTCAGTCATACCTTGCAGGGCTTCATGTGCTGCGGGATCTTGTATTTAAAAACGTTCATTGTCCGATGTCCTTAGGAGAAAGATTCTTCCGTCGCGGCGCAGTGATCCGTCCGGATTCTCGAAATCCATCATCATTAAAATCGAGACAACACACAACACTTTCATCTTCAACCGAACCTAATTCAGCTTCGCAAAACTGGTCCTAGCTATTCACGTCAAAAGCACAGACCGGCCCCTTACAACCGCGATACCGAAATTTTACTGCTTGATTGAAAGCATCCCGCTCGCGCATACAGAATTGGAAATGTTTTTGCTTCTTTTTCTACAGCTCAAGCGGGATGCCACCAATGCCACTCATACATCGCGGTTATTAGAGTGAGACAGTTGCGCTGAGAAACGGACGATCGGAATTTGACGTTTGTATTGACATCGAAACTGATTTACAGTTTTCGGTTGTTTTTTACCGAAAATTTACGGCAAAGCGATTTGTTTACATAAAAATACAAGAACTTCGGTACAACATGAATCGAATTACCGAACTCGGTAAAAATAAGACGTCAGATTGATCATTTACCGAAAATTTTCGAATTACAGAACAGTTTCTGTAAACTAAATTACCGAACTCGGTAATTTTGGTTTACTGTGTACGATGTCTAATGCTGTGATGTGTAATGTAACAAACAATAATAGCCACTGTTGGCTGAGTTTTGTTGTTACGATGTGTAATGCTGTGTTGTGTAATGTAACAGACAAATAATAGCCACTGTGGGCTGAGTTTTGTTGTTACGATGTGTAACGCTGTGATGTGTAATGTAACAGACAAATAATAGCCACTGTGGGCTGAGGTTTGTTGTTACGATGTGTAATGCTGTGATGTGTAATGTAACATACAATAATAGTCACTGTGGACTGAGGTTTGTTGTTACGATGTCTAATGCTGTGTTGTGTAATGTAACAGACAAATAATAGCCACTGTGGGCTGAGTTTTGTTGTTACGATGTGTATTGCTGTGTTGTGTAATGTAACAGACAAATAATAGCCACTGTGGGCTGAGGTTTGTTGTTACGATGTCTAATGCTGTGTTGTGTATTGTAACAAACAATAATAGCCACTATGGGCTGAGTTTTGTAGTCACGATGTGTAATGCTATGTTGTGTAATGTAACAGACAAATAATAGCACTAGTTTACAAAATTTTAAAAAAATCGTGAACTTGATTAACTGACCAACATTTTTAATGTAAAATCGGGCGCCGAATCCGAAAATGAAATTCAAAAAAATCTCAGTAGAACCGTTTTTAAGTTATGCTCCAAATATGAAATTTCGAAAAAATTAAAAAAGTTCTTGTACTTAGATTAAAATATCTCGGACGGCATAACAGTAATTTGAAATCCCTCTTTTGCATATTAAAGGTGAATAAGTTATCTATCAATCATCTGAACACTGTTTTTACGTTTGACCAACAGTATTGATGATATTAGTGACTTTATGAGAAAAAAAATTATAAAAAACGCATTTTTTTAGAGAAAATTTTGTTTCAACGAAAGTTTTAGACTCGATGGTAGCAATTAAAAAATCTGATTTTCTTTCACGCTTAAATGTCAATTTAAAACAAAGATTTCAAGTGGTTATTTATCAAAATCGGTTGAAAATTGAAGAAGTTATGGCTACTTTACCATAACTGAAATTTTTGGAGTTTTTAATAATTTAACGAACCGCAGTACACTTATCATAGTATAGCAAGAATGGAACATGATAAATCTCACTCGCTCTAAGTCAAAATTATTTATTAGCTTACCAGAAGGTCACATGCCAAATTTCAGGAAGATCTGACCTTAGGGAGGGGTTGCTTAAGTCTCAAACGTGAATAAAATTTTGAGGTATTTTGCCCGGAAGAAATGAAAAATACTGGTTTTTCATCAATAACTTTTTTCATCACCAGCTGATTGTTTTTTATGGTTGATTTTCTTAAAGCCTAAGTTGAGACAAATATTTCACCCGAAGACTGTAACTCGATTGGATTAGAAACAGAAAAGTTATTGCGGTTCAAAGGCCGCAAATTTTGACCAACACGCAATGAGTACTTTTTACGCATTGCGTTTTATACGAGAATTTTCGACCAAAATACAATCTTTGAACCGCAATAACTTTTCTGTTTCAAATCCAATCGAGTTACAGTCTTCGGGTGAAATATTTGTCTCAACTTAGGCTTTAAGAAAATCAACCATAAAAAACAATCAGCTAGTGATGAAAAAAGTTATTGATGAAAAACCAGTATTTTTCGTTCCTTCCGGGCAAAATACCTGAAAATTTTATTCACGTTTGAGACTTAAGCAACCCCTCCCTCATGTCAGATCTTCCTGAAATTTGGCATGTGACCTTCTGGTAAGCTAATAAATAATTTTGACTTAGAGCGAGTGAGAATTATCATGTTCCATTCTTCCTATACTATGATAAGTGTACTGCGGTTCGTTAAATTATTAAAAACTCCAAAAATTTCAGTTATGATAAAGTAGCCATAACTTCTTCAATTTTCAACCGATTTTGATAAATAACCACTTGAAATCTTTGTTTTAAATTGACATTTAAGCGCAAAAGAAAATCAGATTTTTTAAATGCTACCATCGAGTCTAAAACTTTCGTTGAAACAAAATTTTCTCTAAAAAAATGCGTTTTTTATAATTTTTTTTCTCATAAAGTTACTAATATCAACAATACTGTTGGTCAAACGCAAAAACAGTGTTCAGATGATTGATAGATAACTTATTCACCTTTAATATGCAAAAGAGGGATTTTAAATTTCTGTTATGCCGTCCGAGATATTTTAATCTAAGTACAAGAACTTTTTTAATTTTTTCGAAATTTCATATTTGGAGCATAACTCAAAAACGGTTCTACTGAGATTTTTTTGAATTTCATTTTCGGATTCAGCGCCCGATTTTACATTGGAAATTACCTTCAGTTTACTGAGTTCAAAAATGCTGTAAACTAGTGTAGCCACTGTGGGCTGAGTTTTGTTGTTACGATGTGTAATGCTGTGTTGCGTAATGTAACAGACAAATAATAGCCACTGTGGGCTGAGGTTTGTTGTTACGATGTCTAATGCTGTGTTGTGTGATGTAACAGACAAATAATAGCCACTGTGGGCTGAGTTTTGTTGTTACGATGTGTAATGCTGTGATGTGTAATGTAACAGACAAATAATAACCACTGTAGGCTGAGGTTTGTTGTTACGATGTGTAATGCTGTGATGTGTAATGTAACAAACAATAATAGCCACTGTGGGCTGAGGTTTGTCGTTACGATGTCTAATGCTGTGTTGTGTAATGTAACAGACAAATAATAGCCACTGTGGGCTGAGGTTTGTTGTTACGATGTCTGATGCTGTGTTGTGTGATGTAACAGACAAATAATAGCCACTGTGGGCTGAGTTTTGTTGTTACGATGTCTAATGCTGTGTTGTGTGATGTAACAGACAAATAATAGCCACTGTGGGCTGAGTTTTGTTGTTACGATGTCTAATGCTGTGTTGTGTGATGTAACAGACAAATAATAGCCACTGTGTGCTGAGTTTTGTTGTTACGATGTCTAATGCTGTGTTGTGTAATGTAACAAATAATAATAGCCACTATGGGCTGAGTTTTGTAGTTACGATGTGTAATGCTGTGATGTGTAATGTAACAAACAATAATAGCCACTGTGGGCTGAGTTTTGTTGTTACGATGTGTAATGCTGTGTTGCGTAATGTAACAGACAAATAATAGCCACTGTGGGCTGAGTTTTGTTGTTACAATGTGTAGTGCTGTGTTGTGTAATGTAACAGACAAATAACAACCACTGTAGGCTGAGTTTTGTTGTTACGATGTCTAATGCTGTGTTGTGGGATGTAACAGACAAATAATAGCCACTGTGGGCTGAGTTTTGTTGTTACGATGTCTAATGCTGTGTTGTGTAATGTAACAGACAAATAATAGCCACTGTGGACTGAGGTTTGTTGTTACGATGTGTAATGCTGTGATGTGTAATGTCCCAAGCAACCAAAAGTCTCGTTAAAAAGGTCGAACACAGCTTAATCAGCTTAATCAATGTGCTGAAGTTCCTTTTATTCAGCCCAAAATTTAAGTTCTTATTGAAACTTTGAAGTTCCATTACAGATTTGAACGGCCTTCTATTCAGCCTACAAGTAAACGTTTAATCAGCAAAAACAAAAAATAATTCTCCTCTCCTCTCTCATTTTGGTCATCACCAGCCCATGTGGTGCTGCCGGTTTCTCGGCATCCATCTTTATTCCTCCCATCCCCTCACTCAATTGAACATACTTAATTGCTTTGTTTTTAATTTTGTTCGATACATGTCGGCACGCACGCCAGTTCTGCTTCACAATAATTTGATTTGCTTACTCAAGCAATCAAACAACCTAATGGAAAAAATTAGTCCTGGTACCAGATTTGAACCCCATCCTCCGAGTTGATAGCCGAACACGCTGCCACGACGCCACGCCTAGATGTTGCCTTACCGGCAGCTAAAATTCGAAGTGATTATAATCTTCCTAGAATATCCTCAAGTGCAGCCAGCGGCCAGCAGCAAAGACGCATGTTGATTATGACTAAGAAACATTACGAAACGGCGTATAAATCAATCATCCGCCAAAATAATATCGGTTTTAAAAAAATGGAATTCCATGTTTATAACTGTTAATCAAAAAATTATACAAATCCTTGAGTTTATCTTGATATTTAATTAATGAATTGCTTCAACTGACTTTCAATGTGTGATAAATTCGTGGTAAGTAAATACAGTTGGACAAAATTTTATAAAGTCAAAATATTTATTCTTTTCAAAAACAATCATTTGCGAGTTAGCTTTAAGTTGTTTTGAGTTGAAGTTTCAATATAAATTATACATTTTAACAATTTTCAAGCTCCAAAAAATGATTAATTTATTATATGCCCTTTTGTGATGTTCGTTTACATTTCATATTCATGAAATGGCGGACATGTCTCATAGAAGGTTATTTGAGGAACATTTTGGAACTTCGAGTCTATAGAAGGCTATTTGAGACCCAATTTGTAACTTTTATTCTGAATGATGCGAATTACATGTCACAAAAAAGGCTATTTGAGGAACTTCTTGGAACTTGAAGTTCACAGAAGGCTATTTGATACCAAATTTGTAACTTTTATACTGTGTGGATGCGATTGACATGTCACAAAAAGGCTATTTGAGAAACTTCTTGGAATTTGAAGTTCACAGAAGGCTATTTGAGACCTAATTTGTAACTTTTATAATGTGTGGGTGCGATTGACATGTCACAAACAAGGCTATTTGAGGAACTTCTTGGAACTTGAAGTCCACAGAAGGCTATTTGAGGAACCTTTTGTAACTTTCATGCTCACATTCGAGGAAATTTGGTACCAATTCCCTTTGGAACTTTTGTTCAGCGTAATTCGAACTTTGGAGGCACTAGTTTAAGTAGATATGAGACTTTTGGTTGCTTGGGGTAACATACAATAATAGCCACTGTGGGCTGAGTTTTGTTGTTACGATGTGTAATGCTGTGTTGCGTAATGTAACAGACAAATAATAGCCACTGTGGGCTGAGGTTTGTTGTTACGATGTGTAATGCTGTGTTGTGTGATGTGACAGACAAATAATAACCACTGTGGGCTGAGGTTTGTTGTTACAATGTGTTATACTGTGTTGTGTAATGTAACAGACAAATAATAGCCACTGTGGGCTTAGTATTTTTGTTACGATGTGTAAAAGTGTGTATCTGAAACGAACAACATCATTAGCAGAAAAAAATCAATAATCTGTATATAACCTGGGCCTTTTAATTAAATGAAGCCGATCTTGATGGAGAGCAAGAAAAACAAAATAACTTACTTGAGAGGTACAATTTTGATACCGGTTTACCTACACTTTCACGTTACAAGTGCTTGAATTTCTTGGTAGATGGTTTACAAATCCGTCTCTGTAGGAATAGAATCTTATATTGTCCTGAAATATATAATATCATTAAAAAGGTTCATCACGTAGAATAATAAACAGGTCAAACAATCATTGCTGATTGGACCATTGAGCTTATGGGTGGGCGTTGGTTTAAAGCCGTGGAACCAGCACCGTTGTTTTCCGTTTCACTAAAGCTCATATAGTGATCCGTTGGTACTTATGAGAGTTACATTGTGATAATTTACTATCAGAATGTAAATTTCTCATACGACAAGGTAAACTCATTTATATAGAGGTGCAGATATAAATGAGCCCCCACCCGCGTCCACGGAGATTATCATTACTACCGTTATTACCTATTTAAGAAAGGAACGTGCGAAAGTCATATGGACATGTTTCCAGATAAACAGCTTGAGTTTCTGATAGTTCAAAAATTTATAACAAAACAGGGACAGAACTTTGAGGCGTCAAGGCAGGGCTTTTCAGACCTACAAACAAGTGGACTTAAGTCCTTTAAAAACTTGTCAGCAGTCTCCCAAGCTTAATTAAGATAAATCTTAAGATTGTAACGATTTTATTTCAAAATCGAATATTTTCCAATCTCAATCATTATCAAGATGTCCTGAAACTGAAATCAGAAGCAGAAAAAAGAGATTTAGAAACAAAGCTTAGAATAATGTAAAAATAACAAAATAGAATCTAGAAACGAATTCCAATCAAAGTAATTTCACGAGGATTTAAATTTTACGTTGTTTTGAGATGAAACTAATTATTTGGCTAGCGCCATCATGGCTAGCGATATCATTGATTGAATACGAATAAAATATTTATTAGAGAAAAAAGGAATTTTTCTACGTAGATAAACCAAACTTCAATATCAATATGCGTGAATTTAAATATTTGCAATGCTGTGAAAAAATACTTGAAACTGTCGCAATAAATTTGGAAACTTTTAATTTTTTTTTTAACCCGAATGCGTGTAAATCATTTTAGATCCAGTCGCAAAAGCATCCCAGCATATGGCGAAGCCTTTGCGGATTGTATCCCTGAAATCGCAAAAATTATTTGGAATCTGATACAGCTTCAAAACGAATTTGAACTTGCCGGGGACACCCCGACCAGTGGCTTAATAAAATTTTTGGCCAGAAAGCTGCCCAAAATTCATCTTCACGTACGTTTCGTCATCCATGAGAATGCATCCGTCTTACTTCGTTAGATCCTTGTTGTATAACTTCCGGACACGTCCTGTGGCTACTACATTCTGTTTCAATGTCCGATTTGGATGCTTACTGGCTCCATAAGATCGTATTCCTTCGCGCAGACGAATCCTT
This sequence comes from Uranotaenia lowii, assembly GCF_029784155.1. NCBI lineage: Eukaryota > Metazoa > Arthropoda > Insecta > Diptera > Culicidae > Uranotaenia > Uranotaenia lowii. The sequence goes on along the minus strand of NC_073693.1, from coordinate 90,076,632 downwards.
CTGACGGTGTACCGGTCGGCATTGAATTTTTTGGCGAACGTCATAGGTTTGCTTTGGTCGTTCTCAACACCTTCAAATACAGTTTCCGAACCTTAGTTCCACTTTGACGCTTGGTATGAACCTGCCGATCGATAGTATGCATCGCACGGAAACGTTTGAGAATGCTGCACACGGTCGATTTCACCTTTTTCAACGATTTCGCGATTTTTTAAGGTGTAATTTTTTTGTAACTTTTTTGAAACAAATCAAATCGTAATACAATTTTCAGTACTGATAGAGGTAACATTCCAAAACAAAGTACTGTCAAAACATCAGATCCGACCACAAGGAGCGCTGGGGTATAATATACAGTGTGTCCCGTGTGACCAGACTTAGATGGGACAACAATGTCTAGTAAATTTCCCCAGATGTTTCCAAGTCCCATTTCGTACTGCATGCTAAGTGTTTGTTCGTATGTATTTTATTTTAAAATTTAAAATTTACTGAGTCATGTAAATAATAATAAAAAAAAACACTCCTCGATGATGAAAACAACCCTACATAGTAAGAGATATGAATCGAAAACAGTTCGGTAAATTCTTAAAAATCGAGTGACTGTTATTATGCGAAGTGGCAAACGTCTAGACAAAAAGAAAGTTTCACTGAACAATCTACAAAAGTAATTGGTAATCGCTAGAGGAGAATGGGGATACTTGATCCCCTTTTCTTATTTTCATCATCTCCTTTTGAGAAAGGCTTCGTGCCGCAAGCTGAAATGTGCCGGGAAAAGGACGGCGGCATCCTGACGGACAATCGTGAGGTGATCAAAAGGTAGCTTTTCCGGGAAGCTGATCAGATCGATCAAGGTGACGATGGATGCTGTGTGCGGATTTCGGTTGAATCGTCGAGTTCATTTGAATCGCGCAGGGGGCTTCGACAAGGTGATGGTCTATCCTTCATGATGTTCAACGTGACGCTAGAAGGTGTTATTCGACAAGCGGTGGGCGAAATGCGGGGCACGATTTTCAACAGATCCAGTCAACTTATCTGCTTGCCGATGACATTGATATAGTCGCCCAGATAACCAGAAATCGTAAAGCAGTGTTCATTGTAGATTGTATAAGCATCCAGTTTAGATTGGAATTGTATAAACATCATGTTGTTGTTGAACCAAGTTATATTTTATCGTTAATGGTTTGTATAGTTCATTACAAACGATAACATTTTGTTAATCGTATAGAAAGATCAACAAAGTTGTTTTGAATTGCAGTAGAATTGTGTTAAGCTCAATATTATATCCCACTGTACAATTAAGCAATCTTTCATGCTTGCGATCTAAGATGACATATTATTTCCATGAAAGGTAGTACAGTAATTGTGGGAAAATCGTTTAATGGAATTTAAACAATCTATTCATACATGTCATTCAAAGTTGCTTATTGAGAAAAACTTATTCGGTAGATAATTGTTAATAATGCAATTCCTATGCTTAGTAATTTCGTAATCATCTTATGTCAACAATTGCAAAAATTGGAAATCCTGGACGAATTTTGTTGCAAAAACATAGGCGACGCTTAAAAAAATCTGGTTCGGTGATAAATGATTCCAGATAACCAGAAATCGTAAAGTAGTGGTCATTGTAGATTGTATAAGCATGCAGTTTAGATTGGAATTGTATAAACATCATGTTGAGCTAAACCAAGTTATATTTTATCGTTTATGGTTTTTATAGTTCATTATATACGATGATATTTTGTTAATCATATAGAAAGATCACTAAAGTTGTTATGAATTGCAGTAGAATTGTGTAAAGCTCAATATTATATCCCACTGTACAATTACGCAATCTTTCATGCTTACGATCTATGATGACATATTATTTCCATGAAAGCAAAAATAATATATTCCAAGATACCTAGCTCTTAAAATATTTCATATAAACGCCAACGGACAATCTTTTAACAAACCTTAACACCATCTACTGACAGAAAAGGTCAACATTTCTCGATAATTGAATTTTTCACTTGTACCCCTCGTTCCGGGGGGTTCAAATGCACTCTAATACGCTTTTGTTCAAATTTGGAATACATTTGCAAAATGTACTCTGACATACTTTCGCCAATTTTTGGAGAAATGCTATGCCACTGACTCAATTTAATTGAGAACCTCACTCGTTTTTGCGCATTCAGATTCCTCAATTAAAAATAAAATCTTCAATTTTAACAGATAACTTATTTGTACTGCATATCTGGTTGAGGCTGATCATTGATTTCAAATTCCACGGAACAGTGCTGAGAATATTGCGATTAAGGGTTTTGATGACTTGGCCAAGTATTTATTTTTATTGCGATCCTGATTTATGTTATACATGATATATAATACAGATTGTTTTACCAAGGTCTTAATTTAATTTAGTTTAATTCATTCAGATGAAGATAAATTGTATCTAGTTTTATTCAGATGTTTTATTCAAAATCTTAAAATTGCAAAGTTTTCCAGTTTAAGTTTAAACATCTAGTAGCTACTTGAAAGCAAGTGATAAATAACATAATTAAGAAATTTAAAATTTTAAAATTATTTCATATCAGGAAATGCTATTTCGCTTTTTTTTCAAAATCAGCCATTTCTATAACAAAAAAGCAGAAAGTAGTGTTTTACTGTTTTCTAACTGTCAAATGAGATTTAGAAAAAAAAAATTCAAACCTGTCCACGTGGACATCCGAGGACGGGTTTAGGGTATGCCAAACGTCCACGCTTGTCCGAGCAGAGGAAGGAGGGGGTCTAAAATTGCATTTTTCTATCCACATGGTATCTGAACGGCCCCCAAGAAAAAAAAGCTTTGAATAGCGAATGACGACTCTGATACCGAAAAACCGTGCTAATTTTGGAGAGCCAAGACCACGTAGAGAAAGATCTCAGTGTGTTTGTTGTGCAAATGAACCTTCAAAATGCTAGTTTTTTCCGACCGTGTAATATAAATTGTTTTTTTTTTTCTTAGCGTGTTTTACTGAATAGTTGCATTTCTGCCGCAGCATTTGATGGTGGCGCTTTTGGATTTTGTCCGTCGATTTCTGCAAGAGTTCCGAATCTTGTAATGGATAATTTTTGATGAAAGGTCGTATACAGTTATTGTAAGAACATCGTATAATGGAATTTAAACAATCTGCAGATTGTCGAATTATTTAACAGTACAGTAAATAGCTAGCTAAGATCGCACAGCGCTGAATACAATTATTGATTGTAATCGAATCGTCTATGAGATAGGTTGAAGTTGTATATCAAAAAACGGCATCTATAAATAGATTTGGAGTCCGAAATGATGCAGTCAGTGGTACTTTATACGATCAACTGATTTTTAAACGGAACTATCAACTGTACATGAACAAATTGACTTGTTTGTATCAATATGAAATGGCGCCGAGGAAGTATCGAAGGACAGGGATCGGAACGTTGTGAGTTCGAGACTGAGGAAAAAGTGACACATAAAGTTGTATAGGGTTCAATTTTTTTTCGCAGTAAACATTAAATTCTATTGTATTAATGCTCACGGCGATTCATAGTAAAATCGTCATAAAGGAAAAATATAATTGCTTTGGGATACAGTAACAATAAATTGTATTAAATGGCGAAAAAAGTTGTACAAACCTCAGGCTACCTGCAAAAGGAAATTGTAATCAAATTGTAGGGCAGGCAATAGAAAGTTGTAAGTTGTACAATCCTATGATTTTATACAAAGCAAAGTTGCTATCAAATAGTTGAAAACGCAATACAAAGTTTTATATTTTCAAGGTGAGCAAAATTTGGTCCGTATATTGCCTCCACTTTGGTACGTACAGGCTCATATAGAATATTCTATACAACTTTTTCAGATTGTACAAAAGTGTGTATATCTCAGAAACAACTGAAATATACAGACCAAAATGTTCACTGGGCGGCAGATCATCTGCGGCGGTGGAAGACATCTATCGCAAACTGAAACGCGAAGCAGGAAGGATTGGGTTGATGATTAATACGTCCAAGACGAAGTACATGCTGGCCCGCGGATCCGAGACCGACCGAACCCGCTTGTCCAGTAATAACAAGGTCACGATCGACGGCGACGAGCTGGAGATAGTCGAAGACTTTGTCTATCTCGGCTCACTGGTGACCGCAGACAATGACACCAGCCGCGAGATCCGGCGTCGAATTATCAGCGGAAGTCGTGCCTAGTATGGACTCCACAAGCAACTGCGGTCGAGAAGACTTAGCCCTCGCACGAAGTGTAACCTGTCTATGACGCTCATAAGACCGGTTGTTCTCTACGGGCACGAGACATTGATATTGCTCGAGGAGGACCTGCGTACACTCGGAGTATTCGAGCGACGAGTGTTAAGAACCATCTTTGGCGGCGTACAGGAGAACGGAGTGTGGAGGCGAAGGATGAACCACGAGCTCGCGCGACTCTACGGCGAACCCAGTATCCAGAAGGTGGTTAAGGCTGGCCGGATACGCTGGGCAGGACTTGCGAGAATGCAGGACGACTGTCTTGCAAAACGGGTGTTCGCTACGAATCCGGTAGGAACAAGACGAGCGGAGGCGCAACGAGCGAGGTGGTTAAACCAAGTGGAGCGTGATCTGGCGAACGTGGGGTGTTCGAGAAATTGGAGAACGCTTGCCATGGACCGAGTGAATTTTAGGAATTATGTTCGTCAAGTTATGTCGGGAGACGGAATACTATGTAAATAAATAAATATCCTTTTGAGAGAACTTGGCTACTCGGCTTCTTTTGGATTTTCTGACAGCGTGTAATTTCAAGTTTATATGTACCAAAAGTTAGAACGATACATGAACCCGTAGATGAACTAGAAGCATTTTCGTGAGACGAAAAAATTGTGATATTTTCTAAGGTAAAGGAGACTTGATCCTTAATTTAGGGTGTCCTGACCCTAGGCAAAAATCAAACAAAATATAAAGATAAAATTGCCATCTTAGTTCTTATTTCACAGTTTGTAAGTATCAGACAAAGAGAGCCCTTAAGGTTTGTCTACTTTAAGGCGCAATTTTCTAGTTTTTAGATAAATACAATATTTTTAATCCTTTTAACAGATAATTACTGGACGAGCATTAGTTGTTGGACAAATATCAGTAATTACGTGATAACCAATGATCACGATCCATTCAGAAAGATATATACATTTTTGGACTCGAGAAATCAAGTGAACTCACAACATACATTTTGGAAAACTTTTTCTTAAAAAAACTGAGAGTTTACTATTGCTTTGAAAATATGGCATTTTTTAGTTCATATTATACTACACAGAAAAAAATAATGAATATTACGTGTACTTGAAAATGGTTGCACGTAAAATAATAAAACCTGTAAAACAATAAACCTGTAATTTTCAATGTATTTGATTGAAAGATAAAATAAATCCTTAAATATTACAGCAGATGTCCTGTAACAAAAAGGAGCATGACATTTGCTGTATTTTTACAGGCCACTCAATTTAATTTTAAGTCAACATGTCTTTTAAAGGCTTACATCGTTTCTCGTGTCTGTGCGTCCAGTTAGCAAAATTATTTTTTACTTCAGTTAGCACTTAACCATCTGGTCTTGAATTTAGCTCAACTTGAGTAAAAAAACTCAATTGCTACTAACTTAAGTAATTGCAGTAACACGAACTCAAACTTTTTGCCTGTGATCAAACTGTGGTCGTTTTTTGTTTTGTTTTTCTCATTCGGTCGGTCGCGAATTCGGTGCGAGCAAAAATGTCAAATTGGATTCCCTTGGAATTTGCTACAATTGTGCTAGTTTTCGGTTCCGATGCGTGCAGTTCATCACCGGATTTTGAAAATGACGATTAAACTGTCCAGTCTACTCGCTACCGGGAGGACATTAGTTGCTGCTCGTATGAGGCGAGTGTTTACCAAATTTGCATAGGAACTGCAGCGGCGCAGTTTTTGTTTTGATTCCGGAACCGTGCATGCAGGATTCCCTGCGAAATGGGAAACGAGGTAAGTGAATAAGTGTTCCAGTTCCATAGTAATCTGAGTGTGCGAAAACTGCTCACAGTGCTTCGTTCGAGTTCGGAACTATTTTTCAACCTACCTTCCGGAACAGCCAGTCGGATACAGCTTAAAAACTGGTTGCAGTGCTTTTCCAATTTCTATTCAGCTTTGCTAATAACTATGAAATTTCTAACGCTTCGTAACCAAAGGTGTTCCAAATTCAAATTAAATACAGCGAACAATCTTCACTGCTCCAGAACAGCTGTTCCAGAATGCAGTCAATCGAAAATATTGGTACCGAATTCAAACGGAGAACTGTGGCCAGTTTTTCTCGCTATTCCGTACTAGCTGTTTCAAAAGCAGCAGCATGAATTTGAAGGAAACAAAGTTGTTTTGTTTTTTTAGGACTTCTCAAGATACTGCAATTATGCTGCTGTGAATGCGCGGGAAGTTGAACATGGCGCCGTCATCTTTAAATTTACATATTTAGCATTCAGAGGCAGGGTAAGTTAAACTTGGCGTTATTCCAAATGCTTTCAAAAGTACCCATATTAGTTAAGCTCTAAGATTCAGAATCTTAATTGAAGTTTTTGTAATGTATAAAAAAGAAAACAAATCACTTAGTGTGTTTGAGGTTTTTTTTTTCAAACACTTCTTTAAAATATGAACAAGACAATTTAGTTCTCTAAATATTTAAAGTCTTTTCTTTAAGCCGAGTTTCAATGCGATTGCGTTTGATCAGTTCGATTCGTTCAAACATTTCGAGTCGTACGAACAACTTGTTTGAACCGTTCGGTTTGTTTGAACCGTACAATTCGTTTGATCGATCCGCTTGAATCGAAAGATTTGCTCGATCAGTTTGAATCGTACGATCCATTTGAACTGTACAATCTGTTCGATCCGTTAAATCTGTTTGTTGATTCAAAATTTCAAGAACAACTCACAGAGTAGTATGTTTTACATTTTATTTGAATTTGGAACATACCTATTTGTTTAATCGTTTAGCAAAATGTAACTTCTAATCAAATTCATATTTTGATTTCTAACTATTTTTCCTCTTAAAAATTTAAGCTAATCTGATTGGTCCGGCCTATAACTGTATCTTGCCTCCTTCGTTAATGACTCAGCAACGTTACGGTCCACTGCCAAGCTCGTTTGATTCGCGCATTTAATTTTGGTTATTTTGATGACATTGAGGAGACCGCAAGCCACTATTGTATTAAGACGTTTCGTAAACGAGTTCTAGGGATTCGATGTAAGTTTGATATGCGTCAATAATTTTATAAATTTTATTTTACCCTTTTTTTCTAGAATGGTATTGGTCTCTCACCCAGACTCGAAGGTCGGTCTGGAGATAAAAGTGGTGTCGTATGCCCTCAGATGTAATTTCGTTCATACCAGTATGGAAACTCGGGATACCATAATGTTAGCATGAAAGACTCCGGGCTCCGGAAACCGAGACACAACCGATAAAAAAAATTACGTCATTAATTGTAAGTTAAAAATAACAAGGCGGTCCAGAATCAGTCCGTTGCCCTATTCGTACAAAATTTATTGTTTCACAGTCTTAGAGGCTTTTAAATTACAGATTCCATTTCTTTTCAGACATCGCCATCTGCCGTTAAAATATCTTAAACTACTAAAAGAAAACAAACCGGACCAGCTGCTAGACCTGAGCCAGATGGGTCCGTGCGAGATTTGGATTGAATCGGGCAATCGGATAAAGACGCAAAAGATCGACGACAGTAGCGGCACCGATGGGGATGAACCGATTGGCAACGACGACGATGAAAATGATGTTGAAGTCGTTTCGGTCCGTTTTGTGGTAGAATTTTACAACCCTTTGCGAAGTTGGACAGCATGGACTCTGCCAGATAGCTGATCCTCCGGGCAAAAAGTCCTAATTTTTTCGCAACTTTGGGTCGCAGAAAAATCACCGATCAATCAGTGTTGATTGTGCCCTGCCAATAGTTTAGAGTGTAAATATTGGAAATTTCTAAACTGATTCATAATAGTATTAATGATTTTTGAACAATTCATTGATTTTTTTTTTGGTATTTCGGGCATCAGTTCCTTACGACTGTGATATTATTGGTCTTCACTGTTTCATTATCCTATTCAGACTGAGCTCTGCTCTCTACTATGCCCGATATTTATAGTCTGTTATACTCTTGGCGCACCCATCTAATTATGCCAGTTTACTGTTCTATTCAGGATGCCACAACGACGAACTGTTTTGTTGGATTGAACGCTCCAAGGTATACACTGTACACTCAAGTAACAATATTAAGGTATGTACTCGGCACTCATCTTTGAATCCTCGCAGGGTCATATTTGATTCATATAGACATGAACCATACTACCCGCAGAGTGTTCACTCACTATTACTAAGGTAAAAAAGCCATAAAAACGTAATTCCGAAATTGTTCAGTGATGTATTGAGGTTATTATAATAAATAATAATGTATATACGAGTACAATTTGTTTTATTCAATAATGAAATTCCTTCCTATTATAATGAATCAAAACAAACAAATTACGTGCACTTTTTTTCTAAAGGTCGCTTGAAATTACAGGTCCCTTGCAATTACAGATCGCTTGCAATTACAGGTCGCTTGCAATTACAGGTAGCCTGAAATTACTGGCCTGTAATTTTAAACTTGCCTGTGAATTTCCATGTCCTCGACCTGTAAAATTACGGTAAATGTCCTGCTCCTTTTTGTTACAGGACATTTACTGTAATTTTACAGAAAATAATTTTTTCTGTGTATCACGATTGACATATTGGAATAAATAATTTTTATTATACTTTTCATGTGGGAAACATTTTAACACATACCATGTACGTACTAGAGATTCGTTTCGCATCTTCAGACAAAGACGGTCGTGTTTTTCCCTCTTGTGCTATCGCTTAACAGCAGTGAGTGAGAAATAGTTTGGCTGTTTTATCCGGGTATGTATACCGCAAGGACAGCCCAAGTGAAAAAGTGCGTGCCAGTGATATATCACGATTAAGTGGACACCGTTTCGATAAATCGTAATCGAAACATTGATCGAAATTATCATCGATTCTCCGCCAGCCAGCAGAAGACAAAAGGCCCTGCTGCTGCAGATAGTCTCCCAGTACCAATCGGTCAACAACAAAAGACCACGTTGTTGATTCGCCAGTAGTTGGTGTAGGGTGGTTCGACCACCTAGGGTGGTTCAAAAATATTTATTTTAAATATTTTTTTTTTCTCCAAAAGTTTTTTTTGGTTTTTTTTTGTTATTCTTATTTGCTCCTTTTTCGCTTTAGTTATTAACACCTTTTATAATAATATCATTTATTTACTATTATTTTTTATTATTTTTTTTTTCATTTTTTTTTTTAATAATTTTTTGTAATTGGTTTTGTTTCTCCGCTACCCATTAAGTCGGAAGTTCCCGCCTAATGGATGACGACGGCGAGGCGGGGGAAGATCCCCCTTTTCAGGAGGATGGTTCCGAGGAAATGTTATCCGAGGAACGACTTGAACATCCCATGTACCTATCGGACACGGAAAATACCCCTGACCCCTTACCTCAGTCCTATAATCTGTCAATTTCCCCTGTTCCCTTCGTATTCGGCAACTCCGCATCATTATCCACCCCTCAACAAAATTCCCCAGATGAAAAAGCTAACGAGCTGCCCAAACCTCCCCCTCGTCGTCGGGTTTACCAACCTGAATCGGAGGGACCTTGGGTAGTTTACATCCGGTCCAAAATGAACGGGAAATCACCTAATGTGATTTCCATCGCCCGAGACCTCGACAGATCTTACCCTTCCGTAATCAGCTACCAGCCGATGAGACCGCACAAGATGCGCATTGTTGTTGGTAGCCTGAAGGAAGCAAATGCCATTGCTTGTGACCCGAAGTTTACGATCGAGTATCGCGTATACGTTCCCGCTCGTGACGTGGAAATCGACGGAGTGGTAACCGAGGAGGGTTTGACCGTCGATGATCTTGTGGAGTCCGGGGTTGGCCGATTCAAAGACCCTGGTCTTCCCACGGTCAAGGTGCTGGACGCGCGTCAGCTGAAAACAGCATCTGGCGAGGGGGAAAAGCGAACATTTTCCCTGTCAAACTCTTTCCGGGTTACCTTTTCCGGCACTGCACTTCCTGATTACGTTGCGATCGGGAAGGTTCGTCTACCTGTGAGACTTTATGTGCCTTCGGTCATGTACTGCCAGAATTGCAAGCAGTTGGATCATACGGCCGCCTACTGTTGCAATCAGGCACGCTGCTCTAAGTGCGGGGAGAAGCATGCGGAAGCTTCGTGTGAAATACAAGCAGTAAGCAAGTGTTTGTATTGCACAGGCGAGGAATCTCATGCTCTCTCGGCGTGTCCGAAGTACATATCGCGCCGGGAAAAAATCAAGACTTCTTTAAAAACCCGCTCTAAGAAATCATATAGAGACATGCTGATGAAGTCTTTGCCAATCGTCTCAGAGAACCAGTTTGACCTTCTAAGTGAGTATGAATCCGAAGGGGAGGATCCATGTGAAGGAACATCAGCTGGGCCATTTGTTAAAAAAAATGTTTCACAGGCTCCAAAAAGGAAACGCACAACTAACACACAACCCCGATCAGCTGCCAGCAAAGTTAATAAAACAAAAAATCCTCAAAGTGGAAATAGTTATTCTACCCCTCCTATTCAGAGACCTCCGGGTTTTAATCCGTCCCCGAAGGACTTCCCTCCACTTTCTGGTAAGTCAAAACCCCAGACTTTCCTTCAGAATTCAGGACCATCAGTAGCAAACAGGAATGCAACAATTCCCAGAGAAACTGCATCTGATCCATCGTCGAACAGTTTGCCCAGCTTTTCATCTGATGGTAAGATGAAATTTTCGGAAATTGTTGCGTTCATCTTGGACTTTTTCAGTGTACCAGCAGGTTGGAGGACTATGATTAATATGTTTGTACCTCTTTTGAGAGAAGTCTTGAAAAAGAAAGCTTGTACTATGACCCTCATCGCAGAAGCAATTTCTTTTGATGAATAACTCGTCCATTGAGGTAAGAGAAATTGTTTCTATATTGCAATGGAACTGCAGAAGTATTTTACCAAAATTAGACTCCTTTAAAGTATTGGTACACAATTTGAATTGTGATGTGTTCGCCTTATGCGAAACTTGGCTCTCTCCTAACACAGATTTCAACTTCCATAGCCACAATATTATTCGCCTGGATCGTGATGGTCAACGAGGGGGTGGCGTTCTTTTGGGTATCAAGAAATGCCACTCTTTCTATCGTATTCCACTACAACCATCTCCAGGTATTGAAGTCGTCAGTTGCCAAGCTAGAATTAAAGGTCAAGACCTTTGCCTAGCCTCGGTATATATTCCGCCAAATTCAAGCGTGAGCGGGAACCAATTGGCGAATATTATTTCACTTCTTCCAGAACCCCGACTAGTTCTGGGAGACTTCAACTCCCATGGCGTGGGCTGGGGTAGCTCACGTGATGATGATCGTGCTAACATGATATATGAGCTGTGCGACGACTTCAACATGACTGTCTTAAACAATGGGGAAGTGACTCGAATTAATGGATCCCAATCACAGCATAGTATTTTAGACCTTTCATTAGCTTCTTCCTCTCTGAGTTTGGATTGTACGTGGAAGGTAATCCAAGACCCTCAGGGAAGCGATCATCTGCCTATCAATATTTCTTTCACCAGTGGTCGTAGTCCACCCGAAGAGATCAATATTCCTTATGACCTCACTAAGAATATAGATTGGAAAAAGTATGCATCGGGTGTCATTGAAGCCATCGACTCAACAGACGAACTGCCTCCGGAGGCAGAGTACAGTTTTATTTCCGGGACAATTGTGGACTGTGCAATCGGGGCACAGGTCAGACGGAATGAAAACTCGACGATACAGAAACGGCCTCCCACAACCGTGGTGGGATGGAGATTGCACGCGCGCGCGAGCTGAAAAGTGCAAGGCGTTTGTTGAGTTTCGCAGAACCGGATTGCCAGAGAAGTTCCAACGTTACTTGTCCTTGGAACGCAAGTTCAAGAACTTGATCAGGGGCAAGAAACGTGGGTACTGGCGGCGATTCGTGGATGGGTTATCTAGAGAAACGTCTCTGCACACGCTTTGGAAAACAGCACGAAACATGCGAAATCACACACCTTCGAACGAAAGTGAGGAAAGCTCTAGTCGATGGCTGACACAGTTCGCGAAAAAGGTCTGTCCGGACGCAGTACCAGTTAAGAAAATCTTTCGGGACACAGAGAATAGTTCCGAAACGGAGGATCAATTCTCGATGGTCGAACTTTCACTTGCGCTATGGTCTTGTAACAATTCTGCTCCCGGACTGGACAGAATCAAATTCAACTTGTTGAAAAATCTGCCAGATACCGCTAAGAAACGCTTGTTGAATTTATTTAATAAATGTTTAGAGATGAACATTGTCCCGCATGACTGGAGACAAGTGAAAGTCATCGCCATCCAAAAACCGGGAAAACCAGTTTCTGATTACAACTCGTATAGGCCGATTGCAATGCTCTCGTGTCTCCGGAAATTGCTCGAAAAAATGATTCTCTTTCGGCTGGATAAATGGGTTGAATCAAACAATCTGTTGTCAAGTACACAATTTGGATTTCGTAGAGGCAAGGGTACGAACGACTGTCTAGCATTACTTTCATCAGACATTCAATTGGCGTTTGCCCAAAAAGAGCAGATGGGGGCAGTATTTCTGGACATCAAAGGGGCATTCGATTCGGTGTCCATAGAAGTGCTTTCTAGTAATCTTAACTCTTGCGGACTTTCACCAATATTGAATAATTTTCTATATAACCTGTTGTCTGAAAAAATCATGCATTTTAGTCATGGAGAAACCAAAGTTGAACGAATTAGTTACATGGGTCTACCCCAAGGCTCATGTTTAAGCCCCCTGCTATACAACTTTTATGTCCGAGAAATCGATGCTTGTATGGCACAAAATTGCACGCTAAGACAGCTTGCGGATGACTGTGTTGTTCATATCACAGGTAAAAAAGGCACTCAAATTAAACCTCCGTTGCAAGAAACTCTAAATAATTTATCACATTGGGCCAGGAACCTAGGCATCGAGTTTTCGCCTAGTAAAACCGAGTTAGTAGTTTTTTCAAGGAAGCATTCCCCTCCTCAAATAGAGCTCCTTATGATGGGTAGAACTCTAACTCAATCTCTTAGTTTTAAATATTTGGGTGTCTGGTTCGACTCTAAATGCCTCTGGGGAAAACATATTAGGTACTTGACACAAAAATGCCAAAAAAGAATCAATTTTCTTCGAACGATTACTGGAACCTGGTGGGGTGCTCATCCACAGGACCTCATCAGGTTATACCAAACAACGATACTGTCGGTCATAGAATACGGAAGCTTTTGCTTTGGGTCAGCCGCGGATACCCACTTGATTAAACTAGAACGAATACAGTATCGTTGTTTGCGTATTGCCATGGGTTGTATGCAGTCGACACATACGATGTGTCTCGAAGTACTGGCGGGAATAATGCCGTTGAAAAATCGGTTCTTCGATTTATCGCTACGTTTCCTAATTCGAAGTGTTACTATGAATCCTTTGGTGATAGAAAATTTGGAAAGGCTTATGAATATTAATTCGCAAGTAAAATATGTAAACAATTATCAAACTTTTAGTCAGTTAGAAATAAACCCTTCTTTGTTAAATTCGGACACGAGTCACTTTTACCCGATCAGCAGTTCCTTAATAAAATTCGATCTGTCCATGACCGCTGACATCCGTGGAATTCCAGATCACGTCCGACCCAACGTCATTCCTTCAATCTTTGCATCAAAAGTACGTGAAATTGACCCTACAAAAATGTTCTTTACTGATGGTTCTAGAATCGACGGCGCGACTGGTTTCGCAGTGTATAATGAGCGCTTTGAAGCTTCGTTCAAGCTTCAAGAGCCATGCTCCGTTTACGTTGCCGAACTAGCCGCAATTTATTGTACCTTGGAACACATTCGCACTCTGCCCGTAGACCACTATTTCATCTATTCGGATAGTCTCAGCTCCGTTGAGGCGATTCGATCGATGAAACTGATGAAGCGCTCTTCCCATTTTTTGCTGGAAATTTCAGGGATATTGGGCGCTTTGATCGAAAATTCGTACAAGATTACCTTAGCTTGGATCCCGTCTCATTGTCTTATTCAAGGCAATGAGAATGCGGACTCATTGGCTAAGGTGGGCGCGTTACAAGGTGAAATCTTTGAGAGGATAATAACTTACCATGAATATTTTTCAATACCTCGCACTTTAGCGATTAACGCTTGGCAGTCTAGCTGGGACAATGGCACAAAGGGACGTTGGCTCCATACGATTATCCCTAAGGTTCCGACGAAGGCATGGTTTAAGCATTTTAACATGAGTCGCGATTTCATTCGCGTGGTTTCTCGGCTCATGTCAAATCACTGCCGGCTTGACGCGCATTTGTTTCGTATACAACTAGTTACAAGCAATGTTTGTGTTTGTGGGGATGGCTACCACGACATTGATCATGTTGTGTGGACGTGTGAACGGTTTGATCGATCGAGGGCTTGGCTACTGGATACCCTTAGGGCCCGAAGTAAACTACCTGGTGTTCCAATTCGAGACATCTTGGCAAACTTAGATCTTGAATATTTGTACCCTATATACAAATATCTTAAAATGTCTGACTTGGTCGTTTAGTCCTCTTCCACTCTGTCTTTACTCTATCTAATGCTCTTTTCGTCTATTCATTAGAACAACCTCTCGTCCGACCGGTTCGATAACACCGGAAAGAAGGCTGGCCAGGAAGACAATACCTGCGGTAGCTTACGAAACCACGCTACAGGAAGCCTCCACCGACCCAAGACGGAAATCTGTTCTCGAGAGCGACCCTACACAATCCTCTTTCCTTTCCTCAAGTAAAAATCAATAACAGTTGAGTAGCCGCGACGATTACGGCCCCCCGCTTACTAACACCACACAAAAGTGAAGTGAATACTCGGCACAAAAAAAACTTTATGAGTTAAATGCCTTAATAAAACTACCTGTAAATAAAAAAAAAAAAAAAAACATTTTAACACGTTCGTCGCCCAAAAAAAATCTCAGAGCATGAAAGTAAAGCGAGAGAGCTTCAGATTTACAACGCGTGGCAGAACTGAGCGGCAACCTTGCTTAAGAGAGCCGTCACCCATATATGGGTGACGTGGCGACGAACGTGTTAAAGTGGAAAAAAGATCTTCAATCAAGTGCAATAACTCGAAAAATAAAATTTTAAAATTTGTTGAGAGAACAGTATTGTTGTTTTGTTCTATTTGGCACATTTTTCTAGAACATTTGATATTTGTAAGACATTCCGGTTTCGAGATATATCGAGGGAATCAAGTATCCCCAGGGATCTAGTATCCTCATTCTCCACTATAGTTATTACCGAGATACCGCAATTGTTACCGAACAATCTGTAAAATTCTTCAATTTTATTACCGAGCGTTCGATCATATTTCACTGAATGTTCGGTAATTTTCACCGAGCATCCGGTAACAAAAACCGAAAAAAACTGATTATTTAACGAACAATCGGTAATTTTTACTGAACACAGTATGAAAGTTTAGTAAACAACTAGTCTGTCGAATGAATTACCGAGATCGTAGTTCCCGAGTTTGTGTGTATTTATGTAGATAGAAATTAATAGATACAAATAATCTATTCAAACAGATCATTTATCAATCTACATAATGGATAATTATTCATTCATCTTCCATACACTTTGCCCAATGGCAAGAGACCGAAAAGCGTTCAAATTAATTTGACGTTCAACATAATCTACATCGGTAGGATGAATGATAATCGGAAAACAATGGCTTTCATTTGAGGAGGGTTTGAGACGCTATACTCAACCGAGCAGCGACTGGAAATCAATTAAGGGAGATTAATGATAAAGTCAAATTTCGAAAAGCATTTATATCACAGGAGCGGGAAAGTCTTTCTGCTGTGGCAAAGTAACAGCAAAAAAAAAGTCCTAAACGTGTAAGGTACTATTTATTGTTAGACGTTGGCTGGTGAAATTTTGCGGATTCTGTGGAGGTGGAAAAGCTTCTCGTAATATATTAGTAAAGACTAAGAGAGAAAATATAACGGGAGCAAAGGTTCCAACCCAACCCCAAAGCCTGGGCTTCTAGTTAGAGACGCTCGCTTCTAGATTGATGAACCGTTTTATGGCTGCTGATGCTTTTCCAGTTTACGAGCCGGCTGCGGATGGATTGAGCCCTTTTCCGGGGAAAACTCGCGCGTGGGAATTCCGAACCCACTGGGCGGACTGGGTGAATCGTAAAATTTTCAACGAAAAATTTTCCTCCTTTCCAGAACCGGGACACGTTTTGCTGGCGGCAGTGCATCAATCTACTAAAAACACTTTCATCAACTTCTGGTGAAATGATGTTTTGGGGAAGCAATTTATTAGAATGTAGCGAAGCACGATTGATTGCCTGCCATGAATGTTTTATGTTTCATTATCTCGCCTCGCCTATCAACCGAACCATCGTCAGGGGTTTGTTCTAATTTCGAACAGAGGAATTTATGCGGTTCGAGATAATCTTTCGGAAAATTTTGAAAAGATAAAATTTTGTTTTTTTTTCAGTATATTTGTCCAGAATTTCAAGAACTTGAAACATCTACAAAAAGAAATTTCATTAACTTTTATTTCAATAAGGGTGTCCCAAAATTGCATAATGTCTGGAAATTTGGGGACTCGAGACTCAAATGATCGATTGTGGTGTGGATAATAAACTTGCGTACGGAGCCAACTAAAAAACATAGAGGTTCCAAAAAGGTTCCAAAAACGCGATCTTTGAAATAAGTACACTTTAAAAGGATTTTAGATTTCAAATTAAGATTCAAAACCAGATTTCAGCGTCAGACATCAGATTTAAATTTCAGATTTCAGATTCAGATTTCAGATTCAGATTTCAGATTCAGATTTCAGATTCAGATTTCAGATTCAGATTTCAGATTCAGATTTCAGATTCAGATTTCAGATTCAGATTTCAGATTTCAGATTCAGATTTCAGATTCAGATTCAGATTTCAGATTCAGATTTCAGATTCAGATTTCAGATTCAGATTTCAGATTCAGATTTCAGATTCAGATTTCAGATTCAGATTTCAGATTCAGATTTCAGATTCAGATTTCAGATTCAGATTTCAGATTCAGATTTCAGATTCAGATATCAGATTCAGATTTCACATTCAGATTTCAGATTCAGATTTCAGATTCAGATTTCAGATTCAGATTTGAGATTCAGATTTCAGATTCAGATTTCAGATTCAGATTTCAGATTCAGATTTCAGATTCAGATTTCAGATTCAGATTTCAGATTCAGATTTCAGATTCAGATTTCAGATTCAGATTTCAGATTCAGATTTCAGATTCAGATTTCAGATTCAGATTTCAGATTCAGATTTCAGATTCAGATTTCAGATTTCAGATTTCAGATTCAGATTTCAGATTCAGATTTCAGATTCAGATTTCAGATTCAGATTTCAGATTCAGATTTCAGATTCAGATTTCAGATTCAGATTCAGATTTCAGATTCAGATTTCAGATTCAGACTTCAGATTCAGATTTCAGATTCAGATTTCAGATTCAGATTTCAGATTCAGATTTCAGATTCAGATTTCAGATTCAGATTTCAGATTCAGATTTCAGATTCAGATTTCAGATTCAGATTCAGATTTCAGATTCAGATTTCAGATTCAGATTTCAGATTCAGATTTCAGATTCAGATTTCAGATTCAGATTTCAGATTCAGATTTCAGATTCAGATTTCAGATTCAGATTTCAGATTCAGATTTCAGATTTCAGATTCAGATTTCAGATTCAGATTCAGATTTCAGATTCAGATTTCAAATTCAGATTTCAGATTCAGATTTCAGATTCAGATTTCAGATTCAGATTTCAGATTCAGATTTCAGATTCAGATTTCAGATTCAGATTTCAGATTCAGATTTCAGATTCAGATTTCAGATTCAGATTTCAGATTCAGATTTCAGATTCAGATTTCAGATTCAGATTTCAGATTCAGATTTCAGATTCAGATTTCAGATTCAGATTTCAGATTCAGATTTCAGATTCAGATTTCAGATTCAGATTTCAGATTCAGATTTCAGATTCAGATTTCAGATTCAGATTTCAGATTCAGATTTCAGATTCAGATTTCAGATTCAGATTTCAGATTCAGATTTCAGATTCAGATTTCAGATTCAGATTTCAGATTCAGATTTCAGATTGCAGATTCAGATTGCAGATTCAGATTTCAGATTCAGATTTCAGATTCAGATTTCAGATTCAGATTTCAGATTCAGATTTCAGATTCAGATTTCAGATTCAGATTTCAGATTCAGATTTCAGATTCAGATTTCAGATTCAGATTTCAGATTCAGATTTCAGATTCAGATTTCAGATTCAGATTTCAGATTCAGATTTCAGATTCAGATTTCAGATTCAGATTTCAGATTCAGATTTCAGATTCAGATTTCAGATTCAGATTTCAGATTCAGATTTCAGATTCAGATTTCAGATTCAGATTTCAGATTCAGATTTCAGATTCAGATTTCAGATTCAGATTTCAGATTCAGATTTCAGATTCAGATTTCAGATTGCAGATTCAGATTTCAGATTCAGATTTCAGATTCAGATTTCAGATTCAGATTTCAGATTCAGATTTCAGATTCAGATTTCAGATTCAGATTTCAGATTCAGATTTCAGATTCAGATTTCAGATTCAGATTTCAGATTCAGATTTCAGATTCAGATTTCAGATTCAGATTTCAGATTCAGATTTCAGATTCAGATTTCAGATTCAGATTTCAGATTCAGATTTCAGATTCAGATTTCAGATTCAGATTTCAGATTCAGATTTCAGATTCAGATTTCAGATTCAGATTTCAGATTCAGATTTCAGATTCAGATTTCAGATTCAGATTTCAGATTCAGATTTCAGATTCAGATTTCAGATTCAGATTTCAGATTCAGATTTCAGATTCAGATTTCAGATTCAGATTTCAGATTCAGATTTCAGATTCAGATTTCAGATTCAGATTTCAGATTCAGATTTCAGATTCAGATTTCAGATTCAGATTTCAGATTCAGATTTCAGATTCAGATTTCAGATTCAGATTTCAGATTCAGATTTCAGATTCAGATTTCAGATTCAGATTTCAGATTCAGATTTCAGATTCAGATTTCAGATTCAGATTTCAGATTAAGTTTTCAGATTCAGATTTCAGATTCAGATTTCAGATTCAGATTTCAGATTCAGATTTCAGATTCAGATTTCAGATTCAGATTTCAGATTCAGATTTCAGATTCAGATTTCAGATTCAGGTTTCAGATTTCAGATTTCAGATTTCAGATTTCAGATTTCAGATTCAGATTCGGATTTCAGATTCAGATTTCAGATTTAGATTCAGATTTCAGATTCGGATTTCAAATTTAGATTCAGATTTATATTTTAGATTCAAAATTCAGATTCAGATTTTAGATCCAGATTCATGTTTTCGATTTAGATGTAAATTTTGGGTTTCATCTTTAAATGTCAGATATAGATTTCAATTTCAGATCAGATTAAATAGGTGTATTAAAAATGTTAGTGAAGACATTAGTTTTCGGTTTAAATTCTATTTTTTTTAATTTTATTTTTCTAGATCATTTGCTGTGTTCCCAATCTACATAATACTCACCCAAGTTCTATCAATAAGTTAGCACCCATTGAATGACAGCTCGAAGCATACATCACTTAATGATGCATCCATATTTCAACAATCGCCAACAATATCAGAAAGATCGATAGAACATATAACTGTCAGAAAACTTCGGGTTTTTTTTTGTTGAAGCAGTGAAATCGATGGATTTCCACTGAATTTCACTGCTATTTTTATAACATACTCATCAATTTGAAGAGATTTCTCTTCCTATTGCCTTTCGAGTTCGAGTCAATCATCCGGTAGCACTACTCGGTTCTAAATTATTTCGAAGCCGTTGGGCCTGGTGGGGATAGCAAAGTGACGTTTGAGATGTTTTGTCTCGCCCCCCTTTCTTCTGATTCTGATGTTAATGATTAATTACTTCTAAATGATCGGAAATCTATTTTCGAGTCTAACTTTTTTTTTGTTTTCCGAACTCTCCTGAGTAGGATTTGATTCAAGTTCCGGCTCGAAAATTACCACACGTGGTCATTTCTTCATTCTGCTCGTTCCCACATGGACATTTGCATTAGATAAACGCCATTGAGGCAAGGCAAAGGATGATTCTGGTCATGTCGTTTTTCATCTGGCGGTACGTTTTGTTGGTGTTGTCATTTAAAGTTTTTAGACATATGCCGAAAGGTCAAGCATGTTTGCCCCTGGATAATACCGACTGAGAACGTTCAGGTACTGAAACAAAAGTGAAGCCGATGAAAAAAAAATGTCCAAAATATCTCCAACATATGGTGTGCAGGTTTCGTGTTTTCCTCGAGTCAATTACATTGAATTTTATAATTTTAAATCAGATTGCTGCCCGAGGTAATGACAACAATAAGAACAAGTTCCTGTTGGAATTGTTGTAATTATCCAGGTACTTTATTAGCGAAATTGTTTGAACCCAAATTCTTCAATAATATGGTAGGGAATTTAATAATATAATGAATAATTTTTCTACATCATTTGGTATAGAAAAGTGCACATTTCACCAATCAACAGATTTATGAATTTTTTAGCAAATCATCCCGATTTCGGTTCGTTCGAAACATCCCCCCATTCTCTCGTTCCATCTCTCTTCCTTTGCTGATCAGAGCGCATCGCATTCAGTAATCAACATCGTTTCGTTTTGATTCAAGATTCAACAGGCGTTCGGTCTCGTTCTTTCGTTTATTCGTATCGGAACGGAATCATCATCTCATCTCTCCGCCCGCCTCTGATGCCAAAAAGGGGCGCGGCGAACAGATGAGGAGAAAGCATTTAATTGATTGTAGTCTCTTCGGGGTGGGTTTTTGTTTCGTTTTTTATGTATTAGGTACATACCTGGCTGGATTTTTAACAGGGAAATGTATCGATTGAATTTTTAGTTTATTTTTTAAATCTAGAATTTCTTCGTTTGTAAATTTCAACCGCTAAACTATGTTGGTCAGTCCGTTATTTTTTTTAAACCAGACTGTAAATATTCAGAGTTTTTAAAAAAGGTTAATTCGGTGGCCCAAAATCTTTATGAGTCGAGAAACTACGCCTACGCCTTTCTGCCATATCAGATCATGTTTTGATTGATTTTTCACCTTTTTCAATTTACCAACGCTTCACAGCACAAAAAAAAATCTGAATCCTCAACAACACTGGAATTGAAAACCTTTAATATTACATGACGTAGAACGCGATTAATTCATGTAAATTTACAGATTAAAAAGTTGAATCCTTAACAGTACGTGTGCGAGTTAAATATTACACATCTTAAATATAAATTGAATATTTTGCTGTGTAGTTCGTGAGCCCTTCCCATTTTGGAAAAGAGAGTGGGTGCAGAATTCATACCAGTAAAATATAAAATTCATGATAAAATGATAAATAAAAATCATGAAGTTTTTTAAACAGAATGTAAGTTTCAGATCTTCAAAGAGATTAAGTTTCAGTTAAAAATATGAAATCATCTTTGTTTTGCAATTCCAAACTCCAGCTGCAACCCTCATTTTAAAGATACCGCCTCTATATTATGTTGAAATTTTATTTCAGTTATGCCTTAATAAAAGCTACATATATCTATATATTTATTCATATTCCATTTATTTTTGGAAAGTGCAGCAAAGTACACCAGGTCAGCTAACTTAATTAAAAATATATAAAAATGGATTCCTGCTGGATGTCTGTTTCCTGAAGACTCGGGAACTATTGATATCGACTTTTTTGAAACTTGGCAGGTGGAAAGGTTCCTATTAGCGTTAGAGACCCCTCCTTCTCATTGGAAGGGGGACGAGGTATCCCAAACAAAAAACAAATGTTTGCATAGCTCTAGAACTGATCAAGCATCCTGTCTTCCTTGCCAGGGGAGATAGAAATTTGGAAGGTGGCTCCCTTACAATTTTTTTTAATAATTCGTAAATTAATCGAGCTAATGTAACCAAATTTGGCATGGGAGGGTATTTGAATACGAGAAATGTATGAACTTCTGAGACCTCACCCTTCTTCCAGTGGGGGTATAGGAAAAAGAGTGGAGCTTCCAAACCATTTTTGTTACATAACTCGAGAGCTTTTCGAACAAATAGAACCAAATATTGCTTAGGAGGGTATTTGTGTACGAACGAGAAATGCTTCTAGGAATATTTGATACCCCTCCTTCCTTCCAGTGGAGGGATAAGAAAGGGGAGGGGGGATCTCTACAATTATTTGCATAACTCGAGAACTGATCGAGCTAATAAAATTATATTTGGCATGGGAGAGTATGTGAATGCGAGAACTACTTTTGTGAATATTTGAGATCCCTCTCTTCTTTTTATAGGGAAAAAAGGAAGGAGGAAGGGTTTTCTTTTTATTTTTTGTATAGTCTGAGGATAATCAAATCGAGTTAAATTTGCCAAAGGGAGGGGGTAGGGCGGGGTATTTGAATACGAGATTTATTTCTATGACTATTTTAGACCTCTTCTTTTTCCCAGTGGGTAGATAGGTATGAAGGAGAAGGAGGATTAACAAATTTGTTTTATACAACACAATACATGAGAGCTAATCAAGCCGATGCACAGTGGAAATTTTTGATCAAAAAAGGTACCTATTCCTGTGACGATCGCTTAAATTGTACTAAATTCTGGGAAACCATAATTTCTTATGCAAAAAAAAAACACGAGGAATCGAATGGTCTACACCGCTGTCTGATAAAATGACTCTGAACGTCTCATTTTGCTCAATTATCCCTATTTATTGCGGTGTAAAGATAGAATTCCGTTTGTAGCAATCTACCTTGCAACTAGAAAGCCAAATAAACTTATTTATGTAAAAATGTCCGCTAAATCGATTGGTGTACTACAATTTTTGTTTTTACTACGAAAAACGGCTCATTTTGCCTCTTTTCCCTGAACTTGACAAAATTTCATAGAAATGCAGTCAATCAAAGTGTAATCCAACAATTTTTCATCATGAATGATCATATTTTTGGTAGATTTATTCATCCTCAAGCTGATCGTGTCGCTCTTTTGCATTAGAAAGAATAGAAACGGCTAAATATCCTCAACTTTCCCTAGCTTTTTTTAAAATTTGTGCATAAATTTCACTGTTACAATCGAGCAATTCATACAACAAATCATCTAACGATTTGGTCAAATGTTAAGGTGTCGGAGAGGTTATCAGAAGGTTCGAGCTCGATTCCTGGTCATGGACTTTTTTTCTATTTAAAATTAATGATCGATGCATTTTGCTCTAAAGGGTGAGTCGTAGATTCACCAAACCAAGCAACAACAAAACAATGTAAGTCTATTTGTAGAATACAAACAATTCACACACACTTATGTTTCAGGTGCTTTGTTTGGTGGATGATGCTACTAGCCGTATAATGCGAACATCAAAATAAAATCGATCATGAATGGTAAATGAAAAATGAATCACTTCGACCAGGAATAAAACTCGAGTCCTCCGATTACCTCTCCGACACCTTACCAATAGGATAAATCGTCAGATGTAAATTAGTCAAGCTATAGCTCTATAGTTCAGTTGAGTTGAATTTGCTGCTAGATTCCACAGCAGAAAATGCTCATCGTGCCCCGATCAATGCTAGTCTGTTCGCCCCAAGTCAATAAGTTCAAGTAAAAACGCGTTTTAAAATTGATTACAGTGAAAAATAAAAAAATCATGATGGTGGAAATGGAGGAACAATGTGAACATTATGTTGTGATTGTAGTACGTACATTATAGATCAAGGTGATTGAAGGATCATACGAGCTTATTTTCCGGTGCACAAAAATTATAATATTTTCGTCACTTGAGAACCAAGCTGGTTTTTTTTAAATATTTCTGTAAAGATGATAAGAAGATTTCGTTTTTTTGCAGAAAAATTGATACTATAGGAACCAAAAAACTATTCCCCGTGAACATTTATTTGAGAAAATATATACAGTACCGTTCATAATTGTATAGAAATTGGAAGCAAGCGCACTGTCATTTCGACTTAGAACTTCCATAACTTTTTACTCTGATGATATTTTTAGTTCAATTCTTTTGCGTTAGAGAGATCAACTATAACACTATTATATCACGAAATTTGAGCTTTCTGGAGTTTGTGCGGCCTGAGAAACAGTAATTCTACGAAAATCGGACTTTTTGGACTTTTCTCATTCAAACTGCAATATCTCTAAAACTACGCAACATTTTTTATTGAAATTTTGCAGAGTGATTTTTGAAATATGAAGCTAGCATGTCTGAAGTTTTCGAAAAGTTCTATTAATGAGATCAAAAGTTACGCGAGGTGCAATATTTCAGGCATGAACCTTGAAATGCGATTTCTATAGAATTTTGGACGATTCATGAGAACAATATCGTTTCCTCCACCAATCTGACAAGAAATGTCTGGCAAAAGCAATGAAGGAAAAAAAATGGAATAAATGGTCCATTTGTGTTTTGAAATCAGAATCTCGCGATATTGTTGTGATTCTTCGGTTGAAATAGATTTTCTGGTTGGTATACAGAGAATATGATTTTCCTATGGAAACATTCGTTTAAAATTCTATAGGAATCGCGTTTCAAGGTTCATGCCTGAAATATTGCACCTCGCGTAACTTTTGATCTCATCGATAGAACTTTTTGAAAACTTCAGACATGCTAGTTTTATATTTCAACAATCACTCTGCAATATTTCAATAAAAAATGTTGCGTAGTTTCAGAGATATTGCAGTTTGAATGAGAAAAGTCCAAAAAGTCCGATTTTCGTAGAATTACTGTTTCTCAAGCCACACAAACTCCAGAAAGCTCAAATTTTGTGATATAATAGTGTCTATCTAACGAAAAAAATTTGATCAAAAAATATCATCAGAGTAAAAAGTTATTGAAGTTCAAAGTCGAAGTGACAGTGCGCTTGCTTCCAATTTCTATACAATTATGAACGGTACTGTATTTCCTTACTCTCAGGCATAGGTGGGGGCGATGGAAGGCGACACGTATCAACGTGAAAAAGTCTTCAGCGAATTTTACTATTTGATTCGAAGATACTCTCTTGTCAACTGGCAGCGCAAATGGGACGAGGATGAGTTGGGTCGGTGGCTCCATTCGATTATCACGAAGGTAAGCCTTATACCCTGGTTTAATAGATTTGACTTGAGTCGGAATTTTATTCGTATATTTTCCCGTCTCATGTCCAATCATTGTTCCTTAGACGCGGTACTCTATTGTTTTGACATTGCTGGCAGTAATTTGTGTGGTTGCGGCCAAGGTTACCATCGAGCATATTGTTTGGACGTGTGAGGTCCATCTTGTCGCCAGAACGAATTTAATGAACTCCCTTCGGGCCCGAGGAAAACCACCTAATGTTCCAGTGAGAGATGTACTAGCTGTGCTAGATTTGGACTACATGTTCGAAATCTATCTTTTTCTAAAAGCTATCGATCTTCGTCTGTAATTCTTTTTTATTTTCATATTTCCCTATTTATTTTCTGTTTTTTTTTTAAAAGTGAACTAGATATAAGCACACAATTGTAATCAAACAAAACGAGTTTGGCTCCTTAAAGCCTTAAGGTATGAGCCGTTTCAAATAAAGAATTTACAAAAAATGTATTTGCTTAGAAAAGAGGAGTACCCTGTTTGCCACGGGTGCTCGTTATGCCCTTATCTCTCTTACTCCTTTAAGGTTACGTAGTTTACGATTTCACGATTCCATGTTTACGTTTTAAAGATTCTTTGTCTTTATTTTAATATCACATTATTTTGAGCACTAACATACAGACAATTTTTTGATGATTTACTAAATGAAACATGATTTTGTACTTAATGTCAATATTATGCAACTATAAGTGGAAACTATCCTAAAACCTTGAATAAGGTTTAAAAAAAACTTCAAGAAAAAATATCGGCATCTCAAAAATTTCCCACATTATAGAGGATACTATCCTGTGCACTAATTTGAGAATTTGAGAATTTGAGAATTTGAAAATTAGAACAACAACCATTAGCAGGCTCGGTTCCACAGAAGAAACAAAAATGATGTTGATTTTTCAGTACAAAACATTCAATTTTCCCACACAAGCTTGAGTTCAAATTTACTCATGTAAACGTTACTTAAAATTTTTGTAAAAAATCATGGATGAGTTTTGAACCAAAACGAAGCCTTTAGACCCCAGGGTTTGAGAAATTCAAAAATGACTCCAAATCGGCTCAGTCTAGTGCTATAAGCATCTTTTTTCATATAAATCCTCGTAGGTTGTCACAACTTGTTTTATAAACTTTAAAAAGCATTGAAACGTTCCTTTTAATCTTCAATTCAAGATAATTTTCAAATAAAAAACGCACATAACTTTTGTAGGACCAGAACTATTTCTATAAATCTGAGAGAACGCTCACTACAGACCGTCAAGAAGAAAGTGAGACCCGAGCAGACTTTCATGGCAAAATTATAGCAAATTTTGCTATCACGCCCTGATAGCCGAGTTTGCTCTCATTTTGCTTGACATAAGGTGGTACACAGCAAAAATGAGAGCACAAATTTTCATACTTGGTTAGCAAAGTGATGCCTTATTTTGCTAAAACTGAGACCTTAACTACACCTCATTTTCTGAGAGCTCGGAGAGCATAATAATGCCACTATAAGGCATCACATAATTTTGCATGACAGCAAAATTTGACATCATTTTGCTTTCAAACCTAAACAGCAAAACGAGGTATAATTTTGTTATCCGTATTCTAAAGTTACGCTTTTATTTTTGCTGTGTTCTACTTTAAGTCAACCGAAATGAGAACGAATTTGCTGATCAAGGCGTGATAGCAAAATTCAATCTGATTGTGCTTAAAAGTTTTTTCGAGTAAAAAGAGTCGCCTCCAATTATGCAACGTGTTAACGTGATTTACAGCGATCCGGCGAAGATCATTGAA
This sequence comes from Uranotaenia lowii, assembly GCF_029784155.1. Classification (NCBI taxonomy): domain Eukaryota; kingdom Metazoa; phylum Arthropoda; class Insecta; order Diptera; family Culicidae; genus Uranotaenia; species Uranotaenia lowii. The sequence goes on along the minus strand of NC_073693.1, from coordinate 90,049,585 downwards.
AAATTTCACCTAAATAGGTGTTAAACGAGTCGATAGAGACAATGCTAAGTTATTTTTTGACACGGGTAGTCTGAAGAATGTATTTTATTCAATACTATCTATATTTTTTAATAGAAGATTTTCAAATCACCACAATGTCATAGATCAACTCGAACAAAATCTTACATTTTTTTTTCTTTTCAAATAATTTCGGTTCCTTTTTGCAATTAAAAATACGACAGCATTTGATATTAGTGAAATATTCTTTAAATATTGTTAAACATTTAAATAGTTTTAAAAATTATAAATTATCAAAAATTAAAATTACTAAATAGACATAAATGTTGAACCTCCATCTCAATCAAGTAGAAACAGTATATAACAATAAATGAAAGCATTAAACCATCAGATAGAACCACACACTATTAATTTTTTGCTATAAATTCATATCAAATTGGATGCACAGAATTGAAGCATCACTTTTGACATAAATTTACATTGCAAAAGAACACAAACGCTTGAAGCAGTAATTCATCAAAAATTTAAATTCTTATCAAATAAGACCTAAATTTATGTCACAATGAACGCACAAAATGAAAACATCGCAATTCACCTAATATTACATGATCTTCGACATAAAGCTATAAAGCCTTTAATTCCAGCAGACATAAATTTTCAAAGCCAAGGGATTTTGATGAAAACGTGTATTTCTGCTAGATAAAGTTGTACTTTAATTAAAGGTTATTTTATAAATATTGATTTTTTTACTGTCTTCCACCCAGAAACTAATATCTAGATAATAGAATTTTCATAACTCAATGATATTTATAATTAACAAACAATCATACACCAACATGAACTCTTCAATGTAGGACTTTAAGCCAGAGTGATTGTTTGTGTGTCAAAAGCAGGCTTGATGCATACACGTCGTAATCAAATTCATAACGTAGAACATATGCTCGATTAATACATAAAAATTAAATTAAAATTAGTTATGATTAACAATTTTGTAGCACAACAAGAACTCTATTTTTAAGCAAGTGGAATTTTTATAGCATTTCTAGTAATTTCATTTGAATAGAAAAATAATAGATTTTTTATAATTGAGTGTTCCACAAAACAAAAAATGTTGCAAATATTGATGAAAATTTTGGAAACAATGTTCTACTTAAATGTTTTTCTATGTTTTACAGTTTAAGCATTAGAAAATGCATAGATTTAGAACCAGTGCACCGTGGGAGTTTAAAGGTTCCTGTGCGTTGTTATTTGCTTATGTACTTGCTAGTGAGAAACATTATCTTAACCCATTCGAGACGGCGACTTTTTTCGAACGCGTCCCCCAGGAGCGAAAAATTTTTATTCTTTTATTCGATCAAATTTTATCTGAAAAACATGAATTCAATGAAATTTCCAAAATTTAATCGTAAATTCACAAAAAAAAGTCCATTGCACACCGTGTGTGCAGTCCGCTCCTCGAAATAAAATTATTTCGAGGAGCCGCATTGCACACACGGTGTGCAATAGGTAGAAAAATGAAAAAAAAAAAATATTTTAACCATGTTCATCATTCGTTTAATTTTTGTTTGGTTATAAAGGAAGGAATATAATGCAAAAAAATAATTTGTAATGTGGTTTAAACCAACAATAATTTTTCTAAAATGTATTTACTTTTGTGTTTTATGACCATGTTTTCAACTGTGTCGATTTTTACCCAATTCTTCTTGTGTCTTACTGTGGATTTTTTATATACATTGAAAAATCGAATGATAGTCACATAATCTTGCGTATATTCTACTAAATAGCACCTTGAAAGGAGCCCAACATTTCATGAAAGCACATCGAACGGAACGTTAAAATTTCAAAAACAAGAATTTACTAGAAATTCATGTTATGATTGATTGACTACATTTCATGGAAAAATTCATGATGATGATATTTTTAGCAATTACCATCGAGCTGAAATTTATTTCATTTGTTTTTTATTAGATAATTAGTTTAGTTGAATAGCTACCATTTATAATGTTTTCAACTATAAGATACAGATTTCACCTTGGTGAAAGTAGAATTTACTAAAATTACTCCGCACAGGGCCGGAGAACCCAACAGCACGCTCTAAAGCTTGAGAATTCAAAAATAAGACTTAACAATACGAAGTTCACACAAACACTATACACCAGGTCCTAGATGCATATCAATTTCAATTTATTCTCCCCTCACCATAACCTTTAACAATCACCGACGCACACTTCCACAAAAACAGCAGAAATAGCCTAAAAATGACCTACTGTCTGTATCGACGAAACGAAACTCTGTCTGCGCTGCATAATTTTAGAAGTCATTTTCAACCTCAGATATTTTGGAGACATTTTTATACAAAGTGAAACCAATGCCAAATTACGATTATGTATGCTTTTAAGATTCTATTGGTTCAAGAACCATGAAAATTGATCCACTAGTTTATTCAAAATCATGAAAAAGTTAAAACTACTTCCATTGCACACACGGTGTGCAATCCGTCTCGAATGGGTTAAGTATGCATACCTTCACAGCAAAAAAAAAAAATAAAAATTTAAATGAAATCCAATTTCTGATGCGATTCAAAAATCGTCGACATAAACAGAAAATCAACTTATATTTACATTGAAAATGCACAACTTAACCGAAGTGTGCTTTAAAAGGTTCAAATTTAACCGAAAAAAGCCTACCAACTTCATCACCAACAGCATTAAGTTCCAGTTAAGTTCACTGAAAGCCTCATAGGTACTAGGTTTCTTGAACTGCGATTTTAATTGCTGCCATATTAACAACTCATAGTACAAGTACAAACAAAACACATGTCCCAGCAATCAAAACCGCAATTTAAGTGACCTCATGTGGACTAAGCTTAAGTTACAATGTTGATCTAAAGAATAACTTATGAAAAGATGAATGAGAAAAAGAAGATGAGTTCCACATCAATCGTGAGGTAATTGAATTCAAATGATAAGTATGCTGCATCATGAAACGAAGAGCAATAATTCCTTTAAATAACAGTTAGCACATTTAACGTTTCCTACCATTTCGGTTTGCATTCTTGCTAACTTGTTGTTAAATTGTTAAAAACTCAGTGAACCTTTAATGATTTTAATTACCTAGAACTTATGATTAACATTTCTTTTTGAGATATATTTCAAATAGAATGATTCCGGAAACATACCTGAAAGATTAGTTAGGATGGTGGAATTAGCATCTGCGATCCTGTCTTTCCATCAATTTTTGTACTGAATCATATGCTGCCGCTATGATTTAGTCTTGGGAAAGGCCGGGGAAAATTGTCCTTGCGGCGTGATCATTTAAACAAAACTGCATTCAAGGATATAATCTGCTAACCTCTGGTCATCGATAATTCTGTTATTCAGACACATCCACTTCGTTGCTGAGTTAGTGCATGCACTTGGACACACAATGCCCGCTGTCCAGTTTGTGGATAAGGATTGTACGCACTCGCCCTGAAAGCCATTGCTTATTGACGTCTTGAGTACCAGAAACATAGAGTTTGGTTTTAGTGCAAAGATGATGTTTAAGAACGCCTTCATGTTGTTGCTATCTAAATCCAATGTTCGGTTGATCGATGCTCCAGTGGCTGTAATATCGTTTTCAGATACAATCGGATTTACGTACCTAAGCGATAAAAATGAGAAACTTCATGAAACGCGTTCAATACTTACAAATGGTGAGCACTTACAGGAACTTAATGAGATATTCGAATCACTAGATGTTTTACAATCGTTTCCAGAAACTGAAAAACTTCTTACTGTTACGGGAATTTAATTTTCGGTCTTTTGTTTTGATTTGGATATCCCATTTGACGTTTCGTTTTCTCTCCTTCACGCAGTGGTGCCAGGATTAATGTTTTTATTTTTATTTTGTGTATCTTTTCTTAATAGCTCGTATTAAATCAAGGTTATTTGATTGCATTTAATTGCACTCCACAGAAATTTCTTTATCATGGTGTTATTGGTGATTGTCAGTGATAGCGTAATGTGCAATACGTTTTAAGCACTATAATAGCGCCAGCACTAAATTTTACCTCGGAAGTCCGGACTTCCGACTTCCGAAAGACTTCTGACAAAGAAAAGTGAAGTACTAGATTGGCGGATGTCTGTGTTTTGTTTCCAGTTTACCAGCGACGTTTCTAAAAATTTTATTTAAATTCACAATAATTTCGCAGAAATCGCGGTCGAGTGATTTATTCTACAAACATTTTTATGTACAAGACAATGATTCAAACTTTTGAAGTGTGAGTTTCTATCGTCTCAAATTTCGCAGTAAGAGCGGGTCTTGAATTAAAATTAAAACTTTCAAATGAATCATTCAACAAAGATATTGATGTTTCTGTATTAATAAACTCGAATATTTTCCAGCAAAAAGCAAAGTTTTGTTTCAGTAAAAATGTAAAAAATATAAATAATTTTTTTGTTCTATAATTTGAAAAAAAAAACACATTTTTCACTCTATCCAAATTTTATTTCTGCATTGTGGGATGATTTTAATTTTAACAATTTGAATGAAATTCACGCAACCTGAAATGAAAATATTCCCGAAAACTGCTTTTGCCTCACATTTTGTCAACGATTTTAATTTATTTAACGTAATGTATCCGAATTCCGCGTTGTGGCAACAAGTTTTTCGTTTTTTAATCAACTAATGAATAAACCTTACCTTATGTTGGAAAACTTACAAACACACTCCTTGTAATGCCTTGTTATTTGCATAAATCGATTTGTAATTTGGTGTCACTTTTTTTTTAATCTTTAATTATGAGACCTGGATGAGGCCTCGTTATGCTATTGATAAAAATTTACAATTATCGTCGTTGTTGTTTTAGTAAATTTATTGTGTTATTTTCCAAAATAACATAAAAAAAAACTTCACGGTGCCAAATTTTGCGATACGGTAAATTAAAGACCAAATAAAGCTAGCATTTTGATTTCATCAACGATTATAGAAAAAAATATATGAAAGCTTATTGATCCCTAGTTTTGCTATTGGATGAAATTCTACTTCAATTTGTGATAACAGCATGCTATTGATAGCTCATTTTGCTCTCTGTATGCTTTCAAAAAGAAAGTTTTGAAACTATACTGATGCCTAGTTTTGCTATCAAAGAAATAACAACAGCAAATGATGCTCTCACTTTGGTGTTGATACCTCGTTTTGGTTTCAGTTTGCTATCACTTTGGGCATCACAGTCTGCTCGGGGACTTATCAAACACTCAGTATCGTACTTTTTAATTCCAAATAAACCATTCGCTTCCACTTAGAGTCTCGTCACATTTCTGGAACCCATAGAAATCGAGTTAGATAATCAATTATTTGATTTTCCAGGAAGCAACAATATATTGGAAAATGATTGAATTGAAACTTTCTTCACTCAAATCAAAACTATACCTACTTGAATTTTCAGAAGATTTACATCTAGAAAGTTTTTCTGTGGAGAAATATAAATATGGAGTTTTGCAAATGTCCTGCACAATTTGTATTTTTTTGAAAATTTAACTTCTTATTTGACACATGATTGCATAGAATTATAACAAAATGTAAAAGGTGTTATGATTTCAAAACTGAAAATTAAAATTTGAGATTGTTATGTTACTAGTATAAACAGATATGAAACTTCTACATTTTGCATTTGTAAAGTCAATACACTTCTACATTAGACTGAGTCGATTTGGGGTCATTTTGGAATTTCTCAAACCCTGGGGTCTTAAAAGCTTCGTTTTGGTCCAAAACTCATCCATGATTTTTTACAGAATTTTTAAGTAACGTTTACATGAGTAAATTTGAACTTTTAGGTTTGTACGGGAAAATTGAATATTTTGTACTGAAAAATCATCTTCATTTTTGTTTCCTCTGTGGTACCGAGCCTGCTAATGGTTTTTGGGCCAATTTATAAATTCCTTCAAGGAAATTTTCCGCTAAACAACTTTGTCGAATATCATAACTTCGTATCTTGTTAGACAAAAAAGTTATTAGCTGTTTAACAGGTGTATGTCTTTTTGGATTGATAAATCATGAATTCAATTGACACCACTGCTAGTGTCCCACGAAGTATAGCATAATAAGTGGTCTTGCAATATTTCGCTAGGCACCCAGCAGTGGTGTCAATTGAATTTGTTGTTTATCAATGCCAAAAGACATACAAGTGTTAAAGAGCAAATAACTTTTTTGTCTAAAAAGATACGAAGTTATGATATTCGACAAAGTTATTCAACGGAAAATTTCCTGTAAGAAAATTATAAATTGGCACAAAAACCATTAGCAGGCTCGGTTCCACAGAAGAAACAAAAATGATGTTGATTTTTCAGTACAAAATATTCAAATTTCCCATACAAACCTAAAAGTTCAAATTTACTCATGTAAACGTTACTTAAAAAAAATCTGCAAAAAATCAAGTTTTGGACCAAAACAAAGCTTTTAAGACCCCAAGGTTTGAGAAATTCAAAAATGACCCCAAATCGACTCAGTCTATTCTACATACAAATGATTAAAAAATCTCTCAATTTACTCGAATTGAATTTTAAATTTTGAATGTTTCTAGGAGAGATAATGTCATAATGGCCAACTTAAAGAAAACACCTATTTATCCATAGAAAACAGCTACAATATGTGAGTTACCTTATTATTTCGTTTTCAGACACCAACATTGTATTTCCTAACTAGCTGAAACTTTTTAAAATTTATTGCCGAAAACCGAAAATCAGTCACTGTAGGGGCATAATAAGAACCCCCTTTGGGGCAGTATAGGCACCGTTTAACGGAGCACGATGAGCGTAGAACGTAGAATCTAGCGTAGCGTCAACGAAGATGAAGTTGACGGTCAACCGTCAACGCCGCCGACCATGGCCTAGAGGATAGCGTTTAAGTCTTCTAAGCCAGAGGTCATGAAATCTAGTCTCGGTCACAGCACTGACCACACTGACATGACATTTAGGACCGAAATTCAACCATTTTCTGTCTATTTTTTTGTTGTCAGATTTTGCAGGTTCGCAATACCGACAGCAGGTGGCGAATCTGGAAAAATTTGACAAAAAATGCCCTGTAAGAAAAATGGTCCTGTTTAGCCTGATTTTATCGTCTAAATTGCGTGTTTTATTTTTTAAGTTGGGTGGCATTTCCTAACTGGGATAGCATTTCTTCAAATCGATCGATGCGCACTCTGGAATCGACATTGCGTACTTTTGGAAAAATTATCCAGAAAACGAAATCGAGTGTCCAGTCAGTATGGTCAGTGGTCACAGCTCACATATATGTAGGTAGTACCAAAGATAACTTCACTTCAAGATAATGAAGAAGGCTTTGTCACGAACAATCATTCTTCTATAAGGACTTTATGTAGGCGACGCCATCTGAAGAGTTTCGGCAAAAAGATTCATTGTAACGAAAGTGTGTCGGGAAAAAAACAAGCAGCAAAAATGTATACCTATTGGAAGTTAGTACTGCAGATCCGTCTACAGTAGTTTAAATGGTGAAAATATATTTTGATTGATTTTTCGGACGAATTGCTATCCTAATATTGCCATCTGGAAAACACTTGAATTGAATTTGAATCAAACCGTAACTCAGCTTTTCTTATTTTACTTTGTCTTGGATAGAAATGATCGACAACCCTTAAAAATGTTAGCTCGTTTTTGAAGCCTAATAACTTTTTTATTTAAACACGAATCGATTTGAAGTGTTTGGATAGAGTATTTGTCATAATTTGGGCTTTAAGAAAACCCGTTTTTAAAAGAAATCGGCCAGGCCGGAAGGAAACCAAAGTTATCCGTGAAAAACTGGTTTTTCATGTTTCTCCCGAACAAAATGTCTCAAAATCCCATTCAAACTACAGGCTCGTTGAGCGACCCCTTCGTGTGATCCGATCTGGCCCAAATTTTGCATGAGATCTTGCACTAAGCCTAGGATTAATTTGTGCCTGCAGCACATAACTTTTTCAAAACTTGGGTCATTTAGGGCGCTCTACTGCACAATTTGTGTGATCATTGCCAAATTTTCTCCCTTCATTTCAGATTCCCGTAAAAAAAAATTAAGACACCGTGAGGCACCCTATTTTACCAACATTTCTCAGAGAAAATTTCCTATGTATGCGTCGGCTTTTCCGAGAGAGAGAGTTTTTCCTCCTTCTCTCGCACCATGCTCTTTGGTATTAGAATCAATGATGATAGCATAGCACGATGACGACGATGACGATCGCTCGCGTTGTATCATTTCGTTATGTGCTTCAATTTTATGTAGGTATAACCAGCGCGTTTTTCCCTGTGCGCATCCACCACATGCATGCTGCCATCGATATGTAACAATCATGCAATTCTCTCCCCGACAAAAAAAAAACAGCTTCGCATTCGATCCGTTCGATAATGGTCGTCGTCGTCGTCGTCGTCCCTTCTCTCTCGCGCGCGCTTCTCGCACGATTTCGGTTGGGTTTGGGGAGTTGGGTTGGGTGTTGTAATTTCCAATCTACATTTTTTGCGCGCGTTTGCAATAGTAAGGAAGGAACACGCGCCCCCAAGATCATCTGTAGTGTCAGGCGCGGGGTACCCTTCAATCGAATCGACAAGCGAGCAGTGTGTCGCGCCTCAACGCCAACTGGTGGCTACGCGACTTCGAAGCAACGAAGACGTCGTCGTCGTCGATGTTCTGGTGTGGGTAAAGATACGCGAAAAGAACTGTAGCCAGACCGCCGCAAGCTTTTTCGCGTGCTGCGCTCCGTTTTGTCGATCTCTTTCCGCGAGTCCTTACGTTGTTTTTTTGCCTGCTTCTGCTGTCTTCCGTCTGTGTTCGGTGCGCGCGTTATTTCTCCTGCCAGCCGATGGCGATGTCGTCGTAGTCGTTGTTGTTGTCGTCGTCGTTAATGTTGTTATGTTTCGATATAGATTTTATTTTATATGAACTTTTTTTTCCCGTGTGCTACCTCCGCGTCGAATGGGTCTCTCACTGGCCAATGCATCATCATCATCATCATCGTCGTCGTCGTCGTCTTCGTCGATGGGTGGAATTAATTGAAGGGGTTGGTCCCTTTCTGCCATTCGTATCGTATCGCGGTGACGGCCCATCGTTTCGCGAACCGCCAGTTGGCGCTGTAGTGTTGATTAACTCGGGAACGATTTTTTGTTTCTAATTGAAATATTAATTGAACATTTTATCGAAACAATAAAAAAAAACCGCTATTGGTGATTGACGTAAACAGGAAAATTAATGGTATTCCTTAAAAATGAATCAAGTGTTTCCTTCATGCAAAACAATCATTGAACAGTGATAGTAGGCGTAGTGCGTTTCTAAGCGATAGTGGTTTTAGCTGAGAAGAGATTTGTGTGTGTTACTGCAATCTGTTATCCTCGGGGGTGGTGATAAACAAATAGCGACGGCAAATTACTTGTTTCGTCAAAACTGCAAATCAATAACAACGGCTTAAAAAAAAAGAGTTTTCAAACGAAAATATATACAAAAATTAGTTGTGTTTCACTCTTCTAATATAATTGTGATGAAGGGTTAATAAAATTTTATTCGAATGGTAAATAATGAATTGTTTTAACGCTGATAACAAACACCATTAGTGAAATTTCAAAGTGTGGTGGAAAGTGATGTTAGGTTCTGTTTGGCTAAAAAGGTGAGTTCTAAAATGTTTACTGTAATTTTGTTACAAATTCATTTTTCATTCCTTCTTTGAATGAGACAGCTTGTTAAATATTGACCGAGTACTTTTTCTGCCTTTGAGTATATTTGATATGTTTTGCATATTTCCATACAAAAATTGATTTTCATGCTACGCAGTCCTACGCAGATGGCAGTTGAAAATAATTTTTGTATGGAAACACGCAAAACACATAAAATATATGCTTGTTGTGTTAAAATATGAGCGCGTGGAGACAAATGACGCCAACACCAATTTATTGCACTTAGTACAAGCTTCAATGTGATTTATTAGTTTTAAAAATCCACTTGCACTTTTTTTGCAATAAACGCTCGTGAAGTTGAGAAAAAATAAAACTTAAAGTTACAATAAGTTGGCTAGGAAACGTCGTAGAATGTTGAAATCTTGTGCAAAACGTGTGATTTGGATGAGCCAACAAATTTTTGGAACACTTTGTTAACATTAATCATCATCTAACTATAGTTTAGTTTAAAAAACTAACTTTTAAATAACTTCAAAAATAAAACCTTTATTACTCTGCTTTGCAAAAGAGATAGAATTTTGGTATTTTCAACAAAGTTTCATATTTTCACACACTCTACAACTTTTTTGTATACTATGAAGCTCTTTCTATTGAAATAAAAAAGTTAGAATTTTCAATTTTTTTTATAGTGGACTTTGACTATCTTTTGATACTTTCAAGTTATGAAGCAAATCTGAAGGAGCAAATGTTCTAAAGAAACTAAAGAAAGAGACATAAGAAGAAAGACAGAGGCGCTAGGAAAAAAGTTCCACTTTTAGCCCTTTCGAACCACAAAAATAAGAAAATAACATTCCAGGGGAATGCTAAAAATGCAGAAAACCACAGAGAAATGCGGTGTCCAGGCGTGGTCCTATGGGAGGAAAAACCCGTTGAAAATATTCGAAAATGCACGAACTTCTTAAAAGTTTACACCGAACTTCTTAAAAGTTTACACCTTTTCCTAGTTGGTATACCTTTGAATTTTCAAAAGTTTCCTATCCGTGGGAGTGTTTCTCAAACAAATACCCCGCGTTAAGACTTGTTTTATATTTCTCTTTTTCAAGGTCCATTTCCAGATTTCTCATGCTATGGGCTTCTTAGGTGCAAGGTTTGTAAACATCGCAAAATTTGTTCAAGCTGAGGGCTTTGTTGGTAAACAACACGATCTCCATAGTAGCCAAATCAAAATGGCTGAATCGGGAGTTTCTCATATCGTTACACCTCCTATATATACACACATCTTGCTTAGGTATAGCTTTTGACAACTGCTTGTCATACAGTTGCCCAAGGTCATTAAATTACTAGGTTCTCTGACTTTTACAGTAAGTAGGCGTGGAGAGCGCGGTGAAGTGGGGTGATGCTCGTTATCTTTGTTTACAAATGAGCAGTGTGCTAAAAAGGGAAGGCAAGCTTAGATCTCAACTATCCTATGGATCAAAGGTAAACAAACGCAACGAAGCAATCAACATGGCTGGTTCTGAAATTTGAGAGATCGTATCACCTTCTATGTACCCCCCTTGCAGTTGCCATTAGTGTGGATTGCTAGATTAACACATTTTGAATCATTCTGCGCAAAAAGTAAATCAAAATTAGTAGGTATAGGCTTGGCTTTAATGACGATTGTAGTAACCTCCGTGTATAAGCGGGTTTAGTGGTTAAATTAAATTAAATTTAGGATTTTTTTTTTTCATCAAGTTACAAATCGAAAACAGACATGTAAAACATAGAAAGGCAAAAAAAAATTTTCAATTATTTTACCGTTGGCTGTGAAACATAATTTAAATAAAAATTTTAAAACTTTGAAATAAAGGGTATCAATTTGTTTTTTTCTTTTGATTACCTTTTAAAAAAATTCATCAAAATCATTAAAATACACTTTTAATAGGAAGTCCCGATTTTGACAGAAAGCATAACAATGAAACTGGGTAGATAATTTCAATTAAGAAGATGCATTTGAATTTTAGAATCACACAAGAAGTTTTAAGATGCCCACAACACAAAAGTCTTAGCTCACATTTTACACTAACTCTTTGATTGCTTTCCTCTTTCCATTTTCATCTCTATCTTAGACCCATTCCACGGAGACGTAACAAATTTGTTTGAGCAATGTTCCAGTAAAACGTGTATAAAAGATAATCTAAATAGCGTACCAATCTAAATGATATATCAATTGGTTCAGAATTTTAAGCATTACATTTTGACATTGAAAATTTTTTTCTCGATAAAATAACTTGCCCATTTTAGATTTTCTTAAAATTTCACATTACCTATTTATGATTGAAAGTTATGTTTGAAAAAAAAAACTTTTTAAAGAGTGTATTTTTTTAGAAAATTCTGAAAAATAAGAACTGCCGAAATGCTGATTAGTCACCTGGAATGGGTCCAAGCTAGAATTATTCGATCTTTAGGAAAAATATCGATCTCCAAGATTGGTTCAGATAGGCGGTCGTAGGATTGATTCACCTTAAAATCGAAGCTTGAGGATCGATCTCTAATAAATCGATCTTATCCATTTTTAACAAAAAAGAGAACATTTTTGTTATATTAAGGTAAAAAAGAACCCGAAGTTTTAAAGATGCGTTACCCGAGCAGACCTTGATGCCCAAATCGAAAGCAAATCGAGAGCAAAATAAGGTATCAACAGCATAATGATAGCACCATTTGCTTTTCATTTATTGACGATAGCAAAAATTGGCATCACTAAGCTTTCAATTATTTCTATTTAACAGCAAACAGAGTGCAAAAAGAGGTACCAAGAGCAAAATGATAGCATTATGAGCTGTTGATGTATATATGAGAGCAAAACTAGGCATCATTAGGCTGTCATTTACTAAAAGATTTAAAGTCAGTAAAAATAAAGTTTTGGAAGAATTAAATAAAAATTAAGATTTAGGAGTTGACAGCATTATCAAATGTCGATCGTAAAATTTGGTTTTTTTTCGAATTACCTGAAATAGCAAAATTTCAGCAAAATAATGTGCTTTTCTTTTACAGTGTTAGCAGTGTTCTTCATTTATTTATAACAACACTAATTGAAATTCAAACATCTCGGAAACACGAAAAGTATTTTTGAGATTTAAAGAAACGAGCCCTTGGTATCTTAATTACGATATTTCAATATATGTGTGAGATATTGAAGAAATTTTTAATCTCAAACATTTTTCTGCAATGAAAAATGTTTTGAAGATCGTGCTGAAAGAAATCAACAATCTCAACAGTTATTTTTCACCTTTTATGGACCATTACTTTTGTAAGACATAAAAACGGCTTTATACCTGCTCAGTTGTGTTATACGAATTACAATATTATTATTTCACTGACTTTATAATTGCTATTCTCATTTAAAATAGTCATGCATTCAAGATTTAAATGTTGTCAAAAAAATATTTGTTCCAAAAATATTAGAAGAGAATTGTTACAACTCAGCTTCTCGCAGAAATGATTTTTTATTAGGAATTGTTTGTTCAAGTCAATACCGATAAATATCATGTCATTTAAAATTATACTTTTCAAATCAATGTAACGTATGTTAAACAAGTATGTACATAACAGAAAGTTTCACAATGTATAAAATAATTTAACTTTTGATGTTAAATCTCCAAATAATTTTTAACTAAAATTTCCATACTAAGTGTACCTTTTTTCTGTGTTTAAACATTGCTTCTAATAATGTCCCTTGCCTTAGAAGTGATTTAGTTTTCATGCAATATTTCATAGTCGCGATTGAACAAATTGCATTCATATCGCAGTGTGTAGTAAAGTTTTAGGCCGATAACATATTGAGTGCGAATTTACGGACGCAGTCAATGCGAACTCAGATGGCAGAACAAATTAAAAACTGCTTTGCCGCGTTGAGTATGTCAGGTTTAAGCGATTCACATACATTTTCATCAAATGTGATTCACCGCATTTAATCGCATTCGCCGCATCGCATTACATCGCACTCACTATGTCATCGGCCCTGTGCATACTCTGTGCACGATATTTTTGACTTATTTTGATTATTTACCACTGCAAAGCTTATTGTCTTTATTTTGAGTTCAAATTCATCAGCGTGCAGAAAAACAAACAAAAATTGACAGTTGTTGCATTTGTGTTTAATTTTTGTTTTGTTTCGAAATGTTGTTCGCACCTGTTCGCGCAAGTGCTTCGAGAAATGAATCCCGCATTTGGTTTGTACGTGGATTAACAAGTAGGTAAAAACCCACATCTGGCCCTTCCGGAGCTAAATCACTTGAACAGCCGCTTGGACTCATCCCGGTTGTAACTGTACACGCAGATGGAGATGGCGAACTTCGGAAACGGAAAAACACGGATTAGTGAAACCGAATTTGTGTTAACAAAGAAAGCGTCCGGAAGATCCAAAACTGAGGTGCTGACTTCCGGACGTGGATTTACTGGTGGCGCTGGTAAGTGATTTTTTTTATTCCTTCTGATAAACGTTATAATTTTGATTCTAATGATTGCAGACATTTCCTTTGGTGTCCAAGCGATGTTTCATTTAATGGTCCACCGGAACAATTTAACGTACCTGCACCAGTTGCCAGACGAGATTGTCATAGCCAGTTCGAATGCATGTTTCTGATTATGTCCGAAAGATCGGAAAGTCGAAGTAAGTGTATGTTTTTTTTTTATTTTTGCTTGGTTAGATAAGAAACTTTTAAATTAGTTTGGAATATATTATGTCCATAAGTTAAAACTTTAATTTTATTTTAATATTGTTTCTGCAAAGTAAAAGTAATATAATCTTTAGTAAATGCTGCAAGCTTGTTTGATTTGAAGAACATTTGGTAAAATCACTGTTTAGAAGCAGGATTTTTTATGTCATTGGCATTGCTTTAATTCAGGAAAAAAATACTAAAACAAAACGTTGGATTTAAAACCTACAATTGCTTTCAAATGTCAAAGTTCAGTTAATAAACATAGCCTGTTTTTTTGATAAAATTTGAACTTGCATGCATGCATGCCACTGTTTATGCCTGGTTTATAACATATCCATGTTTCGTAAAAGGAAAATAAACAATCCATATAATCATACCACTGAACAGACATTTGTATAATAACTTTTTTTTCTTTTTTTCTCGTGTCCAAACTATTGATCATAGTGATGATTTGGTAGCATTGCAGAATGATTTTGGTAGCATGCAATAACTGAATTGAATCACATAATCGTTTTTGCTGACGAAATGTTATCAACCACTTAAATAAGTAGTTCCTGCTCAAATGATCGAGAAAATGTATTTTGCTTCTTATTTGAACCCCTTCAAGACTAGGCGTTATTTTTAATGAATCGTCGAGGAACAAAGCGTTTGTTGCCACATTCTTAAAAAATAGCTTTTTTAAATTTTTTAAATCCCCCCTTCGGGTTTTTTTGGAAATTTCGAATGAGAGGGGGAGGGGGAGAGGGGTTCAACATTCAAGTTTGACAACATAAAAATTACGGGCGTGTTGCCAAAATCGAAAGGAGTCTGTATATGCTACTGTTTTAAAATGCTTCTTGTAGGTGGGTGTTGGTAGTTGCCTAGTTTTATGGGCGATATTCATACAATGCATACCCGTAATGAAAAATGAGAAAGCGAATAAATGATCGCTTTCTGGCTTAGAATATATTTTTATATTCTGAATTCAACTTTCAAAATTTTTTTTTCATTTATTTGGTTGATTTTTATTTCTTCAAGTCATTCATCCCTCAACATTCAACATACACGAAACCGTTCGATGAAAATTTTGTGTGGTCAAAATGAATCATTCTCCAAGCCTTGAAACCTGCAATTCATTGCAGTGTACTAAGTTGAAGAATCCATGTTGCTATGAAAGTTTACTTAAATTATTAACGTCCCACGTCGATTCTCCGGCGCATGAGACCGTGGTAGAAGACCTCTACTGTTGACGATCCGGGGCCAGCGTCTTCACTTGTTCCCAGCTTTTAACATTTTAATGAATAATATGCTTTTGTCGATGAATTTCTAAATTTCTTTCTCAGTGGATCCTGAGCATACTTTAAGGGCAAAATTATAGATTGCTTTGCTATCGCGGCTTGAGAGTAAAATTTGCTCCTATTCTGCTGGACATAAGATTGTACACATACTTGCTACATTCTTTAATATCCGCGAGGATGAAAATCCCGGAAAAAAGAAAACAACATACATTCTTTAATTCCAATTCCAATTCATAAATTAAAATAAAGAATAGTATACATTAAGGCGTTTTTTGTTGTGTATCTATCACTGAGTCCAGTTAGTTGATCTATTTTATTTTAACTGATAGTTGCATAAGAAAAGGCGAAATTATATTCAGTATTGATCTCGAAAGAAGAAATAAATTTAGATTTCGATTGACCTTAGACAATATTTCTGAGAAAAAGCTATTGGGCAAAATAACGACAAATTTTGCTATCACGCCTTGAAATCAATTTCGCTTATATTTTGCTTGTTTTCAGGTGGTACAAAGCAGAGCAACAACTTGCATTCATGATTGGCAAAATGATACCAATTTTTACTTGTTTTGAGGCCCAATCGATTCCTCATATTTCGGATGTTTTGAGGGCATATTGATGTCAAATTTTGCTGTAAAGGAAATTCTATTGATGCCTTGAATAAGCATCATTTTGCTCTCCAAGCTGTCGAAAAATAAGGTGTAGTTATGGTCTCAGTTTTAGCAAAATTTGGTATCACTTTGCTAACCAAGTATGAAAATTTATGCTCTCATTTTTGCTGTGTACCACCTTTTATGTCAAGCAAAATGAGAGCAAACTTGGCTCTCAGGGCGTGATAGCAAAATTTGCTATAATTTTGCCATAAAAGTCTGCTCGGGATAAACTTCTATTTTTTGTTGAAATGAATGCTTATAAACGCTTTAGTTTGGGTACTGGAAAATTCCAAACAATTACTCTGGTGTACCTTACATATATTTTGAGCCAATCAAATTGAACAATAAAAAAATTATCATTGTTGTTTATTTTTATCAAAAGTTGCCTATAAGGTTTTATTAAGTTCTAAATATTTTCAAGATCTATTGAGATATTGTAACAAAATTTTGATTTCAGAAGCTAGTATATGAATTTGAAAAAAAAAGGAATAGATAATTCTGATCTAAGTATAATACCTCAAATTTTGAATTCATCATCAGTCATCATTTAAAAATAAGTTATGAAACTCAAAAATGAGTAATGTCATAATTTTATAGGTGTGTATTCGTTTTAAATTCAAATTCCATAATGCCATCTGATATACCTAATTTAAAAAAATCATATTTTGAACTTTGTTTCCAAACTCGGCTGAATTTTAAAATTCATTCCAATCATCAATCCAAATCATGCACACAATGATAATTTAAATTGATTGTAAATTGGATCAAGATTTTGAATAGAATTTCGAATTTCAGAGATACAATGTTTTATAGTTGAAGGAAAAAAGTAATTTTACAATTTTAAGAAAATTCAATTGAAAATAATATGACTATTTCATTTCTTCTTAAGACACGAACGCCACAAACGTGGTAAAGTGTCTATATTTAAAGAAAAAAATGCATTTTTGACATCACAAAAGGGCATTTTGAAATTTGAATATTAATGTTTTTTATTTATTTATCATCTTTGTAGAAAACTGTAAAACGTTTTATTTTCAATGAAATGTGAGATTCATTTTGATTTGAAATTTCTTTGAATTTTGATCAAATTCCTGAATTTTCGTGGAAATGTTAAAAAAATCAAAGAGAAAACTATATCTGAGAAGTCAAAATTATTCACTTAATTTATTTGCAGTCATCGAGAAGGCTGATCATTTTATTAAAATTTATATTTTCAATGTTTTTGTAACAAACAATTTAAAAAAAAAATGCGCGATTTTTTTAACACTCCCAAATCAATTAAAATCATAGCAATTTTTTTAAATTATTTCTAAAACATCGAAGAAAAAATGATTTTTTTTTTAAATTTTAACATAATTTTTCTTTTTATTCAATTTATTTACCCTCTTTGTTGGAAAACTGTTACTATTCCAAACAAACGATTCAAATTTCAGTTCATTCGATTCAGATTTTATGAAGTTCTAGAACAAAGATGAAATAGAAGATGAAATAGATTTGTAAATGAAATTCTTGAACTACAATTCACAATGAGAAATGAATTTAAGAATTGATAAGAAATAGCGTGATATTTTCGAATCATCATACTGAAAAATAAAACAGGATAAATAAATGTTTTAAAATCGGTTTTAAGTTTATTACAATTTTAATCAAACTATAATCTCAAATATTAGTTTCTCGAACGTTTAGTTGCGAAAAGTAAATCATTTATATTTCGTTTCGATGAACTTTCATTGATGTGAAGAAGCTCATGAAAAATAAATAATTGAAAATTTCCTTAAAAAAATTTCTATTCAACAACAGGTGAATCATTTTCATTTGTGACATTTATAACAAGAAATTTTTAAATGACCTCATAAAGTCTACCTGGTATACAAAATACGAAAATAAGCTTTTATCAATATTCTCTCACAGGAAAAATTATAGATTCGCAGATTAAAGTTGTATCAAAGAATATCATAAAAAATAGAAAATAGAAAAGTTAAAATTGATTCTCCAATTTTGAATTTTTCCATAATAGGGGAGATGAGGGCATAACGAGCACCCAGGGAATAATGAGCACTCCTTTTTTCTACATAAGTAGGGGAGAGTGGGGTATCGTGGGCCATGGGGAAACGTGGGCCACTTTTAATATCTCAGATGTGTGTTGAGATAAAAATCTCAAACCAACTGTCTTCGTCGTCGCTTTACGTGAGCATATATTCCTATATGTTGTTGACTGAAATACGCATCATATGCTTCTTTTTTTTTTATCAAGCTAAAAAAAGTTAGAAAAATTTACTTACATAATTAAAAAAACACCCACTAATTTCATCGATGGGGAACCTAAAGTGCATCACAAAAATATGCTCATACGCTTATGATCTTAGTTTTGTCATGATCTTTCACATGGAAAAGGAATTTTTGATGAAACATCAATAAGTCACACAAACGTAACCAATTTGCAAATCATAGCTTGTGGGGAATCGTGGGCCACACATCTTGAATCACCTATATTTTTATGTTTTTATACACATTCAGTACTTAAAATACGTTTTACCTATCTTTAAAGTTATTTATGCCAAATGAAGAGTTATGAATAATATTTTGTCCATCCTGTATAAGAAATTTTGCCAAAACGTTCGCGAGCCAGGTTTTGGAATCTATGCGATCATACACAGCTCTCTTTATTATTTCATCATCTGAAATTGCTTTAAAATAACGAAATTTATTAGGAAATCACAGTTTTGGGTCAACTCATAAACTTTGCATGTTATTTGGTCAATTTGGATTTGGTGGCCCACGATTCCCCACCATTTTTCAAAATCCAAAAAAAATTGCTTTTTTTCAAACAGTCAGAATTTGGGGAAAATAACTTATTAAAAATTTAAAAAAATACCTTATGATACCTTGAAAATGTAGAAAACCATAGCATTTTTTGTTTTCATTTTATCTTTTATAACAAAGAAGTTATGGAACAACGAAAAAAAGTGGCCCATGATTCCCCACTCTCCCATACGTATTTTCTTAAACAAATTTTCATAAGGACTTGTTTCGTACTTCCCATAGTATTAATTTTTCACCAAAAATGAAATATCCTTTTCATCTTTACAGAAATATTCAATAATAACCAGCTAGGTTCTCAAGTGACGAAAATATTATAATTTTCGAGCACCACCAAATAATCTTTAATGACCTTTAAATCATCTTGATCTGAAATGTACGCACGGCAACATGATCTACACATTGTTTCTCAATTTTCAACATCATAAAATTTCTGATTTTTCACTTTAATCAATTTTAAAACGCTTTTTTACTTTAATTTGTTCACAAGAGGCGAACAGAGCACTATCAATAAAGGCATAATGAGCATTTTCTGCCGGGGAATCTAGCAGCGAATTCAACTCGATGATGTCAACTGAGTAATAGAGCTACAGCTTGGCTTGTTTCGTCTGTCGGTTTGGCCTATTGGTAAGGTGTCGGAGAGTTAATCAGTGGACTCGAGTTCGATTCCTGTTCGAGGGGATTTTTTTTGCACATACCATTCATGATTGATTTTTTTTTATTGTTACATTATGCGGCTAATAGCATCAAAGCATCATCCGTCAAACAGAACACCAGAAGCATAATGTATGAGCATGTGTTAATTCTTTGAATTCTACAAACAGACCTAGATTATTTTGTTATTGCTTTGTTTGATGAATCTACACCTCACCGTTTAGTGCAATCATGATCATGAAAAAAATAAATAAATGAAAAAAAAATCACCTCGACCAGCAATAGAACTCGAGTCTACTGATTACCTCTCCGACATCTAACCAATAGGGCAAATCATCAGACGATACAAGTCAAGCTGTAGCACTATTACTCAGTTGACTTCATCGAGTCGAATTTGCTGCTAGAATCCCCGGCAGGAAACGCTCATTATGCCTTCATTAATGGTGCTCATACTGCCTCGGGTGGTTTCTCATTATGCCTCTACAGTGACTGGTTTTCAGCTTTCGGCAAAAATTTTTAAAATTCATTTTTAAACGTTTCTATCTACTTTTTCAAGTTTCATACAATTAGGCAATAGACTATTTGAGTGTCTGAACACGAAACAATGATGTAATTCTCATTTTATAGCTGTTCTCTATGGTTAAATAAGCGTTTTCCTTAAGGTGGCCATTATGCCCCCATCTCCCCTATCTAGAACTAAGTTCTAGCCTAATAAAAAAAGGCTACACTCTGTACCCTTAACTTCCAAACCCAACCCCCCCCCCCCTTACTGTTTCAAAATGCTCGTTTATTCACGAGATATTAAAGTTTTATTATTGGTCGATTTTTGAAAATTTGTAAAATCTACACCCCCCCACCCCCCCTCCAATGAGTGAGCTCTAGGACCGCCCCTGGCAGTGTCCATATAGAATACAACCTGATAAAAACTCGCGTTTTTCAATTTCATCTAGGAAATTAAAAATATTTTTGTTTCGTTAATTCGAGCAAATGCAAAAGTTTTAGAAAACCAAATCAAAAAGTCGCAAAAAATCAACAATTGATTTAACTTATTGAAATAAAGTCAGGGGTCGGTTGAAGGGGTCGTCCATATTAACTATTCACTGTTAATGCATTGTCGTTATTATACACCGGACTCAGATGAAAATCGGTACACGAGAGTTTTGAGGGAGGAGCAATCGATTTCAGATATTAAATTCAATGTAAGGGGCCAGCAATATCGTCGTTATTATACATCGGATAGGGATGCAAGTTTGCACACGGTAGTTTGCAGAGACGTGCAATCGATTTCAGATGTCAAATGTTTGCCAGGGGTCGACGAAAGGGCTCGTCGTACAAGAAATGTTGTTTCCTGTGCCCAAATGTTATGAAACAACACTTAGCGACACTCAAAACTAGAAGGTAAGCTGTTTATCAGTTCACTACTGTATCGAGAGGTATTTTTGTAACACGTGACAATCACGAAGACTGTTTATGATCAGAAATATTTTCAGATCATCCAACAAAAAGAATTATTATATCATTGCTAAGCAGCGTGAATAATAGTGGTCCCAAGTTACTGCCTTGTGGTACCCCTGAATTTGTAGCTAGCAAGCAAAAACAGCATCGAAAAGAAACACTTTTCGTTACTGTTTTCAGTGTCGAAAAGTCCTTTTAGAGTAGAATTGAATGAAACTGAAACATTTTAGTAAGGAGTTGTAAAAATTTGATTTTTGTAGTTTTGTCAGAAACAGTGATACCAAATCTCATATTCAACCATAAAACTTCTTGAGAAACTTTCAAATTTAGTGCCCAAGATTTTGATTCCGGGATACGTCGGTTATTTTTGAATACTTTATCAACCTAATCTATCAAAATTTCCAGCTTAAGAGAATGCACCTATAATTTACCACTTTGAGCCTTTGTTTCACGCTACTTCAACCCTTTTTGCGTTGAATCGTTCTAATTTTAGCCAATTTAGTACAAACCACAAAACAACAAGCAACAGACCACTATACTTTAAAAATATACATACCTATGTAGAGGTCGATCTGGCGATACCAAATAAACGTAGCTGCACACACCTTCCTCCCGCTCTCAATGAAGGAGCAACATTTTGATGCGATATGAGGGAGTGCCCAATCCCTACAAACCCAACAACCCAAGGTGATGGGCAGGTGTTGTTGTAAGCATACGAGAGAGAGAGGCCCCCACACGAAAGTTAGTTAAATCCATCCATCCATCCATCCAGGCAGTGGCGGCAGCGGATTCGATAAGTCGTCGTCGGCTTCGGAAGGGCCACCATCAGGAAGTGGGGCGGAGGAGGGCAACGCAGAACGGAAAGGAAGTGGAAACGAAAGGAAAGGAAATTGAGGGCTGCACAAGGTGAGGTTGAGCCAAGCGATAAAAGTTAATTGTTTGGCTGGGAGAAAACGCGATGGCCGCATCGTATAATGAACTATAATAGCCAGAAACAATCGGTTATGGCTACAATTATACGCGCGGAAGGCGATCCAAACGGAATGAACGAATTCAGCAGCTACGAACTACATGGAGCAGAAGCAATTTGGATATGCTAGCTAGTGGTAACAATTAAGTAAACGCTCGGTCCGATTGGGCCCCGATATCCGATGTTGGATCGAGCCTTTGCTCTAGCGCTAGCTCTAGAGTGTTCGTGTGTCTATTCTAGGCAGGCAAATGGAGCTACAATCATAAATTTACATGTGGATGTTGCTGTACTGTGTGTAAGCTTTCCAATGATTATTGATTTCTATCGACATTGAGGAGCCTTCCATTGGAAGGCTGCGAACCGTGGTTTTACGAAATGAAACTAAAATAGAAAAAAGCGGTTTGGCCATAAATTCAATAGAGAATTTAAGATAAGTCAAATCTAACCAGGATGACCCGATACTGTTAAAAACTTCCCGGATTTTGCCCTGGGTTTGTTCACATTATTTGTTTATCAAATAAAAAACTCAAATTTCTTTTTAGTTGGTGGGTAAAAAAATTAAAAAATGAACATCATTTTTTATCGTTAGATAAATTTTAAGTAAGTTTTTTGGAATAATAGCCCAATTTTTTTACCACATTTTACGATTGCTCAGAATTGCACGGCCGTAAGGATACATGCGATAGAAAGTATGGTATGCTTATTTGATAAAAACCGCCAATTACCAACTTGATAAAAACCTATTCTCATGCTTTCCGAATATTCTAAAAATGATTTTGTGAAAATAGGTTGGGACATTTCGATGGAGAAGTCTAACTGACACCGTTACACAACAATGTTATATAATAGACGAGCTGGTTTGGTGTGCTTTGCTACACCTTCCATAAATATATGAAATTCGTTAAAATAATTGAAATTCAGTTGTATTTAAGCATTTTAAACTAAATTTAAACAGAATTTAGAAGCAACCGCCTTTAAAAGAGAACTGCAACTGGAGTTTCAAATTTTAGTACAAATATGATTTAAAACTATTTTCTAAAAATTTATCTCTAAATTTGTTTTTCAAGTATTTTAAAAATTTTGTGAAATGTATGATTTATTGACATGGACATCTCACCCCCTCCCTCTTCTAATGCGAGAAGTTCGCATAGTTCGAAGACTGATCGAGCATATTAAACCAATTTTGGCATTGTAGTGTATTTTTGAACGAGGAACGTTTTTATGAATATTTGGAACCCCTTCCTCTCTCAAATGGAGAGATGGGAAGGGGGGGGGGGGGACTAGCTTACAATATTTTACATAACTCGAGAACTTATGAAGCTAACGGAACCAAAGTTGGCATCGGAGAGTATTGGAATACGAGAAATAATTCTATGATTTTGTCAGACGCCTCCCTTCTTTCAGTAGGCATATAGGATAAGGTTGCCAGATTTTTTCAGCACGTATCCGGGTCGGACAAACCGGGCAATTTTTATATGAAAACCTGGCAAAATCCGGGCATTCGATTTCAAATTGACGACCATAAATCCGGGCAAATTTTGTCAAAAACTCAGAAATTCCTCAACAAAAATCGGGAAAAAAAAATGAAAAAAATTTTTTTTTTCATCAAAACTCATTGATAGATTTTGAACCGTATTTTAGGCTTCCAAAAAACCTTTCATAATGATTTTTATAAAAATTGCTAAAAAAAATCGTTTTGGAGGTGTTTGTTGTTTTTTTTGTTTATTTTGCATAATAAAGTGAATAAATCCGGGCAAAATCTGGTTGTTTTTCAATGAAATCTGGGCAACCGGGCCAGGCCGGACTGTTCTTAAATTTAGTATTAAATATCCGGGCAAACCCGGATAAAACTGGGCAATCTGGCAACCTTAATATAGGAAGAGAGGAGGGGGGCTTCCATACCTTTTTTATTGCATAACTTGAGAACTATTTGAGCAAATGGAACAAAATTTTGCTTGTAAGGGTATTTTCGTATGAGAAATGGTTCTATCAATATTTATTGTTCCTTTCTTGTTCAAGTGGGGAGATAGAAAAAGGGGAAGGGGCTCCTTTACAATTTTCAGTATAACTGGAAAACTTATCAATCAAATGGATCCAAATTTGGTATTATTATTATAATTTATTTGTCTGAACCAAATTTGGTATGGGAAGGTATTTGAATATGAGAAATGCTATTATGACATTTTGAAATCCCACTGTTCTTCCAGTGGGAAAATTTAAGAGAAGAGGATTCGCCAATACAATTTTTTACATTAATCGAGAACTTATTTAGCAAATGGAACCAAATTTGGCTTGGGAACGCATTTGATTACGAGGAATGTTTCTATGAAAATTTAATACTACTGTCTCCTTCCATTGGGGTGATAGAAAGGAGAGAGGGAGGCTCCTTTACAATTTTTCGCAAAAATCTAGAGCTTTTCGTGGAAACGAAACAAAATTAGGCATGGAATGACATTTGGATACGAGAAAAGCTGCTTATTTCAGACTCCTTTCTCCTTAAATTGGGGGTAGGGGAGAGTGGGGATACTTGATCCCCTTTTCTTGTTTTCACCATATCTTTTTGGTAAAATTAAGCAACTCGCCGTCTTTGACATTTTCTGACAGCTTGTAACTTCAAGTTTCTATGCTACAAAAATTAGAACGATAATTGAACCCGTTGATGAACTAGAAGCATTTTCGTGGGAGTAAAAAAAATGCGATTTTTCTGAAGTTAGGGGAGACTTGATCCCCTATTGAAGGAGACTTGATCTTTTATTCAGGAAGCCCTAATCGTTGTATAAAAATCAAACAAAACCCCAAGATAGAATGTTAATTGACTATTTCGGTCATGTTTGTTCTTATTTCACAATTTATAGCAGACATAAGAAGAAAATTCTATAACTTTGTCTCAACGCTAATAACATTGCATACTTAAAGGCGCTATTTTTTATAATTAAGAGAAAATTAATTATTTTTGCTCTTTTCTTCAGACAATTGTTTGATACATATTAGTTTTTGGATAAATATTAGTAATTTCGTAATCAGCATACATAACGATCAATTCAGAAGAAAAATATGCCGTTTGGAAGGGGGATCATTTGTACCCAACTCTAGGGGATCAACTGCACCCATAATCAACATTTTTGAAAACTTTTTCTGAAAAAAGTTGAGAGTTTTCCATTGCTTTGAAAATATGGCACTATGAAGTTCATTTTACGCTCGAACGATTGATACATTGGAACAAATATTTTTTTTCATAATTTTCCCATGTAAGGAATATTTTAAAGTGATGAAAAAAGAGCTTCAAGTTACATTTTGTGAAATTTTTCAAATAAAGTTCAATTACTCAAACAATTATTTTGTTAAAATTTTTTCAACTACAAGCATTGTTATTTTGCTCATTTTGGCACATTTTTCTAGATCATTTGATCTTTGTAAGACATTCCAGTTTCGAGATATAGCTAAGGAATCAAGTATCCCCAGCAAGGCCGTGCGAACGGGGGGGGGTTTTAGGGGTTTAACCCCCCCCATGAAGATTTTTTCCCAAAAAAAAATTCGAAATAGTAAAGAAAAAGTACTTGATCCTTAAAGGTGTTAAATAAGTGTTAACAAGAAAGTTTGAAGATTTTCTCGCCTCCGGCGGAAATTAGTCTAACATCACCCTAGACTTAAGACATTTTAATTATCGTCTAATTTTTAATTAAAATTTCGATTTGAAATTCAATTAAACTTTTGCATTAAAACTCTAAACTTGACATACATAAATCCCTCATCGCATTTAGAATGGGTTTTTATTCAGAAATGTCACCAATGAAATTCAGAATTTGAAACCAACCATTTTAAATTCAGAATTAATTCATCAAATACTAATTTTATACATCAACAAAGTTGAAAGTCATGTTTCATGACTTACGATGGTCATCAAAATCAGCAAACCATAATCTAAAGCCTCGTATCCTCTATTTAATTATTAAAGATTTTCATTTACTGAAAAATGTGCTGATATAAAATATTTTTCATCAAACCAATTTCAGTCTCAATTTTGTTTGGAGTTTCTAGTTCTTCTAAAAGCTCAACATTACATTCAAAAACGTTTTGATAAATTACACAAGGTAACAAAATTAATATTCTTCGAGATGCAAAGAATTTAAAAGGTTATTTTGACTTATTTGGTTGCCCTGGATCTACATATGCATTTTTTTTCTATAAGCTTTTGTTTTTTGCAAATATGTTGAAATCATTTCAGAAATTTATGCGTTTGTTTTCACAAAACTTTTAAACAAATACGAAATTTGAAGTATTTAAAATTAAGGTATGAATTAATTATCAGTTTTCCTCGAGACTTCAAGTCAATTTGAGCTCTACGAAAAAAATTATAGAGTTTTTCAATTTGTGTACTTTTTCTCATTGTCAATGAAGTTGTATTAACCGGATGAAAATCCCCGAAATAATAATGAAGTTTTTAACCAAATTTAATTTTATATATCGTCAAAACAAAAATCTAATCGTTTTGCAAGTTTGAGCAATTTTTTTAAGTGAATTCTTTTATTTTAACTTTATTCAGTAATGTCAGAAGTATTTGTAATAATGTTATCTTTCAAAATTTTCATAAACTGTTAAACCTTTGAAATGTTAATTCTTAATTGAATTAAAATGGGTATAATGAAAAAAAATCATAACTTGATTTTTTTCTGTAACTGTAAATTTGTTACTTTATCAGTTATCAATGATTAATTTCACTTTAAACTGATACATTTCAAAGCTTCATATCACCAAAACGCAAGGGTATATCACCTAAATTTGACAAAAGATTCGAGTTCAGGACGCTTGAATCTTCCAAATCAATCATTCAACCATAGGCACCAAAATGATTCACCAAATTTAAAGTAAAATTATTTAAATTGAATGAAATAGTTTATCATTAGTTTGTCTGTGTTTTTCAATTCTGAATTTTTGTTTAATGAAAACATAATCTTTTGCCATTGAAACTATAATTTAAATAAGAATAACATAGTTTCCACCTTGTGTCCTTTTTAGGACCCGATATTCAAATTGATTGCGACATAATATTTAGATCTTAAAATATTAAAATTTAAAACTTTCGATTGAAAATTTGTAAACGTTTTTCTAATTTGCATTATTTTAAATCATGTTTTTAAATCGATGTTTTTAATCGATAAATTTTACTGATTTGATTCGAAGCAGCAACTTTAAAGTTAAATTTTGATTTATATTTTTTAAGTTCGTGTGATAATTCTGTGCAATAAAATGGTTTAGAAATCTATTTCCATATTTCTTGTATATTTTTGATTTGTTATTATTTTTGGCTGAATTTGAATTTCGAAAACCCCCCCCATGGACGGGTCCTTCGCACGGGCCTGATCCCCAGGGATCAAGTATCCTCATTCTCCCCTAAAGTTAGAGAATAGAGAGGCTCCCATACAATTGTTTTGCATAAACCAGGAACCAAGGTTACCGAAATCACATAAAAACCTATAATTTCACAGAATTTTGAGCAGATTTTCATCATAGAATCTGTGTCACAGAACACAGGAATTTGGAAATATTCACAAATTTCGCAGATTTTTCAAATATTGTACGTATTTCTGATATTATTAATTTTATGTCAACATAAATTTTGGATTTCTTACTTTGTTTTTGAAAAACATGCTAAGATTCGTGATTTAAATTGATTTTTCTTATGTAAAATGTGAAAAAATACTCATTTCTTCGTGAATTTTTCAAAGATATTATGCTGTTTCCATCACAGAAAACCATCACAGAATTTCTGGATAAAATCACAGATAGTCAGATTTAAAAAAACACACAGATTTTTTTTCGGCAACCTTGCCAGGAACTCATCTAACAAACGGAACCAAATACGACATGGGAATCATTTGGGTAAGAGAAATTATTTGAAACACCCCTCATTTTCCAGAGAGTACACAGGATGTGGAGAGGATGCTCAAAAAAAATTTGTTGGTATAAATGGAGAAGTAATTAAGCAAATAGAATCAAATTTGTCAAGGGAAGATAATAAAATACGAAATATGTTTCTATGAATGTTACACATCCTTCTGCCTTGCAGTGTGAAAAGGGGATATGATGGGGTTTTTAATTAGGAAATAATGGAATTCCTACCTTTTTTCAGCAGTTGTAGATCGGAAGGAGAAAGAAGGGCTTCATAGAAGCTTTTTTGTATAAATCGAGCACTTATTAAGCAATAGCGACCATATAATATGAGAGAGGTTGTTTGCGTACGGATAATTTGGGACGCTCAATTTAATTTCGAAAACTTATCAGACAAATTGAGCGAAATGTGACGTTATTTAGATACTTCAAATGTCTATAGTAGTTCGTGAGTCCTTCCCGTATTTGAAGTGGGAAAAAGGTGAAGAATCCATACCAGTAAAACATTCATATTGATATTGAAGATGTCGACTGCAAATCAGTCCAATTAATTTTTATAAACGACGTTTATTTTATTCTGACGTTTTGGTGTCCGGTGTCGGTAACACCTTCATCAGGGATCCTACAAGGTTTTTTGATAATTAAACTAAAGTGTACTGTTTGTGTTGATTGTCCTATTTTCTAAGCCTACTTACAAAGTTGTCGTTTATTACTTGTTTTTTGTAAAAACGTACTGTCCGGATTATTTGGTGTAGAATCACTGTAACGGTAGTTGATAATGTTATAAAAGATCACTTGTAACTGTACTATTTCTTACATTTGAAATTCAAAATTTAAATTTATCTCCAAACTTTCTATGAAAAGCACTGTTGTGTACTTTCAGGCGGTGCTACTGTTTTGCAATGTTTCTTCTTGCGTTGTTTTTGGTTCGTTCTGACTTTCGGTATTTTTGACATCTTTTCGATTTGTTTTCTTGTAGTTGTGTTGGTTCAATATGTTTAATACAGATGCAAAAATAGAGTTCAGATTGTTTATATCTGTTCTTTGGTTAACTGTGTTGGGTGTGTTGAAAATATGGCACATTTCGAGAAAAAAACGACAACTTTGTAAGTAGGCTTAGGAAATATGACAATCAACACAAACAGTACACTCAAGTTTAATTATCAAAAAACCTTGTAGGATCCCTGATGAAGGTGTTAATAGATACCGAAACGTCGGAATAAAATAAACGTCGTTTATAAAAAATAATTGGACTTATTTGCCGTAAATAGAACAGTAAAACATTCATTTTGTCATAATTAAAGAATCAATGTGAAGTTCACGAAATCAGCAAAAATTTCAGATTTTTGAAAACGTATTTAGAAATCAAGTTTCAGGAAATTTGATTAAATCATCTTTGAAGTGCAATTCGAAACTCCAGTTTCAGCTCTTATTTAAGGTGGTTGCTTCTGAATTATATTGAAATTTCATTTAAAATGATGCCAAAAAATTTTTTTTAAATAATTTTCTAAGATTTTTTTGAATGTGTTGCTAAGCACACCGGGTCAGCTAGTATAAAACAAATAGAAAAATACATCGTACTCAAATACCTTCCCATGTTAAAATCATGTGTTATATTGATTTTTTTTCGCAATATACCAAACTGCAGACATGACTCATCACAACTTGAAGTGATGCCAAGTGGTATGAAATCTGGCAACTTACTGCAAATTACAATTTTTTTTCTATTTATTTAAGCAAAAAGTGCAAATTAAATTCATATAAATAAGTTTTAACCCAAAACAATGAGTTAAGGAAACAGGCTGTTTGCCGGCCTGACGTTTGAAGTCGAGAAAGAGGAAGGAGGAGAAGAAAATTTTCTGACAACTTTGGGATTTTTCCTAGAAATAATAATTTTTGCCCTAACGGGACAGTCTATGGAATTGGAGAAATGATTACCTGCGCAATTCGCGCACTTAAAAATTCAGATTGTGGTTTATCACCACCAAAAAGGCATTTAGATTTTTCATGATCGAATGAGCCGCAAATCATGCATCTGGCATTCATTCTACAATTTTTAATGCCATGACAATAAGCTTGACAACGACGACATTGCGTAATATTTTGAAGAAAATTAGTAGAAGATTTTCGAAAAGGTTCAAATTTGACTCGACAGTGAAACATAAGACGAGCTTTTTCAAGAATTTGCAAATTTTTCACCTGATCGTTTTTAAAATGGATATTCGTGTTGGTTCTTTTCCTCATTTGAATTACTTGAATCGAAGAAAAACCTAACAAAGAATTTAATTTGGTTGTGATCTCATCCGGTGTCTGATCGCCGGTGAGACGACGAAGTACAACTTTGAAGGGACGATCACTTTTAGTGTCGTATGTAAAAAATGTTTTTTATTATTCAAATCATTTAAAAATTTTTGAAAATCATTAAAAGATTCCGCCAATATGCGAGCAGGTCCTCTTCGACCGATCTGAAAAAGATCTTCACTTCCTTGACGGAAGTGACGATTTCTTTTCGAAAGGCATTGAAATCAGGAATCGTGACCGTTATTGGTGGAACCTTTTCGTTTTTAAGAGAGTATAAAAAGAAGAAGGTTTCTTAGTACTCTTATCAGAATTAAATATGAATATTTCCTCATCACCGATGTTATGAAGGACATCGAATGAATTGAAAATTTCAACTTTTTTTGGACGATGGACCTGAATTAGGTTCGGCAATCCATTTTCTTCCGAATCTTGAGCCGGCCGATAACTTCCCCATGCTGGAAAGAAAAGATAAAAATATGAATAAAAGAAGATGAAAATAATGTTAGCACTGAAAAGTGCTGATTGAAATCCAGGTAAGAATAAAATGAATAATGTTAAATGTTCCTGCAGGTACACAGCAACGATACGATGCTGATTGACCTTAAACTATAAATATGATAGATTCAACTACAATTGTTCAATTGAATTCAGGCATTCAACTATAAATATAATTAATTCAACTACAAACTGTTGATTGACCTTCTGCAATCAATCATAAATATAATAGATTCAACTATAATATTATTATTGATTCAAATATGAATGTGATAAGTTCATCTACAAACTGCTGATTGACCTCCTGCCATTAACTTTAAATATAATTGATTCAACTATAAGAGTATAATTGATTTAAATGTAATTATGATAAATTGTACTCCAATTGTATGATTAATTCTACGCATTCAACTAAAAATATAATATATTTAACTACAAACTGCTAATTCACCTTATGAAATGGATCTATTTATCGGATTATATATGTTGGATGAGAGGAACAAGCAAAGGGCTTGTTTTCCTTTTATATCCTTTTCTTAAAATTCTATCGACATAGAATTTTTTCCAGAAGCTGAATATTTATTTCGGTAAAATAGTCGATAACTTTTTTGGAATGCATTTTTGGCATGAAAATCATTAGCATTTACATCTTCACCCCTTACCTTTTCTTTCTGCAGAATTAGACCAGTCTGTCCTGCAAACTTGAGAGCAGCTTACTGTTTATCAGTACATATTACAAAGTTACAACCTAATTTTAAAATCAAATAAGGGTGAAACAAGCCCTAATTAAAAATTTTAAACCGGTTTACTGTTGTTAATTGCCAATGTAAACAAGGCGGAAGTGAAACAGTGAAACATTTCAGCAGTCACGTTGCTACCACCCATTTGTCCCTTTACTTTTCGTTGGGTCAAAACAATGTGAACCTTTTGTTGCCTTCTATTTCAACGTTTAGGTCAACAATTGATTAATTTACCCTATCGTTTTGTGTGTGGCCGATGCCTGACATTCTAATTTCAGCTCCAAGTCCGCGGTTGTGTTGTTCATAAACAAAATAGTGTGGTACCTATCGTTCTCATTTGATTTCGCTACCGTGGCATGAAATTGGCTTGATTGCTGATTGACGACTGATTGGCAATAACGTTTCAAAATCAACATGGAAAATTAATAATTATAGTGTTGGTTCCGTGAGTGCTTGACTTGGTGCTGTTCGATAGGCACTTCGAGTACCTAGTAGTGCCATGCTCGATAAACTCGGTTAGTTTTGTGTTGTTTGATAGGCGAACGGTTTCTCGTGTTTCGGTGTTAAATTAGTGTGGATTTGTTAAACTTCTGTACCGATTTGTGTTTTCTAAGTGTTTTTTGAAGTAATCGAGCGCATTGATTCGCTCGATACCACGCGAGGGTCAAAATTCGGTCCAAAAATCCGTTACCAATGCCGGCATATAATGGGCCGCCAATAGACCTTTGTGAGACGCAACTCGATGGAAGCCATCATGAGCCTTCATCGGAAGAGCCGGAGTTGGAAAACGACAAACTCTTGGTAAGATATTTAGATTTTAATAAAAATTGTTAGCTAAACGATCGTATCCTTCTCCCTAGAATGTGATTTATTCCGATCAGAACAAACAAATTCACCTGTGGAGGAACAGGTTTCACTTTTCTTTCAACTCTTTTTTCCGGTCTTCTATTTGTCCATAAGTCTACGAGTTGTTTGAGTTTAATGCACTTTGAGAGATTCTTCTGTTGGGGGAGAGCCAAAGCAAAAAAAAACTGACCTCCCTTGAGTCAGAATCCTCGGGACGTGAAGAATGCAAAGAAGAGCCGAGCCTTTTGTGCCGTGCTGCTGCTGCTGACAGCTCTTTTGTTGATCTGGCCGATCGGCGGCGCGGCGTGTTTTGTTTTGTTTGACTTTGACCCAACGTGCTCTGGCAAGCAGAAGTGTTAATTTTGTTTCCTCTCGCGGAGTTCGGATTGTGATTCCTAAGAAACTTCGATGCTATCCTGGACAAGTGCTTTATGAGAAGTAATCATTGTATATTATTCATTTTGGATTTTTTTTACTTGAAATTTGAGGAGAAGACACTTGTTCCCTGCGGCACTCAAAGTTCCCAAAGTTTTAATTTGAATATCAATTTCAATAAGTCGTTGGCTAGCAGTTTGAACTTCATAGGGGCACATTTTAGAAAAAAATAGTTTTGAAGAAAATGTCAATCAAAGTCGTTTACCTGTACAAATTGTATCCACAAATCAAAACTTTGGAAGTGTTTTTCTCAGTTTTCATTTTTTACACATGGAACTCATATTTTTCGTTCAAAATTTCTGCGGAGTATTTCTCAACTATCCCAATTATGTTGCACAAAACTTAAGCTTTCTAAAATATGTGTAACCTAAACTACAGTAACTGTACGAAAATCGTACTTTTTGGACTTTTACGGCTACGTAACATACATCTAAAATCTTTTTTCTTATCTTCTTAATATGAATAAATTTTCTTCCTTCTTAATATGAATAAATTTGTTATCGATCATCTGAACATCGCTTTTGTGTATGATGGCCTTATTGTTAATATTGATATAGTATTTTATAATAAATAATCGTTTTTTTCAGAATTTTTGTTTTTTATTCGACGGGTTTAGAAAAGTTTTTCACAATAAAATTTTCAATTTTTTATTTTTTATTTCAATTCAAAACAAATAATTCTAGATGGTGTTCAGCAAAATCGGTTGAAAATTTTACAAGTTATCCATTATATTGTATGTTCATTATCTTCTCTTGTTGGAATTCTTCTCTATATACCAAACTTGTAGAAATGTCACTTCACTATTTGAAGTGATGACAAACGACGCTTGTCATAGTATGAAATTTGGTGGTTTTATTAAGCTTCAAAAAACTATTATTTAAATTTATTTGAGCAACATGAAGTAAATTGAAATTTTATTTGACCCATTCCAGCGTGACGTCACAACGTTTGCAGGTCATATTGCACATTGTTAAAAATAGTACATTATAAGGTCAAAATTTAATTCTCTACAATTTGAAACCAAAAGTATTTGTATAGAATAAATAGTTATCAAAATATAAGCA
Source organism: Uranotaenia lowii (assembly GCF_029784155.1). Classification (NCBI taxonomy): domain Eukaryota; kingdom Metazoa; phylum Arthropoda; class Insecta; order Diptera; family Culicidae; genus Uranotaenia; species Uranotaenia lowii. The sequence continues at coordinate 90,015,657 of NC_073693.1, read as the reverse complement.
AAAGGAATCGTGACGTCACAACGCGCCTCCTTTTCCACTTTTCAGTTTTTTTTACAATGCCGCATTTTTCTGCTCTTCTATTTGATCAAATTTTATGAAAATTTCAGGAAAGTATCGATTCATTACAACCAACAAATCGCTGTTTTTGATTTTTTCAAATTTTGATTTCAATTTATTTTAGAGCGATTCAGTTTCGTGACGTCACAACGCACCATTTTTTTAAAGTAGGGTTTTGCAAAGCGTTGTGACGTCACGAAATTTTATGATTAGCTACATGAAATAAATCAAATTATAATCTTAAAATGAATGCTTAATTTACTTAAAATGCTTCAAAACTTAATAAATAATGTGATTTGGTGATGAAATCGATCCATTTATTCCCAAAAATTAAAAGGAATTAAATCTCAAAGGCCCATATAAGCAGATAAGGTTTGCAACACTGCTCACATCAATTTTATTCGAAGTTTTTTGTGCGATCATGTGAATATTATTTGTATGATGTATGATGTAAGCTAACATCCTATGTAGCGTGGCACAGCCCGTTTGCAGCGAACTATTCGCACATAACAACTCGATCTCGATTTCCAACTCATTGACTAAAAATGCCTTTGAGTGGACTATTTCAAGGGAGTGAATGTACAAGTAGAGTAACCTGTACTATTCTGTGGGGTAAGGATAATGGGTCTCCACCGAAAGTACAATTTATTGACAATCAATTGAAAATCAAGCCATTGTTCTGTGAAATGTTCCATAGGATGTGAAGACGAACCCTCCCTCTCTCTGCGACATGTTAATGAGGGTAACTGCCCAGTGCACTCTACCCTCCACATCGTTTCGATCAGGTGTCCGGATGGCCCTGCCCCACCCCCTCCAAATATAAATATATAGATGATAATAATAATGATGATAATAATGATAGATTTAGCAAACCTGTATTTCCTGAAATAAAAATTGAATAATTATTAAATGTGTATGAACAAAATGGTCATGACAAAAGTAAAAAAGAATGAAGGAGAGTACTAAAAGTAGGAAAGAACAAACTAATAGATGAATAAAACGATTGGCATATTCATTCATTCTTCATTCACCCTTAAATTTTTTTGAGTTTCCAATGTTTAATTTCATCACCGGAGGATTCCCCATCCGAGATTTCACTATCTATGTTTCTGTACAATTCTTCTGCTTTCTTTTTCACCTTGTCCCTGTCATTAACAATATTGTTCCAACCCTGCTCTGACTCAAATTCTAGCCTATGGAAGTCTGCTTCTAGCATCTTTTTCCAAGTCAGACTTGGCCTTCCTTCCTTCCTTTTATTAGCTTCCATATTGTACGCCAATTGTAGCGGGTGCCCTGGCTCTCTTCTTTTGATGTGTCCATAATAGCAAATTCTTCCTACCCTAACTCTTCTGTTTATAGTTTTCCCATCTAACAATTTCCTGGCATTGAACTTTAGATCTTTAGGCCTTACACAATTCATGAAAATTTGTCGTAGGATAAACTTTTCATAATTGGCCATTGAAATCCTACTTTTTTTGACCAGAACTGACACTTTAGTCCCATATAGAAGTGATGGGGCGATCTCAGTTTTATATATGAGCTTTCCCAATTCCCAACTGGGTTTGAATTTTTTACAAAATTCTATCACTAACTTAGATACCTTCAGCGCATTTCTACATCTATCTCTGTTGGACATTTTCCTGTTCAATGTGGCAGTAGACTGAGTCGATTTGGGGTCATTTTCGAATTTCCCAAACCCTGGGGTCTTAAAAGCTGCGTCTTGGTCCAAAACTCATCCATGATTTTTTGCAGAATTTTTAAGTAATGTTTACATGAGTAAATTTGAACTTTTAGGTTTGTATGGGAAAATTGAATATTTTGTACTGAAAAATCAACATCATTTCTGTTTCTTTTATGGAGACGAGCTAGCTGAAGGTTTTTGTGCGAATTTATAAAATTCCTTAGGGAAATTTTCCGCTGAACAACTTTGGCGAAGACCGTAACTTTGTATCTCATTTGGCAAAATAGTTATTAGCAGTTTAACAGGGGTATGTCTTTTGGCATTGATAAACCATAAATTCAATTGACATCACTGCTGGAGCCTCGCGAAGTGTAGCATGAAAAGTAGTCATGCAATACCTCGATAGGCACCCTGCAGTGATGTCAATTGAATTTCATGTTTATCAATGCGAAAAGACATACCCCTATTAAACTGCTAATAACTTTTTTGCCAAATGAGATACAAAGTTACGGTCTTCGACAAAGTTGTTCAGCGGAAAATTTCCCTAAAGAATTTTATAAATTGGCACAAAAACCATCAGCTGGCTCGGTTCCACAGACAAAACAGAAACGATGTTGCTTTTTCAGTACAAAATATTCAATTTTCCCATACAAACCTAAAAGGTCAAATTTACTCATGTAAACGTTACTTAAAAATTCTAAAAAAAATCATGGATGAGTTTTGGACCAAGACGAAGCTTTTAAGACCCCAGGGTTTGAGAAATTCAGAAATGACCCTAAATCGACTCAGTCTAATGTGGCAGTAATACATACTCCTAAATATATCAGTTTTGAGCATACTTTGAACTTTTTACCATTTATTATTAACTCATCTGGTTGTATGGCATTATCTGGGTACCTCACCAATACTTGACTCTTATGACTATTGATGTTAAGACCTACTTTTCCTAGTTCTAGTTCAATAGCTTCAGTTATTTTATCTAAATCAGCTTTGTTTAAGGTTATCAGCAACAAATCACCGGCAAAAGCTAAGAGAAGTGGTAATTGTAAAATGTTTAATCCCATGAGTTTTAATTCAGGTACTTTTTCTTGTACTTTTAACAGAACTTCTTGTATTGTTAAGTTAAACAACAGTGGAGATAAAGGGCAACCCTGTTTGATACCAATTCCTCTCTTAACTTCCTCCGAAAGCTGATTCTCCCACCTGATTCTCGTCATTTCGTTTCTAATGGCTGCTAGAACTCTATCAGTCAGTCGAGATGGTACATTCAAGCTGATTAAAACATTTCCTAAGCATTTCAAATCTACATTATCGAATGCTTTCCTAATATCTAATGCCAAAACATAAAGATCCTGTCCTGCATTCCAATATTCCTCCATAACTCGTCTAGCTACAAAAATATGGTCTTCTGTAGATCGGTTATTTGTAAAAGCTGCCTGATGTAATCCTACTTCATCTGTAAAAGACCTTATTTTCCTATCTAACCATCTTGCATAGACTTTATATACCACATTACATAATGATATCCTCCTGAAATCATCTGGTTCTCTAGCTCCTGTTTTTTTTGGGATTGGCACTTGGATTGTTTTGCTCCACTCTGTCGGAATTTCATTTAAAATGTACGCATCCTTGATTAATTCTGCTAACAGTTTTATGGTTTCCTCGTTCGCGTATTTTAAAAATTCTGTGTGTACTTTATCTGAGCCAGCCGATTTGCCATTACATAAGTTTCTTATTATACGATCATGTGAATATTATTTAGGACAAAACTAAAACTAGGAAATATTCATTCGTAAAAGCGTTGAAATGTGTTTCTGAATCTTTTTAATCTTCAATTGCAAAGGAAAGGAAAAATAAATGATAATTTCAAAGCCTTCGATCTTTTCAAAGATAGTTAATCGACACTAAAGTGCCTAAATCATAGTGTTGGTTCCGTGAGTGCTTGACTTGGTGCTGTTCGATAGGCACTTCGAGTACCTAGTAGTGCCATGCTCGATAAACTCGGTTAGTTTTGTGTTGTTTGATAGGCGAACGGTTTCTCGTGTTTCGGTGTTAAATTAGTGTGGATTTGTTAAACTTCTGTACCGATTTGTGTTTTCTAAGTGTTTTTTGAAGTAATCGAGCGCATTGATTCGCTCGATACCACGCGAGGGTCAAAATTCGGTCCAAAAATCCGTTACCAATGCCGGCATATAATGGGCCGCCAATAGACCTTTGTGAGACGCAACTCGATGGAAGCCATCATGAGCCTTCATCGGAAGAGCCGGAGTTGGAAAACGACAAACTCTTGGTAAGATATTTAGATTTTAATAAAAATTGTTAGCTAAACGATCGTATCCTTCTCCCTAGAATGTGATTTATTCCGATCAGAACAAACAAATTCACCTGTGGAGGAACAGGTTTCACTTTTCTTTCAACTCTTTTTTCCGGTCTTCTATTTGTCCATAAGTCTACGAGTTGTTTGAGTTTAATGCACTTTGAGAGATTCTTCTGTTGGGGGAGAGCCAAAGCAAAAAAAACTGACCTCCCTTGAGTCAGAATCCTCGGGACGTGAAGAATGCAAAGAAGAGCCGAGCCTTTTGTGCCGTGCTGCTGCTGCTGACAGCTCTTTTGTTGATCTGGCCGATCGGCGGCGCGGCGTGTTTTGTTTTGTTTGACTTTGACCCAACGTGCTCTGGCAAGCAGAAGTGTTAATTTTGTTTCCTCTCGCGGAGTTCGGATTGTGATTCCTAAGAAACTTCGATGCTATCCTGGACAAGTGCTTTATGAGAAGTAATCATTGTATATTATTCATTTTGGATTTTTTTTACTTGAAATTTGAGGAGAAGACACTTGTTCCCTGCGGCACTCAAAGTTCCCAAAGTTTTAATTTGAATATCAATTTCAATAAGTCGTTGGCTAGCAGTTTGAACTTCATAGGGGCACATTTTAGAAAAAAATAGTTTTGAAGAAAATGTCAATCAAAGTCGTTTACCTGTACAAATTGTATCCACAAATCAAAACTTTGGAAGTGTTTTTCTCAGTTTTCATTTTTTACACATGGAACTCATATTTTTCGTTCAAAATTTCTGCGGAGTATTTCTCAACTATCCCAATTATGTTGCACAAAACTTAAGCTTTCTAAAATATGTGTAACCTAAACTACAGTAACTGTACGAAAATCGTACTTTTTGGACTTTTACGGCTACGTAACATACATTTAAAATCTTTTTTCTTATCTTCTTAATATGAATAAATTTTCTTCCTTCTTAATATGAATAAATTTGTTATCGATCATCTGAACATCGCTTTTGTGTATGATGGCCTTATTGTTAATATTGATATAGTATTTTATAATAAATAATCGTTTTTTTCAGAATTTTTGTTTTTTATTCGACGGGTTTAGAAAAGTTTTTCACAATAAAATTTTCAATTTTTTATTTTTTATTTCAATTCAAAACAAATAATTCTAGATGGTGTTCAGCAAAATCGGTTGAAAATTTTACAAGTTATCCATTATATTGTATGTTCATTATCTTCTCTTGTTGGAATTCTTCTCTATATACCAAACTTGTAGAAATGTCACTTCACTATTTGAAGTGATGACAAACGACGCTTGTCATAGTATGAAATTTGGTGGTTTTATTAAGCTTCAAAAAACTATTATTTAAATTTATTTGAGCAACATGAAGTAAATTGAAATTTTATTTGACCCATTCCAGCGTGACGTCACAACGTTTGCAGGTCATATTGCACATTGTTAAAAATAGTACATTATAAGGTCAAAATTTAATTCTCTACAATTTGAAACCAAAAGTATTTGTATAGAATAAATAGTTATCAAAATATAAGCAAAAGGAATCGTGACGTCACAACGCGCCTCCTTTTCCACTTTTCAGTTTTTTTTACAATGCCGCATTTTTCTGCTCTTCTATTTGATCAAATTTTATGAAAATTTCAGGAAAGTATCGATTCATTACAACCAACAAATCGCTGTTTTTGATTTTTTCTAATTTTGATTTCAATTTATTTTAGAGCGATTCAGTTTCGTGACGTCACAACGCACCATTTTTTTAAAGTAGGGTTTTGCAAAGCGTTGTGACGTCACGAAATTTTATGATTAGCTACATGAAATAAATCAAAGTATAATCTTAAAATGAATGCTTAATTTACTTAAAATGCTTCAAAACTTAATAAATAATGTGATTTGGTGATGAAATCGATCCATTTATTCCCAAAAATTAAAAGGAATTAAATCTCAAAGGCCCATATAAGCAGATAAGGTTTGCAACACTGCTCACATCAATTTTATTCGAAGTTTTTTGTGCGATCATGTGAATATTATTTGTATGATGTATGATGTAAGCTAACATCCTATGTAGCGTGGCACAGCCCGTTTGCAGCGAACTATTCGCACATAACAACTCGATCTCGATTTCCAACTCATTGACTAAAAATGCCTTTGAGTGGACTATTTCAAGGGAGTGAATGTACAAGTAGAGTAACCTGTACTATTCTGTGGGGTAAGGATAATGGGTCTCCACCGAAAGTACAATTTATTGACAATCAATTGAAAATCAAGCCATTGTTCTGTGAAATGTTCCATAGGATGTGAAGACGAACCCTCCCTCTCTCTGCGACATGTTAATGAGGGTAACTGCCCAGTGCACTCTACCCTCCACATCGTTTCGATCAGGTGTCCGGATGGCCCTGCCCCACCCCCTCCAAATATAAATATATAGATGATAATAATAATGATGATAATAATGATAGATTTAGCAAACCTGTATTTCCTGAAATAAAAATTGAATAATTATTAAATGTGTATGAACAAAATGGTCATGACAAAAGTAAAAAAGAATGAAGGAGAGTACTAAAAGTAGGAAAGAACAAACTAATAGATGAATAAAACGATTGGCATATTCATTCATTCTTCATTCACCCTTAAATTTTTTTGAGTTTCCAATGTTTAATTTCATCACCGGAGGATTCCCCATCCGAGATTTCACTATCTATGTTTCTGTACAATTCTTCTGCTTTCTTTTTCACCTTGTCCCTGTCATTAACAATATTGTTCCAACCCTGCTCTGACTCAAATTCTAGCCTATGGAAGTCTGCTTCTAGCATCTTTTTCCAAGTCAGACTTGGCCTTCCTTCCTTCCTTTTATTAGCTTCCATATTGTACGCCAATTGTAGCGGGTGCCCTGGCTCTCTTCTTTTGATGTGTCCATAATAGCAAATTCTTCCTACCCTAACTCTTCTGTTTATAGTTTTCCCATCTAACAATTTCCTGGCATTGAACTTTAGATCTTTAGGCCTTACACAATTCATGAAAATTTGTCGTAGGATAAACTTTTCATAATTGGCCATTGAAATCCTACTTTTTTTGACCAGAACTGACACTTTAGTCCCATATAGAAGTGATGGGGCGATCTCAGTTTTATATATGAGCTTTCCCAATTCCCAACTGGGTTTGAATTTTTTACAAAATTCTATCACTAACTTAGATACCTTCAGCGCATTTCTACATATATCTCTGTTGGACATTTTCCTGTTCAATGTGGCAGTAATACATACTCCTAAATATATCAGTTTTGAGCATACTTTGAACTTTTTACCATTTATTATTAACTCATCTGGTTGTATGGCATTATCTGGGTACCTCACCAATACTTGACTCTTATGACTATTGATGTTAAGACCTACTTTTCCTAGTTCTAGTTCAATAGCTTCAGTTATTTTATCTAAATCAGCTTTGTTTAAGGTTATCAGCAACAAATCATCGGCAAAAGCTAAGAGAAGTGGTAATTGTCAAATGTTTAATCCCATGAGTTTTAATTCAGGTACTTTTTCTTGTACTTTTAACAGAACTTCTTGTATTGTTAAGTTAAACAACAGTGGAGATAAAGGGCAACCCTGTTTGATACCAATTCCTCTCTTAACTTCCTCCGAAAGCTGATTCTCCCACCTGATTCTCGTCATTTCGTTTCTAATGGCTGCTAGAACTCTATCAGTCAGTCGAGATGGTACATTCAAGCTGATTAAAACATTTCCTAAGCATTTCAAATCTACATTATCGAATGCTTTCCTAATATCTAATGCCAAAACATAAAGATCCTATCCTGCATTCCAATATTCCTCCATAACTCGTCCAGCTACAAAAATATGGTCTTCTGTAGATCGGTTATTTGTAAAAGCTGCCTGATGTAATCCTACTTCATCTGTAAAAGACCTTATTTTCCTATCTAACCATCTTGCATAGACTTTATATACCACATTACATAATGATATCCTCCTGAAATCATCTGGTTCTCTAGCTCCTGTTTTTTTTGGGATTGGCACTTGGATTGTTTTGCTCCACTCTGTCGGAATTTCATTTAAAATGTACGCATCCTTGATTAATTCTGCTAACAGTTTTATGGTTTCCTCGTTCGCGTATTTTAAAAATTCTGTGTGTACTTTATCTGAGCCAGCCGATTTGCCATTACATAAGTTTCTTATTATACGATCATGTGAATATTATTTAGGACAAAACTAAAACTAGGAAATATTCATTCGTAAAAGCGTTGAAATGTGTTTCTGAATCTTTTTAATCTTCAATTGCAAAGGAAAGGAAAAATAAATGATAATTTCAAAGCCTTCGATCTTTTCAAAGATAGTTAATCGACACTAAAGTGCCTAAATCAGCCATCTAATGAAAATCTTATAAGTTGCAAGCTTAAATAGATCCTAGGCCTAACACAAAGTCCAGTGCTAAATTTGGGGAGTGGCCCACGGAAATAGAGGGCATAATGAGCCTAAAATTTGTATGGAATTATGAAAAATTGGGTTTTGAAGGACATGAAAATCAAGTTATGCAAAAAATTTCTGAAGTCCCTATCGACTGATTTGTTTTAATTATAGTCATTCACAAAACTTTCATTATGACAAATAGTTTATCTCAAGATCTCATTTCGACAATCGTTTAGTTAAAAAGGTTTTTAAGTTTCAAAAATTAGCTTTTGATGGGTCAAATACAAAAAATACCTGAATGATCGTTAATCGACGCTAATTTTGAACGTTATAGCTGTTTTATGATAACTCTAATCGAAACGCGTTCCTCGGATGAAATATTGTCATAATCAAAGTTTTAAAATACTCAAATTAAAAGAAAAATTGGTTGATAAAGACCTAAATTATTGACAGAAAACCGGTTTTATTTTTATCGTGCCGAACAAAATCTACATAATTCCATACAAACTTCAGGTGCGTTGCGCAACCCCTTTCCTTAGAATAATCTGACCGAAATTTTGCATGAGACCTTGTACCTATTTGAATATATTCAATTTTGTGATTCAGTTCAAAGTCTCTTTTGTTAGATTTTATGTGAACACGGGGTTCGATTTGGATTTTCTAGTGACATTCTTTAAGGTGGAAATTTCAATAAGAGCAGTTTTTTATTAAAATAATTAAATAATTCTATTAATTAATTTTCTATAAAAATCTTATGATTTTTTTAATAAAAAAAGTTAATCTATTAAGTTTCCCATGTTCAAAGATTTTTTGAATCTCATTACATTTATTTCATGGAACTTATTTTGTTTGAACATAATGCCAGAAAGAAATAGAAGCTACTAGCGGTGTTTTTCATTCTAACATAGATATATGATGAACTTGATCTTTTGCAAGATCACAGCTAACTACCTGCTTTATGATTCACAAATATTCTTTTACAAAATCGATGATGATTTCATTTGTTTGATATTTTGTTTGTTCTTGAATCAAGCGTTTTTAAGCGCTGTTTTATAAGTTTTTTTAGAAATGTTTAAAAACAACTAAGTTAATGCAGAATTTTTTTTCTATTTTCTTTAAAAACTTGATAATAGAATTCGTTTATTGAAGCACATTGTTGTGTTGAACTTGTATTGAAGAAATACTATCATAGTGTTGAAGTAAAAAGTCTTGAACGTTTCCAAAAAAAAGTTAATAAATTTTCGTGACGTCACAACGCATTCTTTACACGGGTGCAACTCACAACCTGCTAAACCGAATTTAAATCTAAAAGTTGCATTAAATTCCACTCAAAAAGTTTGAAAGACCTCCAATTTTCGACAATATGTGAAATTTCAGTAAATCATAAATTTAAAAACAGTAGAATTTCCGTGACGTCACTACGCTTAAAAATAGATACCTTTATTTACGATTCTAGAGCGTAAACCTGCAGTGACTGTTATTTATCTTATATCATGCTTAAAAGATGGCTTTTCTACCATCTATTTGCAATAATTTTTTTGACATAGATAGATTTTTGACAAAGTTATGTTATAAATAAAGAATATTTGCAAAAATCAATTTAATTTCATACTAAAATCTTTAAATTTCAACGTTAACATACTCTATTCTAAAAAATGGTAGCTGAAAATCTTTTTGGAAAATGACACTCAAGAAATAACCTTTCTAACGCTATGTAATTTATTTTAGGATAATGAAAAACAAAAATCGGTTCTCCAGTTGAGGGGTGCTTGGAATGGGTCATTTGTATTTTTGCAATAAACCATGGAACGTTTTAGTTCTGAAAAGAGAAAAAAAAATACTGAGTGGAATGCACGATATTCGGATCATAACGAAATTAAATTTCAGCTAGAAATAAAAACAATAAGAAATATCCACAAAAAATATAAAAATTGATTTTCAAAACAATTTCCTTGCTTATGAACATCACACAAGCTCGAACAAAAATGTTGTGTTTAGATTCAAAATTAATTACAATCAAAATTTCAAATCAATGGTTTGTCTGGTATGTCAATCATAAATTATTTAAAATGATTGTCCATACTCTGAAATAGAAATTTGCTTGAAATTTAATTTTAAGCGGCCTTGTTGGTATACAAATTTAAAAACAATATTTTCGAAACACCAGAAAACGAATAAAATTATCTTTCGAGTTTAATTTGAACTTAAACTATGGAACTTCAGAAAATTTATTCAGAACAAATAGTTGATGATTTAATTTAATTTGTAACAAAATAAACATATTTAATTTTGTTTCGAGAATGCCAATGATCAAATTTAGAGATAAAATCATACTCAAATCCTTCCAGCTATCAAATTAAAAGGCTGAGAAAAATCATTTTTGAACTTCACAACAATAACTTTAAATTTATAATACAACATTGATCAATTCATCATTAAAAGCGTATTATGACAAAGAAAAGGTTGGGAAATTTAGTCTCTTGATTTTTGTTTGTTTCGATTATAGTCGTTTTAACATCTTTATGTCATTCGCGACTTATATGAATGATGCAGTTGGCGGACATACATTGAAAAACTTATATGATACAACTATGATCGATGTTTACTCTTGGGGTCGAATTCACGGACATCGACTCAGGAAGCAACTGACTTGCCAGCTGAGCTATATCACAAGCCCTAAGTAGTCTCTTGGATAATCAAAAGAAACTCTTAAAAACAAAAAAATGGAATTCGAAGCGCAGGTTTGTTAGTTTTGAATTTCCAGCTCCGGGTTTAAACCGGGCTTGGTCGGATTCTTAAAGAAAAAAAATTGAAACTACCCGGTCTGGTCCGGCTGCCTAGATATCGAAGAAAAATCTCGGATTGTACCCGGAGTTTTTCACAATTTTAGCTAGACCCATGCCTTAAACTCAAATTCATTTGGAATTGTAGGATAAGATTTGAACGCTGCTTATGTGCCTCGATAGAAAATCATTTTTCGATTGTTTATTTTTCACTTTATCTTCGCTTTTTATTGAAAATACCAGGTTCTTGGCTATATTTGGGCGAATATTGCCTGATTTTTGGTTCATTTCAAAATGATACAAAATATGTAGATGAAAAAGATAAGATGTTTAACAATATTAAAGAAAAAACTTCAATTAGAAAGTTCTTAGGATAAGAAAAGGATTTATTAAAAAAAAATTAAAGTCATGATCACAAAAAAATGCAGAAAGTGATGTACCGTACTTTTCAATCAAAGATCCGTAAAAATTGTTTAAGTCAAATTTTTAAAAGAGTGTTGGAAAGCTGACGTTATTTGACATATAAATCCAGAGCAAAGTTAAATTAAAGTCTAAGAAAATTTAAGAAATTGCAAATTGACAAAAGGTTTGTAAATCAGCTAGTTTTGAAAATTCGTCAAAAATTCTGTGTTACGTATTTAGAGAATATAAAAATGCAAAAATGTGCCAAATTACGTCAACTTTCCAATCTATTTTTCAAATTTAATCTGGTATGACTTAAACAATTTGGATGGTTCATTGATTGAATAGTACGGTTTAGCACAACTTTTTTCCATTTTTAGTGGTCATGATCTTAAAAAATTTCAAAAAAATATATCCTTGTGTGCATTGTATAGCTTCTAACTTCAGCTTTCTAGTACACTAGTGAATTGTTTTGAGCATTCCGTAGCTAATCTACAGTTTTCCCGATGCATGGTTTTCAGATTTTTTTCTTCAACCTTGATAACCGGAAAACTGTAGCTTAATATTGTCAGAAAAACATATTTGAGTTTCGAGATTTCAAAAACTATGCGTTTTGTAACAATCGATTGAGAAACAAGAGAGATTTATTGGTTTTAGACAGGAGTGTCAAATTGACACTCCAGGGACTGTTACGGATAAAAATTTTAGGAATGAATGAGGCTTTTCCATTACAACGGTAAATTTATTTCTTGTACTTGAAAAGTCTCCACCGAGAAATATCAATAAGTGTAAAAAGTATAACGACAACCGGTGATCGAATTATTTTCATTTTAATACTGTTTACTTCCACTTTGATTGATTTTTATAGTTCCGTCAAGCAATACACAAAATTTGTATTTAAATGACCGCATCGCACAATATCAGCTCACTCAATCCTCTACTGTAAAGGGGCCAACAATTTTTCAGTACATATCCGGGCCGCACAAATCCCGGCTATTTTATCTAAAAACCTGGAAAAATTCGAGCATTTGATATCAAAATTGTCTATCAAAAATCCGAGTAATTTTGGTCAAAACCTAGAAATAACTCAACACAAATCTAGAAATAATATTGAAAAAAAAAAAAAATTAGTATTCATCATTACTCAGCAGATTTGAAATCGTATTTGAGGCCTTCAAAAATCCTTTCATGACTATTTTTATAAATCTACCTGAAAAAATTCGTTTTAGATGCCTAAATGAAAATAAATACAATAAAACTTGTTTTTTTTGTTTGTTTGGCAAATGGTGTGAATGAATCCGGGAAAAGTCCGGGCTTTTTTAAATGAAATCCGGGAAAAGAGATATTTAATATCCGGCCAAACCTGGATAAAACCGGGCAGTTTGCCACCTTGACTCTTTCAATATACGCCTTTGTACGGGGTATATTAATAGAGTCATAAAATCGCATCGAATAGTTGGTTTTACCTTTTTTCTGCTAAATGGATAGAAATATGTTAATCCATCAATTCTTGTTTGACTGGCAGTTGTCAAAAGAAATAGTTGATAAAAGCTTACAAATATGAGAAAACTGTTAAGAACATTTAACAAAAACTACATAAAAATATAGTTATTGATCAAAGTTCATATGTTTCAAAAGTTAGGAAAAATTGGTTGAAGAGTGTTAAAACTATCACCGCAAAAGAAGGGGAGAGTGAGGTAACGTGGGCCATGGGGAAACTTTGAATATCTCAGATGAGTGTTGAGATAAAAATCTCAATCCAACTGTCATCATCGTAGCCTTCCGTACGCATATTTTTTCTATATGTCGTTGACTTAAATACGCATCATATGCTTTTTTTATTTATAAAGTTTAAAAAAGTTAAAAAAAAAATTACTTACATAATTAAACAAGCACCCGCTAATTGCATCGATAGAGAACCAAAAGTTCATAATAAAAATATGCTCATACGCTTATGATCTTAGTTGCGTCATGTTCTTTCACGTGAAAAAGGAATGTTTGATGAAACATCAATAAGTCACACAAACGCAACCGATTTGCAAATCAAAGCTTGTGGGGAATCGTGGGCCACACATCTTAGGCCACCTATAAGGCTATATACGGACGATAGTATTGGCGAAAAATTAGCCTCAGCCATAACCTCAAATTTTGATTTGCTGGCGGCCTCACCAGTGATGCTAGGTGCGTTACTAAAATCAGTATTTGTTTGATTTCAATTAATTATAAAATTTCTGAATTGATTAAATTTTTTAAATGTCAACAGCTAAACGTTTGAATTGATTATGAGGTGCCCTAAAATGGATGAAGATAAGCCATATTTTTATAATGAATGTTCAAGGTGAATTTAAAACATCTGAAATATGTTTTCATATACTGCTTGATAGATTCAAAATTTGTTTCTATTTTCTAAACGAATGCCAAATCATTAACTGTTACAAAAAAAGTAATTTAATGAAAGCCCGTCTATGTTGACTTTGAAAATAATCTCCTGCATGCTCTTGTTATTATGAATAAATCCACATAATTCGCTACATCGTTTAAGTGTGCGATACAGGCAGTTGTTATTCCGTTCAGATAAATGTTGCAAGCAATTTCTACGCATTTAATTGCATTTCATTTTTTTCTAGAAATCTACGGGAACATTGCAAATTCTCAGTACTTATGAAAAGGTTTTTCAATAACAATGCAATAACAATGCAATTAAAAAATATAATCATTTTCCAAATATCAATGCACTTGACAACCCTGATCGCCCAAAAAAAATCAAAACACGAACACCGTGTATCGTTTTTCCACAGGGCGAATTTGTCGATATGAGTACCGGAAAAACGCGTTAATCGTGCGCCCTTCTCAAAAACCGATTCTGTTCTCGCATGGTTTGAGGTTATGGGTGAGGGCTCCTGCTAAGGTGGTGTTCGTGTAAAACTGTTAATATATCTTAATAGTTTGATGTTTTTATACACATTCAGAACTTAAAATACGTTTTCCTTTTCAGTAAAGTTTTCTAATGCCAAATGAAAAGTTATGAAAAATATATTGTCCATCCTATATGAGGAATTTTGCCAAAACGTTCGCGAGCTAGATCTTTGAATCTCATAGATAACACACAACTTTCTTTTTAATTCCATCATCTGAAACTGTTTTAAAATAACGAAATGAATTTTGAAATTACAGTTTTGGATCAACTCATAAAACTTTGCATGTTTTTTTTTTGAAAATTTTTATTTGGTGGCCCACAATTCCCTACCATTTTTCAACATCCAAAAAATATTGCTTTTTCAAAAACAGTCAGAACATTGGGGAAAATAACTCATTAAAAATTAAAAAAAAGATTAATGATACCTTAAAAATGTAGTTACAGACCCCGTTCGTTTTTGGCAACATTCGATTTTGGCAACATTCGATTTTGGCAACATCCGATTTTGGCACATGTGCCAAAATCGAACGGTTTTTAGAAGCGACATTACCTTTAAGTTTTTTCTATAACGGGACTGATATAATTTAGACAAACACCAACAATATGTTTTTCAGTTCAGAAATGGTGATAGAATACAACAAAAAAATCAAAAGTTTTTTAAAAAAATTTTAAAGTACTCAAAAATTACAAAAAGTTGAAAAATTAAAAAAAATCAAAAACAAATACAAACAAAAGACTAAAAATTACAAAATCAAATTAAAAATGACAAAGAACGACAAAAACAGCAAAAATGACAAAAAAAAACAAAGATTATGAACAAAACAAAAAATAGTGCAAAATACATCAAAAACATGAGGAAAAAAACTATAAAAATTCTAAAAATGGTCGGAAATTGACTTAACTTAACGTTAATGATTATTAAAATAGTTATTTTGTAAAAATAAGAGAAAAAAGTTTCAGAAAAAAAACCGTTCGATTTTGGCAACATTCGATTTTGGCAACACAAAATATTCGGGCATGTTGCCAAAAACGAACGGGGTCTGTATTTTCATTTTATCTTTTATAATAAAGAAGTTATGGAACAAAGAAAAAAAGTGACCCATGATTCTTCACTCTCCCATACTGAAAGTCAAGTTCTTTAGCCCTTGTGCTTAGGCAATTTTTGAAAAAATTGTCAAA
Source organism: Uranotaenia lowii (assembly GCF_029784155.1). Taxonomy (NCBI): domain Eukaryota; kingdom Metazoa; phylum Arthropoda; class Insecta; order Diptera; family Culicidae; genus Uranotaenia; species Uranotaenia lowii. The sequence goes on along the minus strand of NC_073693.1, from coordinate 89,999,927 downwards.
ATTTTTTCTCATATTTGAATTTTTTTCTACAATAAAAGTTGTTTGTAATCATAAAACAAAGCTTCTGTGAAATTTCAGCGAAAATAAAATTGGGTTGTAGAGGGTTAATAACACCTAAAGAGCGACCACGAAATTATTGTGACACCCAAAACGTCTTGCCAATTTTCTTATAATGATTACAATCATACCAAAATTTTAGGGTAGTATTAGGTATACTTATATTTACTTCCAAAATCAAAAGAAAAGTTAATCGATGGAGCCTTGAGTGTAAAATTTAAAGCTTTTTCGCTCGATGCCCTCCATCAAAGTCTTTACAGGTACCAGTTTCTCAGTTTTTTTTCCATTTTCTTAACATGTCCTTCTCGTCTTTGACTATCTTCTTGCTCTTCAGAAGTTGCCGCTTCATTATTGCCCAGTACTTCTCCACCGGACGAAGCTCCGGACAGTTTGGCGGGTTCATGTCCTTTGAAACAAAATGGATACACATAGGCCTTATTCTACTCCAGGACTCTATTAGAATAGTAGCATAATGCCAAATTTGGCCAAAATAGCGAAGCTTTGTCGTTACGCTGCAAGAATGGCAAAAGGCGCTTGAGGCACTTAGATTTGTGGATCTCGTCATTTACTGTGCCCTTTGTCACGAAAGGCTCACTCCTCAGTCCGCAAGAGCAAATGGCCTGCCAAACGAGAAATTTGAAGGCGAACTTTGACATTTGCTTCTTTTTGTCGTCCACATCGAACTTGCTCTTGCCGGTGAAAAACTCCAACCCCAGATTTGGCTTAAATCGGCTATCATATACGTTTCGTCGTCCATCACACAGCAGCCATATTTTGTCAACATCTTCTCGTAGACCATCCGAGCCCGGGTTTTACCCGTCGATTGTTGCCGCTCATCGCTCATTGGGAAGTTCTGTATCTTGTATGTATATAGTCCATCGCTCTTCTTTGCATTCTGGACTTAGCTCTGCGACATGCCGATCTTTTTAGCCAAATTACGGCTTGAGACGTTGTGATTTGCTTGATTCATTCACTTCTTTCCCTACGTATTTTTGTTCTCCGGTCCCGGTTTTCTTCCATCCTTTGCAGAAGTCCAACGTCTATCGCTCCTGGAACCGCTTCAACACTCTGGAGACGATTGAATGGTGAATATTCAACACTTTTCCCAACTGCAGGGGCAGCAGGTCAGGAAATTCCAGGTGTTTGGAAAGAATTTGTTCCCTCGACTCGCGTTGGTTCACCTCCATTTTCGTTGAATCGAAAAACACAACTTCGAGTTTGACAACATGTAATCAATACACATCAATGAGGAAGCGTGCCAAATTTGATTAATTTTTACCCAATGGTAAAAAAGTTATGCCCTGTTGATTGTGTCGCAATAATTTCGTGTTCGCCCCTCATAAAAAACTTACCGAAAAAAAAGCATTGATTTGAAGTTTTATTCTGAACAATTTTGAATTGTATCATTAAAAATTTATTATTTTTCGAGTTTGTGTGATGATCACAAGTTGGAAAATAGGAAGCAATGTCATTATTTATCTATTATTTTTGGATATCGTTTTTATTTCTTCAATGGATCTTCAGAAACAGTTGGATACAGTTATGGCATGAGTTTCTCAATCAGTTCAATGAACAAAACTCAACGTTGCTTTAATGCAACAAAATATTATAACTCGTGTTTTATAACATCAGTTATTACTTGGCAATCTAATATTTATTAGTCTATCATTTATACAAACAGTTTCGCCCTTTATCGGTATAAATATGGCGCTTTATTGCAGTCGCGTTACCAAATGAAGGGAGCTGAAATTGATGCAATAAAAAACCAACCCTCAGTAGCAGCGGCAAACAACAACAGCAATTGATATGGGAGGAGTGGCAATCTGGTAGCCACATTCATAGGTCGGCAATCAATTGCTACTGTTGCTGCAAGCTTAAACACCACGCCCAGTGAATTTCGATTATAAGTAGAGGTTTGTAAGCTGTAATTATATGCTTCAGTTAATCACATAGTTTGAGTAGGTAGGTAGCTGTTAGCTGACTGGGGGTGTATGTGTTTATTTTTGGACTCCACGGATGAACGAAGGGTTCGAATGCAATGGTAGGGTTTACGAAAACGGTGGTAGCGATGAAAAATATTTATGCAAAGTATTGATAATCAAAGAAAAACAAATCATCCGTGTCGTATTTTAAACTGTAACGTTCCCAGAGGACAGTTTCTGTACAATTACAATTGAGGTATACTTATGTATAACCTCATATTAACAACCTAAAGGCGACAAAACTGATGTGCACGTCGCTAGAAAATAGCGGAAAAATATACCTCAAATCACTAGACGGCGGCTTTAACGCACACACGTCACACGTCGTGGCTCGTCTAGCTGCGGTCCTGGTGCGGTAATATTTAATGACATGGCGTGATCTAAGCTGCTCGCTGAAAATCTGCAACAGAATAACAGTTATTGGAACCAATTTGCTGTCGACCATTTAACCCTAAAGTTTCCCACCGGTCTGAAACGGTCCTCGGACAACGTGAGAAAAGTTGACATTTTCTCCTGAATTTACAAATTGCATCAACACGTTATTGAATCATGTTGTTATAATTACAGAAAAAAGAGGCGAAAGTTTAACAACCAACAATGTTTTTTTTTCATCAATCTAAAACAAACAACTTCTATCAACTAATGTCACTACTGCAATGCAAGTGCTTTTAAGTTATTGATTTTCTATGGCTTCCACTTGTCCTAGGAAATTATAACATCACCGTGTATCAGCACTTCTAATTCCTGTCACTCGGTATGATATTAAATACACCCAACGAAATACCAACCGTCTTATTGTTGGGAATCCGATTGGTGTGTCTACATTTGCAACATTTCTCGCTTCGATTCGTACGACATTCACGAGAAGGTGTTCCTACAATACGCACGTACTTCGTACATTACATTCTAAAGTTTCTATGACACTGAAAATAGCACCTTACAGTTGGTGTACTGTCACAAATCATTGAACCTACACTGTTCGAAAAGGAATGAAAACAACCTTACTAAACCGTCGTGTCGCCTGATAGCGATATAAATGTAGGTACCTACTTTGAATAAAGGCTGAACGGGAAATTCGATATCGTCTCACCGCTCTGGTCGGTCTTGGAGGGAATTTAATTTTCTGTAAAAGTCGGTTTTCCTAAGACGTTCGTTTTCTTTCTTTTTGGACTGCTTCCATACTAACTAACCCCTACTTAAATTTACGTTTTTGTCTGAATGAAGGATCATACGCTCTGTTTCGATTGATCGGAATGAGCGATGAACAAAATATTTTATGATTGCTCATTTCGGATTGAACAAAAACTAAACAAAAAGAAAACTAATCAAATCAACTGAAAATTAAGTCAAAATCTATTTATAACTCAGAATATTTATGTTAGAAATCAGAAGGAAAGAATTAGAAGCAATAAGTCAAAAATTTTAAGTCAGATATCAACAATCCAGCACTCAGACGTCAGAAGTTGAAAATCAGACGTCATCAGTCAAAAGTCAGACTCCAGCAGTCAGAAATACAAAACCGAAGTCAGTAATCAGACCACATACCTCAGAATTCAGGAATCAGAGGTCAGAGACCAACAGTCAGAAAATAGTACCGTAAAACGGGCTAACTTTGATCACCGGGGTAAATTTGATCAACAATAAAGTTTTCCACATTATCATCAATAACTCAGTCTATAGTTTGAATTTTCGAAAACTGTTTTCTACGTTTGAAAGCCTATTAATTGAGTATTATTTAGGTAGAATTTGGTTTGTATTTGAAGTTTTTTCTGTAAGGAAAAAATCTGATTTCAAAATCTTAAAATATCTATTTTTCCAAAGCTCGCAAACAAACAGCTCTGCTGATGATACCAAAAAGCATTTCGAAGCAAACGGGTTATTTAATGTGAAAGAACAACTTTTTTTCTTTGTATATGAACAGTTATAGACTAGTGCTATTTTATAGTCATTTAATAATAAATTTTTGATATTTAAAAAATAAGGACATTTTCCAAGAGTAAGCCTGTGTTGGGCAAGTGGATAGGAACCCAATCAAATGGTTAACTTTGAAGGAAAAATGAAAATGGAAATAGTGGGAGGGACTAGGGGAATATGTGAAGGTAAAATTTCATTTGTATTTTTTATTTAGCAATTACAATTATTTTTGCCCCTAAATGTAGGCAGTATCCTAGTTCTTTTTTCGATTATAAATATTTTTAAAATAGAACGTTGAAAATCAAGGTTAAGTTGATAAATTAGCATTTGTAAATATTATAAAGGTGTCCTTTACGATCAAGAAAACTCGTTAAAACCGTCAGAATAGAGAGTGATCAATGTCACCCCAAAGCATCAAATTCTGAACAAAGACGAAAACGTTTTTCAAATCAAATTTAAAGAGTTCTAATAAATTTCTGCATCCATATTTTACGTTCATTGGAGCCCGGTACTGGTTTTAAAAATATAAAACATGCCACATTCCCCTTAACAGAAAAAATAATCGAAATATATTGAAAAAAGTGATCAATATTACCCCGGATTACGGTATTCTGATGTCCGAAGTCAACACCCAAAAGTCAGAAGTAAGAGGTCATAAACAAGAAATCAGACGTGATAAATTAGAAGTTAGTAAATAAATAGACACCAAAAGTCAGATGACAGGATCTGACGTTAGAAGTAATAATTCAGAAGGCAGGCGTCAGATGTCAGAGGTAGAAAATCAATTGTCAGAAAAAAGTTCGGAGGATAAGGGCAGAAATAAGGCGTCAAAGTTTAGAATCCTGAAGTCAAAAATCAATCTCAGATTCCAGAAATCACATGTCAAAAACCAAAATAAAACATCAGGATTTAGATGTTAAAGTCAGAAGAAGCCAGAATGAGACCAGAAGATAGACGTCAGAATTTTTGAGTCAAAATTTAAATAACCGATCTCTAATCGTTACAAATCAGACGTCAGAAGATAAAAATCAGAGGTCACAAGGTAAAAGCTTGATGTCAGATTTTAGAGGTAAGAAGCGAAAAGTCAAGCTCGAGAATTCCAGAACAGAACTAAGGAAAGACGCCAGAGATCTGAAGTCAGACGTTAGAAGCAAGAAAGAGGAAGTCGGATGTCAGAAGATGGTAATCAGATGTCAGGAGGTAGAGGTCAGAACGCGGTAGTCAATTGTCAGAAGCCAGAAATCAGAATTAAGAACTCAGAAGTAAGATATCAAAAATCAGACGTCTGAAGAAAGAAATCGAACGCAAGATCGTTGAAGTAATAATTCAGAAGGCAGTAGTCAGATGACAGAAGTCAGATGACTGAAGTCAGAAGTCAAACGACAAAAGTCCGAAATCAGTATTCAAAAATCAGATGTCAGTACAATTACAATTAATAAAATTAGACGTCTGAAATTAAAATTGAACGTCTTTAGTCTGATGTTAAAAGTCAGAAGTCAGACGTCCGAAGCCAGACGTCAGAAACAAGAATTCAGGCGTCAAGAGTCGGAGTTTAGAAAAGACATCAGAAGTCAGTTCATCAGAAGGAAGAAGTCAGGAGTCAAGGGTCATAAGCCACAAAGCACAAGTCATAGAACTAAGTCAGCACTCGGACGTCAGAAATCAGATATATCTGCGGAGTATAAGCACTTTTACGGATCTACGGAACGATGCTCGGAATCTACGGATTTTCAGCATTTCCTGCGGGTTTTCTACGGACTATCGAAAAAAATATAGGAATTCTGCGGATAACGAAAATTCTAACTGACAACAAAAAAGGTTCATCAAGTATCATTTCCCAATATCAATTTGTTAAAATGTAATCTGGCAACGCTGGTCTAGAGTTTGATATCAGGAGTTTGATATCAAGAGTCTGGTTCAAAATCAGAAGTCAGAGGTCAGAAGCAAGAATTCAGGCGTTAAGAGTAGGAATTTAGAAAAGACGTCAGAAGTCAGTTGTCAAGAATCAGACGTTTAAAGCAAGAAAGCTAAAGTCAGAAGATGATAATCAGATTTCAGGAGACAGCAGTCAGAAATAGGTTGTCAAAAGACAGATGCCAGAAGTTAGAAATAAGAATTCAGAAGTAGATATCAGAAATCAAACGTCGTAAGCCAGAACTAAGAAATTGAACGCCAGGTGTTAGAAGTCATAATTTAAAAGGCAGATGACAGAAGCCAGACGACAAAAGTCAGAAATCCGAAGTCAAAAAAGATGTTAAAAGAAAAAAGATGAATGGTAAGAGACCGAAATCAGGCGTCTGATGTCAAACGTCAGAAATAAGACGTCCGAAGCCAGAGGTCAGAAGCAAGAGGTCAGCATTCAGAAGTCTGTTAACTTCAGAAGTCAGAAATCGGACGTTTGAAGACAGAACTCTGTAATCAATAGTCGGATGCCAGAAATCAGAAATAAGAACTCAGCAGTAAGATGTCAAAAATCAGATGTCATAAATCACAAAAAAGAAATCAATCGCAAGTAATCAATCAGAGAGCAGCAGTTAGATGACAGAATTATGGTGACAGACGTCAGATGACTTAAGTTAGAAGTTAGACGACAAAAGTCCGAAATCAGATGTTAGAAAAAGGAAGTTAGAACAACTCCATACTAAAAAAATAGATGTCAGAAATTTAAATGAAACTTCTCAAGTCTGATGTTAAAAGTCAGAAGTCAGACGTCCGAAGCCAGAGGCCAGAGTTCAGGAGCCAGGGCAGGGTTCAGAAGTAAGAAAGCAGAAGGCATAAAACTAAGTCAGCACTCAGACGTCAGGAATCAGAGGTCAGGAGTCTGTAGTCTTAAACCAGAAATTAGAAGCCGGATGTCCGGAGTCAGAGGTCAGAAGCTTGAATTACGGCGTCAAGTGTCGAAATTAAGAAAAGACGTCGAAGTCAGTTGTCAAGAATCAGACGTTAAAAGCACAAAATAGAAGTCAGAAGATGATAATCAGATGTCAGGAGACAGCAGTCGGAATTCGGTAGTCAAAAGTCAGATGCCGAAATTCAGAAATAAGAACTCAGAAGGAGATGCCAGAATCAGACGTCATATGTCAGAACTTAGAAAATTCAACGCCAGTAGAAGTGGTAATTCAGAACGTAGATGACAGAAGCCAGATGAAAAAGTCAAAAATCATAAGTCAAAAGAAAGAAGATAAAAGTGGAAAGGCCGAAGACAAACTTAAGAATTCAGATTTAAAATTTCAGAAGACTCTAAAAACTCCGAACAAAGAAATAAGATATCAGAAATAAAAATTTAACATCTTAGTCAAAAGCTCGAGGTGAAAATTCCGAATCAAGGAGTCAGAATCCAAGCATTAAAATTTAGGAGTCAAAATTAAGAAAACAGGCTTCAAAAGTCTTAACTTTCGACTTTAGCAGCAAAAAATCAAAAAGTAGAAGTCAGGAATCAGTAGTCAGCAGTTAGAAAGCCGAAATCAGAAAACTAAGTCAGAACTAAGTCTGCTGTCATAAACCAGAACCAAAATTCAAATTTCAGAGATAAGAAGTTAAAATTTAGGCGTCAGAAGTCAAGAGCTGGACTCAGACGTCAGAAGTCAGACGTCATACGTCAGAAGTCAGTCGTCAGACGTTAAAAGTAAATAAACTGAAGCCAGATGTCAGGTATCGGTAAGCAGTAGTCAGAAGTCAGGAGGTTGAATTATGAAGTCAGAAACCAGAAGTAAAAATTCGGAAGTTCGAAATCAAAGGTAAGAAATCAGGGGCGGGATTATGGAACTCGAAACAACCGGGTTTCGCTCGATTCGACCGACTTTGGCATTACCGATCTTGAACGAGCTCGATTCGAATTGAACGTTTCGAGATGATCTACTACCCGGTTTAATCGAAATTTAGTATGTTTAAATTTAGAACTTGAACGAGATACGTAATATCGCTTCTAATGCAATTCGAGTTATAATTCAAAACAAGTATCTCGAGTCGAACGGGATTCATAATTTCACCCCAGATTTCTAAATTCAGATATCAAAGAGGTCAGATAGCAGCAATTGAACATTAGAAATTAGCTCCCAAGAGTCAAATGCAAGTTTGCCGAAATTACAGAAAAATCTATAATTGCACAGATTTTGAGCAAATTTTCATCACAGAATCTCTGTCACAGAACACAAAATTTTTAAAAATTAAATAATTTCATAGATTTTTAAATTTTGTATGGATTTCCAAAATTAAAACTTTTTTGGCCGATATAAAATTTAGATTTTTTACTTTGAAGTAAAAAAGTATGATAAAATTAATAATTTTAATTGATTTTATCCAAATTAAAAAGTGATAAAAACAAAGACCCTATTTATCATGAATTTTTACAGAATTTTTGGGAAAAATCACAAAAAGTCAGATTGTATTTCTCAAAAACACAGAATTTTTTCGGCAACCTTGGCCAGAAGCCAGAAAGCAAATACCGTAAGTCAGAAGTCAGAAGTTAGAAATAAGACGTCAGATGTTAGTAATCCGGATTAAGAAGTCAGACGTCAGACGTCAGATGTCAGATGTTAAAAGTAGTAATTTAGAAGGCAGAAACATGATGAAAGAAATCTGAAATCAAAAGCAAAAAATTAGATGTCAGAAGAATTAATTTAGAGCTTAGAAGACAGAAATGAAGCGCCAAACGTCGGAATCGAGAAGTTTAAAGTTCACCTTAAAAATCAGAATCCAGAAATGAGATGTCCAAAATCGAAATTAGTCATCTTAAGTCTGTTGTCAAAAGTCAGAGATCAGACGGTCGAAGCCAAAGGTCAGAGTTCAGACGTCAGGATAAGGAGCCAAAATTAAGAAACTGGACTTCAGCAGCCAAAAGTCAGAAAGCAGAAGTCAGAGAGCTATGTCAGAATTCAGACTTTAGGAAACAGGGGTCAGGTGTCTGACATCAGGAGTCTGATGTCACAAACCAGAAATCAGAAGTCAGGTGTCTAAATTCAGAGTTCAGAGGCTAGAATTCAAGCGTCAGTTGTCCAGAGTCGGAATTTAGGAAAGAAGTCAGAAGTGAGACTTGAATAATCTGACGTTAAAAGTGAAAAAAGCTGAGGTCCGATGTCAGTAGTTGGTAAGCAGAGGTCCGAAATCAAATGTCTGGAGACAGAAATCAGAACTTGCGATTCAAACGTCAGGTGTCAGAAATCATAAATAAGAAATTCGAACTCAGAAATAAGATGTACATGTCATAGTTCAAATTCATAGTCATAGTTCAAATTCAGAAATAACACGTTAGAAGTGAGTCTTATGGAGATTTTTTAATAATTATATGACAATTTGCGCCGATGTCATCAAATCTTCCCCAAAATTTAAAAATTTGGTTCTTTTTACGACCTAAAACACATGTATTTTTTTTCAGATTTCTAAGGTTTTTCATTTTTCGAGTTAGATTTGGTTAGAGTTTTTGTTGTTAATAAAATAATACCATATTTTACATAACTCTGTAAATTTTTTTAATTGGAAAACTGACAAAATTTCAATGAGTTTGATGTGCTATTTTATGATTTTGGATCAAAAATAACAGAGTCATGAGCTTTGAATAATGGTTTTATTATATTTACAAAAAAATCTAACCAAATTTTACTTTACTACATATGTTTTCAGGTCGTAAACATGAATTCAATTTGCATTTTTGGGAAGATCTGAAGAACCCCGGCGCAAACCCATCAGATAATTGAAAAAAAAAACCCTTATGTCTTATGTCTTTTGTCTTATGTCTTTTGTCTTATGTCTTTTGTCTTATGTTTTATGTCTTATGTCTTATGTCTTATGTCTTATGTCTTATGTCTTATGTCTTATGTCTTATGTCTTATGTCTTATGTCTTATGTCTTATGGCTTATGTCTTATGTCTTATGTCTTATGTCTTATGTCTTATGTCTTATGTCTTATGTCTTATGTCTTATGTCTTATGTCTTATGTCTTATGTCTTATGTCTTATGTCTTATGTCTTATGTCTTATGTCTTATGTCTTATGTCTTATGTCTTATGTCTTATGTCTTATGTCTTATGTCTTATGTCTTATGTCTTATGTCTTATGTCTTATGTCTTATGTCTTATGTCTTATGTCTTATGTCTTATGTCTTATGTCTTATGTCTTATGTCTTATGTCTTATGTCTTATGTCTTATGTCTTACGTCTTATGTCTTATGTGTTATGTGTTATGTGTTATGTGTTATGTGTTATGTGTTATGTCTTATGTCTTATGATTTATGTCTTATGTCTTATGTCTTATGCCTTATGTCTTATGTCTTATGTCTTATGTCTTATGTCTTATGTCTTATGTCTTATGTCTTATGTCTTATGTCTTATGTCTTATGTCTTATGTCTTATGTCTTATGTCTTATGTCTTATGTCTTATGTCTTATGTCTTATGTCTTATGTCTTATGTCTTATGTCTTATGTCTTATGTCTTATGTCTTATGTCTTATGTCTTATGTCTTATGTCTTATGTCTGAAAGCCGAGTTTTAGACTGATTGATCAGTAAATGATAAATATCCTCAAGCAAGACTTTTCATGAAAGTGAAGAGTAAAATGTGTAAAATGATTGATCAATCATGAGAATTTTTTTGACAACCCAACATAAACTTTGTTGAATTTATACTCATGGGTAAAATATACCCATTTGCATGATATTTTCAGCTTTATTTGACTATAAGTCAAAAAATGCTGCTTTCGGTACCTGGAATCTCTTTCATTGTATTTTTAGAACCTTAAACTAGATCTTGATAGTGAAAAAAGTATGGGGCCATGCGAGGCTTTTTATTGGCAAGGCTTTAAAGTTCTTGACTAAAAAAAAAATATTTATTTACTCATTTTTATCATAGATCAATTTTGTGTGTAAAAATTTTGAATGGTTCAAATGGAAGCTTTTAATATAAGCTTTCATATGGTTTACTTCAAATTTAAGAAAAAAATTTCAAAGAAATATATGTAATTTAAATTTTTTTCTTCATCATATAAATTTTTCAATTTTTCAATTTTTCAAAGTCTGATGTCTATGGTGCGTTTAGTGTCCAGGATACAGAGTGGAAAAACTGGGAATATCTTAGACAAATATTAAGTTATTAACAAGTAAAAATAAAAAAGCTATCTGATAAAGTTCAGTTTTTGACTTTTTGCCGCCTAAAACTCCATAGTGCATTGTTTGTTATCGATGCAAAAAAAAAAAAAGAAATTGATTGTCATCATTATTTTAATATCTCTTAAGTTAGTTGTTGGCCCACATTGGTGTCTTCAGATGAAAGCTGCATCATAATTTGGGCTATACAATGGTTTTTTAATTCAGATTCTTCGGTTCCGTTTAAACACCATTTATAGCTTATTCACAATTTTTCATGGTCATGGTCATGGTCATGGTCATAAATAAAAAAAATCGGAAATATTTTATTTAAAAAGGTGATCAAGTTTCAATGCGTTATTTTATCATTTCCGTTGGAAAATATCAAAGTTCTGTTGCTTTTAAATAATATATTAATAATTTTTTTTAATTTTATTTAAAAAAAAAAATCTAACCGATTCTAATTCGGAAAATAAAAGTTTAAGATATATGAAAAAAATCATGTGTTTTAAGTAGTAAAAATGAACCAAATTCTTGATTTTGGGGAAAATATAATAACCTCCGGCGCAAATAGTTGGATAATAAATATAATCCTTTTATGTATTATGTCTAATATCTTATGTGTTATGTCTTATGTCTTTTGGAATTTATTTTATTATCTGACGGGTATGCGCCATTTTTCGACCATTGATTGTTTTCGATGTAAAAAGAAAGAGATTATTTGTCATTATTTGTTTCATAACTCCGTTGAAAAATAACAGAGTTCTAAAGCTTATAAATATGGTTTTATTTTATTCTTAAAAAATCTATCCGAATTTATCTCAAAAAAATATTTTCTTTAATTTCAAAAAGTACATGTTGTTTATACAGGTTGTAAAAATTAATCAAATTCTCAATTTTGGGGATAATATAATGACCTCCGGCGCAAATTGTCAGATAACAAAAATAATCCTTTATGTCTTATATTTTATGTCTTACGTCTTATGTCTTCTGCCTCATTTCTTATATATTTTCTTATCTTATCTTTTTAAAATTTATTTAAATAAATAAAAACAATTAAATAGGTTCAAAACATAGAATAACAATACTGATATAAGGAAACATATCTTAGAAAGTTGTCTATGCCAAACATGACACTGTTCAGGAAATCAGAATAATCGAAATTGGATCCTCTCCCAAAACACGCGAACGCAATAGAAACAAATCATTTCCTTTTACACGAGGATAGCTTCGGCTAATGGCCACGCAGAGACACAAACATCCGTCGTCGATCCGTCGACACAGTTTCTAAACTTAGACTTCGTCTAACCCATAAAAATGGGCTAATTAATCCTAAAATTGGAATGTCATACAGCGTGCGGGAGTGTGTAAGTAGTAGGTGTAGTTACCAAAACACATCTGCAGCATCTTTGTCTTCCCATGGGTTGCAGGGATTAAACAGGGAACAGAAGAAGACGAAATTTGACTCCCACATACAGATGCAAACGATGCACATTTCTGCATCGATGATGCTTCTTGCGCCAGTAGTGGATTATATGATGCTGGGTTGCCTGCAATTCTAACGGATGCCAAATGAAGGCTGAAAACAGAGTCGAGAGTAGCTGTCACATCTGGTAAAAAATAATTTGTTTGGCATCGGTTCATCATCAGTTATGCTATCGGGACAGTTTTGGATGGATTCGAAATGCGAAAGATCATCAAAGTTTGGAAAGCGAGAAAGTTATAAGAAAGTAACCATTCTTGGAATTGGTTTTGGAATTCGAAAAATTTTGATGCTGTAGTAAAATTAAAAAAATAAACATTGCAGAAAAATTAGATGGTTTCTGGTTTCCGAATTTTGTTGGTAAAGCGATACGATCAATTTCCCCCATGAAATTCCAACTGAACTCAAAGGCGACAATTCCAATCAGTGTTGGATCAATTATTGATATCCCAATTGACATGGAAACAGTTTAATAGTTTTGCTTTCCCACCATCATCAACTGAGGGCAGAGGACGAGGCGTGGGTGTATCAATATCAATTCTAAAACTTTTGATGAGCACATGCGGGTCCCGAAAGACCGGTTATGAAGTGAAAATTTTGCTAACTAGAGAAAATATACACATTGATCAGTGACATCGATCTCATTAATCTCGTTAGCCTCCCACATTGAACGGTTTTCGGTGTAAATGAAACTGCAACAATTCAACGATGAGGAATGGCACCCTGGGTTACAATCGGATGGGCTTAATCTTTTTTCTCTTCCGTTCGGCACCGAAAAGTACAGAAAATAAGCATCCTGAGGGCATAACCACAGCCAGCATTATTTTGCGGTTGCCAAGGGCTCAAATTATGCGAAGGCTAGAGGGAAAACGAGTGTTGCCACTTTTGATTCATCTTATTATGTGGTTTGACCTAGTTGACTTTGGGAAACGACGCAGAAATTATTTTATTGAATGAGATGAGATGAGTTTTACACTTTTTTTTTCAACAGCAAACAACTAGTCTGTTATTATTCTTTTTTTTTTTCAAATCAATGTTCAAGCCCTTCGTTTGAACAGAAAGTGGAAAATGGGCACCAACGGATCAAACAATGGAAATAAAAATGACAACACTATAAAGTTTTTGTGCAAACACAAATATCTCAGCCCATCGGCATCGAACGACCACCCCGATTGATGATGTTCAAATTAAAAAGGTTCTTCATCCAAGAGATCACGCATCTGGTCGTTCAACACATGACTGAACCCAAACGGTCAGACACAGTACATATGGTTGGTTCAATGGTGATAAAATGACGTTAACGCCACTATATGTTTAAGTAACATTCAAATTTAACATTCGAATTAAACCCCGATTAAACCCCAAGATTTTTTGGCGTTTAGGTAACTTTTGGAATCACGCCGAAGGCGGCGACGTCCGCCGGTCAACATTTTTTATTAATTATTATCCACTTCTTTCCACCTCGGCATAAGTTAAATATTAAAATTGGAAAAGTCAACAGAAAACGCCAATGCAGCAGCATCAGCCCCGCGCGCCTTCAAGGAATGGTATTTAATCATTAAAAATCACCCCTCCTGGTCCGGCTTTTTTCGTCTTTCAGGGCATCGTTTTTTTTCGAAGTTTCTTCCATCGCCTTACAGACAGATCGAGATTGGACACTTTGGAACACTTGTTTTTCGGATGGCTATTTGCATTACCCGGTGTTTTGTTTTGCTTTTTTTTAACTCTTTCTTCAAAGACAACAGACAACGAATACTTAGTACGATATGGCTTAAGATCCGGAAGATACCTTACCTCGCGATGATGTTGATGATGGTGACCGACTTGTTGTCGAACCGATAAACACTTTCATTCAAACAAAAATACGATCGCTTTCCGGCGAAAATGGACGTTGGTAATTCGGCTTGAGTTTGATTTTTTTTCGTTGGTGCGTCCGTGTTTTTCAAACAACCAGCGGAACTTTATTATGTCGCGGTTTGATTTAAGTTTCCGTTTCCGGCGCTTTGTGAGGTCATCGGGTGCCGATCTTTGTCCAACTCAACTCTTTTTAAAGTTTAGCTGTCAAAAAAAGTGAGTGTCACGAATTGTTTGTTTAAATTAAAAAAAATCCAATGGATGAACTGAATTTCTCCTAGTGAATCAAAAACTGTTCTTTTATTACTAAAAAAATCTGAATAAATGATAATATCTCAATTCATATTCAGATTTAAAAAAATCAAAAGATATCTCATTTTGTACTTGATGTTCATATCAAAGTTATTTCATATTAAAAAGTGTATTTGAAAAATGCGGCCTTGTAATGTAATGTGTACATATGCAAATTTTTGCGAGATGATTTTTTAGAGAGCGTCCAATGAAGAAGTTTTTCGACTTTAATTTTTGGGCACCACGCACCATTTATGTGGTATACTATGAACCACTCTTTTTCCAAATAAAGGCTATTTTTGAAAACGTTTTCTGTTTCCTAAAACTTGACTCTCAAAATTATTCACAATTTTTATCTTGGTCGAAGTTATAAGAAACTTAGCCGATTGTCCTCCTTCGAATCAACGTATTCGACTTTTTATCACGTCACAACAGTTTTCGCGTAATTGCAAGATTTCAGATCTATCCAAAACAGAGAGACAACTTTATTAGACCTATTGCAGTGCTATGCAAAGTTGCATTTGGAGGCAGTATTTTTTGTATAAAGGGTGATACGGTCAAAATTTGGTCAAGGGAAAACGTGTGTAAATCGGTGAAATCGTTTATTTAAAAAATCAAATTAAATTTCTTTTTCAAGTTTAATTAGTATAAAATTCAGGAAAAATATTCAGTTAGGCTTCCGCTTTTCCAAATCCGAATTGCCGGACCTTACCTTACCCCCTGCCATCAGATTTTGTACAGCCACCTTGTCCACCTTCTTCGCCGCAGAAAGCCAGTTTGCCTTGTACTGCTGCTCGTCCTTAGCAGTTTTTTTGGTCTTCGTTAAGTTCCGCTTGACAATAGCTCAGTATTTCTCAATTGGGCGGAGTTCTGGCGTGTTGGGAGGGTTCTTGTCCTTGGGAACCACCTGCACGTTGTTGGCGGTGTACCACTCGATGGCCTTTTTACCGTAATGGCAAGATGCCAAATCCCGCCAAAACAGTACGGAACAACCGTGTTTCTTCAGGAAAGGCAGCAGACGTTTATTCAAACACTCTTTCACGTAAATTTCTTGGTTGACAATCCCGGAAGCTATGAAAATGCTGCTTTTCAAGCCACAGGTACAGATGGCTTGCAAAACCAGATATTTCTTCGCGAACTTTGACAGTTTCATGTGCTTGAAAATATCTGCTACCTTTCCCCTTCCTTTTGCCGTATAAAACTCCTGTCCCGGAAGCTGCTTGTAGTCGGCTTTGACGTAGGTTTCGTCGTCCATTACTACGCAGTCGAACTTTGTCAGCATTGTCGTGTACAGCCTCCGGGATCGCGCTTTGGCCGTCGTATTTTGTTCATCATCGCGATTTGGAGTCACTACCTTCTTGTAAGTCGATAGTCCGGCTCGTTGTTTGGCTCGATGCCCTGTTGCAGACGATACACCCAGCTTATTTGCGGCATCTCGGAGAGAGAGATAAGAGTTTCGCTTGAAACTACCGGCAACTCTCTTTGTCGTCTCAGCGGCTTTTGGTTTTGATTTCCCCCCGAATCAGACTTCCTGACTGTCGACAAACGTTCCCCAAACACTTTAATTACATTTGTAACGGTTGATTTGGCAGCTTTTAGCGATTTTGCAAGCTTTGTGTGCGAGTAGCTCGGATTTTCGCGATGCGCGAGCAAAATTTTGATACGCTGCTCTTTTTCCTCTGACGACATTTTTACAACTGAAGAGTGAATTCCAAAATAAAAATAGGAGCAACATTCTACACACACACCTTCAAAATGAGGGGTGTTCAGGTTTTTTAAATGCAACATTGAAAGAAATATGTCAAGTTGATATTGAACAAAATTTGAATTTTGTTGAGTAATTTCTGAGTTTTGAGAAAATTTGCCTGGATATTGCCCGGATTTATGGTCGTCACTTTTGAAATCAAATGCTCGGATTTTACCAGGTTTTTGTTTAAAGTTGCCCGGTTTGTCCAGCCCGGAAACGTGTTGAAAAAATTCTGGCAACCTTACTCATGGTACAAAGGTAACGTACTCAGCTTTCACCATTAGGGTTCAACTTCAAATCCCCCAGCAATGCAGTTCTAAGAATAAGTATGAAAATGGTAAAATTAACTGATTTGGTTGTTAGTTATAAGATTTCAAAATAAGTAAAAAAAAATTTGAACGCTTTGTTTTTTGTCCTTTTCTGTTTTATTAAAAGTCCATGTATTTTTGAACTAAGTAAACTGATGGTCATTTTATATGTGAAATCGGGCGCTGAATCCGAAAATTAAATTAAAAAAAATCTCAGTAGAACAGTTTTTGAGTTATGCTCCAAATATGAAATTTTGGAAAAAAAGTACATGTACTTAGATTGAAATATCTTGGACCGCATAAAAGAAATTTGAAATCTCTTTTTTGCATATTAATGGTGAACAATTTTTTCTATCTGAACTTTATTTTTGCGCATCATCAACAGTATTGTTGATATTAGTGGCTTTATGAAAGAAAAAATTATAAAACACGCATTTTTTACAGAAAATTTTGTTTGAAAGAAAGTTTTAGACTCGATGGTAACATTTAAAAATTCTGATTTTCTATTGACCTTAAAACTGAATTCAAAACAAAGATTTCAAGTGGTTATTTTTTAAAATCGGATGAAAGTTGAAGAAGTTACGGTTACTTTACCATAACAGTAATTTTTGAATTTTTGAATAATTTAACGAACCTCAGTATACTAATCATAGTATACTGCCTCTATTCGCATATGAGTCCTCATCGTTTTTGAGTTATTGATGGAAAACGCTTCTTTGTTCTTTAATTTACTTATAAAACAAGTTTTTGTTAAAAGTTTGTTCCCAAAATTTCGAAAAAAAATATGACCCCTGATGTGTCCCATGTGAAAAATATTCGCATATGAGTCCCATGACCAAAATTCAGCGCCAGAGCTTACAATTGAAGGAAAGGATAGATAGAAAATGAAGTAAATCAATAACTCAATGCTTAAAACATTAATTAACATAAAATTGAACGTATAGTAGCGAAATGATTCCGAAGAAATTTGGTTCTTAGTCACAAAAAACATTAATAAGTAACTGGTAACCAAAATTATTTTTTCTACAAAAATCTACCGATGAGCAACACTCAATAGATCAGTCTTCGGTCAGGATGGTTCCTTCGTGGGTAATTTCGACGATCTAATGTGTGATCGGGTGGGTGCAACACCCTGGCAACTTGACGTTTCCCATACAAATCGCTTGTGCCAGTTTTTTCTGGTTCTCTGGTTCTGTCAAATCGAAAATCGAGCTACTTAACATGTCGGAAGGACCCATATTGAAATATTTTTTCTGTAACTGATTCAATAACTAAAAAAAAGTTTTGAATTGGGAACTTTTTGCTATGTTTTATGTGAAGTGAATCTGTTTTCAAAAGTGTAGTCCAAGAAAACGAGTAGAGCGTTAATTTGTGTGTCCTACATAAGGTATAAAAGTTCTGGACTGCTTTAAATACATGACTGAAATCCGGCAGTTTTTTGGGACAAGTTTACCTTCCACCGAAACTGTTGAAGACACTCAAGCACAATAAATGTAAAATACAACATTACCGCATCAATCATTAAGTGATTGCCATAAGTTGCGATGCATATGAACATTTTAAAATGACAAAACAATCACATTATAGCAGAAATTTTGCCATTTTATAGAAAAACTGTTCCTACACAATATATTAATCGGTAGAATATTGAATAAGATTAACAATTTCGGTTAAAACTTTTTTTTATTCATTCGAATGTTATAAATTTGCCTGATTCGCCCCACATTTAATAGTGCGCCCTTTCCATATGCATGACTCGAAAAGAATGTAAACAAGCGGCACACATGCGACATCTGCGATTTTGAAATAGACACACGAAACTCGACCGAACTGTCAAGTTGCCAGGGGGTTGGGTGGGTGGTACTTGAAGTGTTGTTTCGGTAACAAAATAACAAACTTTTTTCAAAACTTTTTTTCTGTATGCACAACAATATCAATACCACTGTTTTCGTTTATTACCTAGGAAGATGTTCCCGGAAGAAATCTCTTTCTTTGTCTTGAATCCAGCAGACTTTTGGTCGGTGTTATCTACGTATCTGTAACACACATTGAATTAAATGATGATGATGTATGATAAATTCGCAGCAACTTCATACGAATGAAAACAAAGTTTTGGAAAAACACTGGATAACACATCCCACTTGGCGAATAAACCTTGATTGAAATCAGTTTGGAATCAAGATCTTTCGATAACTTTCTTCTGTCATCAAAAAGAATGGTAAACAAATGAAAAAATGTGTTAAAAAAGTACTTGCCACTTGCCGATAACTTTAGCACCAGAGACTCATTTGCGAATAATCTCTGTTCGAGGGTTAAGTATATTCGCATATGAGTCACATGAGTGTTTTATTGAAATTTCTCCGTAATTGTTAGTTAGTATTAGCACAAAAGCAAACAAAAGTATTCTTTGAAGTGTTTTCTATCCGAACTATTGATAGGTTTTGCCAACAAATGATTTATACGATTGTTTTTATGAAAACAAGTTTCAAACTTTACAAGCGTTTTTCTCGGTTTGCAGTTTTTACACATGGGACTCATATGCGAATAGGGGCAGTATAGGAAGAATAAAAAAAAGCCCCTTTCTTTTCTCCTCACTGGAAGTAGGGGTTGGTACCAAATATTGCTAGAAACCCTATTTTGATCTCGAATACCCTGCCATGCTAAGTTTGGTTCCATTTGCTCGAAATGTTCTAGAGATATGCAATAAAAATTGAACAGGAGCCCACTCTCTCTCCCTATCTCCCCACTGGAAGAGAAGAGGGACACCAAAGATTCAGGGAAACATTTATCGTACCCTAATACCATCCCATTTGGTTTCATTTGCATGATTTGTTCTTCAGTTATGTAATAAATTTTAAGAAAGCACACCAATCTCTCTCCTATTTCCCCATTGAAAGGAGGGAGGGTTATGAAATACTCATAAAAACATGTCTCATACCCAAAAACTCCCCATGCCAAATTTGATCCCATCTGTTCGATTAGTTCTCCAATTATGTACAAAATTGTATGGGAGCCACCTTCCCCTCTTCATATCTTCTCACTGGAAAGAGGGATGGGTGTCAAATATTCATTAAAACATTTCTCGTTCCTTAATACTATCCATTGCCAAATTTGGTTCCATTTACTTGGTTAGTTTTTGAGTTAGGTAAAAATTTGTAAGAAAGGCCCCTTTCCCCCTTCCTATCTCCCTACTGGAAAGAAGGAGGGGTCTCAAATAATCGTAGAAATATTTCTCGTACCCAAATGATCTCCTTCTTCAAATTTGGTACCATTTGCTTGATCGGTTCTAGAGTTATGCAAACATTTGTCTTTTATTTGGGAGACCCTCTCCCTTCATGTGAGAGGGAGGGATCTCAAACTATAATAGAAACCTTCCCCGGCCTCCGATACTCCCACCTGCCAAGTTTTACGGAAATCGGTTTCAGTAGTTTCCGAGTCTATAGGGAACAGACAGACAGACAGAAATTCATTTTTATATATTTAGATTTAAAGGGCGTCCACGATGAAATTGCCACACACAAAATTGATTCGCAAAAATCAAGTTTTTATCCGATTGCCATCAATTTTTCAGGAATTGAAAAATAACTATTAAACTTTATTTTACCATTTTACTCGTATTTTATTTACAGTCCATGCCTTAACCCCGGCCATTTTCGGCACGAAATTGACCTTATTGTCCGCATACCACTTCAGCACGTCCTTGGAGTTGTTGCCAGAAGATTATTGAGACGTTGTGGGTCTTCAGAATAGGAAGCAACCGCCTCTGCAGGCACTCTTTCATGTACACCTGTCCGTTCATCGTGTCCTGGGTCACGAAGGTACACTCTGCTAACGCACGTGGAATTTCTTCGCAAATTTGGACATGTTCTAAGTGCGGACATGCTCCGGAACGCTAAACTTATCATTGGCAGTGAAAAACAGGTTGCCGGGGATCTGTTTGAAGTCGGCCTTCACATATGTTTCGTCGTCTATGATGCAGCGTTCAACTTTCGTCAGCATGTTGAGGTACACCTCCTGGCACGGGTTTTGGCGGACTTGTTCTGCTTCTAGTCGCGATAAGGAACCTTTTGTACCTTGGACAAAGCCTTAGTTTTGGCCTTCTGGATAAAAAATCGGCTTAGGTGCAGCTTTTAAGTCACATCCCGAACGGAGGCGTTCGGGTTTTGGTTGAAGGCTCCAATTACGCGGTTCTGATTTTTGGTGTTGTACGGAATACTTTATCCTTCACTTCTGGGCTTCTGATCGATATTCAATTGTTCCTCGAACCGCTTAACCACTCGCAACACCGTGGAATTGGTGATTCCCAATGTTTTAGCGATGAAACGATGTGAGAGATCCTTGTTCTCGTGATGAATGCGCAAGATTTTATCACGCACGAGCTGTTCTTTCGACTCTATTTCCGCGAGTTTTGATCACAGGACTTTAAAACTTGCAGGATGTAAACAATGCACTATGAGCTAAATCCACCCATATGTTCATGAAATTCTACACAACGGTTTAAAAGTAAGAGCAATTTCATAGTGTGGCAATTTCATCGTGGACACCCTTTACATATTAGTTATTAGATATATATGAGAAATCTCGTACTTTATACTGATTAAATCTGCTTAGAATAAAAATAGACCTTTTTGAACTCTAAATATCCATTGAACCCATAACAAACATTTTAGATTTTTTTGAAAGTTTACAATTGCTTTGAAAATACGGCATTATGAAGTTCATGTTAAGCTCAAACGATTGACATATTGGAAACAGAACGAAACAGATTTTCAAGCCACATTCAATTGACTTTTTCAACCAAAGTTCAATAAATAAGTTAAATTTTATGAGCTAACGACATAGTTATTTTGCTAAATTTTGCTCATTTTTTAGAACATTTAATCTTTTTAAGACATTCCGGTTTTGAGAGGTTAGCTGAGGAATCGAATCACCCCTAGGATTGAGTTTCCCCACTCTTCTTTACTTATCCACGTTCCATTTGTCATGTCTTACGTAACACGTCTCACAGCACTATAACGGCACATATCTCTCAACTCGCGTCTCACATATTAGTTAAGCGATATGAATAAAGTACATGAATTTTTTTTTTTCGATTATAGTGGTTTTACCATCTTTATGGCATTCGCGACTTTATGTACATTAACGTTGCAGATGGCGGACAGTTATTGAGAAACTTATCCGGTACACTACTGTGTTCGATGTTTACTCTTGGGCTCGTACTCGTGGATATCGGATTAGGAGGCAATTGACTAGCAAACTGAGCTAAATACATCACAAGCCCAACAAGCAATTACAATAACTTTTACTCTCTAGCAGTTTTATAATTCAAATACTTCGGATAGCATGAATATTTTTATTCTAGAGTAGGTGTAAAGGAAATGTTTCTTTGATTTTTTTTCGAGCCTAGTTAACACTAAACATACCGACGCTTTATGTCTACGCCAGGGTTGGTCGGCTCTTCTCAAACAACAAAGAGCCGGGAGAAAACAACACTGTTTTCAGTTCGGCTTCCGAGTGTAATCCTCTTTCGCTGATCGTGCTCCACTCGTTACCCGAGTTTACACGAGCTGTAAGTGACTCGGACGGCAAGTGTGAGAGCATTTGCATCTGAGTGGGAGAAAGAGAATTCTAAACAAAGAGCGCCCTGTGTTTCAGTCGTACACCTCAGAGTAAAGAAGAAAAAAATATTTAGACTCCCACCACACAACGTAGAAAAAATAGCAACAATTTCTGCCCCACTGCTGTTAGCTATTTTGGATTATTTTTTCTTGCAAAAAGGTAGCGTTCGAAGAATAGCTGCCAGGTGGTTCAGGTGGTTTCGTCAAAAAATCAGGACACCGCGAAGAACAAAAAACAGGATTTTTCAGGACACCAGTAGATTGGTGGAAATGAAATGCAGCTCTTCTTAGATTGCATAAATTAAGGCGGAATAGCGGTGCAATACGCCTTAATTTATGCAACAGAAGAGATAAGAAGTTAGGTGGCTTGTGATTTATACCGAAAAACACTGTTCAAATATCGTCTGAACCGAAGATTACAATTGGTTTAGGGTGTTAAACTGTTTTTATTACAAAATCAATTGCAATTAAGATCAGGACGGCTTTTAGAAAATCAGTACACCTCTGGGACCTTTGATTCGGAAAGCAGCATCTTTTCTCGTGAACGTACCAGGAATAAACTGAGTTAGCTCTCAGATTTATCCTCAACACAATGCGCAACAGATTTTTCCGCAGAAGGGAATTTTCTTCATCAGCGGATGCGAATGCTCTCGCTCACTCTTATGGGTTGACAATCTCACTCTTGATTTCAGTGCAATTTATCTCTCCCCGCACAGGTTGGAGGAGCAGACGAAAAAAAAATTGCACTCTCTTTCACTGGACAAGCCGATCTGAGGAGTTTTGCCATCCATGTGTCTACCTATTCATACTGCCAGGGGTCGAATGACTGCTCTCTGAAACTCTCTTTTTTTTTGTAAAAAAATTGATAGTTTTGGAAAGCTTGTTACGTAACTAAAATATCTAAAATATTATTCTCAGACAATATTCAGCTACAGTTTTTATTTGAAAGTTATTCAAAGTCTCTTTGACTGATTTTTTTTTAAAAACATGCTTTGGGAAAAAGGCTGTGAACCAACTATAAAAAGCTCGCGAAATCAGCTGTCATTATGAGGAGGACGCTTCAACGAACTTTAGTCTTTAGAAGGGACATTTTCTTCTAATTTCTTTAAACGATTAATGTAGAGCATTTTTAATCCAGCATACGTAAGTTGCCGTGTGAACCAAACTGTGAAGAGTCGCTCAAAGGACAAGCCAGATTCAATTTTCACACGCATCTCGCAAGACAGGAAAATTGTCTCCCAGACACCGTTCCTTGGCAGAAAATCGGTGAGTGTGTACCTACCTTACAAAATCAGCGTCCAATTTTCAACTTCCAAGAAACTTTAGCTCGGTTGTTTGGCTGCTTACCATTCATTCAGCAGTAGGTAAGTAATCAATGATTTCTCAAACCACCGCTGCCCAAGCCTTGCTTCTTGTTTCGATGTGCGTGTTTGAGGCGTTTGTTTTAATCGTTTCTCGAAGTCAGTCAGTCAGCTAACATTGATGGGAGGTGCTTGCGTTTCCCACAGTTGAAACTAAGACTTCACGGCTTCTCGAGTTCGAACAGTTTTGCACAACCTAGGTGCTGGAAAACGCTTTATGCGCAGGATAATTGTGCTGCAGAATTAAACAGTCGAAGTTGAATTACATTTCTCGGCGCCCGAACAAGAAAAAAAAATAAAAACACATGTACCACCTTAGGTGCAGCATAACATCGTAGCAAAAAAAATGGAGGTATCAGTGTTTGATATTATCACCTTTACTTTTCCGATTCCTCCGGATGTTAAAGCAACGCCAAGTCGGCTTGAACTTTTTTTTCTGTTACCTTCATTCTGCCTTTTTAATAATATTCAATACATACGTAATTTATATTAATTACTGGATAATTGTTGTGAATTAATTATCGCACTCAACGCGACCAAGGTGTTGCATTTATTTATGGAAGTGGCCATGTTGTTTTGGTTTTTGCTTCACACAATCAGCCCCTCCAAGCTCTTCTTCAGCGAATCGATACCTTCTGATTCATAAAAGCCACCATCATACTAGCTAGTCGGTGCTACTAAAGCTATATAAATGCCATTACTTTAATTGGTATACTATACGAATGAATTGCTCTACATAGCCGCAAAGTGGCTGCACCGGATGGAGTCCAGAGGCGATTTGCAAGAAGTGCACTTATTTCCCTTCAAACACGTTTATTGAATTGATTTGAATACTGCTCATTTCCCGGTGCCTAAAGGGGAAACCAACATGGGAAAAATGAAAATAAAAAAAAAAACGATTAGAAGATTTTGCTTTAATTGGATTATAATTTGAGTTCCAACTTACATAAACGTGTCCAGGTTTAACTTCGGGATGAATAAACAACATACCTGGTTTAAAATCCGTGAGGAAAAAGAAACAAAAAAAGTGTCCGAGTGTATTTAAACCAAAATTCAAAGCAAGGATTGCCACTCAACTACGTCGCATTAAAAGTAAAACTATCTTACTAGTAAGAATGATATTTTGTATAAACTATATTGGAAGAACAAGAAAAAATATATGTAAGAATATTCGAATGAAATCATTATGTACTGTACTGGCTTTCCAAACAAGATTGTCCCATGTGAAAAAACTGCAGTCAACAACCAGAAAATTGTAGCTAAAAATGCTCTGTGTGACATTTTTACTCAGAATTTGAACAAATACGGATGCAAATTTCTACTCAAAACATTCACATAGCAATGTTTTTTCTTCATTTTAAATGTCCGATGTCTGTGAGTTCGCGCCAAAGGGTAAACATCGATTATAGTTGTATCGGATAAGTTTTTAATGACAGTCCGTGCATCGTTCATATAAGTCGCGAATGACATAAAGCTGTTAAAATGACTATAATCGAAACAAAAAAAAAATGCTAAAAAATTTAAAATGTAAGTATTTTAACTTCTTCCATGATTTATCTAACCACACCAGAGCTACATATTTTTTTCTAGAGTATATTTTGTTTATAAAATTCAAATAAAAACACGCTTCAAAGGCTCTTCCTACTTTTTCCTACTTTTTCCGAGTCATCAGAATTGGATAAAATTATATTTAACAGCTTAAATAAAAGTCAACGGATTGCTGCTATGAAAAAATTTCTGATTCGGTCCCCGGAAATAATTTGATTGGCTTGGGAAGCGCATATTTTTAAGGCTGCTGCAGATGGTTTTGCCTTTCGATGGAAAAAGACGGATTTGCTTAGGAAGCGCAGATTTTTAAGGCTGCTGCTTGCTGATTGTTTGTTTTGATTTGGCCTTCCGGTAGAAAAGTCAGATGGGCTTAGGAAGCATAGATTTTTCAGGCTGCTGCTGATTGTTTGTTTTCATTTGGCTTTCCGGTGGATAAAGACGGATTGGCTTAGGAAGCGCAGATTTTTAACACTGCTGCTGTTGCTGATTGTTTGTTGTGATTTGGCCTTCCGTGGGAAAAAGACGGAATTGGCTTAGAAAGCGCAGATTTTAAGACTGTAGCTGCTGATTGTTCGTTTGGATTTGACTTTCCGGTGGATAAAGGCAGATTGGCTTAGGAAGCGCAGATTTTTAAGACTGTTACTGCTGATTGTTTGTTTTGATTTTACCTTGATATTAAATTCAACACCTATCAAGCTTTCTCCTATTGGCGCACTAATGCCTGTCTATCCACCTTTCTTTCAAATTTCTATAAAATAAATTCTCTCTAGTTTTCATTCCTCCGCACATTCCATTGAAATTATAATCATAAAAATTACGGCGATTAAAATCATATAACAAACAATCATTGGCAAAAAAAGAAAAAAATACAACAAGAAAATACAGTTCAAAGATTGACACTTGGCCAAAAAGTAAGAACGCGGAATAGATAAAATGTGAAATGCGAAAAAATCGACAAGAAGCAACTATTCGCAGCGCATCTGAAAAGATGGTAACGTCGCTAGAACTGTTCTCGCATAAGGAAAGCTCAGTAGGCCCATGGGTTGCTACGTTTTTGCTCGTTTGAAGTGTGCGTGTTTTTAACACGCTCTTAAACCACTGGGCTCGCTATACATGGGAATTCTCTTTCTGAGTTTCTCATGTATAGTTAGCTAGTGTAGAGCCACATCCTGGCAATGCTATACAAACCGTATGGAGCACATCTCTCAGATTTCCCCTCAGATTTCCTCTTTTTTGGCAGATTTAAGCTTTTTTCTTCAGATTTGAGCTTTCATCTCCTATGCTCTCAAGCCAAAAAAGCTTAAATCTGAGGAAAAAAAGCTTAAAAACGAGATTCACCAACACTTAGTTAAAAGATGTTGGTCACACGATACATAGACAAATCCTGTATCGTTGCCGGGACCTGTGTAGAGCAAAGGTGGGAGCAATTCATGGGAGCTTTTCATCAACATGCCCTCTAGCCTAAAATTTCAACACCTATCAAGCTTTCTCCTATTGGCGCACCAATGCCTGTCTATCCACCTTTCTTTCAAATTTCTATAAAATAAAATCTCTCTAGTTTTCATTCCGCCGCAAATACCATTAAAATTATAATCATCACAAAAACTTGTTTCTGATTCGGCCTCTGGTATAAAGACGGATAGGCACAAAAAGTGCAGATTTTTAAAGCTGCTTCTACGAAAAAAAAATCTGATTCGCTCGCCGAAAATAGTCGGATTGACTTAGGAAGCGCAGATTTTGAAGGCTGTTGCTGCTGTTTTTTTGTTGTTTTGATTTGGCTTTCCGTGGGAAAAAGACGGAATTGGCTTAGGAAGCGCAGATTTTTATACCGTTGCTGCTGATTGTTTGTTTTGATTTGGCTTTCCGGTGGAAAATATGTCTGGATCTGGTCTAGAAAGCGCAGGTTTGTCATTTTGTCATAATTGTCATATTTATCATTATTGTAATTTTTGTCATTAATGTCATTTTTGTCATTTTTGTCATTTTTGTCATTTTTGTCATTTTTGTCGTTTTTGTCATTTTTGTCATTTTTGGCATTTTTGGCATTTTTGGCATTTTTTGTCATTGTTGTCATTTTTATCATTTTTGTCATTTTCGTCCTTTTATGCATTTTTGTCATTTTTTGTCGTTTTGTCATTTTTGTCATTTTTGTAATTTTAGTCTTTTTTGTCTTTTTTTTCTTTTTTGTCTTTTGTGTCTTTTTTGTCATTTTTGTCATTTTTGTCGTTTTTGTCATTTTTGTCATTTTTGTCACTTTTGTCATTTTCGTCATTTTTGTCAGTTTTGTCAGTTTTGTCATTTTTGTCATTTTTGTCATTTTTGTCATTTTTGTCATTTTTGTCATTTTTGTCATTATTGTCATTTTTGTCATTTTTGTCATTTTTGTCATTTTTGTCATTTTTGTCATTTTTGTCATTTTTGTCATTTTTGTCATTTTTGTCATTTTTGTCATTTTTGTCATTTTTGTCATTTTTGTCATTTTTGTCATTTTTGTCATTTTTGTCATTTTTGTCATTTTTGTCATTTTTGTCATTTTTGTCATTTTTGTCATTTTTGTCATTTTTGTCATTTTTTGTCATTTTTTTTTTATTTTTGTAATTTTTGTAAATTTTGTAATTTTTGTATGTTTTGTAATTTTTGTGATTTTTGTATGTTTTGTAATTTTTGTAATTTTTGTAGTTTTTGTAATTTTTGTAATTTTTGTAATTTTTGTAATTTTTGTAATTTTTGAAATTTTTGTAATTTTTGTAATTTTTGTAATTTTTGTAATTTTTGTAATTTTTGTAATTTTTGTAATTTTTGTCATGTTTCACATGTTTGTCATGTTTGTCATTTTTGTCACTTGTGTAATTTTGGTCATTTTTGTCATTTTTGTCATTTTTGTCATTTTTATCATTTTTGTAATTTTTGTCATTTTTGTAATTTTTATCATTTTTGTCATTTTTGTCATTTTTGTCATTTTTGTCATTTTTGTCATTTTTGTCATTTTTTGTCATTTTTTGTCATTTTTTGTCATTTTTGTCATTTTTGTCTGTCATTTTTGTCATTTTTGTCATTTTTGTCATTTTTGTCATTTTTGTCATTTTTGTCATTTTTGTCATTTTTGTCATTTTTGCCATTTTTGTCATTTTTGTCATTTTTGTCATTTTTGTCATTTTTGTCATTTTTGTCATTTTTGTCATTTTTGTTATTTTTGTCATTTTTGTCATTTTTGTCATTTTTGTCATTTTTGTCATTTTTGTCATTTTTGTCATTTTTGTCATTTTTGTCATTTTTGTCATTTTTGTCATTTTTGTCATTTTTGTCATTTTTGTCATTTTTGTTATTTTTGTCATTTTTGTCATTTTTGTCATTTTTGTCATTTTTTCATTTTTGTCATTTTGGTCATTTTTGTCATTTTTGTCATTTTTGTCATTTTTGTCATTTTTGTCATTTTTGTCATTTTTGTCATTTTTGTCATTTTTGTCATTTTTGTCATTTTTGTCATTTTTGTCATTTTTGTCATTTTTGTCATTTTTGTCATTTTTGTCATTTTTGTCATTTTTGTCATTTTTGTCATTTTTGTCATTTTTGTCATTTTTGTCATTTTTGTCATTTTTGTCATTTTTGTCATTTTTGTCATTTTTGTCATTTTTGTCATTTTTGTCATTTATGTCATTTTTGTCAGTTTTGTCATTTTTGTCATTTTTGTCATTTTTGTCATTTTTGTCATTTTTGTCATTTTTGTCATTTTTGTCATTTTTGTCATTTTTGTCATTTTTGTCATTTTTGTCATTTTTGTCATTTTTGTCATTTTTGTCATTTTTGTCATTTTTGTCATTTTTGTCGTTTTTGTCATTTTTGTCATTTTTGTATTTTTTTCACTTTTGTCATTTTTGTTATTTTTGTCATTTTTGTATTTTTTGTCATTTTTGTCATTTTTGTCATTTTTGTCATTTTTGTCATTTTTGTCATTTTTGTCATTTTTGTCATTTTTGTCATTTTTGTTGTTTTTGTCATTTTTGTCATTTTTGTCATTTTTGTCATTTTTGTCATTTTTGTCATTTTTGTCATTTTTGTCATTTTTGTCATTTTTGTCATTTTTGTCATTTTTGTCATTTTTGTCATTTTTGAAACTTTTGTAATTTTTGTAATTTTTTGTATTTTTGGTAATTTTTGTAATTTTTGTAATTTTTGTAATTTTTGTAATTTTTGTAATTTTTGTAATTTTTGTAATTTTTGTAATTTTTGTAATTTTTGTAATTTTTGTAATTTTTGTAATTTTTGTAATTTTTGTAATTTTTGTAATTTTTGTAATTTTTGTAATTTTTGTAATTTTTGTTATTTTTGTAATTTTTGTTATTTTTGTAATTTTGTTATTTTTGTAATTTTTGTAATTTTTGTAATTTTTGTAATTTTTGAAATTTTTATCACTTTTGTCATTATTGTATTTTTTGTAATTTTTGTCATTTTTGTCATTTTTTGTCATTTTTGTCATTTTTGTCATTTTTGTCATTTTTGTCATTTTTGTCATTTTTGTCATTTTTGTCATTTTTGTCATTTTTGTCATTTTTGTCATTTTTGTCATTTTTGTCATTTTTGTCATTTTTGTCATTTTTGTCATTTTTGTCATTTTTGTCATTTTTGTCATTTTTGTCATTTTTGTCATTTTTGTCATTTTTGTCATTTTTGTCATTTTTGTCATTTTTGTCATTTTTGTCATTTTTGTCATTTTTGTCATTTTTGTCATTTTTGTCATTTTTGTCATTTTTGTCATTTTTGTCATTTTTGTCATTTTTGTCATTTTTGTCATTTTTGTCATTTTTGTCATTTTTGTCATTTTTGTCATTTTTGTCATTTTTGTCATTTTTGTCATTTTTGTCATTTTTGTCATTTTTGTCATTTTTGTCATTTTTGTCACTTTTGTCATTTTTGTCATTTTGGTCATTTTTGTCATTTTTATCATTTCTGTCATTTTTGTCATTTTTGTCATTTTTGTCATTTTTGTTATTTTTGTCATTTTTGTCACTTTTGTCATTTTTGTCATTTTTGTCATTTTTGTCATTTTTGTCATTTTTGTCATTTTTGTCATTTTTGTCATTTTTGTCATTTTTGTCATTTTTGTCATTTTAGTCATTTTTGTCATTTTTGTCATTTTTGTCATTTTTGTCATTTTTGTCATTTTTGTCATTTTTGTCATTTTTGTCATTTTTGTCATTTTTGTCATTTTTGTCATTTTTGTCATTTTTGTCATTTTTGTCATTTTTGTCATTTTTGTCATTTTTGTCATTTTTGTCATTTTTGTCATTTTTGTCATTTTTGTCATTTTTGTCATTTTTGTCATTTTTGTCATTTTTGTCATTTTTGTCATTTTTGTCATTTTTGTCATTTTTGTCATTTTTGTCATTTTTGTCATTTTTTCCATTTTTTCCATTTTTGTCATTTTTGTCATTTTTGTCATTTTTGTCATTTTTGTCATTTTTGTCATTTTTGTCATTTTTGTTATTTTTGTCATTTGTGTTATTTTTGTCATTTTTTGAATCAAAAATAGCCTGTTCAAACCTATTAATTTTTTCCAGGTGGATTTTTTTTATTGTAGCTAAATTAAAAATTGCCGAATTTTTATACATCAAATTATAAAAAAAATCAGTGTTATATAAGATGAATCCATCTGTCATTTGGTCAGTCTGTCGGCACCAAACGGGAGAAACGCCAAAAAAGCAAGAAAGGCGATTTTTAATGGCATCTTAATTTGTGTGAAAATGTGTTTGTTGACTTTTTAGAGCTGTTCGCATGTCTAGCGGGGAATTTAATTGAATAATTTATTCGGCAAGCTGTGGCCGACTGATGTAGTATATTGGGATGTTCTTTTTTTTTATCGTCAACATCAAGTTGTTGGTTTCAAACACTTTTCGGTTAAGCGTGAAGCTGTACGAGTGGATTAAAAAATGAAACCGAAATGAAATATGGGAACGGATCACGAAGAAAATGATTGACCGAAATATTTTCCTGATCGAAAGTGGATCTCAATCACTTTGAAAATTTTCCTAAAACTCTTAAGAGTTATTCTCTCTTAGTACGGGATAGTGAAAATAAATTATAATCCAATCAGAAACGTTAAATGGAAACAGTTAAGAACTACCGTCTGCAGAATAAATAAAAACGAATGTAAGTTAGTGGATCAAAATTCAGGGATTTAATGACCGAGAATGAGCGACTTCCATCTAGATCGTTTTGGTGGTTCTTTGGTGTCCGATTTTTTGGTTGATGAAATGACGATCGTAAAACGAGACTTCTTCGAAAAATAATTGCTGCCGATGATATTGTTCTTGAAGGAGGAATACATGCGTTAATTTTTTTATACAACTTACTGTTTTCTTTGCACTTTTAAAAATGAATTTCTATAATAAAATCGTAGAACTTATCTTTGTCTAAACTGCTAGGAGTGCCGTGTCTATAATATGATAGAGCTTAATGGTATTTAACCTTATTGGTCAATTGGATACGATAGTTTCTTTTCGACTTTAGCGGCACTCATCGGTCGAAAAAACAGCCGTGTCGTGACACATTTTGCCTTTTTTTTATTATTTAATTAAGCGCTCAAAGGATCAATATACAATGTCGGTAAACATTGGGTTCGTATTCGTACAATTACCTACATCAAAATATGTGACACAGTTCGTTGGCCAGTCCAGACGGCAGAAATGCTAACTATACGACGTGATGCGAAGCATATCGGTTGGATAACAGGAAAAGGAGTGTATGAATTCCTGATTGAGTTTATTTTGAATCAACGCCTTTTGTGACATCATCGGTGCCGGTGGTTTTATTTTAATGATCATGGCCAAGATGTGTTTATTTTCGTGTTACTAAAAATTGAAGGATCAGATTGATGAAAAGCTTATCGAAAACTGATAAATTAACAACACCAAAGTCGTAATATCATCGTGAACTTTTGCTACGCAAAATATTCTTAGTGCATAATACTAGCTATCTTCAACAAATCTTCAACTTACCCCAAAGAGTTGAAGTCTCTAAAGTTATTTCCACAGAAAACTACGATCTAACAATTCACTCCTATGTTTAAATCCATCTAACGCCTTCTTGTCAACAACTGCTAGTTAGTAGCGATAAAAATCCCATCAATCGGATTAATTTGACACTTTGATCTCTCGAAATCCACGGCCGAGATTCCCGAGGTTGAAGGGCCAAGTCACAACACCATAAAACATCTTCATCCAATTTTGTCATTCCACTTCGGCTCCAAAAGTGTGCGTCGAATTGATCGAGTGGGTTTCCCTTCCCCTAACTTCTATTAAGTAGAGTGGATAAGTCCATGAATCTCGATTCATCTAACATCATGACGATGTGACACCCTGGAGCGGGCGAACATTCAAGTGATTTCGGAGGCCATACAGTGTCCCATAACTTACAAAGTAGTTCTATTAGGGAAGCACTTTAGAAGAAGGGGGGCCAAATCATTGGCGCCTGAGTAAATGACAGACCGAAAGCGTGAGTGGAACGATCATTTTAATCGTTTTTAAATGTCGTACATTTACGATTAATCATTTTCCCTTAGAGCTGCGAAAGACGTTTCCAACTAGGTTGATTTAATTTATTAATCTTGTCCGAAAATGTTCCTCTTTTCAGACCAATCGGGATGATCGAGAGGCGAAGAACGGTGAATTGAGTCGGGAAAATTCATCTCCACTTGACTTGGACCAAGAACTACTGGAGGAAAGTTCAACGGATGGACAACAAGTGGTGGGAGCTGATGTGAACGAAATCGGTGTGTTCGGCCAGCAGCAGCAAACGCTAAATCTTACCGTCGCTGAAACGTCCAAGATTTTAGGGATTACATACCCGTCTACCATGACATCCGGGATGGAGTTTGGCCGCAGTCCAGACCGTCACTCAGAGCTGAGGTGAGTTTGCAAGGTGGTGGCATTACAATTTAGCAGCAATTCAGATTGGGTTTCAATTTTGTCTTTTTTTTTATTCTTAGCTCACAACTTACACTTTTAGAATAAATTTTTTGGGTTTTTCCCTAAGGGGTTTTCACTTAAAAAATTGAAAAATTACAATATTTTTTTTCAACTTTCCTTTACGATATAGTCCCGGATAACTATTTAAGCTGTTCCTGTAATAGGAGGGATCTTCAGTACAATAAAAAAAACCTTTCAAATTAAAAAAAAAATTCCCGTTTATGAAGCGGGAGAAGTATTTAGATACACACAAATTTGAACAAAATTAAAAAGTGTGCCAGACTTTATGAAATGATTTAATTGAATGATTAATGGCATTTCGGTAAACTATACATTCTAATAGGAATAATATCAAATGAAAGTATTGAAAATTATAGACGGATAGATTAGATTAGGAAGCATAAAAGGTGTTGAAAATGATCGGTCTATACGTCTATAATTTTCATTACTTTCATTTGATATTCTTCCAATTAGAATGTATAGTTCATCGAAATGCCATTAATAATTCAATTAAATCATAAAAACCAGCGGTGATAATCTGTTAACACAAAGACTTTATGAAAACACTAAGACATTGGTTCCATTAATAATATGTTTGTTACATTTATTGAATATGGGAATGTGGGAAGCGTCAATCAATACTAATTTTGTATGGAAGTCCCCCCCCCCCCTGTTTCGGATTCGGAGGGGTTTGAAAATGCTATAGAAACCATCCCCGGTCTTGAAAACGGATACAAAAAAAAGTTTGAAAAGTGTAAACTAAAAGAAATCTTTAAATAATCTCACGAAATCAAGAACTTTATTATGTGCCAAATTTGGTCTAAATCTCCTGAAAATTATTCAAGAACTGATATATTTTATAATGAACATGTAAGAACTCCTCCCCCTTCCCAGCAAAAATATTTGTAAATTCAATTATTGGTCCAAATACATCAAAACCTGTCCAGTATCATAAAAAAAATCAATTAATTATGTAAAAATACGTCTGTAAGGGAATTTGATGAAAATTAATAAAACATTGTATAAATGGTGTCATATTTAATGTAAATTTAGTACGGGAGCCCCCCCCCCGCTAAGTTATAAATATTATAGAAACCATCTCCGGCCCCAAAACCCCTCACATGTCAACAGTAACAGACAGACAGACAAACATTCAAACATATATATATATATATATATATATATATATATATATATATATATATATATATATATATATATATATATATATATATATATATATATATATATATATATATATATATATATATATATATATATATATATATATATATATATATATATATATATATATATATATATATATATATATATATATATATATATATATATATATATATATATATATATATATATATATATATATATATATATATATATATATATATATTATATAATCTATGATGAATTATTAATGTTTTTGTAAACTTTTTTTTACATTTAGAACCGCAAAAACACACAATGAGAGATTTCCGGAATATGCCGTGCCTTATTTCGACATAGAACGGATCAAATATGCAGATTTATTATTCTAAGGTTTATTTTCCATTCCTATTCAAATTATCAGACAAATAAATTTAAAGTAATAGAGTAGTTGTGCGCAGTGTAACGAAAAGCGTAGAGCAAAAATGGATATACCTCACATTTGGTCTACAAAATGATGGAATTCTATTATTTAGTACTCAAATTGGTCATCCTATCAGTTTCTTCAAAATCAATGTAATTGAACAGAAAAGCAATTTTTTTAATAAAAAATTCATGATTCTCATGAAATTATAGTTATAAAATCATAAAATTTTCCAGGAACTTTTCAAATAACCCACTGTGATCTGTAAAACCAAGCACTTTCATTGTTTAAATATGAGCTCTTATTGTTCTGAAACCTTATCAATCAAAAGTTTTTCAATACGACTTCAGCAAACCAAGTTATATTTGTTGCAAACCACCTATTTTTCAAGGACTTTTTTTGCTTTAAGTTCGGTTTCTGAAGCCTGGCTTTCAAAGCCACAAACATTATAACACAAATTAATAAATAGTATCTGATACCAGAAATTCGGATAATTTAAAAATCGTTCATGGTAAAAAGTTTTGATTTTATATACAAAACAGTAATGCGGATCTATAAGACCCCACCCGGCAAATTTCCCCTTTTTTTGCTGCATCCACAGAAGAGGTTGCAAAAATTCATTGCTGATCGGAGTTAACTATAGAAGTAAAATATGTCAAAAAGTGTAGGGGAGAGGCGGGCTATATGCGCATATTAAGGAAAGCACTCATTTTCTCCCATATTCCAATAAATAGGAGTCTGAAAACTATATGCACATGAGGAGACATCTGTTTAACATACGTTAGAGCAATTTTTCTGTTAAAATCTTTTACAGTTGTTGTGAAAATAATTTTATAATAAAAGAAGTCAAAATAGCCGATTTCCGAAACTGGCGGGTTAAATGCGCATATTTGTGTTTTCAGCCATATTTAATTTACACTTGCAATATTTTGATTTTATTTAATTGAAAATGGTAGGAACGGATGTTAAGCATAAGTCAAGGCTGAAATTTTGGTGAAATTTTTTATATAACTAGTTCTTTTGCATGAAACATAGTTAAGTATGCCATATGGCCCTATTTTATGGAAATATTTTGTTCATATCGTATTTTTATCGGATCATTATGAAGTTCTTCTTTTTTCGCTGCAAGATCGTGATTTGAGCGTAGATTTAATGTTTAAATGATAAAAAGTAAAAAATTTATAAGACTAATCTATTTTTCTTGATATAGGCATTTAACCTGCCTTGATATGGGCATTCAGAACCTGTCTCTTATTCCAATATCTTATCATTTACAACTTTGCCAAAAGCTTCAATTTGTTAAATTTCCGATTTCCAGATGAATGAGAAAGAAAAACCATTAAAATTTTTCTTCACAGAATCAGTACGCACGATAATTAAAGTTCAATATATTATAATAAAACTGACAAAAATCTTGTTTGAATTTTTAAATTTTTTCGACTTTATATAACAATTTAATTTTTTCATGCCATGTGTTAAAAGCGTATTACCCTCAAACTGCACTGATTAGATATGATGAATCTTTAGCCATATCGTCAATCGGCTGTATGCGCATATTACCCAACATGCGCATTTAGGAACACTTCCCCCTACTCCGACAAATATGATGTGATCAAAAAGCGCTAATGAATACTCGAGCTCCCCTCGAGTTCCGTCGGGAGGTGAGAATCGAACTCACAACACCATTTTTGTATTATGAGCCGTTTCAAATAAAGAATTTACAAAAAATACCATTTTTGTATTGCCTTGGCAATCCGACATCTCAACCAGTGTAGGGGAGAGGCAGGTTATATGCGCATATTAAGGAAAATACTGATTTTCTTCCATATTCCAATAGCTCGGAGTCTGAAAACTATATGCACATAAGCGGACATCTGTTTTATATAGGTTAGAGCTATTTTTTTGTTTAAATCTCTTGCAGTTTTTGTGAAAATAATTTTGTAATAGAAGTTGTCAAAATATCCGATTTCCGAAAACGGCGGGCTAAATGCGCATATTTATGTTTTCAGCTATATTTCATTTACGCTTGCAATACTTTGATATTATTTTGTTGAAAATGGTAGAAACAGATGTAAAGCATACGTCAAAGCTGATTTTTTGTCAAAATTTTATTTAAAAAAAAAATTGCAAAAATCTTGTTTGAATTTTTTAATTTTTTTGACTTTAGATAATTACTCAATTTTTTCATGCCATGTGTCAAATGCGTATTACCCTCAAACTGCACTGATAAGATATGTTGAATTTAAAGCCATATCGTCAATCGGCTGTATGCGCATATTACCCAATATATATTAGTCATAGTCTTTCTGCCACCGCTGAATCACGAAAAAACACAGCGGGAGCTTTCTGGCGTTTGGTAGTTTATTCACAGATCCCTGCCACGATATACCATACGTGTGCTGCACATCTCTTAGACTTTAACTTTTTTTCCTCAGATTTAATCTCATTTTGCCTTGAGAGCATAGGAGATGAAAGCTTAAAACTATCAGCTTAAATCTAAGAGATGTTCTCCACACGGATTCTATAGCATTGCAACCTTGTGCCTGATGTTCGCCGGTATTTATTTCCATCCTCTTTCGTCTTGTGATGGTATGGCGAGGGACGTGATAACGTTAATAATTTGTTTCTTTTATCATACCCAATGTGGTTGCGCAGGGAGGTTAATGCCAGCGGTCTCAAATCGAATTAGCGAATCATTTTTTATGCCAATTACGCAGAACTCATGATTGGAGTAAAGACTGAATCTTGGGTATGGGTGACCCTTGAAATTCTATTCAAAAATATAAGAATAAGAAATTGTTAAGCTTCTTATTTTAGGAAAAGTCAGAACCACAAAGGAAAGTTAAAGATGTACTGATTTTGAAATATAGCACTCAAAACTTTTTCTTCATTGATTTGTGATGCACATTATTTATTTAATTTCATTCAAATAATATTTATGAATATTCAGATTCTTCACCCTAAAAAATACGAGTTTAAAATCAAAGGAAAATATTTTAGAATTTTTCTTAAATTTAGTGTAAAAATCAGAGTGCAGGGAATGATCTCCACATGAGGCAAGATAGCCATCTTCAATTATGGTCAAACTGTCTAAATTCGAGTTGTTTTTTAACGGAAGACCTTCATATAGAGTCCCCTTTTTATTGAAATAACAAGGTTTTAAATTTGTGAATGCATGTTTTTCAATTTAAGGTGAATTTTACATGATATGGAAAAATAAATTCAAGGAACACCAAACATTTATAAAGAATCGTACCTTTTTGTTTTGAAACCATTTCTCCTGATTATCAGTGTAACTTACTCACACTAAATGCTAGAGTAAGCCTGCCTGATTGCCCGGTTTTATCCGCGTTTTCCCAAATATTTAATACAAATATTGGGAAAGGTCTCAGTCTGGCCTGGTTGCCTAGATTTCATTAAAAAAAGCTCGGATTTTTCCCGGATTTATACACCTTATTTAAAAAATAAAAAAAATGTGTTGTAATTTTTTAAATAATGCCTCCAAATAGAAAGTTTTTGAGCAAGTTTTATAAAAATAATTATGAAAGGTTTTAGATAGCCTGAAATACAACTCTGATAATTTTTGTTGGAAAAAATAAATTTTTTCAAGCATTTTTTTCTTGATTTTTGTTGAGTATTTCCTGGGTTTCGATGAAATTTGACCGGATATTATCCGGATTTATGGTCGTCAATTTGGAAATCAAATGCTTGGATTTTGCCAGGTTTTGAGATAAAGTACTGAAAAATATTCTGGCAACCTTATGCTAGAAGTATGAAAAAATCAACCAAACGAGAAGCAACAACCCCTTTAATGCTACAAAATTGTATATAATAACCGTTGAACAGAATTAAAAAATTGAAAATTTAAATAAAATTAGAAATACAAAACATCAATAAAAAATCTTCCATGGTTGGTTATTGGCTTTTGGAATTGTTTGAATATTATAATAACTCATTCATAGCATTTTTCAAAAATTATTTAAATTATATGAAGAAATTAATCACCGTCATTTATGTTTGTTACTTAAATTTATCGGCCTTATCGGTGAAAAGTGATGTCCTTTTTGTAGGGGCCATCTTAAGATTATGAAATTTTATAGATGGATAGAACGTTAGATGAAATAAAAGATGGTGAATATAAACGGGTTGAATTTATTTAGATGCATTATCATCACATATCAAATTTTCGTCCCGCACGGGCCAACTTCTATGAAATGATACAGATAGAGTTGCATCTACCACCACACATTAGTAGGCCAAGCGTGGTTCACCCCACAAGCGGGAAAACTTACAGTACGAACGAACAAAAAGATGATAAGGGATCGCTCAGTTAAGCTTTCTTAACTCAAAAAAACATCTATCGATGTATAGTCTTTTCAGTTTGTTATCATCGCGTTCGTTACATCCGGGGTTTGTGAAACGGTACGATCGATAGTCTGATAGTGAACTACCACCGATGCTATAATGTCTTGTTTTATTTTATTTCTTGGCCAAAGTTTTTTAATTTCATGAAGAGTTTAATCATTTAAAGGTAATTTATGTTAAACACGAGAATTTTGAAAAAAATGTTCATGTATGTTTTTTAGTTTATCTTTTCAAAGTCTGACGAATGATATGAACTCGTGACGAGAAAACTTTCAAAATCAGTTTTAAAAACAAAGGCACCAAAAATGCTTATTCCTTGTTAAGCACAGACAAACAGACAGGACACTTGGAATAAAATCAGCCGAATTTTTCGCAAAGTGATAGCGCTGCCATCTATTGTCGATATAAACAATTCTAAAAAAAAGATCATAGTAGCTCATGCAAAAGTTAGGTGATTAAAAAGCAATTCTAAAAAAAAGATCATAGTAGCTCATGCAAAAGCTAGGTGATTTAAACTCAAGCTTTGCAATCAGTCAGTTGATTGTTTACGTTTCGATATCAGTAAGTGCGGTGCACATGGCTTTTTTAGTTTTTCAATTAAAAAGTGCGATTGAAGATGGTTAGACCAGCCCCACAAAATGGTTACTATTTCAGTCGGTAGTTTAGATGTTTTTATTGGTTGCATTTTTATCTACTTACTGATTTTCGCATCCATTGTTGCCATCCAGGTTGGTATTTGTGTTTGTTTATTTTCTGGTAGCGACGACCGGGTTGCTACATAAACGCATCCCGTAACAATTTACTGCTCGAATGCTATTATGTGTATAGCACCAAACCGAATAGCGACAGCAGGACTAGCGACGCTTTTTTACTAGCGAGATTCCTGTCATTCGCAGGTTTGTTATTCTTTTCTCAGTCCAGTAGGCGATTTCAATGTAGTACTCGAACATTGTTTACGTTATTTACTGGACATTTTCCCTAGGTCATCAATCGCATGCTTCAAGTTTCCTAGGAAACTTGCGATGCGTCGTTATTAATTTCAACGTCGCGACGTGTCGCTAGTAGGCAAAGCTGCTTTGATTACTAGCGCTCATATTTGAATTTTTTCTGCATGCATAATATTTTTCGAATCAAGTTAGCGACTGTTGGTGCGATGATGGGTTGATAAATATGTTGCTGAATGTACTCGAATCGAGGTTTAGCAACCGTTGGTGGCCTTGGTCTAAGTGTACAAAACTGATATTCTTTCAAAAAACATAAGTCCAAATCGTGCGTACTTATTAAACGATAAAGTTTGATATATTTCTATATTACAGCTGCCAAAATTTCTGCTCCGTAGATGATAGCATTATACTACCTGTAGAACATACCAAAAGCTCTCATGTTTTGGCCGAAAAATCAAATTTACGGAAATTATAAAAAATATTGTGTGTGAATTGAATTGAACAGTTTATCAGGTGGTATAATAATTTAATTATTTAAATTTGTTAATCAAATAGACTATGAATTGCTTTTTGATCTGCAGTAAAAAAAATATATCTTGTTTCCATTTACATACCGTTGATCAACAGAAAT
The DNA here is from genome assembly GCF_029784155.1 of Uranotaenia lowii. Classification (NCBI taxonomy): domain Eukaryota; kingdom Metazoa; phylum Arthropoda; class Insecta; order Diptera; family Culicidae; genus Uranotaenia; species Uranotaenia lowii. Next base: position 89,959,198 of record NC_073693.1, on the reverse strand, counting down.
ATTCTAATATTTCTCTATTAAAACACAAGATTTGAAAATGAATATACCGAAATTTTCAGTTCTATTATCATTCTTAGTCAAAATGTGTTAACTTAATCCAAATATCAATGAAAGAAATTCGGCGAGATGTTCCGACCGGATTCGGCTCGGCAAACTCGGTTTTTACTGCATGGAAATAAAACACAACATCTTAAGCTTGTGTGTGAGTGCTTCAGATATTCTCATCGCTTTTATTGGGGAGATGGATGTGAGGAGAACAGAGTTTTAAACGAACCATTTAAACTTCAAAAATAATTCTTTGAATACTAATTTTATACATCGACAAGCACAACACTATGTATCAGGTGTTTACCTCTCATGATGGTCCACAGAATTAGTACAACAATTCTTAAATCTAAATTCCTTTACTTTATTATAAAAAAAGATTGAAAAATAATCGAGTACTCTTCGTGGGTGGCATAGGGTAACTGACTCAAAAGATAACATGTTACTTCTAAATTTTCTTTGTCAAAATCTACTTTCTGATTTTTAAGTTATTTGGCATCAAAATTCAATTTCGATTTTTCCGATTTCCTTTGGTCCCTGCTTTTAGCTTTTTAGACCTCAGGGAATTCAAAAAATGACCCGAAATCGACTCAGTCTAGTGTACATTAGACCGCTGCAAAAAATGGCTTTTTGCTCCCATATGTTTTTTCGATACCTTTCAGGTCACCAAGCATCAGTGTAAAATTTGAGATGATTTAGTTGATTCCTGAGCTAGCGCAACGCGTTTCAATTTTGTATGGAAATTTGTATGGAAGGAGAAATTTTGGCACATCAAATCATCCAGAAAATTCAAATAAGTTTGAAATGAAGTCGGTCTTGGATTTTTGGTATTGATTATTCTTAAGCTTCATTTTTTTTTGCTAACATGACAAGCAGCTAAGAATTTCATGAAAAAAGTTAAAACCATTTTAAAATAAAAAATCTGAATCCATTGAAAAGTATATAAAAATGACAGACTTTTCTTGCTAGAGCTGTTGATATTTTGTAATGTTTTTGCAAAGGTTTTATAAATAAAAGTAAAAAACATCGTATAATTTTTCTAGGGTACAAGTTAGGTTTGTGCTTTGTTCACATGAATTGTACTGCAAGAATCAAAGAATATTTTTCATCCAATTTGGAATTTTTCGGAACTTTTAGTACATCTCTGCGCTAATTCAGGACTGAATGGATCGCTTCCAAAATTTTTATTGCTATTTCTCGCACCAAAAACAATAAAAAAAAGTTATGGGAGGTGTAAAAATTTTAGAATTTGAAATTTCCATACAAAGCTTGCAGCGGTTTAGTGTACATACATATGAATACATGCGAAAATTATAGCTTCATGAATTGATATATTTTTCAGTTTATCGACTCTTTGTTGCTTAAGTACATATATGTTACTTTCATTTTTTGGATTCTACCACGTGTTCGTTTCGTAGTGTTGTTTCTTTAATCTAGAAATAAGTATTCGAAACCCAAGATGCAAAGCTTTAAACAGATTTCGAACTATTTTGACATCTTTTTGCTGACTAACGAAAAACCGTTTTTTTTAATTTGCGGTTTTAATTCAATATTGCGAATTAATCAACGTATTCTATTTTAATTTCAGCGCCCAATTCGGTCCCAGTAGCCATCCGCTGGGTATGCTCGGCAGTTTGACAGCGCTGCAGAACATGCAGAACAACGTGCAAAGTCTTTCGGCTGTTGCCGGATTGTCCGGATTGCCGGCCGGAAGCCATGGGGACGTGTTGGAAAAACTGAAGATGCAAGTGCGGGACATGAAGGTCGATCTGGGGGGAATGGGAAGTGTTGGGGTTGGCAGTTCCGGTGGAGGTGTTATTGGTAGCAGTGATCAGAGTGATTTTGCGGCATTGCATGCAAGCTTTCGGGCCAGTGCCCTGCAACATCATCAACAGATGCAGCAAGGTGCCGGGGGTGCTGTGGGGTCTCTCTTTGGGAATAGTGATTTGAATAGGGCTCTGGTTGGGGGTCCAGGTGGATTAGTTGGCATTGGTGGGGGAACTGGGTCTGGGATCGGTGCCAACAGCAATGGGGATGGTGATTATCCGTTTTCGCTGCCCAATCCGCCGATCAACAAAGATGGTGAGTTCATTTTGAATTTCTTTTCCATTCATTTGTTTAAGGTAATTTCGAGAACATTTAATTACTGAAAAATTCCCAAATTGGATCGCACTCTTGAATTTTCGTCTTGAGTAGTTGTTTTCAATCAATAAAACCATCAGTCTCAAACGAATTGTTTAGTCAGATTTCCATGAATTCCAATCGAAAAAATCCTTCAATAAACCGTCAGAAGTCACGTTTCCTGATATAAACAAAAAAAAAACGAATGATTCACCGAGAAAAAAAATCTACAGTGTTCCTCTTCCACTTCCACAGGTCACCCGGGCTCAAATTCGTCAACTTCGAGTGAAACATCGAACTCGTCGGCCCATCAGAATGGCAATAATAATAATAATGGCAATGGTGGTAGTAATCTGAATAATGCCAACCATAATAATAACAATAACAACAATGGTTGGAGTTTTGAAGAGCAGTTCAAACAAGTCAGACAGGTAAGTGGAAACGCCTTTTTGTATTGAAGAAATTGATTAAGCAAAGGATCTGCTTTTGTTCCGATGAAAGTGGGTAGGGGAAAACTGTACAAGACGCACCAGCTAAGCATAATTGCTATTTACAGCGATACCAATCATTTAAGAACCAAATTGAAAGTTGAGGACGATTCAGGGATCAGATTTACGTATTATCGAAAAGAAAAAAATATGATAAAAACAAGATTTTGGCTTTATTTTTGTAAAAAACTAAAACAGCCAGAAAACAAACCGCGGGGTAAAACGCCAAAGCTAGTGGACAGAACGCACCAAACAGGAAGGGTGGCAAGAAATGGAACAACGATTATACGGAATGTAATTATTGAAACATCAAATGTTTGATTACATGTTCATCGTATTTTTGTAAACTAACCATTCTTTGGCTAAAAATCATTTAGTGTTGCTAAACTCTTCGAAAATTTCGCTTTTCAAAATACACTTTTTAATATCCATATATATAAAACGCCTTCAAGTAGGCAACGAAATTCAATTTTTTTGACTGATATGGTGATATCGTAGCAAACATGGCGGCCGATAATTTTTTTCGAGTCGAATATTGGTGCACCGTTTTAACTCGAACAAGGACAAAATTTGTTATAATTATGCATTGATATCGTAATTTGGGAGTCAGCAAATAAAAAGAATGGCATTTTATTTTGATATTCGGGTTTTCTCAAAAGTTAACAGCATTCAAAATTTGAGCGTAAAACACGTGGTCTTGTGGGCATTCTGTCCCAATTTTCATCTGAACGATTTTTGATAAAATTTTGTTGGAAGTTAATAAAATACAACAAAAATTTTATCTTCTTCCGAAAGTGCACATGAGTGGATAAACGATAAGCTGTAGTTTTATAAGATTGCGCAGGCTGTTTTACCATAAAACCTTATATGTTACTTATGAAAAATAACAAGTTTCACGCTGATTCCATTAATTCTGCTGTTTCTAAGAACTGAAGTTGTTTTTGTGAACTTTTCATCTTTTGAATGATGAAAAAGCTTGTTTGCTACAATATAAATGAAGAAAAACATCATTTGAAGCCGTTGGTTAGTGTATATTTGAGAAATAATGGCATCGGCCATCTTACCTTGCTGGTGCGTTTTGTACAGTTTTACCCTACATTTATTCGGAATTTTATCAATGTGGGTAGTGTCATTGAGGTCTGATTTTTTTTTATTTGTTCTTCTTTTTCATCACATTCTCAAAGTTTAACTCATCCGAATTGATGAGAAGGAATTATGTCTACCTGTGTACATTGAATATGAATACGAAAGGATTTATTGCTTTAACTTCATTAAGGTAATTTTATCGAAACATTGCCTACTACTGACGGCTTTGTGAATACTTTTCTGTAATCATCATTACCTAAGCTTTTTTTTTCTATTAAACTAGGCTTGTCAGATACTGTCGGAAAAAGCGGGACATTTCACGGAACACACGAAAAAAGCTACTGACCACACTGCCATAACTCTTAGAACAAAAATCGGATAATTTTCTGGCTAATTTAGCCACGTAGTGTCGGTATTGCGAACCTGCTAAATTTGACAAAAAATGCTCTGTAGGAAAAATTCACTTGGTTAGCCCGATTGTATCGTCGAAGTCGACTGTTTTTGCTTGAAAGTCGGGTGGCACTTGTGAACTCGGTGGGGTAGCACTTCATCAAAAGCGATCGATGCGCACTCTGGAATCGTCATTGCGTACTGCTGAAAAAAATATTTAACAAACGAAATCGAGCGTCCAGTCAGTATAGTCAGTGCGTATACCATCAGCCAAAATTGTTCCTAGAAAGTACACTAAGTTTTTTACACGAAGTGGTTTTGATCAGTTTTTTTTTCTTACAGGACTTCTATTTTCCCTGTTTTTTTTTTATCATAGGCACGTTTATTTTCCACGATTCTCGAGAGTGGTTTGAAAGAAAATATTTCAAGTACTACATGTAAATGGCGGATTTGATACCGCGTATAAAACCATTGTGTAATGACAAATATATTTCAAATTTGTTTTAAAAATTTGAAAACTCAAGAAAACTGCCTGGTGTAAGGTGGTGTAAAATAGAAGAAAACTGCCTGGTGTAAGGTGGTGTAAAATAGAAGGCGATTTTATTAAGATTCCGGCGAAAAAATAAGGTCTATAAGCTTTAACAATATTTTTTTCAAACCAAAGTTATTTACATTGTATTGTTTGAACGTGCTGCAAGAACGGTTTACAGAATTAGAATCATACTGTAATTTAAGTTTAGAGTTATATGAAAAATGCTGCTTATTTTGACAAAAAAAATGTTTTTGAGAGCTTCTCTGTGTTAAACCATTAAATTCATATTGAGGCTTAAGTTTGATTTTTTCTAGTAAAAGTTAGTAAACTTTGTAAAAGTTTTCCAAGAAAAAAAAAAGCGGGAAATTTTGAGGAAAAAGCAGGACAGCGGGCATTCAACAAAAAAGTGGGACATGTCCCGCTTTTGCCAACGGATGGCAACCTTATATTAAACCTATCTCAAATAGCATTGACGATGGAGGTCCATTGAAGTCTATGTGATAAAAATTTAAAATTTTAGTTTACAAATTGATTGTTGATTTTTAACATCTTTGGTTCATTTGAGATTTTTAAAATTTTATCAAAATTTTTACTTTTTCGAACGAATAACTACTACTAAAACTAAAATTATATGAAAACCGTACACACTTTAAATTCACTGCGTTTTTTTAATAAGTTGATACACTTATTCCCCTTTTAACTCTGAGGACTTCATTTGTTAATATCTTGGAAAAAATTGGACCTGATCATCGTTGATATAACACTAATTTAAATCAAGTATTAACACCAAGATCCCGTAACTATACTGGATATTGAAGTATTGCGAAGTAGTGGTGTTGCGAATGGCGATTTCAAATGCATAGTAAAAAGATCGTATAAAATGTCGTCTGAAGTCAGTTTGAATCGGATATGACAGAAAGTCCGCCATGTTTGTAAATTTTGGAATGATTTTGCTCCCGCGCTAGCTTCAAGTGAGAAAATCATCTTCGTGTTCTCTCTGCAATCAGCAGTGCATCCAGGTGGCTAAAAATGAGATGAGATTTGATAGATACTGACCGATGAGAGAACTGGAATATTTTGTCGCTGGCAACGAGAGCAAAATCATACGGCTATGAGAGCATCATGCGCTCTCTTGCGTTCATCCGATAGGCAGTGATGTCTACCTTCTAGATTTTCTCTTGATCTTTCAAACTTTTTGGACTTTTGCCAGACATTTTTTTAGGTTTCCAGACTTCCAGATCTTTTTCATGTCTTCCAGACATTTCCAGACTTTTGAGTTTCGACATGAATTTTCTGACAAAACAAACAAAATTCAAAATTTGCGTTGTAATATGGCAGGAAATGATGAAGAGTGAGGAATGCCACGAAGATGGTAGTGAAACAGGAAGTAAAGCATAAAACGTAGTACCGCCGACAGCACCACAATAGTCTCAGGCATTGAGAGCGTGTAGAATGTATGGTTATTATGAAGTAATGAGTGTAGTTCCCTAGACTGCAGGTCATCACCTATAAAGAGTTCGTCATCCAGAATTTTAGAGGCTTTTTCAGAATTTTTTTAAAAATCTTCCAGACATTTATGAAAAACATACATCACTGCCATAACGCCCAATTGGTGCCAGTTTATCAAAACCGCTTACAAATATAGCTACAAAATGTTTGAGGGAAATGGAAAACATTCCAACCACGATTGTAAAGCACATTATAAATCACATCCTCCAGACCCTTTGTTGACGTATTCGTGTCTATATTATCAAATTTAGAATGGAAATTCAGGGAAAAAGAAAAACAACAATCAAATTTTGAACCAGGAAGATAAAGTTAAGAGCTTTCATCACGAAATTGATTGAGAAACTTTATCAATATTTGTCCTGCTTCCACAGGAAACGCTCGTATCCTGTAAAATTTTTTTTTTTCAAATAATCTAACTTGAAACCAGAAAGAATCATCAACAAGTCAAAAAATGTTCTAACTTTTGAAAAACGTGCCGTATACAAGAAACGTTTCAGTCGTTATAATAAATTCTTCAAAAATTATCCTTTTTTTCGTAGATTTGTATTCATTTCACATGAGGCTGTCACATTTGTTTGCCCAACTGCTTACTTATACTAATGCTCTGTGCAAAAGCCCTATAGATTTGGTTTCTATTGGTCGTTTTCATAGGAATATAGAAAACTCCGCCAATTCAGGCCTAGAGTAAGATCGCCCGGTTTTATCCTGACTTGTCAGGATATTTAGTATAAAATTTATAAAAGGTCCGGTTGTCGTATTTAGTTGATAAAAGCCCGTATTTTACCCGAATCGATTCACTTTACTTACATAGAAAAAATTTTTTTAGCAATGAACGGTTTATTAGAGGCCGAAAAATCGATTTATTGAATGACAAATCTTTTTTTTAAATAAATTTTATTGCTGGATGATAACAAAGTAATAAGGTTTCAAAACTGAGTTTTTCTTGGCTTAATAAACGATATTTTGTTGTGAGAAAGTGTTTGAAATAAATTCCGATGTATTTTATCATTTAGAAATTTATGTAAATTATAAATACATAATTTTTACAGAAATTTTAAGTTATTGCTAAAATATAAAAATTTTGTTTTTTGTATTAATATTTTAATATAACAAAGACTTTGTAAACAACACTTTCGCAAATTCACAATTTTCTTTAAAAAAAGATTAATTTGAAACAATTAATCGACTAATAAATACGTTCTTTTAGAGTTGCTGAAGTGATAACAACTCTAAGAGAGAACATCATAGAAGTTTCGTTGGAGTTTTAATATGGTTTTTGTCTTCTTTTAGAACCAATGAATCTGTTTAAAAATCAATCTCAGGCTTGTTTCATGATTTGGTTTTGATAAAGGGTTCCGAAATAACTTTTAAGCGGTCTTCGAATTCAAAACGTTGAAAAGGTTATATATAACATATAACCATGAGATCAACGTGGAATTATGACTACCCTGTCGGAAACTGATTGTGAGCTTGTAGCTGATGCAGAACCTGATCTGTATCCGCAACTTGATCTTGCTTGTCACAGATTCCTGAACTGAGTCAGTTTTCTCACGCATAACTTTTCGGTCCAAAGTTTTGTCCACCGGACTCGATTTCGGTCCAGATTGTTTTTTTTTTATCCACGAAGCTGCTTTCCCCTTCATATTTCAGAATCGCTTTTTGGACCGCTGAAATGCTTACTTCTTCTATTTTCGCCAACTGATTTAGCGAAATGTTCAGGACACACATATTTGAAGGCAATGCTAGAAGAATTTAATCTTCATATAAATTATCTATTCAGACATTACTGCCCAATCTAGATCCGAATGGTCATTCTGATTCTCATCCCGATGAAGGTCTAGATTCTCAATCTAATCTTTATCATGATCCGAATTTCAATTCCAATTCGGTTCCAATTTTGTCCTGATCTTGATCCAGAACAAGTTCCTGATTGTGATCAAGGTCCGGAGCCTGAAATGTATCCAGAATAAAATCCTGATTCTGATCCGGAGTCAGATAGAACCCAAATCAAGATTCAGAATAATCTCTTGATCTTGATTTAAATCATCTTTCCGGAACCTGATATTTGGTCCGAATCCCAATTCTGATTATGGTCCAATACTAGATTCTGATCCTGATCCAAGCCTAGATTCTGATCCTGATCCTTACTTTGATCTTGATTTTGATACAAATACTGATCTTGATTCTGTATATTCAAGGATCAATTAAAACCCTCTACTGCATACAAACTCAAGATGATTTCGGAGATTTTTTTTTATATCATTTCTGATACTATAGGGTGTGCCATAATGTTTAACACAATTTAAAAGCAAAACCCATTTTTTCCACTTTTATGTTCTCTACAGTCTTCTTTCACAGTGAAACAATAAAAAATAAGATTTCAGTCAATCGTAGGTCATTGATCGATTTCTTGATTGATTAGTTAATTATCTTTAGCACAGAATGATTTGCGATGATTTTGACCACTTGTTTCAGTCTATTGCAAAGTGTTCGATAGAATCTGCTGGGTTGACATATTTTTTTTAAAAACGATTTGGATGGGCCCAAAACTTTCACTACATTTGATCTTCTTCTTCTTGTATGTCTCTAGACCGAATCTTACCTTGGTACGATGCACAGTGCTGAGAGGAGATTCACGTTTTTGACCACATTCTGAACTGAGCCAGTTTTCTCACACATAACTTCTCGGTCCAAAGTTTTGTCCACCGGACTCGGTTTCCGTCCAGATTTTTTTTTCTATCCATGAAGCTGCTTTCCTCTTCATACTTTCGAATCGCTTTTTGGACCGCTAAAATGCTCACGTCTTCCATTTTCGCCAACTTATTTAGCAAAATGTTGAGTTTTCCTGGAAAATGCTTCTCATTTTCACGAAAATTATATAAAGAGGAGCTCACTTAATATACGCGGAGTTTTAAGTTAAACTTTAAATAACAATAACCAGCAGAAATCAGCTGTTTAAACGTCATACAGAATGTGCAGGGATGTATCAAAATTGTGCTTAGACATAATGGAACACCCTTAATTCAAACAAATTAAACTATATTTAAACAATTAAAAACATTGAAAAAAGGTCTGTTTTCGTGGCTATAATTTCCACAAACTAAAATTTCCAACCAACATATACTTTTAGACTTGTCGAAACTTTTTTCTCAATTCAAGTTGTATAATAGCCTAGCTGTTCCTAATATTTCATCATCTCTATAATTTTAATATGTTTTAATAGCTTGCTTATGGAAGATTAATTTTCTTTCGTTAAAATACAGGTTCATTCCATTAATAAAGCTTCTAACAATATTTGTTTAGTATTTAGGATTTGACAAATATACATATGCATTGGAACTTTGTTGAATACTTCATTGACCGAGTGGATTCAGGATCATTTTTGAATTTCCAGAGACCATCCATGATTTTTTTTTCTGAATTCTAAAGTAACGTTTGTGTGAGCAAATCTTACATTTCTCAAATATTCTCAATTTCCCAATACAACGAAGCTTTCTTGGCTTCAGGCCCGGGAGAATTAAAAAATGACTTCAAATCGACGCAACCTAATACTACATCTAAAACCTCTGAAAGCACAACAAATCCGATAAAACTACGAGTTCAAAGTCCGAGGTCAAGGTTTTTGAAAAATTACAAAAAAAAAATACCCCTCAGCAAAATTGCTGGAATCTGGATTGATAAATTGAACCCACCGGGGCAAAAAAGTTTTACAAAATTAAATTAATTGGATCTACCGGGCTCCTGACATGTCGGTATGGCCGCTGAAAAAGGTCACGCGATCGCTTTTATTTTGGCTTCTGCAGCTTCTGCAAATCAATGCAAAAGAAGCAGCCTCAGCAGATTTTGTGGCAATTTTACCATTTTTATTCCCATTCTCTGGGGCAAAAAGCTTCCTGATTGTAATTTAGCAAAATAATTTTGTTATTATTTTTTATGGTAAAAATATAAATTCTATCGATTGGCGAGAGGCTACTTGTTTTCAAGGCGCTCAAGGAAGCTGCATGTCGAAGAGGATGCACCTTATTCAAATTAAGTGAGCACCAAATTGCCCTACCATGGCTTCTGTATTCAGCAGTGGCCCTTGAGCGCTTCCTTTTTCTTGCTTTTTGTTACCAATCGGCGGTAAAAAGATAATACAGGAATCAGAGTTTTTTTTGTCAAATTCTGTTCAAAAACGCAATGGTGCGCTGGTTTTATGCATTTCTTTACATTTTTATTTGCGTGTTTTTAAGTATAGATCCAACAGATTATGGTTTGATGAATTAATCTTCAATATACTTAATTGCATCCTCGTTAGTTCGTTGCATAAATACCTAGTTTGGTTCCTTATTCTAAGACTTATTTAATCAAAACGTTGTGTATACTTCATCTCTATGCAATGATAATAATCCCGCTCAAATCGATCAGAAGATCTCCGTCACAAAGTCGAAGCATCCAGAAAATTTCCTCCCACAAACCGAGGAAAAATCTGTCACATTAAAATTGATTACCGTTCATCGACGGAACAAGGTTGTTGATTTTTCGCCTCTAGAGTTGTATAAATAAACTTCAATTTACGTTTCTATTTATTTTAATTCGAAATCCGTCCGTTCGTCCGACCTCAGGCCGAGCAGCCAATGGTTGTTTCCAATCGCCGGAACCCCCTACGCAAATTTCCGATGATGATGAACATCTCATCAACCATCCGCAGGCCATCACAGACCACAGACAGACAGACAGAAGATCCATGCTGAGGGAAGATGATGGTTGTCCGTCGAGAATGTCGAACGTCTCCACCATTTGCCACCCATTCCGAGCGTGTTCGTGAACTGTGTCGGTACTTGAGGCAAGCTTATTTCTTGAACAACCATGATTACCACTACTTTTCTCCCCATCCTTCACCTATATCAGTATCTTCCTTCTTTCGCTTGTTTATTTTCTATTTGCGACGGATTTCACGATCGATCAACCGGAGGTTCGATCATTCATCCGATACCTTCTGTAGGCCTACCCTACCAAGGCATTTAAGCGATTCAAGTACTCGAATGAGACGATCATGAATATTTATTACATCGCAGCTCCATCTCTCCGTTTTTCCCTTGAATCGGGCAGGTTTTTTTTCTGTTGACCCTTAAATTGCTGCTGTTTGTTTGCTGCGAGTTGATCATTCATCAAACACTGCATAAATATTTTTCTGTATGTCTACCTGTTCGTTTATTGACAAAGACTTTGTGTAATTAAACGGATACATACATTCTATAAGAATGATTTGTCGTTAAGGCAAGTTATTAATGGTTGCAATAATTTATTGCAACTTGAAACGAGCCCCGGAGGAAAAGCTAACAAGTTCAAATTATTGTCAAATTTGAAACGAGGGATGTGAGATAAGTGCCAAAAAGTGTCACAATCATATAAACACTTGATTCTTGTTGAAAAACATCTTAAACCAAGAATTAATTTGATCCCCCCCAATGTTTTGATTCCGGGGCATAAAGATTTTTGTTGACCTCTCTAGCGAATATCTATCTTTAGATAAGATACTTGTAGTAGGTGTTACATATTTTTTTTAAACTATAAAACCCGAAATGTATGGTTAAAGAAAAAAATTTGATTACTTGTTCAAAATTAGAGATGTACCGAATAGTGGTATTTGGCGAACGGCCAAATACCGAATATTGACCTTTTCAACTTTTCGGCCGAATATACAGCTCGGTCAAATATTATGTAGTTTTCAATTAAAAATACTTCTATTTCAACTGCTATTTCTAATAGAAATCTTCGTGAGGGTAAAAGTTTAAGGCTAAAACCCTCTTTAAATAAATGTACAACAACAACAACAACAACATAGAAATCTTCTATTTCTGCTATCTTAATGTCCCTCATCTTTTTAGTAGATTTTTTCCAACTAATGTCACCAATAGCTGAAAGGACATCAGATAATTTATCGCCCCTAGGAAGTTTATCAAAAAAAAAAAACATCATCAAAACATCTTACCTGTCGGCAATTTATGGGATTCAAACCCAAAAGTTTTTCTTCGCGCCACCCTATCCACTAGGCCACATCAGCGCTCGTGTACTTATATTTGAACGTTTTCTTCAAATAATGCAGCGCCACACGCCATCGGCATGCATCCATGAAGCTTTAAAACACTACCACCAGCGGGCCATCCATGGTAACCCGCACTGCGGTCGGTAGCTACACCCGACAGGATGACTAAGGAGAAGCGATCGTGTTTAAAACAATGCTCAGCATCAACTGAACTCTCGTTTCGAGGTCGGTCAAAAAAGGTTATCTAGCGCTCGCTTACTTCCTATGTTGAAGTACGAGTGCAGGATTTATCAAGAAATCAATGGCTTCTAAATGTAGAAACCATACTGCAGGTTAGGTATGAACAACTGAACCGTTAATTTATTCGCATTGATACGGGACTACTTATTTCATCCGGCGCCGATTGTTCGACGCATGAAGCCGAAATAAAAGCTCCGGACGTATTTATTATTAGCTCAATCCTTCCCGCTTCACGTTTCTGCCGCAGATGATCCGCCGATTATATGACAGTCGCCGGTAAAGCAGATTTAAGTTGACTGGATCTATTGAAAATCGTGCTCCGAATTTCGCCCACCGCTCGTCGAATAACACCTTGTAGCGCCACGTTGAGCATCATGCAGGATAGGTCATCGACTGGACGAAGCCCCCTGCGCGATTCGAATGAACTTGACAATTCACCTGAAATCGGCACATAGCACTGCGTTCCATCCACCGTCGCCTTGATCAGTCTGGTCAGCTTCCCGGAAAAACCATTCTCGTCCATGATGCGTCCATGAGACTTAGCACTCGCACAAAGAGTAACATGTGCATGACGCTCATTAGACCGGTTGTTCTTTACAGGCACGAGAACACTCGGAGTATTCGAGCAACGAGTGTTAAGAACTATCTTTGGCGACTTGCAAGAGAACGGAGTGTTGAGTTGAAAGATGAACCAAGAGCTTGCGCGACTCTTCGGTGAACTCAGTATCCTGAAGGTGGTGAAAGCTGGATGGATACGCTGGGCAGGACATATTGCAAGAATGTTGGACGACTGTAAAACAGGTGTTCACTACGAATCCGTGATCTGGCGAATGTGGGATGTCCGAGAATTGGAGAACGGTTGCCATGGTCTGAGTGAAATTTAGGAATTATGTTCATCAAGTTATGTCGTGAGACGGAATATTTACTTAGTAAATAAAATAATGCTAACAATCCGGAGCTAGCATCTTCACTTGCTGCTAACAAAGGTTATCGCCAAATGTGTGTATTTCAGCGGCTAGACTACGCTGTTACGAGCTTCTGGGCCTGCCTCTTCTTCGATATTTTAGTTTTTTTCTGAGCTCAGAACTTCCTGCGATTTGCTTTTACTAAGCGTACCGCGCTGGGGCCTTATAAAATGAATTCCTATAACGTCGATTCACTACAGAGTAGATCAAACTATAACTATGTAGTTTCATTCCAAAGATCGGATGCGATCTGCTCTAATTTCTTCCTCGCCGGCCGGTGCGATCATTCTTATCCGGTTCATGATGACCAGGTTGAAATACTTTTGGTTTTTTCGTTCATTTAAGTATATCGCGACCAAAAACGCTAAAAGTTTTTAATGAAAAACATCCGGTCTTGATCTTAAACATAATCTTCAATACCATTTGTAGTGTTATTTCGGTCGCACCTGGCTTCGACACGACTCGGATACTACCGACAGCGTGTGCAACGACTAAGACGATAGTTATGCGACTGCCTTTTGAAATTACTACATGATACGTAATATTGCCAGAATTTTTTCAGCACGTACTCGGGCTGGGCAAATGCAGGCTATTTTATCTAAAAATACAACACAATTTTCAAGGTGATAGAAAGTTTTTGAGAATCACGAGGGTCAAAGAAAAAGGATAAAATAAGCCGTAAATATCATGAATTTCTTAAAAAAAAACAACGGCTCTCCGACAAAACTTGAATCAGCTATCTTCGCTGAGATTGCAGGTTCAAGTTCTGTCGGTAACCGTTGTATCTTAATTCACGATATTTACGGCTTGTGTTCTTCCTTCTCTTAGACCCTCATGTTCCTTTAAAATTTCCCATCAACTTGAACATTTGATAATTTTTAGGTACGAAATGTACCAACAATTGGTTTTTTTGTTTATTTGAGTATGAAAAAGAGAATAAATCCGGGAAATTCCGGGGTTTTTTTCAATAAATCCAGGCAAATATGCCGCACCGGACTTTTCCCAAATTTTATAATAAATATCCGGTCAAACCCGGATAAAACCGGGCAATCTGGCAACCTTACTGTAACGTGATCGTGTACACATAATATACTCATGAACATACAAAATCAGGCGATAGGCTTTATGTCATCTTGAATAGATTAAATTATTTTTTTCCTTTTTAAGGGGGGGGTTAGGGTCTAACACTTTCAAAAAATCGATTTTTTTATTTTTTTATTTTCTTATTGTAAAACATTTCAAGAATGTTGTGTCAAATTTTCAAGTCAATTGAAGCAAAACTGTAGAAGTTATAGGCCTTTATCTCCTCCTATCTAATACTGTAAGAAAGCAAGAGCAGAAACTTCAAACGCGTTTTTCTCGAAAGCACATTTTTAAAGCCCGTGGACATCGTCATTTGAAAACTACTTATCCGATTCTTTTCAAATTTGGAACATATTTTCTACATATAAAATACCAGATCCCAACGTTTTTCTTTTTTGATTTTTTTACTTTGGGGAGATTTTAGAGGTGAAAAATGGCGGATTTTTAAGTGAAAAATCGTAGTTTTTACTTCAAACAGCCACAAAAATTTCATAAAAATATTTTTAAGTTAAATAAAAACGTTGGGGTCCAGAAAAACATCTATTAAAAATATTTTGCTCTGATTTTTTGACTTCAGATGATTCTGTGCTGAGATACAGTGTCCACCGCAAATCCTGTTTTCTAAAAGGCATCCTCGAAAAAGCTCCGTCACCGGCTCATTTTTCAATATTTTTCTACGAAAAAATTACTAAATGTTCTTTAAACAATGCTTTGTATAATACAAAAAAATTGAATACATTTGTTTGAACGATAGCTCTAGAATAAAATCGTGAAAATGGTGTTTTTTTAATACCCGTTAGACCAGTGGTTTTCAAACATTTTTCACACACCGCCCCCATTTGTAAAATTTTTGAGCTCAACGCCCCCCTGGGCAATTTTTTTTGAAAATCATGAAATCAAAATCATGGCCTGGATCGTTAAAAAAGCATTATCTCATACTCATGGCATTATTCAATTATTTAAATTCACATGAGGCCCTCATAGCCAAAGGGGTATTATAAGTGATAAAAAGTGAACAGTTAATAATGTCAAACGATTCTTCATATTTCAACTATATTTCCTGATTTTTCAGATTTTTAGAATTTTATTTACATGCTTTTTTATTCGGAAGAAAAAGGCAAATTTTCGAAAAATATGTACATATAAGGAAAATTACCAAACATAACAACTTAAAGGCCTGTTTTCTCGAAATTAGCTTCTATGCATTAACTTATACCTCTTTAACTCCAAGAGCCTCATATCGCTTCAAACCTCAAGTAAAAATTTAATAAATTGAAAAGTTTTCTGGACTAATACTTAAACTGATTGGTTGGTTTGTTTTGATACCAAATCATATATCTAAAATTTTGGTAGACAAAATTCTCTATTTCCCATTAATTTGCGTAATTGAAAACAAATTTATTACTGTCAAGCCGCTGCATTACGTAAAATAGTATTATTTCTTGATGTCTAATATTTATGAAACCAAAAATCTGAATTCGAGTCCTTTTGAAAGTTGTGCAACATTCACGATTTTTAAACTTTAAATTAGATTCCAATAACTGAATTCCGGAAATGTAAGTGATAACCGAGTTGATAAGAAGTTTATCCAGTTAATCCATGGATTGACTGAATTGAATTTTCGATTGAAATAAAAATTATCAAATCAGAGCTAAAATAACAATTCTCTTACCTAAAATCAATCAATAAATAACTAATGGTGCCCTTTTACACAGATTTTTTAGAGTTTTTTTTTGTTAAGTAGATTTTTGGAAGCGATACAGTAGGAAACATCATTTTTGCTTTTTAATCATAGGCACATGATTTAGTAACTGTTTTAGGGAGACTTTGGCGTTCTGAACTCGAATAATTTGCTAGGTTTTGTCTCTCAGCTCTCGTTTTAGCGATACGGCGTGTGGAAATTTTAAAGTTATTTGATTTTGAGGAAAATCGATCAATGATAATTGATGAATGAACAAACATATATGAAAGAAACTGATTTTTAATCTATCTATTATCCTCCCTTCTATCAAGGATTCAGATTTTGCCAAAATATTAAATATTTAGCGATGTTTAGCTTTCAAAAAATTGAACTCCACAATTTTGAGAAATTTTACAACTAATTCTGACACCGCTGAAGAAAGTTTTCGAGTATTTCATATAAATTTTAATAATTGTGAATTATGATTATTTTTTCTCAAAATTACATGCGATCTCCGAGAAATTCCATCATTTAACTGCAACCTATAATTTATAAAACTTTATAATGTTCTATATTTTTGCTCAAATTGATTAAATACATTTCAAACTAATTTTCCAAAGTTCTTTCGAAAAAACGAGCTGTTAAAAAAAATCTAATTGAATATTTGGAGTCAGCGCCCTCAAATTAGTCTTAATCAGTTCTGAAGTCCTGTGCATCTCGGAAAATTATTAATTTTATTGCATTGTCTTATCAAGTATTGCCATTCAATATTGATGTTTTTAAGTATAGCCCTATCTATCAGAACAAGATCAACATTTACAGCGTAAAATCTGTAACAAATCCAAAAAATCTTTGAGATACATTTTTAGAAAAAAAATTGAAATACTGGAATAAAAATTTGCTTTGAAGCTCTGTAAAATTAATGATATTCTAGTCTTTAACCAGATGTATAGTTCTGCAATATAATTTTATTGTTTTGCATTGAACTTACTCGTTTTTATTTCAAATCTACGTTGTTTCGTGATTTGTTCAAATATGAATTACGACCCCACCGCCAACCTGATCTCTTCCACCGCCCCCCAAATTTGAAAATTGAGCTCACCGCCCCCCTGGAAGCTCTCAACGCCCCCAAGGGGGCGGTAGGGACCACTTTGAAAACCACTGCGTTAGACCCTACCCCCCCTTAAGGTATTTCAAGTTTCTCAGGAATATGATGAAAAAAACGGCCAGGGGAGAAAGATGTATCGGAAAGCATTCAAATGAAAAAAAAAACACCAAAATGTGGTTATAATCTAGGGTTTTACTGGTTGCAGTTAAGATAGATAAAAATAGATAATAATTTCAAGAGTAGGATTGAAAAAAAAAATAGATCGCACTAGTCAAAGGTGTTTCCTGATTTTATCCTTCCACCCACACTCCAAAACGATTTTTTTGCTAGGATGCAGAGGTGACCTCGGTCCTAAAGCACAAATTTATTTATTTAATCCTTTTTTCTATTTTTCCTACCTATCTATTGACTGCTAGGACGTGGCCGGCGCCATTATTGATGATCAAAGAGAGAGTATCAGTTTTGTGCATTGAGAATGAATTGCTAATCCCAAGTACCATTCTTTTGACCTTTGCGCAAAACTGATAGCCCCGGTCAATCACGGAATAAAGTCTATTTCACATAGAATCTGGTCGGATAAAATAGATTATTTCTCCGCAATGAAATCACGTACAACAAAAGTAATGAAGCATTTCGGGTTCAATGATTCAGGTGGATGTGAGTAGTCAATCGAGCTAAGCTAAGCTAAGCTAATATGATGAAAAAGGGCCAGGCACAATTTTCCCGTATGTTTGGATAATGTGCCACTATTAGGCCTCAAACACATCCAGAAAAACTGCATTTAAGAGAAATTCTAATCCACGTTTCCAAAAAAAAGACCTTTGTTAAAGAAAATGTAAAAGATCCTACAACGAAAATATTCTGAGCAACACATCAGATTCAAAGTTTTGGAAAATGACAATTTAATACTCTGCTTTTTAGAAAACCAATGTATGTCAGACATATAACAAATAATTCACCAGTATCGGAAAATCTCTCGCAAATAACATTACCGTAATCTTAAGTTTCAATACCTACAGGCATATTGACCTGATTTCTAATTCTTTGTTTTTCCGCCTGCGTCAGTAAATGAGGTCACTTTAGTCATCGAATTGTCGAATAACAAAAATAGCAGTTGTCCTGACAATTTTCATCAAAGGTGCGTAAAAATTATGGTTTATATTCCGCAAAAAATCTCTAGGAATGCTTCAACTACATTTTAGAGACAGAAATTTACTCTGAGTGTCTCAAGACAGCTAAAGTTATTCCAATATTTAAGTCTGGAGATAAGCTCGATGTAAATAACTACCGTCCCATATGAACTTAAAGCATTTTAGTAAGGTTTTCGAAAAGCTTTAATAACCAAAATGAATAGCAATTACTTACTTACTTACTTACTTAATGATCCCGCGCCGATCCTCCGGTGCATAGGGCCGTGGTAAAAGACCTCCACTGTTGACGATCCGGAGCCAGCGTCTTCACCTGGTCCCAGTCAAGATTCTCGTCGACAGTTCGGATTTCAGCAGCTAGGCTTCGCCGCCACGAGTTTCTGGGCCTGCCTCTTCTTCGATGACCTTCTGGATTCCAATCTAGCGCCTCTCTACAAATTTCGTTTTCATCTTTCCGCAGCGTGTGCCCAATCCATCTCCACTTACATACGTTCCCGAATCTCGATTTCTAGCGCCCTTTGATGACACCGATGAATAGCAATAGCAATAGCAATAGCAAAACTTAAGATTAACGTGTAATAGCCAGATGGAAATCGAACCCATGCCATCAGTGGACCAGCGATTACCGTCTTACCACGCTAACCACTCGACCACCCAGACGTTTTACCTTTATAAAATTACTATCAGGAATAGTTGACTTTGAAAAACTTTGAAGACTGATTGAAGCCTCGTTTGCTTAAAAGGGCTTCCATGCAGATGTTATAGATGTTTGACGTTTTGACGTTTTTGCGTTTAGACTTGGTAGACGATCATTTAAGTGTGAATTGTCGGACGAAACTGAGAGATCTTTATATCTAGCATTTTAAAAAACTTTCATGAAGAATCTCAGGAAGTGTCGTCCAAACTTTTTAAAGCATTTGTTGCAGGATTTTATGTAAGGTTCACAACCTACGCCTTGATTTACTTTCAATACCATAAAGATCTAAAATTGTTGCGTGGATTGTCAACCTTATTCTCATACATTCATAGTGCATATTTCGCATCTAATCTTAAAAAAATGTATTTTGAACATCAACTTTATTCCGTGCACAGTGATATATTAATCCTCATCTATTCCGGGGAGCTTTTTTTTCGTCTCCACACATAAGACTCATTAATAAATTTGTCCCAGCGCTCTTTCAAAGACGCTAAATGATCTCCTGCAGCCATTCGTGGTGAGAAGTGGGCCGGCAAGTGCCAAGTGAAAAAAGCATTATGCTACCTTTGAATCATTCAACAACGCACCCTACTCTCGTCGTGGAGGCTGCTGCTGAATGACTTTATTCACACGGCTGAACGAAGCTCCACGCGTAGCCGGATTTGAATAAAAATGGTATTTTAAAAGGCCCATTTTCACATTAGCCCGATTTTTTGGGGAAATCTTCTCTAGAGGAAAGACGCCAACGCCGTACCGCCGCGAGAAATCAAGTTAATATTAAAACGGCATAATATGACAGCAATACACCACAAAAAGGGGGTATTCATCTCGTCTTTGATGACTGACTGCAAAACGGTTAACAAATGGGTTCCCCTTTCATTGACGTGGTTGACGACGATGTTCAAAGGCGATTGTGTTGCTGAATATAGTGAGTGAAAGAGCCAGTCCCGAATGGCGACAGATCATGATCCCTCGGAAAGGAAGTGGTATGTCTCCATCCAATCCGGTGTGGGATCAGGCGACGATCGGGCAAGTGAAAAAGGTGATTCATTTCGGAGCGGTTTTTTTGCTGTTGTGTTGTGTGGACAATGAGACGATGATAAATTGATGCGTTAATGAGTGTTTGAGAAGATATTTCTATCGTCTTTTTTACCGGTTATCTGTTGAAATGTGTATGTAAATTGAATTATTTTTGGCTGAGGATTTTTCTTATTTTAAAGAAAAAAAATGAAAACCAAAACTTTGTCTCGCTTTTTGTATGTTCCATAAATAAGTTTTGAACTCACCCAATGTTTTTAATTTAATGTCTCATTATCATGCTTCTAGCTAGCATTCAATTCAAATGACTTGAGATTAGAGTTCGTTTATCATGTGAATCAATTAATCTCTGTCAAATTGAAACCAATAAAATCAATTTCGAAACATTCTGCAATAGGTAATTCCAAACAGGGAGAACGCTATGGAGAATGAAATCTTTCACGCTCCAGATGAGGATGAATGAACGATGAGAAAAAACACATCGCAACTCTGCAATGTGAACAATCATGCTGGGTAAATCGTCGGCTGACTACTAATATTACAATCCGCTGCAAGTTGCAAAGTAATGACCCAATCGATATTTGTACCGGAAAATACCAACGGCTAAAAAGTAAGCAGTCGTCTCAGTTTTAGCACGTGGTAAGACGATAAGGTCGCACCAAAACAACAACAACAACAAAAACTTCGACGACAACAACAAATACAGAAAACTCGGGACGGGAAAATTTGAGAAGGGGTGACCTGACCGGACTGTGTGACAGTAACGAAGGAAAGCTGACGTATAGAGCCGACAACAGAAACGTCAAATCATTCGATTCCATCCATTGAACAGGGTGCGGGTGCGGGTACACGGGTTATTTATAAACAGGCCAGACACTTACTAACCAAATAGCGAAAAAAAATGAACGACTGTATTGGAAAACAATCAACACCGCGCGCTCCACAAAGACAGGATGAAAATATATACCCAGAAAGAGAGTTCCGACGCTGCCGCCAGTGGGAGAGTATATAATTTTATGAACTTTCCGAGGTCCCCGGGATCAGACCAAATGGGGGGAGCAAAAATTGAGGAGTCGAGTGGGTGGTGGATGAGAAATCGTTGAACGGAAATCGATTAGTGGAAAAACCGAACGAGTCTAGAATGAAATAGCGGTACAAAAACTGGCAGCTGGACTCCGTATTATTATGGGTACCGAACATGTGAGGGTGTTGAGTTGCTGAAGGTACGTGTACAATAATGACTGAAATTACCGATAATATTGTTGTTTTATGGGGATTGATCGATCAATTAGTTCTTTGGGAAATAGTTACACAAAACTTTTCAGTTTTCTGATTGATATCAATAAACTCGATATTTTGTACAAACAGACTATAAAATTAAGCATTACCGCTTACAAACATTTTATGAAATACTAGCTGACCCAGTGAGTTTGCTACACCTTTTAAAATTCAATTTAATTTGTGAACATTATTCAAATGTTATATTATGTTTGAATTGACAGCAAGGATTTTTTTTTATTTTCAAGACCTGATGTAAAATTCGTTTTTAACAATTATTTTGAGTCTAGAATAAGGACATCGTTTTTATTTATATCTTGAATTTTTTAGTTAAATAAATATTTTACATTGCACTCCATATTTGGCTCTATTTATTTAATAAGTTCTTGAGTTATGCAAAAACATTGTAGTGGTTCCCAAGGACAAAAACCCTCCCAACACGCCAGAGCTCCGCCCAATTGAGAAATACTGGGCTATTGTCAAGCGGAACCTAAAGAAGACCAAAACAACTGCTAAAGACGAGCAGCAGTTCAAGGCAAACTGGCTTTCTCCGGCGAAGAAGGTGGACAAGGTGGCTGTACAAAATCTGATGGCATGGATTAAGCGTAAGGCCCGGCAATTCGGATTAGGAAAAGCGGAAGCCTAACTGAATATTTTTCCTGAATTTTATACTAATTAAACTTGAAAAAGAAATTGATTTTGATTTTTTAAATAAACGATTTCACCGATTTACACGCGTTTTCCCTTGACCAAATTTTGACCGTATCACCCTTTAATAACGGAAACTTTTGTTCCTACTATTCTTACTAGAAGAATGGAGGGATCCAAATCGTGATAGAAACTTTCTCATTTTCAAATACTTACCCATGCCAAATTTGGTTCCATTTGCTCGATATGTTCACGAGTTGTGCCGAAAATTGTATCAGAGCCCCCTCCCCTCTTCCTATTCCCCCACTTGAAGGGGAGAAGGTTATCAAACAAATGGTGAAACATTTTTCTGACTCAAATACATTCTCGAGTAACAGGCCGGCCAACGATCCGGAAAATCGAAAATTGAAAATGGAACCGGGAAAAAACCTGGAATCAAAACCGGAATTTTTTTTTTGAATCGTGTTTTCTAAACATAAACCCAATTAATTCTAAAATTTATGAATTTTATCTTAATTTTTTTCAGACGATTTACATTCCATAATCGTTTATTACAGGGTGGGCAACCATCCAGAACATGCTGGAACAAATAAGGATTCGAATTCCATAAGGTTGAAGCTTAGATACGTTAAGTTTTGGCAATCAACTTTTTTTTATCGTTTACAAAGGTAATTATGTACCTTAGAGCACTTTCAATGTTCGACTTGTAAGTTCATACGTTGAAATCAGATTGTTTTTTCGAATGAATTTACATCTCGGTAATTAAGATTGACGCTTAACATCTTTAATATAACCGGAATTATTATATGGGGGGGAAGTGTTCCTAAATGCGCATACTGAGTAATATGCGCATATAGTCGATTGACAATATTGCTGAAGATTCATCGTATCTAATCAGTGCAGTTTGAGGGTTATACGCTTTTAACACATGGCATGAACAAATAAAATTGTTAAGGTATATAAAGTCACAAAAAATTTAAAAATTCAAACAAGATTTTTGTTAAAATATATTGAACTTTAATTACCTATCGTGCGTACGGTTGTACTCCATTTCCCCGAAAACCATTGCCCAGAATGAAAAATCACCAGAATTTCAATTACCAGAAATCCACTTCCCCAGAATTTTTTTTCCCAGAATGCACCATTTACCAGAATTTTTTTCCCAGAATGAACCATTTCCCAGAAAAAAATTTACCAGAATGAACCATTTCCCAGAAAAATTTTCGCCAGAATTGCCATTTCCCAGAAAATTTAATATATTTATCCAACCTGCAATCCAAAAAATTAAAATAGATTTTTTCCACAAAAATTGGATTCTCATAATACTATTCTTTTGCGGCAAAGCCGCAACCAACGAGGATGAAGGGGCCGAGGCGGCACAAAGCCGCCGAAGCTCCCAAATCCGAGGTGGCCGCCGACCCGCCGTCGGAAGCGGCGGCCCAAAGACATTGGTCTAGGTCTGCCGGGGCTTCCTAGGTCTGCGTGAAAGCTAGGGGTGATCCCTTAGCCCCGTCCGCCACGCGACAGCGTGAAGGACAAAACGTCTTTCAATTCGAACGCACAGCGTGAGGAGTCGGATACCAAAACGGTTTTTTTAAAGGACCATGGTAAGCATTGAATCAATTAAAGTACCCAAACCATAAACAAAGCACAATATTGGTTCTAAAATAAATTTAGTTGGAAAATTTCAAAGTTGTAGTTTTATTTAAAAAATCATTTTGAAAAAAAAATGAATTTCGAATCATATGAAATTTACAAAAATTCATTAGAAATAAACAACAAATAAAATACTAGAGGAAAAAATCTGGGATTTGTGCCATTCTGG
Organism: Uranotaenia lowii; assembly: GCF_029784155.1. NCBI lineage: Eukaryota > Metazoa > Arthropoda > Insecta > Diptera > Culicidae > Uranotaenia > Uranotaenia lowii. Next base: position 89,935,288 of record NC_073693.1, on the reverse strand, counting down.
GAAATGTTCCATTCTGGGGAAAAAAATTCTGGGAAATGTTCCATTCTGGGAAAAAAATTTCTGGTAAATGGTTCATTCTGGGGAATTTTTTTCTGGGAAATGGTTCATTCTGGGGTTTGATTTCGGGTATTTGTCATTCTGGGAAAAATTCATTCTGGGCAATGGTTTTCGGGTAAATGGGATACAATCTCGTGCGTACAGATTCAGTGAACAAAAATGTTAACGGGTTTTCTTTTTTATTCATCTGGAAATAAAAAATTCAACATATTGAAGCTTTTGGCAAAGTTGTAAATGATAAGATATTGGAATTAGATACAGGTTCTGAATGCCCATATCAGGCAGGTTTAATGTCTATATCAAGAAAAAATAGATTAGTCTTATAATTTTTTTTTTACTTTTTATCATTTAAACATTAAATCTACGCTCAAATTACGATCTTACAGCGAAAAAAGAAGAACTTCATACTGATCCGAAAAAAATACTATATGAACAAAATTTTACCATGAAATATGGCTATAGAACATACCTTACTATGTTTCATGCAAAAGAACTTGTGATGTATAAAATTTCACCAAAATTTCAGCCTAGACGTATGCTTAACATCCGTTTCTACCATTTTCAAATAAATAATATCAAAATATTGCAAGTGTTCATGAAATATAGCTAAAAACATAAATATGCGCATTTAGCCCGCCAGTTTCAGAAATCGTCTATTTTGACTTCTTTTAATATAGAATTATTTTCACAAATACTTTAGGAGATTTCAACAGAAAAATTGCTCTAAAGTATATAAAACAGATGTCCGATTATGTGTATATAATTTTCAGACTCCTATCTTTTGGAATATGGGAGATAATGAGTGCTTTCCTTAATATGCACATATAGTCCGCTTCTCCCCTACACTGAACAATCTGGAAAAAAGTGTATAAACCGCGAAGAAATTCAATATCTTTCCTTCTACATGAACCAAATCTATGAAAATATACCTTTTTTCAGTGAAAATGTCCTAAGAATCGATTGGACATAGTTTTTTGCTTTTTAGCCCCTTATTCCCTTATATTTTGTAAACTATCCAGAAAAACTGATTTGGACTAGGAAATTTTGAACAAAAATTGACCTTTCTCGTGTGATTTTACAAGAAATCAAAACAAAGCTGTTTGAACCACCGCACGCATTGGAAAATGGAGTTATGGCCGTTTACCCTCAACTTTCCGACATTTTTAATAAAGGTAGTTCAGAAAATGCTTGTTCGGACTGAAATTTTTTGAAGCTAAAGGGACCTATCTTCAGTGTTTTTTTCCGAAGAATCAAGTAAAGGCTGTTTGAGCCACCACAAGCATCAGAAAATGGGTTTATGGCTGCTTTAACCTTAATTGCCCTAATTTTTTTACATATTGCAGAATAGCATGTTCGGACTTGATAATTTTTAACCAAATGGGACTTATGTTATGTTATTTTTCTAATTCACTTAAAAAAGATTTTTCGCACGGGACAATTTTGGAACAAATGGGCCCTATCTGGTGTGATTTTTTCCGAGGAATCGAATGAAGACTATTTGAGTCATCGCAGCCATCGGAATATTGAGTTATGGTTGCTTTGCCCTCAATTCCTCTACAGGCTCAAATAGCCTTCATTCGATTTCCTGGAATAAAAACCACCCAAGATAAGTAAAAATTTTCAAGTACGAACATGCTTTTATGAACTATATTAAACATGTAGGGGAATTGAGAGTACAAATACAAATAGAGCTCCATTTAACAATGCGTGCGATGGCTCAAATAGCTTTCATTTGATTAAAAATAAATTATATAAGATAACTCTGATTTAAATCAAAATTTTCAAATCCGAAAATGCTTTTTCTGAAATATTTGAAAAATGTTGGGGAATGGAGGGGAAACGGCCGTAAATCCATTATTCAATGCGTGCGGTGGCTCAAATAGCCTTCATTCGATTCCTGTAAAAAATCACACAAGATTGTTCTAATTTGATTCAAAATTTTCAAGTCCGAACTTACTGTTTTCACATTTTTTTTAAATATAAGGAAATCGAGGGTAAACTCAGCCATAACTCCATTTTCCGATGCGTGCGTTTGCTTAAATAGCCTTCATTTGATTCCTCGAAAAAAAAAATCACACAAGATAAGTCTCATGTGGTTCAAAGTTTTCTAGTCAGAACGTGTTTTTTCTGAGTATTCGAAAAATATAGAGGAATTTATGTGAAAACAGCCATAACTCAATTTTCCGATGTGTGCGGTGGATTAAACAGCCTTCATTCCATTCCTCAGCAAAAACACACAAGATAGGTCTCATTTGCTTCAAAATATTCCAGGCCGAACAAGCTTTTTCTGAACTATATTAAAAATGTAGAGAAATTTAGGGTAAAACGGCTTTAACTTGATTTGATTAAATGGGGTTGGATTGAAAAATTTTAGAGGAATTGAGCGTAAAACACTCTTAACTCCATTTTTCTAATCCAAATCAGTGTTTTTCTTGATTGTTTACAAAATATAGGAGAATAAAGGGTTGAATTGCGTTATATATCCGTTCGTAAGCTCGTGCAGCGTCTGAAACTATGTCCAATCGATTCTCCGGGCATTTTCACTACAGGAAAGTATACTTTCATAGATTTCGTTCATGTAGGAGGGAAGATATTGAATTTCTTTGAGGATTATACACTTTTTTCCCATTTGTGCACTGGTCCAGAATGAATGTTGTTCAAAACTTTGTTTTCCAGAAACAAAAAACGTTACACTCAATCAAAACTTGAAAAGAACAGCAGAAAGATCTCATAATCAAAGGTTTATTAAATAAATTGAGTCAAAAAATGCCCTAAATAAAACAATTGGAAATAAGATTTTTTACATGAATCTGCTCGCTTCTGTTTTGCATTTTGCGGAATCATACACTCAGAAAAATACTATTATGTATGCCATAAGATTCTCTTATGAAGTGGCGCCATAAGAAAAATTAATGAAATTCATAAGATTGCCTTATGACGCGAATGAATTCTGAAGATGAACGCCTTCTTCAATGAGAGGTTGTTGCTTTTCATAAGAGATTCTTATGGAAACAGTAAATCACTTTCTAATAAGAAAAAATCTCGATATTTCATGCTGAAAACATTAACTTTATTGTTTGCCAAATTTGTTTAAAATTAAATCCTTCATGGTCACCATCAGCAGCGCATCAACAGACAGCTCCATCAAAGTTTTTTTTTTGCCGAATAATGGTAAACCCAGAATCCATGCAAGTGGAATAGTCTAAAAACACATAAAAAACAAATGAAAGTTATTGAAAGAAACCTCAGTACAAAAATTCAATATTCTGAATCGGGAATCGAAATAAAATTTCAGATTACTTAAGCTTAGAAGGAATTGTAAAGGAAAATTAAAATTAGAATTTAGTTACGAACACACATTCTATCGAAAATTCTTCATTAGATGACTTTCTTACCCTTTTGCGTTTAAATCTGCTTACATTTTAGTTTCTGTACAATTCTCAAGAAACCACACTCACCTTTGAATTTTAAGAATCAATTACTGAATATTTTAAATTTGTCCTAACTTTTAAGGTGAACATCGGTAAAAACGTCAACTTATTGGTAGAAAAATCTGATGAACGTATTTATTTGTGTATTTCAATTCCAGGAAAATCATACAATATTAATTGAGAAACCGTTAAAAACCCGTGAATTCGAAAATGGGAACTCGCTGGCCACCCTGTATGAGTACAAAAAGGGGAAACAAAGGCATTATGGCCACATGCGGTGAGAGTGGCAATTTCAGTTTTAGCAAAACTTTTAAGTCTTTTTTTCAAAGCACATCTTATTTTAGAGTTCTTTTACTATTTACTGTCACTTGGATTGGAAAAAATATCAAAATTCGGAATCGAATTTTGAATACGGCGAATTCTCCAACATCATTGTTGGCATTGTATGTAGCAATAGTTTTCTTTATTTCTCCTTCAGTTAACTTTGTAAAAAAAAATCCTCCAGTTAACGTTGTACGTACTTTATTATCCAGCTGATAACTCCATTTGTTTACATTTGGCGCATTCGCCCTATTCAAAATTCTCTACCAAATTTTGAAGCAACTCAAAAAACGCTCTTGTAAGAATATGAACGGATTTGGTTTGCAACCACTATTTTTTTATCGCTAGCACTCACACCTAATAAAGGGTGTTCGTATCAAAAAGTGGCCAAACTAATTTGCGTGTAAATCGGTTACATATTTGTTTATTAAAAAAATCATAGTATCTTTCTTTTGGAAGTTCAATCTGTATGAAAGACAGAAAAAATACTCAGTTAAGATTTCGGTTGACCTAGTCCAAATCTGCGAGACTTTCGTTTGACGCCTGCCTTTAGATTTTGTACAGTCACCTTATTCACTTCCTTCGGTGCAGAACGCCAGTTTGCTTTGAGCTGCTTCTCGCCTTTTTTTTTCAACTTTTTGAGTCTTCTTACGGTTTTGCTTAACTAAAGTCCAATATTTTTCGATTGGAAGAAGTTCTGGTGTATTGGGAGGGTTCTTATCCTTGGGCACAACCTGAATGGTGCTAGCGGCATACCACTCTATGGCCTTTATTTTATAATGGCAGGATGCCATATCCGGCCAAAACAGCACAGACAAGTCATGTTTCTCCAGGAAAGGCAGTAAACACTTTTGAAAACACTTTTTCACGTAAATTTTCAGGTCCCGGCTGCAACGAAAATGTCGCTTTACAAGCCTCAGGTACAGATAGCTTCCCAAATGAGATAATTCTTGGCAAACTTTGATAGTTTAATATGCTTGAAAATGTCTGTCACATTTTCCCATAAAATTCTATCCCGGAAGCTGTTTGAAGTCTGGCTTGGCGTGGGTTTCGTCGTGGATTTACCACGCAATCAAACTTTGTCAACAATGTCGTTTACAGCTTCCGATATCTTGTTTTTGCCGTAAGGTTTTGCTCTACATTGCGATAAACAGTCAATACCTTTGTTGTAACCGAGAACCGTCTGTGTCTCGGGTAGGGAAATTCGGACCAAGTAAATGCGTACGCGTCCACGTTGTTTGCTTGCTTACAACTTAGTGACGTTTATTCCTCTTGTGCACATCAATGATAATTCAGTGTGATAGACAGGTAATACACGGTAAATGCAAATCCTAACAGCATTCCCCTCCTTAACAGTATTGTTCCCTAGCATATTCTATTGGAAGTGACTTGGTTTATTATAGGTATGGCAAATCCGGTATGCCATCAAAATTTTGTAGAGCTCAAACTGGACGTCTTTTCGTTCGCATTTCAGGGCCTTCAGCTTGTCTTTGAATGTCTGTACAAACCGTTTCGCCTGACCGTTTGTAGCTGGGTGATAAGGAGCTCCCATTTTGTGCGTAACATTGTTGCGTTTCAGGAATGTTCGGAACTGGTCCGAAGTGAACTGGACTCCTCGATCACTGACAATGATGGAAGGTACACCGTATGTCACGAAATATTCCCGCAGGCAGTTGACGGTGGTGTCCGTAGTCATATCCGGAATAATCCTGACCTCCGGCCACTTACTGTACGCATCCACGATGACGAAGAAATTCAGACCAAGGAATGGACCCGCAAAGTCGATGTGGATTCGCTGGAATGGTTCTGTAGCTTGTTCCCAACAATGTGGCATAACCTTTATCGGGTTCTTCCGCACTCCGGCACATTCACTGCAGTTTCTTGACAGCTCCTCTATGTCGCGATCGACAGTCTCCCACCAGCAGTACGATCTTGCTAAAGTCTTCATTCTGGATACACCAAAGTGACCTGTGTGTAGCTCGTCTAGGACGCGCTGTCGAAGCTTCGGTGGAATATAGACACGGATGCCTCTGAGTAAACACCCCTTCTGGATCGAAAATTCGCTTTGATTGAGGCCAAATCGGTCACATCCGTCCACAGTTCGTCCAACCTTCAGACTTTGTAGCAAGGTTTTCACGTTAGCGTCTTCTTTAGTACACTCCGCCAATTCCTCTGCTGTGACAGGAAGCGTCTCGATTTGATTAACTTCAACGAGATCTACCTCTTCGATTCGGTGTTTGTTGTCTTCATCTTTAATCGGCAGTCGAGACATTCCGTCCGCATTAGCGTTCTCTTTCGACGAACGAAATCGAATTTCGTAATCAAACGTTTCTAGAAAAACAGCGTAATGCTGCATTCGCAAAGCACTCAAGGTAGGGAGTCCTTTGTGTGGTGCCAGGATTTGTGCCACAGCCTTATTGTCGGTAACGAGTATGAATTTGCGTCCATAGAGGTATTGGTAGAATTTTTTTACTCCAAATATGATCGCATACGCCTCCTTGTCGACTTGGATGTAATTCTGCTGGGATCTATTCAGAGTTTGAGATGCGCAATGGATTGGCCGTTCGGTTCCGTCGGGATACAGATGACTTAATACTGCACCAACACCATAAGGCGAAGCATCGGTAGCTAGTACGAGTGGCAACTTCGGATCGTAGTGAACCAATACTCTATCTGACTGCATCTCCTTCTTGACCCATAGGAAAGCTTTTTCGCACTCGTCGTCCCAGTTGAACGTAACGTTTTCTTTAAGTAAATTGTTGATCGGGTAGATTCTTGTACTCAAATTTTTCATGAACCTACCATAATAATTTATTAGACCCACGAACGCTCTGATTTGCTCACGATTGCGGGGTCTAGGCATCTCCTGAATGGCGTCGACTTTGGTTTTCATTTTCCGTATTCCTTCTCGATCAATCACGAACCCGCAATACTCGATGCGATCCGCAAAAAATTCGCACTTTGTCACATTCAGCCGCATCCCGTGTTCGTCTAATCGTTGCAGAACCATTCCCAGTCGCTGCAGGTGTGTTTCATCGTCCGGCCCAGTCACCTTGATATCATCCAGAAAAACTGAAACTCCGGGAATATCACCAAGCCGTTGCGAAATCTCACGCTGGAAAATCGCAGGTGCTGAAGACACGCCGTACATTAACCGCGTAGGTTGGTAGAGACCAAGATGCGTGTTCAAGGTAAGTAGTTCCCGGTCCTCTTCGCGTACTTCCATTTGGAGATAAGCTTGGGCCAGATCCAACTTCGAAAATTTCCGACCACCCGCCATGTTCGAAAACAGCTCGTCGATTGTTGGTAAGGGGTGCTCGTCAATCAAGAGACATTTGTTGACCGTCACCTTGTAGTCCCCGCACAGGCGAACGCGATCCGCTGACTTCATAACCGGCACCACTGGAGTCGCCCAGGAACTGCGCTCCACCTTTTTCAGGATCCCGTTCTCCTCCATTTTTTTAATTTCTCGCTCCACCGTGTCACGGATCGCAAAAGGGATGGTACGAGGTTTCATGAATATTGGCTTGCTGTTTGGCTTCAGATGTAGCGTGGCTTGAACGTTTCGAATCGTACCGACCGAAGAATCAAACACTCGCTGAAAGCGTTCAATCAGATCCCCAACGGCACCTGACTTCGGTTTACCAAGGCTATGAACGGCTATCGCTCCGACACAGGACTCCGGGTTCCGTATGACTTCGTTCCAGTCAACATTCAGCTTCCGCATCCACTCACGGCCAAGGAGGGGATGACGCTCCGTCTTCACCACGAACAATCGCAGCCAGTTCGAACTTCCGTTGTGCTTCACTTCCACCTTCATGTAACCACACACTTGGATCTTGTTCCCACAGTAGCTTACCAACTCCACCTCAGTCTTAAACAGCGGCAATTCATCCAGGTAAAGTTTTTTGTCGACGAGGCTCATGAGCGAAACGGGAGACCCACAATCTACTTCGAATTTGATTACCTTTCTATTTACAATTACCGGTAAAATAACTTTCGAAAGTGATTTTGACTTTTCTATTTTACAAATTTCAAGTGTAAGAACTTCCTCTACTTCTGACTCCTCTTCTTCTTCTCTTTCCTCTTCACTACTGCTATCCTCATCTATCAAATTTGTGTGAAATTTCTTTTTCAGCTTTGCTTGTCTATTGTTTCTACCTTTCGACAGTTCCCCTTGGAACTTCAAACAAACCTGCTGGAGGTGCCCTGACTTTTTACAAAAGTTACAAAAAGGGTTCTTATATCGGCAGGCACTGGCCAAATGCTCATCACTACCGCAACGGTAGCAAATCTTTTTTGTCGTACTAGTATTTGTTACCTTATTTGTCCGCTTCTCCGTGTAGTTTACCTCGGTCGATCGCTTCTCGAACAGTTCCGCACCTTCGCCCGACGCCTCCATCGAAAGAGCAATTTCCAACGCCCTGTCGAAAGTAAGCTCTTTTTCTTCAATGAGTCGCGACCGGATTCGTTTTGACCGCAGACCGAAGACCAGTTGATTCCGCAGCTCTTTCTTAAGGTAGTCACCAAACTCGCAGAACTTAGCATCGCGTTGCAGTTCTGTCACAAACTCCTTCACGGTTTCTCCCTCCTTCTGCTTACGGTTCCGAAACTTCCATACTTCGACCATCTCGAGCGGTTTAGGATCGAAATATGTTCCCAGCGCAGTAACAATCTCGTCGTAGGTTTTCGTCTCGGGCTCGACGGGTCCCAAATGATCGCACAACAGATCGTAGGTCGAGGCCCCCATGTAGTGTAGTAGGTAATCTTTCTTGCTTGCTTCCGGCACATTAAACATTCGGAAGCTTCCTTCCAAGCGCTTCACCCATCTCGTCCATTTGGTTTTCTCCTTCTCGAACGGTTCCATGGCGAAATTTGGCGCCACAGGCGTGACATTCTGTCCTTCGTTTAGCATCGCGCTTCAAAACAAACGCGCCCACCGCGGCAGGAAAGTTGACAGCAGTAATCGGTCGTTTGCACACAAACTGTAGCTAGCTTGTCGTGTATGCAACGGTAAATGTGTGTGAACGCTGTTTCGTCCGGATGTTCTCCCTTTCGTAGAAATAATGAGGTTAGAAATGGCAACTCGCCTTTCGAAGAAGGAATCCTATTCTGGAATCCGCTTCGTTCTCTGACCGGCAGCACAATTCGTAATTTTTTTGCGCTTTCACTCACCGGTGTCGCACGGGTTTTTTCACCTCTCGTCGCCAAACTGTTGTAACCGAGAACCGTCTGTGTCTCGGGTAGGGAAATTCGGACCAAGTAAATGCGTACGCGTCCACGTTGTTTGCTTGGTCACAACTTAGTGACGTTTATTCCTCTTGTGCACATCAATGATAATTCAGTGTGATAGACCGGTAATACACGGTAAATGCAAATCCTAACAACCTTGTTATAAAGGGTGATACGGTCAAAATTTAATCAATATCAACTTGACGTATTTCTTTCAATTTTGCATTTAAAAAACCTGAACACCCCTCATTTTGAAGGTGTGTGTGTAGAATGTTGCTCCTATTTTGATTTTGGAATTCACTCTTCAGTTGTCAAAATGCCGTCCAAAGAATAAGATCAGCGTATCAAAATTTTGCTCGCGCATCGCGAAAATCCGAGCTACTCGCACGCATAATCGCTAAAAGTTGCCAAATCAACCGTTACAAATGTAATTAAAGTGTTTGGGGAACGTTTGTGAATGGCCAGGAAGTCTTGATCGGGGGGAAATTGAAAACGGGGGGAAATTGAAAACCGGAAGCCGCTGAGATGACAAAGAGAGTTGCCGGTAGTTTCAAGCGAAACCCTAACTTCTCTCTCTCCGAGATGCCGCAAATAAGCTGGGTGTATCGTCTACAACCGTGCATCGAGCCGGACTTTCGACTTACAAGAAGGTAGTGACTCCAAATCGCGATGATAAACAAAATACGACGGCCAAAGCGCGATCCAGGAGGCTGTACAGGACGATGCTGACGAAGTTTGACTTCGTGGTAATGGACGATGAAACCTACGTCAAAGCCGACTACAAGCAGCTTCCGGGACAGGAGTTTTATACGGCAAAAGGAAGGGGAAAGGTAGCAGATATTTTCAAGCACATGAAACTGTCAAAGTTCGCTAAGAAATATCTGGTTTGGCAAGCCATCTGTCCCTGTGCACAGTGGTCCAAAATGCGAAAAACGTGATCGTTGCTTATAACTTTTTTAGGTCACATTTTAGCATATCGGTGTCTTCGAAGAAGTTTGTCAGTAAAATCAGCTCTAAAATAAAAAACTATGATTTTTCTGATTATTCCCTCTACAAGTGAGATAAATTTTCTAACTTCTCTGTTATAGGTTTTAGCTCTTTGATGTCTTGGACAAACTTGTTAAAAATCAAATTTTTTACAACTTTGTCTCAGATGCCAAGTTTCTAAAATAATTATTATCCGAGATATCGGCCAAATAAGAAACTTAACCACTAAAACTCAGTTTTTTTATAATAACTTTTTTCAGTAAATTTTAAGTTTAACAAACTGTTCCACAAAGTTGTTTGTCCTACTATAATATACCACTTTGTTGAACATTTTAAGTTTGTAAAATGTGATACTGCAGAGATATGTTAAAAAGATTACCGAAAATAGGGCTTTTTCACGCCTGATTTTACAAACACCGGGCAACATCGGGCAGCCCGCTTTAGGTGCAAAAAAAAGTCGAAGATTTCGTCTACAAGATGCAGGTACAATCGTCAGTATCCACTTGTATCCAAGCGAGATACATCAATTTTACTTTTCCATGTTTGCATTAAAAACAACGATTTCTATGAAAGCACATACAGCGCATTCTACTAGGTACGTGTGTTTTCTTCTAGCTTTTCCCTGCGCGATGTCAGAAGCAAAGGTTTGGAAGCGCATTTGTATTTATGCTAAAATGTGACCTAAAAAAGTTATAAGCAACGATCACGTTTTTCGCATTTTGGACCACTGTGCTGTGGCTTGAAAAGCAGCATTTTCATAGCTTCCGGGACTGTCATCCAAGAAATTTACGTGAAAGAGTGTTTGAATAAACGTCTGCTGCCTTTCCTGAAGAAACACGGTTGTGCCGTACTGTTTTGGCAGGATTTGGCATCTTGCCATTACGGTAAAAAAGCCATGGAGTGGTACGCTGCCAACAACGTGCAGGTGGTTCCCCAGGACAAGAACTCTTCCAACACGCCAGAGCTCCGCCCAATTGAGAAATACTGGGCTATTTGTCCAGCGGAACCTAAAGAAGACCAAAAAAAAACTGCTAAGGACGAGCAGCATCAAGGCAAACTGGCTTTCTGCGGCAAAGAAGGTGGACAAGGTGGCTGTACAAAATCTGATGGCAGGGGTTAAGCGTAAGGCCCGGCAATTCGGATTTGGAAAAGCGGAATCCTAATTGAATATTTTTCCTGAATTTTATACTAATTAAACTTGAAAAAGAAATTTAATTTGATTTTTCAAATAAATGATTTCACCGATATACACGCGTTTTCCCTTGACCAAATTTTGACCGTATCACCCTTTAAGTCTATAGTTTGGATCGAAATCTAATGCTGAATCAATGAAGTTAATCTTAGTTTCTTGAAAATTATTCATGCGGTTAAAAATAATTGACTCGAACTCATTTGAATAAAAGGGACTTTAAAAATTTATAAAAAATCATTTGTTTTATTCTAAAATATTAACGAAATATTCCGCCAAATCGTTAAAAAGCAAGTGTCTGGTATTCGGCCGAATGCCATTATTCGGTGGAATTATAATTTTTAACTGATCTGGGACGGAATTCTACAAACAATAATCTTAGCTACTGGTTTATTCAACAAAATAACAATTTACAGTATATGAGTAAACACTTGATTGCAGTTAAAAGTTTCTTAAAGTCTTCTAATTTTCCTCTTTTAACAGTTGGTTAATTGTCCCTAATTGAACAAATCGTTGACCTTTCGCAAAAAAAAAATCTGCAAGCACCTTTTTTTTCAAATCACTGACGGACGTTTGCTGATACCTAAATCTATAATTAATAAATCTGCCTACCCAGAGAAAAGGAAACATAAAAAATAAATCAATCTTCCCGTACCGTGGGCATCAGTCAGTCACTTCCCGTCAACCCTTCAGATGGGATGGTTTTGAGCGCTACCAGGCGGACAAGATCGAACCTTGAACGATCGAATCCCGGCACCAGTATAAATAGCATTTTAGGTTTTAGGAATGCTCTCGGAGGAATACCTACTACCTATAAAATTTTAATGGATTTCATCTCAATTTTCCTGCAGCTTTATCCGCGTTTTCCGTCAAAAGGCGAACGAACGAACGATGAATGAACGCGGCGACGGAATGGAATGGATCGTTTTGCGCTGCGCTGATTTGACTGCTTCCATATTGAGATGATGGGAGAAAGATCTTCTGATGCGCGGGAATCTGCAAGTCAAGAAGCCGATGGGAATCGAAATTCGAGTACAAATTGAGAAAGGTATCACCAGGGGGATTTTGCGGCTTGGCCCGGAATCGGAGAAGGGTTCAAACTTCATTTGCATGATTTAAATGACGGTTGATAGACTTCTAATGCATCGGGGATCGGCTAGCTGATGTGATTCGACTTTTCGAACATGCCTGAAGCATTTCAGAATAACTCCGATTTATCTAGCTAGAGCTAGAGCGAACGATGAACGATGTGCGTAGAAATCATCTCGGCGGAAAGTGGCTTTACATAGTTTCCATCATTTTCCGACCTTTTTCTTCAGCATGCCGAATTCTCTAGACTCTAGATTTTCTTAGACTCAACCGGCACGAATAATACGAAACATATGTTCATTAATGACGACGTTCTATTATTGATTTATTCAGTGGTTTTCCTGTTTCGGACGACTGCTTCAATCCATCGATCCAAATTAAAATTGATTTCGTATCCTGTTTCAATTAGTTGAATCATATTTGTTATATGTACATTACGGTGGCAATGGAGATATGGGAAAAATTTGATGATCGAACTTTGAAAACCGACCATATAGATTTTCTAGGTTGGCCAAAAAAACTGAGCTCAATCAGATTAGATTTAGGGGTGACTCAAAGTTTCGGTTTTTTTACCCTCAAAAATCACCAAAGAAAATTCAGATTATCGAAATGTTAACTTTGTTACCAAATGAATTAAAAATGCATAAAACGTCGACAGCTGGTTGTCGATAATCGACTTGAGGATTGCAAAAATTACTTAAGAAGAGACCAAAGAAAATTCGGAAAATCAATTTTTTTTTATTTTCTTGCCAAATGACTTTTTTTTTTTTTTTAATTTAAATCCGTTCTTGAAAATACTTGATATTACTCCTTACTTTTGCCTGATGATCAGCTTATTCAATATTATGTTTGTTATGGGTTCAACAGCTACTCTCTCCTCTCATAGACATTTTGAGAAGAATGTTCTTGAATGCATGAAAGCCATCACAAGGTCCGTTCTGTGAAAACGAAAAAATCTGGTTAGGTAATGATTGACACTCATTTAAAAATATACGGTTCCGTACTAACTGATTCAAATCCTCTTGAACAACCTTGATTTGTTTGATTTTCAGCAACTCCCGGATGAATTTATCTCCCGAACCAACAATCACGGATGCTTGGAGAACAATATCAGCGCTGAAAAAGTTTATTTTAAAATATCTTATTGCAAAAGGTAGGTCTTAAAAATTAAAGTACTTACGTCTTGATCTCCGCGATCAGTATCGTCTCGGCTTTGACGTAATACGAATGCAGAACGTCTTTATGGTTGATCAGAGTTTCTCTCAGTTCGGCTCGTTTCTCTGCAGAGCCTTCGATGTACCGATCCAGACATATTTTGATTGCCTTGTTGTAATGTCGGATTCTCGATCTCAGATCTCTCAGCGCCGGTTTAAGTTTGGCAAAAGCATCATCTGAAAAATTAAAAAAAAACCCTTTAGTCTACAATTTTTAAAACGATTTTCACACTCTCTCTCACCAAGAAGTAAAATATCCTCTTTATGATCCACGTGGTCCCCATCTTTCTTGAAGGCACAAACGACACAAACTCCCATTTCGCACTCCATGCAGAACATTTTGTACAGTTCCTCCGGATGCAGCCAGCAGCATTGCGGCGCCTGTTGATTCTTAAGTACCATGTATCGAAGTTGCCGAAAGGCTGGTCCAACGTTCGTAAAAATTCGAACATTTCGAACCCGTAACTTTTTGCAGCAGATCACTTCCCCCACCTCACTGTACTGGGTGATGCACCGTTTGCAGTACCTTTTCAGACATGCGGCATCGGAACAAACGTGCCTAGCATCCGGTCCACCGCAGCGTTCGCAGATTCTCACGTGTGCCACCCCTGGCTGTGGATCCGTTTCCGGTATACTGGGGAACCGACTTATAGAAGGTTCCGGTTCGGTCTCTAAATGGGATTCACTTATAACACTTAAATTGTTCATTTTAGTTTGTGGAAAATCTGTCACTTCACTCGCGAAGATTGAGGGCAAAGGTCGAGTTTCAACTGAGCGCCATTACAGAAACGACCCCAGCTTAAATAGGTGTTTGGTTAATGATAAGGAGATAAATACTGTCCCGAAATCGTAGCTGTGTCAACTTCTTGAGAACAGACGATAAGAGGTTTGTTGAGAAGAATAAGTTTCTGTTTGCTACTGTTTCGTCATTCTACTTTTGGGTAGTTTGATGACTAATGGATTCAGGTTTATCTAAATGATTAATTTGAATAACCTGCCCTTTTGATGTATTTGTTATATTATTATAACTTATTGTGTATACCTGCGTTCATCGGTGTACTCATTGAAGGTGTACCTTTCTGCTCGATTACACTCCAAAACACTACGGGCCACAGCGACCAAATTTAGTGTTTGTCTGATCACATCGTATGGTCCTCATGAATGACTATTTTGTAGTTGAAATCATAGCTCCAGTTTGGAATGATATTCAATATGAATCCTACCACCTTACTGGTCTTCCAAACATCATCGTACGATACGTCCTGGAAAAGGAAAGAATGGCTTCCTTAATTTTTCTTTTCAACGTAGTAATTGAAATTTCCTTATATTAAAGCTTTGACGAGGCGCATTTATTTTAAGATACTATTTTATACACATTTTACCTTAAATCTTTACTGGCAGTAATAAAAATGCTCATAATATGATTAAAACATTGTTTTTATGTTATAAACTTTGTCAGATCATATCTCAATAATGTGATCATCATTCATCAACCATGGTTGCTGGAAAAAATTTAAAAAAACTTACGGAATCTAAATAAAACAAAAAATTTCTAACATGTTTTTAAAATATGATATAGATATAAAAAATGGATGGATGGAACGCAGTGCTGTGTGCGGATTTCGGGTGAATTGTCGAGTTCATTCGAATCGCGCAGGGGGCTTCGACAAGGTGATGGTCTATCCTGCATGATGTTCAACGTGGCGCTAGAAGGTGTTATTCGACGAGCGGTGGGCGAAATGCGGGGCACGATTTTCAACAGATCCAGTCAACTTATCTGCTTTGCCGATGACATTGATATAGTCGGCAGATCATCTGCGGCGGTGGAGGAGATCTACCGCAAACTGAAACGCGAAGCAGGAAGGATTGGGTTAATGATTAATACGTCCAAGACGAAGTACATGCTGGCCAGCGGATCCGAGACCGACCGAACCCGCTTGTCCAGTAATAACAAGGTCACGATCGACGGCGACGAGCTGGAGATAGTCGAAGACTTTGTCTATCTCGGCTCACTGGTGACCGCAGACAATGACACCAGCCGTGAGATCCGGAGGCGAATTATCAGCGGAAGTCGTGCCTACTATGGACTCCACAAGCAACTGCGGTCGAGAAGACTTAGCCCTCGCACGAAGTGTAACCTGTATATGACGCTCATTAGACCGGTTGTTCTCTACGGGCACGAGACATGGATATTGCTCGAGGAGGACCTGCGTACACTCGGAGTATTCGAGCGACGAGTGTTGAGAACCATCTTTGGCGGCGTACAGGAGAACGGAGTGTGGAGGCGAAGGAGCTTGCGAGACTCTACGGCGAACCCAGTATCCAGAAGGTGGCGAAAGCTGGCCGGATACGCTGGGCGGGACATGTTGCGAGAATGCCGGATGACTGTCCTGCAAAACAGGTGTTCGCTACGAATCCGGTAGGAACAAGACGAGCGGGGGCGCAACGAGCGAGGTGGTTAGACCAAGTGGAGCGTGATCTGGCGAACGTGGGGTGCCCGAGAAATTGGAGAACGGTTGCTATGAACCGAGTGAATTTTAGGAATTATGTTCGTCAAGTTATGTCGTAAGACGGAATACTATGTAAATAAATAATAAAGATATAAAAAATGCAAAATCAAAACTAAAAACTACCCTTAAATTAAACTTATTATAAAGAGAACGAATCTCTGCGATCGAAGACTAAATCGATTTTGCTTTAAAGTTTGAGATGATTTTGTTGGCCATCTCTTCGATCGATTCAATGTCCTCAATCCGATGAAGATCTTTGGTGCTGTGCCAAGGTGGAAGCCGCAAAATCATTTTCAGAACCTTGATCTGAATCCTCTGGATGGCTTTTTTCCTCGTCGCGCAGCAGCTAGACCAAATCGGAACTGCATACATTATCGCTGGTCGGAACACCTGTTTGAAGATAAGCATCTTATTTCGCAAACACAACTTGGATTTCCTGTTGATGAGAGAATAAAGAGATTTTGTGTTTTTATTACATTTAGATTGAATAGCTTCAATGTGATTTTTAAAAGTAAGATTCCGATCAAATGTTTTCGCAAGTATTTCACGTGATCAGACCATTCTAATGAAACTTCCCTAAAAGTTATGATGATGATGAATGATTTTCATTAGGTTTTTAAAATTGAGCTTTTGGCTTATGCTTAACGGCCGTTCGAATATTAGGGGAGATGAGGGCATAACGAGCACCCAGGGCATAATAAGCACTCCTTTCCCAGGGCATAGTAAGCACCGTTCATAATTGTATAGAAATTGGAAGCATGTGCACTGTCACTTCGACTTTGAACTTCCATAACTTTTTACTCTGATGATATTTATTGATCAAATTTTTTTGCGTTAGATAGATCAACTATCACACTGTTACCGTCAACTGGGGCAACATGCAACACTTTTCAACTTCAATGGCTTCTAAAATCTTAATGCTTACAGATAATCATACCACTTGTACATCAAAAGTTTTAAGGTTGATGGGACACCAAATTGACGTAGTCAGAAAAATTATTGGTTTTACCAGTTATTTATAAATTTACAAAAACATGTGGTTTTCACCCTACTAAGAAAAAGGGGTAAGTTGCAACAAACTCTGTAATTAATGGAAAATCAAATGGAAACGTTTAAAAATTTACAGTTTTTTATACATTTGTGATATCATAACGCATAAAGCATCAATTGTAGTAATTTTTGGTTTTGTGCAAATTGAATTTTACATTTTTTCTGTCAAAAATTTTTTAAAGAAAAAAGTGTTAATCTGCTGCATACATTTAGGGGTAAAAAATACTACAAAATATTCAATTATTTTAAATCATGTAGATAAGTAAATCTTAGGATGGATGAATTTTTAATGTTAACAAATGCATTATGCAAAACAATCATATCCCAGCATATGGAAACGCGATTTATGAGATTTAGTTCTTATTTGCATTTTGTTGCATTTTGCCCCAGTCAGCTGACTGAACTATAAAAATATTTATTTAAAAAAATTTGGTGATTGTCCGATAAATATTTATACACCAACAGTGTTGATATTGGATAATGAAAGCAATATTAAGTTTGTAGGTGATATCATTAAGCCAATTCGTCATACGAGGTAAAGTTTTTTTCGGCATCTAAAAATGTAAAAACTTGTGTATCTATTACTCGATTTTTTAAATTTTTTATGAGAATCAAAATTTTTTAAAAACTCTTTCACGATGTTAAAAAATATGTCATCATCAATTTGTTATCATTCAATGATAACTTTATTACAGTATATTGAAATAAAAATTGATTGAGTGTTGTGGTTTACAAATGTTGCATCTAACCCTGCTTTTGCATGATGCCCCGTTTGACGGTATATCACAAAATTTGAGCTTTGTGGAGTTTTTGTGGCCTGAGAAACAGTAGTTCTACGAAAATTGGACTTTTTGGACTTTTTTCATTTAAACTGCAATATCTCTGAAACTACGCTACATTTTTTATTGAAATTTGGCGGTTTGATTGTTGAAATATAAAGCTAGCATGTCTTAAGTTTTCAAAAAGTTCTATCGATGAGATCAAAAGTTACGCGAGGTGCAATATTTCAGGCATGGATCTAGAAATGCGATTTCTATAGAATTTTGGACGAATGTTTCATAGGAAAATCATATTCTCTATTTAACAACCAGTTAATCTATTTCAACCAAAAAATCAAAACAATATTGCGAGATTCTGATTTCAAAACATAAATGGATCATTTATTCCATTTTTTCTTTTCTTCATTCCTTTTGCCAGACATTTTTTATCTGATTGGTGGAGGAAACGAGAACAATCTCATGAATCGTCCAAAATTCTATAGAAATCGCATTTCTAGGTTCATGCCTGAAATATTGAACCTCGCGTAACTTTTGATCTCATCGATAGAACTTTTCGAAAACTTCAGACATGCTAGCTTTATATTTCAACAATCACTCTGCCAAATTTCAATAAAAAATGTAGCGTAGTTTCAGAGATATTTCAGTTTGAATGAAAAAAGTCCAAAAAGTCCGATTTTCGTAGAACTACTGTTTCTCAGGCCACAAAAACTCCACAAAGCTCAAATTTTGTTATATAACAGTGTGATAGTTGATCTATCTAACGCAAAAAAATTAATTATCAAATACCGTCAGAGTAAAAAGTTATGGAAGTTCAAAGTCGAAGTGACAGTGCGCGTGCTTCCTATTTCCATACAATTATGAACGGTACTGTACCATTCATGATTGATTTTTTTTATTGTTACATTATAAGACTAATAGCATCAAAGCATCATCCGTCAAACAAAACACCGTAATAATGTATGAGCATGTGTTCATTCTTTGAATTCTACAAACAGACCTAGATTATTTTGTTATTGCTTTGTTTGATGAATCTACGCCTCACCGTTTAGTGCAATCATGATCATGAATGATAAATGAAAAAAAAATTACCTCCACCAGGAATCGAACTCGAGCCTACTGATTACCTCTTCGACATCTAACCAATAAGCCAAATTGTCAGACGATACAAGTTAAGCTGTAGCTCTATTACACAGTTGACTTCATCGAGTCGAATTCGCTGCTAGATTCCCCGGCAGAAAACGCTCATTATGCCTTCATTAATGGTGCTCATACTGCCTCGGGGGGTTTCTCATTATGCCCTTACAGTGACTGGTTTTCAGCTTTCGGCATAAATTTTTATAATGCATTTTTAAACGTTTTTATCTACTTTTTCAAGTTTCATCCAATTAGGCCATAGACCACTTGAGTGTCTGAACACGAAACAATGATGTAATTCACATATTACAGCTGTTCTCTATGGTTAAATAAGCGTTTTCCTTAATGTGGCTATTATGCCCTCATCTCCCCTACGTTGCCCAATTTTCGATATTCATATAAGATTTTTATCCAAAAACCACAAAGCGAAACAAGATGTTATACAGGCCAGCACGCCTCCCTCCTCCCTCCTCGGCATATAGTCTACAAAAGATAGCTACCGATAAAGTTGATTTGAAATTTTCAATATACATTCACGACAACACAAATACAATAATACAATACTATTGTAGTATCACGAAGAAAAAAGTATTTCCAACAATAATTCTTTTGTATTCATTTGTATTTCCGATTGATTCTAATTTACAACTATATTTATCATAGAATATATTATTTTTTTTCGTGCGTTCAACTATAAATATGATAGAATAGACTATAATCATATGGTTGATTTGTGCACTGGACTATAAATATAGTACATTTCATTCTATGGTTGATTTTTCGCTGCCAACTATAGCTACAGAAGTTTCTAATATATTTTTATGATTGGTTCTGTTGCGTTCAATCATAAATATTATAAATATCTTATTTATGTATAAAAATAGAGGTGTAAATATGTACGTTCACGAACTGCTCTTGCAGGGTTCATCCGATTTGCATGCAATTTTTTTGTTATGTTCGTTTTCGCGCTGAGCTGAACACTACGGAGAGATAATTTCAAAAGTGTTTTTGTGGAATTTGATAATTGATTTTAGATTTTTTGTAGAATCAAACAAAAGTCTTGACACCCGATTTTCAATTTTTTTTTTTCATTCAAATCACCCAAATAGAAAGGCACCAAAAGCATCAGCTTACTGATGCTCATCATATTTTAGGTAGGAAGTTTTTAGGAAGTTTTGGCGTCTACTATATTTCCATGATTTGTATAACAACCTGAAATAATTGGAACAACTGACGTCTTTTTTCTCCGTGATAGAACATATATGTAACCATAACCAAGAAATTGGAGAACGGTTGCCATGGACCGAGTGAATTTTACGAACTTTTTATTTATTTATTTACATAGTATTCCGTCTCACGACATAACTTGACGAACATAATTCCTAAAATTCACTCGGTTCATAGCAACCGTTCTCCAATTTCTCGGGCACCCCACGTTCGCCAGATCACGCTCCACTTGGTCTAACCACCTCGCTCGTTGCGCCCCCGCTCGTCTTGTTCCTACCGGATTCGTAGCGAACACCTGTTTTGCAGGACAGTCGTCCGGCATTCTCGCAACATGTCCCGCCCAGCGTATCCGGCCAGCCTTCACCACCTTCTGGATACTGGGTTCGCCGTAGAGGCGCGCGAGCTCGTGGTTCATCCTTCGCCTCCACACTCCGTTCTCCTGTACGCCGCCAAAGATGGTTCTTAACACTCGTCGCTCGAATACTCCGAGTGTACGCAGGTCCTCCTCGAGCAATATCCATGTCTCGTGCCCGTAGAGAACAACCGGTCTAATGAGCGTCATATACAGGTTACACTTCGTGCGAGGGCTAAGTCTTCTCGACCGCAGTTGCTTGTGGAGTCCATAGTAGGCACGACTTCCGCTGATAATTCGCCTCCGGATCTCACGGCTGGTGTCATTGTCTGCGGTCACCAGTGAGCCGAGATAGACAAAGTCTTCGACTATCTCCAGCTCGTCGCCGTCGATCGTGACCTTGTTATTACTGGACAAGCGGGTTCGGTCGGTCTCGGATCCGCAGGCCAGCATGTACTTCGTCTTGGACGTATTAATCATCAACCCAATCCTTCCTGCTTCGCGTTTCAGTTTGCGGTAGATCTCCTCCACCGCTGCAGATGATCTGCCGACTATATCAATGTCATCGGCAAGGCCGTGCGAACGGGGGGGGTTTTAGGGGTTTAACCCCCCCCATGGAGATTTTTTCTAAGTAAAATTTCCAGTACAAGAAATGAGTTTACCGGGAAATCACTTGATCCCAAAAGGTGTTTGAAAACAAGTGTTTACAAACATGTCAGAAATTCAGCTCGCCTCCGGCGGAATTTTGTCTTAAATCATTCTCTAGTCCTAAGACATTTCGTTTTACGGCTCTATATGAAGTTCACGAATTAAAACTAATCAATTGTAGATTTCGACTTGCAATTCAGTTAATACCTTTTGTATTGAAACTCAAATCTTGACACACAAAAACCCTAACTCGTGTTTTAAATGGGTTTTTACTAAAACGTGTAACTAAACAAGTTTATCATTTGAAACCAACCATTTGAACTGGAAAATTCAATGATAGAATACTAATTTTACACATCACAAGTTGGTAGGCATGTGACAGGTGTTGAACACGCACGATAGTCAACAGATTTAGCTAAATAAAAACAAAATTCTAGTATCGAAGACCACTTTGATTGTAAAAAAGGGTAATTGTCATTCCAAATTTTATGCTGATATGAAATATTCCTCAAGAAACCAATTTTAGCTTCCATTGTATTTTGTTTTTCTCATTCTTTTGAATCCTAAACTCCATAATTCAAAAAATTTGAGTGCCCCAAATCCAAATATGCAATTCGGTTTTTGTCTAACATCTGTGTTTTTTAAATTAATTTTGAAAATAGGTGAAAATCATTTAAGAATTTCTTTTTGATTTTCTGACAAATCTTTGAAATATAAAAAAAATCTTCAAATCAATTATCTACTTTCCCCTAATATTGGTTTCTGCAAAAAAAAAGCAATGGCAGTCTTTTACTTGTTCACGCTACTCCATTGAAATCAAATTTAATTTAAGATATTTTCAAGCGAAAAACAAATGCATATTTCAACAAATTGGTAAAATTTAATAATATCTTTTCAATTTTAAATTTCTTTACTAGAGTCGGACATGCTTGTATTGATAAATTCCAAGTTCATAAAAACTGTAGCATTTAACTTTTTAGACCCTGCATCCCATCCCTGCCCATCATCATTATTATTCCTGAATAAATTAAATATATTAAACAAATAAGGAATCAGTTTTTCATTTCAATGTCACAAAAATTTGTTAGAGCATCAGTTATCAATGATTGATTTCACTTATACTGATTCATTTTTGAACTTAGAAACCCTAAACTGTACGAATCTTTTTTGTTTCTTATTTCGTATCTTATTTTATTTTTATATTCAAATAAAGTTACCGAATTTTATAGTTTTATTATTTCAAATTTTCACATGAATTTTCCATTAATTTCCAATAATTTTAAAAAGTTTCTCATTGTTTTTCAATTCTGAATTTTTGTGTTCTGCAAACATCTAATTTCCTAATCAAGATTTCACAACCCAAATGGTGATTTCAATCAATTTTTCAATCAAGCCTTCAATTGAAAATGAAGAAAAGGAATGTCAACTAAGACTATTAATAAACCAAAATTATTATTGTTTTGCTGAACAATTTTAAATCAGTATTAATTTCTTATCTTGTCTGAAATTTGTTCTAGAACTTGGATTTAGTTTCTTTTTCAATCTGTGTAAAAATTGATGTTTTTTTTTCTTTTATTCTTATGTCCGAAGCTTTAAACTCTGGTTTTATTCAAAATTTTGAATCTTATTTTTTTATGTTTTTTTCTGAAATATTGATGTTAGATTTGTAAACTTGATTTTCGTGTTTATTTTTAAGCAAATGTCTAGGTCAGAATAAGGAACATCATTTTTAATAATTTATTGATGATTTGTCGGAAAGAGCAATGATTCAAAACTCAGAAAATCTTCATTTTGAATTTTGAATTTTGAAACCCCCCCCATGAGCGGGTCCTTCGCACGGGCCTGGTCATCGGCAAAGCAGATAAGTTGACTAGATCTGTTGAAAATCGTGCCCCGCATTTCGCCCACCGCTCCACAGTGGTTCAAAATCAAAAAAAGTGGGAAAAAATTACTAAAAAGCCTTTTTTGTTAAAGATTATTGGCGGAAAGTTGAAAAAAAAAATTAGAATGTTTTTAAAAAAATTTTCTATTTTTTCAATAATTGCTGAAACGGTGTTTGAGCTTTATACTAGGAAATTGAATATTTTTCAATTAGTTATGAATATTTATGTTAAAGTTAGTATGGGCTCCTAAATTCCTGTATATTAGTTGGATGAATATTAAAACTGATGTTTTAAGGTGAATTTGAATATGTATTGAAGCAAACAATGCTTGGTTTACTCTGTATAAATATTTTAAAATTTGCATTTTTAAACCAAACAGCGTTCCACTCAATGACTTCGTATTCAAAATATAGCAAAAACTAGCAGCTGATTTTAAGATATGTTTTTAATGAGGCTTTCACCTATCCAACGGTGTATAATTTACCACGGCGATCGACAGCGCAAGGTTTATTTTTGCTTCCGAAAAATAAATAGAGTAAATAGAAATTTTTTTATCATCTAATTTTGGGTTTTCAATCAAGCGAAACTTTATTAGTTCATGATATTAAGGACGTTTTTTATCTTCAAACTGTGAACAAGGTTATAATACATCACTTCGATATAAACATTTATAAATTTTTAAAGATTTATATGCTTTTTTAAGTTGTTTTGGCTTGAGAATAAAAAATCCAATTTTTAATTCTTGTGTTAAAGTTGTCGTTCATGTTTGTTTCATAAAAGGTGTATAAAAGGTCCTAGAAAATATCTAAACACATCATAACGTTCCTAGAATATTGAAGGTTCGATTCCAACATAAAAAATTTGGTTGTCGCTGACTTGAAAAATTGACTTTTTTCCGACTTTTTGGAGATTTAAACCACTGTGCGCTCGTCGAATAACACCTTCTAGCGCCACGTTGAACATCATGCAGGATAGACCATCACCTTGTCGAAGCCCCCTGCGCGGTTCGAATGAACTCGACATTTCACCCGAAATCCGCACACAGCACTGCGTTCCATCCATCGTCGCCTTGATCAGTCTGATCAGCTTCCCGGAAAAGCTGTTCTATGTCCCAGATCCGGATTATCAACCGATGTAGGCAATCGGCCAACCTGTCCGGGCCCATTTTGATGAGTTCAGCTGCGATGCCATCCTTCCCAGCCGACTTGTTTCTATTCAGCTGGCGAATGGCTTCCTTAACTTCACACATCGTTGGGAGTGGCTCTTCTTCGTCGTTGGCTACGCCAGCGATGTACCTTCCCCCACCGTCTTGATCTCCTGCATGTGCGCCGTTCAGGTGTTCATCGAAGTGCTGCTTCCACCTTTTGATCACCTCACGATTGTCCGTCAGGATACCCCCGTCCTTATCCCGGCACATTTCGGCTTGCGGCACGAAGCCTTTGCGGGATGCGTTGAGTTTCTGATAGAACTTTCGTGTTTCTTGGGAACGATGCAGCTGCTCCAGCTCCTGGAGCTCCTCCACCTCCAGGCGGCGCTTTTTCTCCTGGAAAAGTCGGACTCTCTGCCTCTTCCGCTGTCGGTGATTTTCCACATTTCGACGGGTGCCTCTTTGCACTACTGCCGCCCGCGCGGCATTCTCTTCGTTCATCACCCTCCTACAATCCTCGTTGAACCAGTCGTTCCGTCGAGATCGCTCCACATAACCGATGACGTTCTCCGCCGCACTGTTGATGGCTGTTTTGATGGTATCCCAACAGTCCTCGAGAGGGGCTTCGTCAAGCTCGCCCTCTGCCGGCAGCGCTGCTTCGACCGATTGCGCGTAGTCTGCCGCGACCTCAGGTTGCTTCAGTCGCGCGATGTTTAACCGAGGCGGGCGCCGGTTTCGCTTGTTGTTCACTACGGAGAGTTTTGGGCGCATCTTCACCATCACCAGAAAATGGTCCGACTCGATGTTGGGGACAGGATCTGACGTCGATGATGTCCGAAAAGTGCCGGCTGTCGATCAAAACGTGGTCGATCTGTGATTGCGTTTGGTACGGTGATCTCCAGGTGTACTTGTGTGGGAGGCGGTGCTGAAAAAAGGTACTAAAGCTTAGTTCTTTTAGAAATGGGACACTTTCATTTGCTAATAGCTCGTTAACTAGTTATTGGATATTGAAAATTTTGACAGCATTTTGTTGTCTGTAAAAAGTACTATTCGACCTATTTTTTTCAAAATTTAAAATTCACGCATTTTTGAGATATGTACGATGCAAGAGAAAAAGAAAAAAATAATTTTGCACAGTTTCCTTGAAAATACGTCATTATCAAATTGATAGCTGACAAAACCGTTGATTATTCAAAGAATTACTGAGTTTTTGTGGTGGATAAGTATGCAAACACTGTCAATAATGTCCACAAAGTTCAAATCAAGCATTGGAGAGAAGCACATGATCGGCAACAATGGTTAAGGATCATCAAGGAAGTCAAGTCTCATACCAGCATTTTTAATTTTCAATAACCGAAAAACTAAGGGTAAATCGCTGAAACGTCCAAAACAGTTTTCTCCGATAAGCTGAAAGTGTTGCCTAGTGATGACTCATTGAAATCCAACCTCAAACAACCATTTTTTGATAGTTCCAAAGCTCTTAAGTTGTAAAACCGGTACCGAAAAAAACGTTCTAAAATGTGGTCAAAAATAATCAAATTTGTTCATTTTGAAACAACTGTATCCACTAAAATGCTTCCAGTTTCCAGTTTCCAGAGAAGTATTGGACCAAAAAGTATCAGAAATTGAAGAAGGAGGGTGAAGCCACCTAAAATATAGATTTTACGAAGTATAATTTGGAGAAACTGATCAATACCATGACTGAAAAAAGTGTGCGCCGGCCAATGGGAGATACCAAGAATAAAGTAGAAATTTCTTTAACAAAAAACGGTAAATATTTTTTTTCAAATTTTTTCATGAAAGATCATAACATTACCTTCTTTTTCTTCATAGAAAGTATTTCGTTAAAACGAATGGTTTTTTAGATACAGGCATTCGTAACTGTCCCATTTCTAAAAGAACTAAGCTTTACGTACGGCCATTCGTTTGGAGGCGGCGAAATCAATAAGTCTGAGGCCGTTTTCGTTGGTCAGCTGGTGCGCGCTGAACCTTCCAATTGTCGGTTTAAATTCCTCCTCCTGGCCGACCTGAGCATTGAAATCCCCGATGACGATCTTGATATCATGTTTTGGGCAACGGTCGTATTCACGCTCCAGCTGCGCGTAGAATTCGTCTTTGTCGTCACCGGTACTTCTGAGGTGAGGGCTGTGCACGTTGATGATGCTGATGTTGAAGAACCGGCCCTTGATTCTCAACCGGCACATTCGTGAGTTGATCGGCCACCACCCGATCACGCGCTTTTGCATCTTTCCCATCACTATAAAAGCTGTTCCAAGCTCGTGTGTGTTGCCGCAGCTCTGGTAGATGGCACGACCATCTGGATACGTTCGTACCGTGGAGCCCTTCCAGCATACCTCCTGCAGCGCTACGATGTCGAATTTGCGGCTCTTCAATTCGTTGGAGAGCACGTGGGTACTGCCCACAAAATTTAGAGATCGGCAGTTCCATGTTCCAAGTTTCCAATCGCTAGTCCCTTTTCGTCGCGTGGGTCTTTGCCGATTTCCATCCGAAATTTGTTGTTCGTTATTCGTTGCTTTTACGAATTATGTTCGTCAAATTTTGTCATGAGACGGAATACTATGTAAATAAAATAAAAAATAATGTAACCATGTTAGATCTCGTTGTATTAGTCATAAGTCATGTAATATGGTTGTAAGGATGAAGATAATTATTAACAACCTTGATCTTCAACTTCCGCTTCAAAATCGTGTTAAACTAGAAAAAATTTGGTTGTTTCAGCAACTATCTTTCCGTTTTTCGAAATCACCGCTTTGAGGTGAACCTCATAAGTAAACGCTCTAGCCCTAGATCTCATGGAGATAGGGAATTACTGCTTCGAAATAGCCATTAATCGCGTCGGGGTCAAACCATTACCATGTTGCAGCACGCTCTAAATAAAGAGATTAATCATTTCCAATTCGATGTCTTGTGCCTTTTCTATTTTGCGGTTTATCTCAAGCACGTACCCATTTTCCAGCATGCGAATCAATCTTATTTTCCTTGCAGATAGCAACGTTATTTTTTCTCTATATTTCTCCTGACATGTAGAACCCACAGATCTCATTTGCCGGGTAGGTACGTGACGACCGGATCGAGCCGCGGCCAAGCAATAATTCAGTAATGTTCTACACGAGATACATCACCCCCTCCTCTATGACGATGTATGAAGCACATCATGTAATTTATTAGAATAGTTCATGGTTGAATTTAGGCTTTCCATGCCTTCATAATTCAAGTACTTTTAACTAAAAATTTTGAATCAGTCTAGTGGTAGATTTATTAAGGGCGAAAGCCATCACAAGCAAGACAAAGTTCCACACGCGGCGGTCAGCTTCGGGCAAATTAATACCTACTTTTTTATTTCACGATCGCCCCATCAATTAACAGATGTCTGGAGGCACATGGGAGGCAGCGAGAGCAGCTGAAGTGTTTCTTGGGGGCGGAACCCTTAGTAAATGAGACGTGATTCGCTGGAGCAAAATTAATCCACAAGTATTAGATAAGAATTCCTGAGTGTGGCACTCGAGAGATTTGTGCGAAGTTGTGCGGAGCATTGATGTGCATTTCCCATATTTACATATTTAATAAATATGTAAAGTTTTTCTGATTCTTTAAAGCTAAAAGTTTCATTTCAAAATTAATCTTTTCGTTTACAAGATACTATAATTTGGAAAAACATTCAGAATTGAAAATGCGTAAATATTACGTTACGTGCAAATATCACTGCCAGAGAGATGCTTGCTGGCATCAGCCTCAGGCCGATTGATTTCAATTGTTCCTGAGAGACATAATCTAAACGTAAACAGTAACCCAAAAAGCAATGTGCTTTACAATAAACAGTATAGCTCATCTAAGGAAACCCTCAACAGATAACAACATACACAGCAAATTTTTTTTTGCTGGAAACCAGCAAAATTTAGCTGGTTTTTGTCCCGCTGACTTTCCAGCAAAATTTCCAGCAATTTAAATTGCTGGAAAAAACAGCAAACGTTAATGCTGGTTTCCAGCAATTCAAATTGCTGAAAAATCAGCAATCCAGATTACTGGAAACCAGCTATTTCTTTCAACACAACCGGCTGTATTTAGTATCAAATTTATATTTTAATTCAAAATTAAATTTTGATTACTGGCTGTGTATATAATAAGCAATAAAAACAATTATTTCCTCCCGTTTTTCAATAGGGATATATTTATTTCCAGAAACACGATATTTTTTAAAAATATTCTATAACACCGGCTGGGCTGGCAGCTTTGTGCCAAAGTGTTGATCGCCACCTGTAAAAATAGTTTTGATAAGAATATTTTAGAGAATATCTATCTGTCCAAGAAAAACTCACCCTTAACTTATTATCTGGTTGCTAGAATATAGAGGAAATTAAAATAATTATATTAATTTAACCAAAATTCGTAAAATAGAATCTCACCTTGCTTCAGCGTACGAAAGAAAAACAAACTCCGAATTGACAACTCGATTGCTGATTTTCCAGCAAACTAGTTCAATTGCTGGAAAGTCCAGCAATTCGAAAACCGATTGCTGATTTTTCAGCAAAAATGACAAGAACACAACTGAATGATGAAAAATCCAGCAAATCGAAAACCGATTGCTGGTTTCCAGCAAAAATTTGGATTGCTGAACGTTTCCAGCAATTTATTTTGCTGGAAATCGAGGCAAAAATTTACAGTGTAGGTGCCCTAAAGATAATCAATTTTCCGTCCTTCTTCATTCAGAACATTTTCGCATTAAAGGGATGGTACATCAAAAGATGATGCTCGCAATTAGTTCTGATTAAACTTTTTCCAGCTGAACCACACTGTTGATGACCGAGGACTGTCGGGCGGCTCTCTTCAGGATTAAAACAAAACCTCAACCTTAAAGTTGAACGTGGCATGAG
Organism: Uranotaenia lowii; assembly: GCF_029784155.1. NCBI lineage: Eukaryota > Metazoa > Arthropoda > Insecta > Diptera > Culicidae > Uranotaenia > Uranotaenia lowii. The sequence goes on along the minus strand of NC_073693.1, from coordinate 89,906,146 downwards.
CGCGGGATCGAGACAGCTGCGCTAATTTTTGCCCTTTGGCCAAATTTTCAAAACAATAAAACGGCTACAAAAACGACTGGCAGACAACCATTTAATCAAGCAAGAGACGAGGGGGTGGATTGGTGTGTTCCAGAAACTTCACCCACCAATAGCACTAGTAAGTAAATGTGTGAGTCACGAGACATATGTTTTGCTCACGTCCAGTTATTAATTACTGCGTCAGAGCTAGAGGACTGGACGTTAAAAGCCGACGATTTGGGAAGGGAATCAGGATGAATTGAAGCTTTTGGAACCAATGCAGGGAATATGAACTTAGGCTACAAAAATATGAAGAAAGGTCAGTTATACTAGATTGTTTAATCAGTTTTGTAGTTCACGAAGAATCAAACATTGTCTAAAGGGTGATACGGCCAAAATTTGGTCAATATCAACTTGACGTATTTCTTTCAATTTTGCATTTAAAAAACCTGAACACCCCTCATTTTGAAGGTGTGTGGGTGTAGAATGTTGCTCCTATTTTGATTTTGGAATTCACTCTTCAGTTGTCAAAATGCCGTCCAAGGAAGAAGAGCAGCGTATCAAAATTTTGCTCGCGCATCGCGAAAATCCGAGCTACTCGCACGCAAAGCTGACAAAATCGCTAAAAGTTTCCAAATCAACCGTTACAAATTTTAATTAAAGTGTTTGGGGAACGTTTGTCGACAGCCAGGAAGTCTGGATCGGGGGGAAATCGAAAACCGGAAGCCGCTGAGACGACAAAGAGAGTTGCCGGTAGTTTCAAGCGAAACCCTAACCTCTCTCTTCGAGATGCCGCAAATAAGCTGGGTGTATCGTCTACAACCGTGCATCGAGCCAAAAAACAAGCCGGACTATCGACTTACAAGAAGGTAGTGACTCCAAATCGCGATGATAAACAAAATACGACGGCCAAAGCGCGATCCCTTAGGCTGTACACGACGATGCTGACGAAGTTTGACTGCGTGGTAATGGACGACGAAACCTACGTCAAAGCCGACTACAAGCAGCTTTCGGGACAGGAGTTTTATACGGCAAAAGGAAGGGGAAAGGTAGCAGATATTTTCAAGCTCATGAAACTGTCAAAGTTCGCGAAGAAATATCTGGTTTGGCAAGCCATCTGTACCTGTGGCTTGAAAAGCAGCATTTTCATTGCTTCCGGGACTGGCAACCAAGAGTGTTTAAATAAACGTTTGCTGCCTTTCCTGAAGAAACACGGTTGTTCCGTACTGTTTTGGCCGGATTTGGCATCTTGCCATTACGCTAAAAAGGCCATGGAGTGGTACGCCGCCAACAACGTGCAGGTGGTTCCCAAGGACAAGAACCCTCCCAACATGCCAGAGCTCCGCCCAATTGAGAAATACTGGGCTATTGTCAAGCGGACACCAACCAAGAAGACCAAAAAACTGCTAAGGACAAGCAGCAGTTCAAGGCTAACTGGCTTTCTGTGGCGAAGAAGGTGGACAAGGTGGATGGCAGGAGTTAAGCGTAAGGCGCGGCAATTCGGATTTGGAAAAGCGGAAGCCTAACTGAATATTTTTCTGAATTTCATACTAATTAAATTTGAAAAAGAAATTTAATTTGATTTTTTAAATGAACGATTTCACTGATTTATACGCGTTTTTCCTCGACCAAATTTTGACAGTATCACCGTTTATCGCGCTCTAGGCTAGTATAGTCCACTAACAATGCTCAAAATTCATTATACTCAAATAAACTTCCAGTTCCCTTGAGAAAGACCACAAAAATGGTCGAAACGTCAGGTATTTCAAATAATAAGTTGTTTGATTGAGATCCAAGACCGTAAAAAGCCAAAAATTAAAATTTAAAAACATCTTCCCGGTCGAAAACATAAACCTTACCTTTTTTTTTTTTCTATACCTGGTTTTCAATCAGCACTTTTTAGTGTTGAAATTATTTTCATTTGCTTTTATTCATATTTTTTACTTTTCTATCCACAGCATGGGCCGGCGCAAAAGCCGGAAGAAAAAGAATTATCAAACCTAATTCAGGTCCACTTCCATCTGTACCGTTGAGCCGTCAACACGTACGCCGGAGCATCGTATCGTTGCTGTGTACCTGCAGGAACATTTTACATTATTTATTTTTTCCTTACCTGTATTTCAATCAGCACTTTTCAGTGCTAAAATTATTTTCATTTTCTTTTATTCATATTTTCTCTTTTCTTTCCAGCATGGGGAAGTCTTCGGCCGGCTCAAGGGCCGGAAGAAAACGGATTGCTGAACCTAATCCAGGGCCATCTGCCAAAAAAGTTGAAATGTCCAATTCATTCGATGTCCTTCATAACATCGGTGATGAGGAAATATTCATATTTAATTCTGATAAGAGTACTAAGAAACCTTCTTCTTCTTCTTATACTCTTAAAAACGAAAAGATTCCACCAATAACGGTCACGATTCCTGACTTCAATGCCTTTCGAAAAGAAATCGTCACTTCCGTCAAGGATGTGAAGATTTCTTTTCAGATCGGTCGAAGGGGAACTGCTCGTATATTGGCGGAATCTTTGAATGATTTTCAAAAGGTTTTAAATTATTTGAATAATAAAAAACACCAATTTTTTACGTACGACACTAGAAGTGATCGTCCATTTAAAGTTGTACTTCGTGGTCTCACCGGCGATCAGACACCGGATGAGATCACAGCTGAATTAAATTCTTTGTTAGGTTTTTCTCCAATTCAAGTAATTCAAATGAGGAAAAGAACCAACACGAATAATACCAGTAGTGTTGGTTTTGCTCCTGAACTTTATTTGATCCATTTTAAAAAGGATCAGGTTAATAATTTGAAAATTTTGGAAAAGGCTCGTCTTATGTTTCATTGTCGAGTAAAATTTGAACCTTTTCGAAAATCTTCAACCAATTTCCTTCAAAATATTACGCAATGTCGTCGTTGTCAAGCTTTTTGTCACGGCACTAAAAATTGTAGAATGAATGCCAGATGCATGCTTTGCGGCTCATTCGATCATGAAAAATCTAAATGCCTTTATGGTGGTGATAAACCAAAAACAGAATTTTTCAAGTGTGCAAATTGCGCAGGTAATCATTCCTCGAATTCGCTAGACTGTCCCATCAGGGCAAAAATTATTGCTTCTAGGAAAAATCCCAAAGTTTCCAGAAAAGTTTCTTCTCCTCCTTCCTCTTTTTCGTCTTCACACGTCGGGCCGGCAAACAACCTGCCTGTTCGCAGTCAGCCTCGGCCTACATTGGAATCACGGCTGGGTAATACCCGAAGTGATTTTAATGTTACCTGGGCTGATTCTGCGCCACAGACTCGTTGTTTATCGTTCTCAGAGGTGGTTGAAAATGGGTTGCCCTCTTCAGGTTTAACTAATAAAAATGGGAAAAAACCAAGTCTCAACGTTCATGCGAAGGCTTGGGAAAATCCCCGAAATTCAAATACTTTTTCTTCTCCTTCCTCTTCTGATTCTAACAATTTTGTTGATTTGGGTGAGATTACTGAGGAAAAATTAAAATTTTTGCATCAATATTTGATGGAAATGATGCAACTTATGTTGAAAGCAAATTCAATGTTTGAAGCTTTCCAAACTTCTTTTAATTATGCTAACAAAATTATTATGACTTTACGATTCCCTCATGGATCCAAATAGATGTTTAAATATTATGAATTGGAACGCTAGATCTTTGCTGGCTAACCAAGATGAGTTCTTTTTATTTTTGAAAACCCAAAACATACATATTGCTGCCATCACTGAAACTTTTTTAAAGCCAGACAATAACTTAAAAAGCAATGCTTTCTTTAAAATTTTGCGAAATGATCGACTTGATCGACAAGGTGGGGGTGTAGCTTTTGTCATCAATAGTCGTCTCAAATTTAGACTTCTTCCTTCTTTCAATACAAAAGTCTTAGAAACAATTGGAATTGAATTAGAAACTTCTATGGGGAAAATTAAAATTATTGCCGCATATTTGCCTTTTCAATGCAGCGGTGAACAAAAAAATTTTTTGAAGGGAGATTTACAAAAACTCACCAGAAATAAATCTAAATTTTTTATTATTGGTGACTTTAATGCAAAACACCGATCTTGGAATAATATTTCATCAAATTCAAATGGGAATATTTTATTTAATGACTGCTCTGCAGGTTATTACACTGTTGAATATCCTAATGGGCATACTTGTTTCTCTTCGATTAGAAATCCTTCCACAATTGATTTGGTTCTAACGGATTTAAGCGAGCATTGTAGTCAATTAGTTACTCATGCGGACCTCGATTCAGACCACCTTCCAGTAACTTTTTCTTTATCCCAAAGTCCCATTGAAAACCCTTTAAAATCAACTTTTAATTTTCAAAAGGCTAACTGGGAGCGATATATGAATTTTATTGAACGTAATTTAGATGTAAACGTTCCATTGAATTCAATAGAAGATATTGATTTGGCTGTAGAAAATTTGACAACTTCAATAGTCAATGCTAAAGCCGCTTCAATACCCAAAGTCAAACATAAATTTAATCAACCTTTAATTGATGATGATCTTCAGTTTTTGATACGACTGAAAAACATTCGTCGACGCCAATATCAACGTACTAGGGATCCTTATTTGAAATTTATTTATTGCGACCTTCAAAAAGAGATCAAACGTCGTTTAAATTTCATCCGTAATGAAAATTTTGCCAAAGCAGTAGAGGACATAAAACCCTACTCAAAGCCATTTTGGAAATTAACTAAAATTCTGAAAAAGCCCCAGAAACCAATTCCTACTTTGCAAGATGGGGATAAACTTCTTTTAACGAATGCAGAAAAAGCTCAAAAATTGGCCCAACAATTTGAGTCTGCTCATGATTTTAATTTAAACGTTGTAAGTCCAATTGATGCTCAAATTTCCCTTGAATTTGATGATATTCTTTCTAAACAAAATGTATTTGAAAGTTCTTACGAGACAAATATTGATGAACTTAAATTGATTTGCAAAAAAAATTAAAAATATGAAAGCCCCAGGGGAAGATGGAATTTTCTATATTCTTATTAAAAAGTTGCCTGAAAGCACTTTGAATTTTTTAGTTAAAATCTTCAATAAATGTTTTCACTTGGCTTATTTTCCAAATAAATGGAAAAATGCCAAAGTAACTCCAATTTTAAAACCTGGAAAAAGTGCTTCAGAGTCTTCAAGTTATCGACCAATTAGTTTGCTCCCTTCTTTAAGTAAACTATTTGAGAGAGTTATTTTGAATAGAATGATGATTCACATTAATCAGAATTCTATTTTCCCTGATGAACAATTTGGTTTTCGTCATGGACATTCTACTACACATCAACTTTTGAGTGTAACTAATATGATTAACGCTAGCAAATCTGAAGGTTATTCAACTGGTGTTGCTCTTCTTGATATTGAAAAAGCTTTTGACAGTGTTTGGCACAAAGGTTTAGTAGCTAAATTAGCTCGATTTGATTTTCCTGTATATCTCACCAAAATTATTCAAAATTATTTGACTAGCCGAACCTTACAAGTAAGCTATCAAAATTCATGCTCTGAAAGGACACCCATTAGAGCTGGTGTCCCTCAGGGCAGTATACTTGGCCAATCTTATACAATATTTTTACTTCTGATCTTCCTGATGTCCCAGAAGGAAAAGGTAGAAGATTATTTGCTGACGATACTTTCCTTCAGCCAAAGGTCGAAATTTACGGGTGGTACGCAGTAGATTGCAACAAAATTTAAATTTCTTTTTGAATTACTTGAAAATGTGGAAAATTTCTCCTAACGCTTCCAAAACTCAACTTATTTTATTTCCCCATAAGCCAAGAGCTCAATTTTTAAAACCTAATGAAAATCATTCCATAACTTTTAATGGGGTTTTATTAGAATGGTCTGATCACGTGAAGTACTTGGGACTTACACTTGATCGGAATCTTACTTTTAAAAATCACATTGAAGATATTCAATCTAAATGTAATAAATACACTAAATCTCTTTATTCTCTCATCAACAGGAAATCCCGACTGTGCCTGAAAAATAAGATGCTTATTTATAAGCAGATATTCCGACCAGCGATAATGTATGCAGTTCCGATTTGGTCTAGATGCTGCGCGACGAGGAAGAAAGCCATCCAGAGGATTCAGAACAAGGTTCTGAAAATGATTTTGCGGCTTCCACCTTGGCACAGCACCGAAGATCTTCATCGGATTGCGGGCATTGAATCGATCGAAGAGATGGCCAACAAAATCATCTCTAACTTCAGAGGAAAATCGATGCAGTCTTCCATCGCAGAGATTCGTTCTCTTTATAATTAGTTTAATTTTAGTATAGTGTTTAGTTTTAAGTTTAAAATATTTTTGCTATTACAGGATGTTCTCCTACATTGAATACTTAATTGCGCTAAGCATATTTAATTCTTATAAATAAATTTTTAATATCTAGTTAACTATAGGGCTCTGAACAGTTCATGATTGAGCTGAACACCTAATTTAATGTAATAATGTAATATAAATGTAATGATGAATTGATACAAATAAAGACATATTAAAAAAAAAAAAAAACCTAATTCAGGTCCATCGGCCAAAAAGTTGAAATTTCCAATTAATTCGATGTCCTTTATTACATCGGTGATGAGAAAATATTCATATTTAATTCTGATAAGATTAGTAAGAAATCTTCTTGTTATACTCTTAAAAATGAAAAGGTACCACCAATCACGGCCACGATTCCTGACTTCATTGCCTTTCGGAAAGAAATCGTCACTTCCGTCAAGGATGTGAAGATTTCTTTTCAGATCGGTTAAGAGGAACTGCTCGTATATTGGCGGAATCTTTCAATGACTTTCAAAAAAATTTAAATTTTTCACCAAGTTTTTACCTACGACACTAAAAGTATTTCAAATGAGGAAAAGAACCAACACGAATAATATCAGTAGTGTTGGTTTTGCTCCTGAGCTTTTTTTGATCCATTTTGAAAAGGATTAGGTTAACAATTTGCAAATTCTTGAAAAGGCTCGTCTCATGTTTTATTGTTGAGTCAAATTTGAATCGTTTAGAAAATCTTCTACCAATTTTCTACAAAACATAACTCAATATCGTCGTTGTCAATGTTGTTGTTTCTTGGCCGAAGCCCTCATCTTATTCTTGGTACTCATAAAAGCTTACCGATCTTTGTTTCGTCTATACACATTCTTATTCTTGTGGTTCATCCGAAGAATTTGTTTAGCCTTAATATAACTAAACTGAGGGCTAACTTTTGTTAAGGGGTGAGGAATGGAACCTCTGAGTATCTGATTGAAAATCAGAAAATCAACAAAGTACCTCCCAAAAAATAACAACCATTTATTCCAACAAACTACAAAGTAGAAAGTCTATGTGTTTTTCCTTGAAAGTCCTTATGGCCTCGTCGATGCTCCCGATTTAAACAGCAATGCAATTTTCAACATCTGAGACAAAATAATCATTTCAATATTCAACCCTTGCTTCGACTCCATACAATATCAACCTCTAGTTCCATAGAAAAGTGAGTGTCGATTTTATGACTTTTCACCAGCAGTGTGTCACTAGTAAAAAAAAAACAAAAACACGACTTGTCATTTCCATACGCCAAAGTTAGAATGCATGACCCCCTTCTTTGTTTCTCAGCACCCAGCGTGGTTGTTGCTGTAGCTTTTCCTCATTCTCAAATTGGCCTTATGGGATGAAACATATAAGGGAGTATGCCTATGTTGCTTCTATGGCAAATGCCTGGTACCATATGCTGCTGCTTCATGTTGGTCCCATATATGGGTAACAGTTTGCTGCTTAACCCAGATCAGTGTTGCTGCGTCTAGCTGACGTAGGCGATTGATTCTGATTATGGATTCTGAGAATGAAAATACCGATGACCATGGGAAAACAAACCGTTAGCAAAGCTGACAATTGTTATTAAGTACCTAGTGAAAGTTTCGGAAAATTGCGGGTGGTCTAGCTTGATGGTAGACAAACCTTGTGAGAGGTTATCTTAACACATTATGGACCACGAATTCTTAAATTTATAACATTTGAGTTATGTTTTAAGTGCAACACACTTGCGGGGAGCGAAAAAACGAGATATCTCGTATTTCGTCCGCAATGTGTTAATACATAGTTTTAATGAGCAAGTCCCTCAAATCTAAACAACTATTAGAAAAAGATTTCCAGTAAACATTCCTTATTTATAATATGTAATAAACACACACACTTTCTGCCAATTCAGTTACAAAACTACGCTTTGTTTTCATAACAACGTCTTAACCCAGATATACAGATTCATCTTGCGGCATTCTCCCTAGACATCGCATATTTTATCTTCATGAGAGCCTTTCAAAACTGAACACAACTTCTCAGACCTAGATTTGGTTTTCCTCGGACAGAAAACCATAAGGGATCAGGGGATTTATTGGTCGTTTCACCCTGATTTCTGTGCCTAAATTTTGTGAGTACTGCAATTTCCCGATGAGGGTCGCCGGGATAACATCTAAATTTAGAACTACATGTATGGCGCGCTAAATTTATTATCTTTTTCATTTCCCTTATTTTCGAACGAATCCGATGGTGGCTTTCGTCGTGCCCTCCTTATTATTATGGGTTCTGTTTTACACAACAAACCTATTCCAGAAAGCTACCCCCTTCCGTTTGTTTTCGGTTTTCATCCGTTCTTCAGCAATAATTATCTGTTTGCTCATCATGTTTCGAGTGTTAAGGATATGGTCGTCATTGATAGATAGATATCGCTTCATCAATTTCCGATTTAATTTAATTGCAACCTCACACCTCTCGATTTATTTTCGATACGGCGAGGGTGCTGCACTTGCGTGAACGGAAACTAGACCAGATCAAGGCTTAATAAAGTTCTAGCATTTCTGGAAACAATGTGTGAAAACATGATTCTCGCCCGGAAGATGAATGAACCGAAGCAAATCATTGGGTTTTTGGTTTGGAAAAGTTTGGTTTGGAAAAGTTTGCGTTTTCATTGCTTTTTTTCAATCTATGAGATTCTGACCACCAAATTCCAACATTCGCAAAACATTTTAGCTAAAATTCAAAATTCCTGCATATTCTTTCCATTGGACTTAGCCATTCTAGTGTTTGATCATAAATGGAATTTTGCGTCGAAGGAATGTTTTCCTTTAAAATTAAACTATTTTCGATCAATCAGGTTTTAGTTAGACTTAGAAAGAAATTAAATCAATGCATAACTTTTGAAGCTGAACTCAAAAAAAGTGTTCGTTCCTGAATGAAAACTTCAGAGCTGAAATAGTTCCTTGGCCTGCCAGGAAGCACCAAGCCCAATTTAAGCTCCTTTAGTTGTCTCTAAGGGGTCACTCAACGACACTCATATTTGTAAGGAGATTTGAAACTGTTGGTTCTGCCAAACCTCAAAATTCAATTTAATTTTATGTACATATACCGATTGCTTTTCAAATTTGGTGTACTCAATCTGGACGTAATTTCAAAATATCTTTAAAGACCGTCAGATAATACGAATTACGACAAATAGTTATTTAGGGTACAGAAGAGGTAAGTCCATTAGACTGGCCCCATAGCAAAAAATAACCTTATGTTCCACGCGGCACCCCCTGGTTAGTGCCTTTAGGTGAAAACATGATTTTCTGAAGGTTTCAGGTCATTTGGCAGAAGCACGAGCTGGCACAAAGGACTTGAAATTTGTATGAAGATTTTCGGCAAAATGTATGAAAAATCAACATACTTTCACTCTTTGTGTTCTGAAATGTGTTTTCAGTATGTCAGAAAGCTTAGAATTTCAGGGATTGTCCATCATCGATACGATGATGAGTTATCCGCAATTGAATATGTGATTTTTTTTTCGCATTTCATCGATATATCGTAAACGGTGTATAGGTGGATTATTAGACTAATTGACCAGCCTCGTTGAAAAAAAAAATGGTGTAAAAATCATCCCATACAAATTTGGGCCAGTTTAATTTCCATCTCAAGGGTATTTTGAACCAACAACGAAAAGCCTTAATGTTATTTTAAATAAGGCTATAACATAGTTCATTTTGGAAGAAAACGAAGAATTTTTACCACCCAGCCTGAGATATGCATTCCCTAAGATTCAAATGAGTTGAAATTCGGCATGGTGCTTTCTGACATGCCAAAGAACGATTTAAGCCTCCATGATTTTGATTCCAGAACCCTACTGTTTGTTCATGATGTTATTCGACATTTTGCGGAGAGAGAAGAGTATTCCCTACTGTTTGTAATGAACGCTTTATATTTTTTACTTAGGCTTGAGATTAGAAATTTCAATGAAAGCAGCGAGCTTATTATTGATTGGAGGTCAATTGGATGTTTTTCTAAGAAGAGTTGAATTTAATCTTCCTTTGCTGTTAGGGTCTGTATGACCCGAACTGTACTTTCTCGAAGTGATATCTCAGGAACGGTTAATGCTAGATACATGAAATTATTAGACTTTTCCTAAAATGATAAGCTCTTTAATTTCTTATTTTTAGATTTTGAATATGGTTACCAGAGTCACCCAGCAAAAAAAAGACAATTAGCAGGTTAGGGTCATAGAGTCCCAGATTACTGTTTTGGATATAAAATCAAAACTACTTATCCGATTTTTAGAATCTGTATCATTTAGCCCAAATTTTTGATATCAGATACTTTTCTAAATGTTTGGTTATATTTTTGTGGTCTTCAGAAATCGACCTTAAGTTAAAAAAGTCCTTAGAAAAAGGGTGTTTTACATCATACATAACTCTTTTTGCTGAAGTCGTATTGCAAAACTTTTGATTGATATGATTTTAGATAGATTAGGAAGTCATATTTAAACAATAAAAGTGCTTAGTTTTAAAGACCTCAGCTGTTCATTTAAAAAGTTTTTAAGCTATAATTTTATGACTATAATTTCCAGAGAATCGTGGAATTTTAATTGAAAAAATAACTTTTTAAGTTACATTCTTTTTTTAATCAAAAGAGATAAATTTATTTGAAGAGAAGACCAGTTTGAGTACTACATCATAGAATTTCAACATATTTAAACCAAATAAACACTATGATTTTATGGGACTTCAAATATTTTTTCTCAAAAACCGTGCTGATTCTCGAGAGCCATGTGGAAAAACCCTAACCATGGTGAAAAAGGGGAAAATCAAACCGCGTTTTTTGGTTTCATTTGCTCGATTGTTTTTCGAGCTATGCAAAAAGTAGTATGGAAGTTCCTCTGCTCCTTCCTAACTCGTCACTGAAATAGGACAATAATAGAAGCATTTCTCGTATTCAAATATCCTTCCATGCTAAAATTGGTTCCATTTGCTTGATTGGTTCTAGAGTTAAGAAAAAAATTGTAAACGAGCGCCCCTCTCTCATTCCTATCTCCCTGATGAAAATAGGGAGGGACACCAACTATTCCTAGAAACATTTCTCTTACAAAAATACCCTCTCATGCCAAATTTAGTAACAATTGCTTGACTGGGTTTCAGGCTATGCAAACATTTGTCTTTTGTTTGGGATACCCCCTTCCAGTTAAAGGGAGTTCCATCTGCCAAGTTTTAAGCAAATTGGTTTAGTACTGTAAGAGATTTCAACTATTAAAATGCATAAAAAAAATTCAATTAGCATTTATAGAACCTAAAAAAAGTTTAAAAAAAGTAATTCCTTACACTATTTTTAAAACAATCAAAACGACTGAAAAAACAATTTTTTTTTGCAAGATTTTAATATTATTACATGATTTATTTCATTGAACAACTCCTCTTTCCTTAGCTGCCATACAGAAACAACATCAAACATGACACTAAATACTCTAAAAACTTGCAAGTCCTTTTCCAAAAATTTGAACACAAATATACAAAACATAGCGTTTTATTCATATCACTTTTAAAATCGGCACTGCTATATATAATTGACATGATATGTATGATAACTCGTACAATTTCAAAATGACTTAAACCAGTATAATATGATACAAGAAAGTTTTTTTTTAAATTAATTTACGAATAATTTAATATAGAATCAATTCATAATACAGCAAGATTATGATTCAATTTTATAAACAAACCACATTTCTTTTTTGACAAAATCTTCTCTCATTTAAATTGAACGCTAAATGTTCCAGAACAAAATTAGAACAGGAGAAAAGCATTCTAGGTATCAAAACCTCAAAGGCTAGTTTTGTTTTTTTTTTAATTCTATTAACGATACTTTACCATCCTTGTGTACCTAACAAGTTTTGGAAGATTTTAACGTCCTTTAATTGAATATATTTTCAGATTGTGTCTATCATCACTTGTTGAATCTTCATGAAAATTAAAACCCGATTTAGAAACTATTTCCTTCAGCTTTTCAATCATGGGTTAAGATTTTGCCTATATATTGAATTTAAAAAAAATATAACTATTCCTGACATCCCTGAGGGACGATTCTGTGATTCCAAATTTATTGAAGTATGCAAAACGTTTTGACTTGGCCTTAAAAAAAAAGATTCTTTTTGGTTTAATATTCTGGATAGTGATAAAAATGTCCATGCTGTAAATATCTGAGAAAAATAAACCAAATGAAAACTTTTGTATCATTTTTGTTGTCAAAAATGATTCGGGATCTTCGAGGAAATTGGTCATTGAATTGAAAGCTAAGTTTTCAATAGCTTTGTAATAATCTTCACTTTTGCTAAAAAAGTGCACACATTTCTGGAATGAATAATTACCTTTTTTTTAAGTTTACTCATGCTACATGTGGCGTTATTTGGTAAGTGGTGGTGTGTGGCGGTATTTAGTAAGTTTTCCAGTCTTTTTTCCCAAACGTGTCCGTGCCATGCAAATCCCGGGCATTCAATTTCAAAAATCCAATATTCGGGCAAATCTGATAAAAATCTAGGTTTTGCGTATAGAAATTCAAGGAAAAGGAAGTGAATGATAAGCCCATAAAAAGTATTTTTATTGAGACAAGTTAACGGCGTTCAAATAGTATCTACTTTTTCGTTTTTCATAGGACTCAACAAATCGTATTTAGAACTTCTAAAAATGCTCGAAGTTTTTCTTTATTATACTCGCTTTAAAAATTTGGTAATTTGCCCCATAATTGAATTTAAATTATATTGTGAATAAATCCGTTAAAATCTGGGCTACTTTTTTCGATATCCTGGCAACCGAGCCGGACCGGCCCATCGCAAAATTTTTTTTTGAAAAATCAGGCAAGTCCGGATAAAATCTGGCAATCTAAAATGCTCAGGTTACAGCTATGAAAAGATTTGTGCAACGTTGGTGCCGTCAGAAACACACGTTACAGTTCGTTTGGCGCTGTTAACCGCAAGATTAAAAAATGAAGACATCTACTTACCGAATTTCGAAGATGGTGGTATTTACAGTGAATTTTCTTGTCGTCAACGTTGAAGATTTTTAAACTAAAAGATAAGAATAAATTACAGATGTTCAACATAAGCGAAAAGAATTTTATGAAAAGTACGTTGATCGCGAAATCAGCTTTTTGGTTATTATGTTTATAATAAGAGGAACCATTTCCATATAAAATGAAACTAGGTAGAACGCGCAGGAGAATTTGTGAAATTTTAAATTATTGGGAATACTGGAGGAGTAAGCCATAACTCTTGAGTGACGGACGCGTTTTTGTTTTCTTAAAGAATTTTCCGAAAATTAATTCTAGAAAAAGGATTTCAAATTGCTTCTATTGCAATAAGTTGTGCGAAACTAGAACTGTTGTGCGTGAAAGATAGGAGTTTGGTGTAAAACATTCAAAAACCAATATCTGCGTATATTTAATTCAAAGTGACAGAATTGCTGGGGCTAGTGCTCCGCCTTCCGGTTCAATCCAGGTTTTTTTTATACCAGCCAAGCGTTGCATTGGAATCGCGATGTCCTGTTTGAATCGAAGATGAGTAATCAGTTTTCATTATTTCCATACCTATTTTTTCTTATCATTCTTTATATTTAATCAAAACATAAATCTTCAAACGAAACAGGTCGAATCAAAGTACATAATATCTTTAATCGCAAACCATGCAATATTTTAAAGAATGAATCATTTCTAGAATAAAACTCGTTCAAGTCTATTCACAAGAAAACTTTTCTGGTTCTACGAAATGTTTAGGAGTTTTCTGGAAGCAAAAAAAGACACAATTTATGAGCAACCATTTCTCATTGAATAATCAGCATAACGTTTAATAAAAACGAGGTGTGTGCTTATTGTAGTTTTTCAATTCCTAGTAAACTATATCGGATTGATTATTCCATCTTTAAAAACGTTTACCTAGTACCTGTTTAAAATAAAAATATGATAAATTGTTTTGTGTCTTAATTAAAACTATATTTAATTTGTGGCAGGGAGTTAAATATGCGAGAACTTGTAATGGCATCCCTTATGATTTCTGATCAAATTTTTATTGAGTAGTTATTTAAAATCATCTGAATTCGAAAGTTTCAATACGAAATCCCAGGTGCTTAGGAGAATAGAATGTTAACCAAGATCGCAGAACACTAGTCAAAAGTGTCTCCTGATCATATCCTTTTTACCCAAACCACACAAGAGAATTGTTTTGCTAGGATACAGAGGTGACCTCGGTTCTAAAGCAGGAATTGTTATTCTTTCAATCCTTTTTCTACATTTTCCTTCTATCCATTGACTACTAGGACGTGGCCGGCGCCGTTATTGATGTATAAAGAGAGAGCATCAGTTTTGTTCATTGTGAATGTGCTGTCATTCCCAGATACCATTCATTTGACCTCTGGACATAATTGATGGCCTCGGTCAATCACGCAACCATTGGCGATGTGGAATTCGTACTACTGAGCCACGCCTGCGATCATGGAATTTGAAATGTGTTTGTTCTAATAACTGTTCTAATAAAAAACATTTATTGGTTGTCAAAGCTTATTAAGAACAATTGATTTAGAATATTTATCATGTTGCATTTCAAGTTCAATGATTTAAGGTGGATGTGAGTAGTCAATCAAGCTAAGCTAAGCTAAGCTAATTTTAAATTATTGAGAATACTCTTTTTTGTTCAAAAATGATCACAAATAGAAATACTATACCTCATCAGGCCGATTTCAAAGGTCTGAAAAAAGCATCAAATACATGATTTTTTATGAAATAAAAAATTTTGTTCCAAAGCCAATAAGTAAATCTGAACAATGTTGTTGTAGACATCAAGTATCTATCTCTTCGATTCTGGGCGCTTTTACATCAGCTACATTGATTTTTGTACAACAGGGCAGATATGACCTTACAAGAAAAATATTTCTGACGTTAATGTTGCCAAACAACAATTCTACAAAGATGTCAAAAATTCGCAGACGTAATTTCATGTGAATTTCAAGTGACCGTGAAAATTCTCTTAAGTGAGCTGTGAAGTGAATTAAAAGTGATCGAGCAAGTGGATTGTACGTGCACACTCAGGTAATTCAAATTTATCTGTAAATGCGGTTTCTGTGATATTTTATCAACATTCAATCAGACAGGAATGAATATTATTTTAAGGGTGGTTTTTATTTAAATTAGTTTCAATGAATAAGACAATATTTCAAAATAATTATTTTCATCTATTTATTTGTTTTCTCCAACAAGTTCGAGGAAGAAAAAAATGTTCCGATTCCGAGAAGCCATAATCGTTGTGAAAAGCCTCTCAAGAACATCATTTGTAACACAATCTGAACAATGCAAATAAAATTGAAAAGATACAACCGTTGATTGATTTTTAGAATAACATACAACTTACAACAAAGATTGCAATGCTCGCCAAGTTAATTAAAGACTTCTCATGAAAATTGCAACTTTTTTTCTATCTGCAGTTCAGGTTCCTTCATTAGTGAATCGTTGCAAGTTCCAGATAACATTGCCAACAATCTCTGGAAAAATATCATTACTTCAATTAAAATTACTATTTTGTTCTACTTAGAGCAAGTTCACTGGTGTTGCAAAAAATTGGTAAAAATGTTGTCGCTTTTGGCGCATTTTGAAAATTTGCCATACAAAAACATTTTCAAGATCTGTGGCCTTCAAGTTTTTTAACAACACGTATTGTAGTTTCGCATGCTGTGGTTCAAAAATATTTAGCAATATTTCTATCATCTACGGCTGAAATAGAAACAGTGCTGTAAAACAATACAACGCCCAAAGATCTTGAAAAAATTTTTGCATGGCAAAATTTTCAAAATGTCAAAATTTCTACCACTTTTTTCCAACACCAGTGCAGTTGATAGACGATAGAATTTAAAATACAGTCATTTAAAATTCAAGTGAACGGGTTCACTTAAATCTTAAGTGAGGGACAAGTGAAATGTACATAAGCCGCTAGAAAGAAGAATTTCCCTTATTTTTAAGTGAGTTCTCAAGTGTATTTTAAGTGTGAATTTGGGTTAAGCGCAGCTTTCCAATCTTAAAACTTTTGAAAACGATTTAGCCCAGTTATTCATGTAGATAAAGCACAAAATAGGTTCAGATTCTTACACGTATCACACATAATTTATATCTTATCGTGGGCTGACAGAGCTGATTTGAACAGAAATATGACGAAAAATGTTCGCCAACTGCCCAGCCAGGATCACCCAATTATAGTGTAAGATCGAAAGTATGCAAGTGTCAGGTAAAGAAATACTCTGAATAATTTTCACTGAACTTCCCACCTCAACGGTTAAAAAGAACTTGTAAATTTAAAATTTTTAGTTCACCTGTAATTCACTTATTTTGCATTTTCTTATAAAAAAGGGATATAGTTTCTGAGAAAAATGATTTGAAAAGGATTTGATTAAAACGAAATATTAAATCGATTAAACAAACGAATTTTGTAAGTTTTCTAAGCTGCCTTTCTCTGCTATGGTATTATGGTTTTAATGACCATACATTGCCAAAGTTGTTTCTTGAGATTGGATTTTTCTCTGGGATTGCGTTCAAAATCAGGCAATTTAAAAATTTTTTTAATGGCTTCACTGATAAGAATAATCATTTCATAGGTTGTAAAAATCTTACACGTTTTTTATGAGGGTAAAAAACTATTAAAGTCAAAATATTTCTGATAAATCGTGATTTTCAATTAAACTTTAGACGCCTTTTACGTTCCACATTCATCCTGACACGGATTACCAGAATTTAATCAAAGATTCTCGAGTAATATGTCTTTTGCCCTTCTATTTTTTGAACAACGAACAGTTTCGAAGATTGTTACTGTGGGTCTCATCAGAAAGCAAAACAATAAAAATTTAGTTTAATAGGGGCTTTTTCTACACTGAGCTATTTTTGTTTCATCATTGTTGACCTTTTTATCAAACTTAATTTGTTATATTAAGGTAAATAAAAAACTTTATTTTTAGGCAATCATTTAAAAATAAATTATGTATTGACGATGCAGTAAAAAAAAATATGACCAATACACATTCAATCGATCCGATTATTTCCATTGAAACAACAAGCATGCACTTACATGCAGTACCATGCTTCGGTATCCTACCCGCCCCTTGTCCAATTCAATGAATTGGTTTTGATCTGATTGGACCCGAACAAGCTGCCTGCCTCCGTTTCCATTCCACACGAGCGTATCGATCCGGCCGATGTCGACCCGATCGGTAAAACCGAACTACCCCGACCTCCAGATCCAGACCATCAATTCAATCAGTATACAACAAACGAAGCGCTGCTGACTGAAATAAGTAGTCGAATCAAAAGTCGTATGTATTCGGTCGTATATCCAGCCAGTGGCCAGAGGCTCTTTCGTTCGCTCTTCCTCTCAATCGAATATCGTTAATATACTTTTTTTTTTCCTTCAGCGAATCGTCTGCTTGGCAGTCGATTGGCTGTTTGTGTGAGTGTGAGCAGGCGAGCAAGCGCAAATCGTCATCATTGAAATTATTTATAATGATGGTTCGGGTCGGTTGCTCTCTCTTATATACTTTTTTTGTGCTCTGCTCCGTATCGTACTGAATGATGATCCTTTCAGCCAGCGGGTCGATGAGAGCCGCCGCGAGAGAATTTCATCCATGCATCGGGTATCGGTAGGTAATCATAATTTGTTGTGCTTCTTCTACGCGTTGAATCAAAGAGAGAGAACGTAGTGAGAGTTAAAGTGGTTTGTTTGAGAGAAGTTCTTCCATTGCTGGCCGAATACGGGTAATTGCATTCTTTGCTTCGGGCGTTTATGTTGGGCATGATATCGCTGCATATGAACCGGGTACTTGATCGATTATATTTTTCTCTAGATCTGAGAGAAGAGAAACTTCGTCGGCCGGCGGCGGTAGAAACGGACAGACAAGACAAGAGGAAGAAGAGGCCGATGAGATGATTCGTGTCGGGTGCCAAGCACAGGCGAAGAGATAAAATTGATCGGCAAGCAGCGACGTGATAGGCTGGGCTGTGTGTAGTGGTGATTAATAAAATCGTAGAGTGGGACGGCATTCGGGTCCGACTCGGGCAGCGCTCGGTAGGTGCGAGCGAGACGGCTCTCTGATTACATTCGGTCTTTGTGTTGGGCTTGAATGGGAGCGTATTTTTTGCGGTGAAATCTCTCTAAATTGTTTTCTATTTAATTTTAGTTTATCTTTGACGTTTGAATCGAAAGATAGCCGATACAGCGTCGGGCCACGGTTCGTTTGTTTCGATTGATCGATGTTTTGCGGGCATAGTGAATTGATATCGTTTTATTGGGCTTCGGATTAAGTAGATCGATTAAATTGGTTTATTTAAACATCAATAGTGCTTCAAGTGAAAAGTGAATGAAACAAATTCAAGCAATTTGAGAAGAAATAATTATCGAAAGAGAATCGATAAGTTCAATGTGTTATCAACGTGGTGTACTATTATAGAAGCAGAAGTGCCATTTTTCATAGATAAGTGTTGTGATCTCAAATCATATATATGTTAAAATCTATCATACTGGAAGACTACCTGCAGCAAGAAAAAATGTTGCCAGTGGATAATCAGCTCAGTGAGGTAAGCAACGGTTTTTTCCTAGTTTCACATGTTCAGAATTGTTCATACCAGAGACAAATTTGTTAGATAAGAATTTGTCTCCTACCAATTAATGGAATCAAGCAGCTTGAAGAAAACAAAAAAAAAACTTCTAGTGTGTATCAAATTTCCCGGCTTGGGTTCTTTAAGTGCTGTTTGACAAGCTGAATGGGAATAAAAGCAACAACACCAAGAAAGCAACAAAAAAAAAAACTTCGGTGCTTAGTGTGGTGGTGGAAGGTAGCAGCACTCGGTACTACACATTTACTACCCGTTGACACTGGGCGGCTTACTCAAACCACACTCTTTCAAAAATAGCATATGAAAACCTGCGTGTGGTTGAGCCCATACGGACACATAATCCTTTCTGACACAATATGGTATCCCGTTTTGCATCGGTTAACATCATTTATTGAATTTTGCCAAAATTTTTCGGTGGAAGAGAAAATTTTGTTACGAAATACTTTCGATTACAAATAAGATTTTTTTACAAATTCAACTTTAATTTTCCTGTGATTGCATTCAAATTTATGAACATAGAAGGTTTTAATATAACCTTCTAACCTCAATCGGGTTAGTAATCGTCTAAAATGTTAATGGTTGTTTTGGTTTTAAGTGTTATTTCGACTTATAAATAAATACCGACGGGATAATTTTTCAGCCTCTTCATGGGAAGAACTGGTTCATTTTTCATATTTTTTTCAGAAACATGAAGTGTTCGTTCGAGGGAAATAGTATGAAGACATAATTTAAAAAAAAAACAGAATTTTACAAATATTCAATCAATATCTTATACGGAGGGTTGGTAACTCATTTTAAGCATTATCAACTCAAAATTGATGTATTTTGTACTAATATTCCGTTGCCTCCAAGTGCGTTTTATGTGGTTTTCTACATAGTTTGAATCGTACTTTTTACTTGATTGTTAGGGATCGAGGTACTAAATCAACTGAACTATGGACTAATAAAATAATATGGTCTAATGGAATTCGGGATTCTACGCAAACGGTTTGCGCAAAAGTATGAGACTCTGTTGTGGATAGAAATATCTGTTCATTGCATTTTCACACGTATTTAGGAAGGAAACGAGAATATTTCAAGCAAATTGAAAAAAGAGTAACAACGTAAAAATTTTTTTTTTCCTAAAAATAAAACAGTGTTTTTAGGAGCTGTCAGCTTAATACATTTTTCAAAATTTCTCCAAAATTGACTTAAACTTAGTTTAGGCGTATCAAATTATCAGTAAACTTTTAAACGTCCGTTTCATGAAGTTTTTTTCATGTTATTTTTCGCCACACTGTATCAATTAGGTTTTACTAATTCGTTCAAAATGGGTCGTGCGTAAGAAATTTGCAATTAATAAGAGATCTTATAATAAAATCCAACAAATCAAAAGCAGTGAAATGCCTTTCAAATTCTTAGTTTAGACCTTGAGAAAGCGTTTGATAAAGTAGATTTTTTTATGGGAAATTCTAAGGAAGTTTGTTTTCCCAATTCAATTGACTGATTGCTTGAAAAGATTATATAAAAATGCAAGTTCAAAAGTTTTATTTAATGGTTTTTCACTGATTCTATCTCTATCAAGAATTCTGTTAGATAGGGCTACCCACTTAGCACGGCATTATTTGCATTGTATGTTGAACCACTTATAAGTAAGTTACATGCTAGTATTAACGGTTTTTTTTTTTGTTGGAAAATACTTTTATTAATGTAATAGCATAAGGTTGCCAGATTGCCCGGTTTTATCCGGGTTTGCCCGGATATTTCATACAAAATTTCGGAACAGTTGCCTGGATTTATTCACTTTATTTGGTAAATAATACAACAAAAATACAAATTAAGTTTAAAAAATTGATAATTAATGCCTTCAAAACGAATTTTTTGAGCAAGTTTTATAAAAAAAAAAACATGAAATGTTTTTTGAAGCCTCTAATACGATTTCAAATCTGTCGATGTACTTTGATGAAAAAACTTTTTTTCAATATTTTTTTCTAGATATTTGTTTAAAAATTTTTGGGTGTTGACAAAATTTGCCCGGATATTGCCCGGATCTCGGTCGTCAATTTTGAAATCTAATGCCCGGATTTTGCCAAGTTTTTATAAAAAATTGCCCGGATTTGTCCGGCCCGGATAGGTACTGAAAAAATTCTGGCAACCTTATAATACCATATGCCGATGACATAAATATATTCATAAGGAAAGGAGTTTGACACTGTTTTAAATAGAAATAGTCGGCTACTACAGCATTTATTCTAAATGTTCTTTCTAAAATCAAACTGAATCTTATAAAATCTAGCTTTTTGCGACCGAATAATTGTCCATTTGGTCCTCATTTGATTAAAGAATCAAAGCAATGAAAATTCTTGTATTCGATGTTTCTTTCGAAGATTAAACAAATTATTGAGACCAATTCTAATAAATACGTTCGAAAATTGAATTTCTCACTTCAACCCTACTATCGCAGAAAACTAAATTTATTCAAAAAAATATGGATCCTAAATACTTTTATTTTCTCTTAACTCTTGTATATATCGGTAGTGAATTTTGAATAGGGCGAATGCGCCAAATGTAAACAAATGGAGTTATCAGCTGAGTGATAAAGTACGATCGGGGATCTACATTTTGAGCGTACAACGTTAACTGAAGGATATTTGGTTTTCGAGAAATAAAAAAACCAAATAAAATTTTTGCTGGGAGCTTATGGAGCTGTCAAACTTTGAACGCGTTTTTCTCGAAAAAGTGATGTTGGCGCATTCGCCTTATTCAAAATTCGATACCGATATGTCAAGTTTTCTCTCCCGAAAATAAACCCATAGCAGCTCTTAAATCAATTAGTGGGCTTTTTCTTTGGCAGGGTTTTATTTTCAAAGTTGCAAGAGATGAGTTGAGTCTTCCAGTTTGTAAAGGAGATCTAAATTTAGTGAATATTGAGGTAAAATCGAAATCTCTTTTTGCGAAAAATGTTTTATATCAGAATTCTAGAGGATCGAACACATGCAATGATTTCTTACTTAATCAAAGAAATATTAAACAAGTCACGAGGAATATGAGAGAATGGTTAGAAGCAACAGACGCGTAAAAACTATAACAAATTTGGATACTTGCAACAGAATTTACTCGTACTTTAAAGATTTAAAGAACATCAAAAACAAAACGCAACAGGATACCCCAAACCTTTTGAAGAATAATATTCTCGTCAATATTGATTGTTATTTACTATCTTCTGAATCGAAAACTGCATTATTTGTGGTATTTAAAAACATTTTTGCTATCAAACAAAAAACGGGCCTTAAACAAAATAAGAGGTACTGATGCTGATGAATGTGATTTTTATAAATTAACAGAAACAACTTTTCATGTATTAAAACAATGCGCAGGTTAAAAAAATTGTGATTTTGACAAAGCTGTTGATAAATAGACGTCTTGAAATATCAAATTCAGAACCTGATGAATTACTTAGCATTAGTAGCAACAAAAAAAAATTTTAAGGTTCAAATCTGCTCTCTGGTTGATGTCAGAAGCTGTAGCTTTTAATTAACTTACTCACGGGAAAGGTCAATTAGAGGAATTTATACAATCATTACGAATCACTCGTTTCAATAATTAAGAACTAGTACTAGTAGTAAAATATTTGAACATATTTTATAACATAAACTTTCAAAATTGTATTATATTTGTAAATAAGTAAACTTTAAATTTTGGTTGCTCGATTGCCCGGTTTTATCCGAGTTTGAACGGATATTTAATCTAAAATTTAGGAAAAGTCCGGTCTGGTACTGCCCGGATTTCATTTGAAAAGCCCGGATTTTTACCGGGTTTATTGTCATACTCAAATCAAAATTAAAAAAAAAAAAACAAATTGTGTTGTGTTTTTTTTATTTATGCATCTAAATCGAAATTTTTTGAACAAGTTTCATAAAAAATGATGAAAGATTTTTTCAAGCCTTAAATACAATTTAAAATCAGCTGATAAATTTTGATGAAAATATTATTTTTTTAAAGTTTTTATTTTATTTTTCATGAGTCATTTCTGCGTTTTGACCAAATTTGACCGTCCTGGATACGTGCTACTTTAAATGTTATCTAATGTTGAAGTCGTTATGTGA
Source organism: Uranotaenia lowii (assembly GCF_029784155.1). Taxonomy (NCBI): domain Eukaryota; kingdom Metazoa; phylum Arthropoda; class Insecta; order Diptera; family Culicidae; genus Uranotaenia; species Uranotaenia lowii. The sequence goes on along the minus strand of NC_073693.1, from coordinate 89,883,127 downwards.
CTTTTTGTTACTTTGGATCTTATATTGTATTTTAATAGATTTTCTGGACTTTAAAAACATTTTTGTTCCTTGAAAAACATTTGTTTAAAAAAATGTCTGACACAACTGTTGAAAGAAGATTTGTGGTGATATTTTTTAGAAAGTAACATGAAATTAAATTATTTTTCGTATGATTTTGTTTGCTATATTTTATTCAACAAAAACGACTTCATGAAAATATTCTAGTATTTTGTTAATTGTTTAAAATGCTGTGAAGCTCATAAGCTTTTTATTGAAGTTACGGTGAAACATGAAAAATAAATTTGAAGCGTTTAAACAAATTACGCAAAATATGTACTTACTTTATAAACCACTTTAACTGAAGTACAGTCAAATTTCGAGGCAATGTTTTAAGTTCCTTTCTGTATATGGAAACCAACCAGTTGATATTTTGATTTTTATTCTTATAAAAGCTTTTTTAAATATATTTTTTCGGTATTAATACCATTAATACCATGACGAGGGTTCAAAGTCGTCATTTTTTCCGGGGGTTCAAAGGGATCAAAGTCTTCATTTGATTCTACTATAGAGTCAAATTTTAAATTCCTAATAAAATTCAACGATTTTTAGTAAGGTTATTCAAGAGTTATTCAACAATCTTGACCCAGAACTGATGCCGAAACCTCTAAAGCTAATCCCAGGCTTAAAATTCAACTACAGATTTTCAAAACTTTTTCCGTAGTTGATAGAAATTTAGTTCTGAATATTATATTTTAAGTGAGATTACACTCATTTTGGAATCAGTTTCCAGATTAGGATTCTTGGTTTTCAGTTCAAAACATCAAATTTTAGTTCATTTGCATTTTCAATATTATTCTCATCACGGTTCTTATACAAAAATCTGATTTGGAATTTAGATTTAGAAGCCTTATTTATGTACATTTCCAAAATTGTTTGAAATTTGGAAACAGACTCGAAATATAAATTTTGAATAGGGGTTCAGAATTCAGTTTCAAATTAAGAATTAAGATTTTAGTTTCACTTAACGACTTTAACTCAAATCCTAGTATTGTTCATTGGATTTTCCATCAGGAAAGGCAAGATTGACAGAGAAGTCAAATATAGAGAAAAAAAAATATTTGGAAACAGTCGAAAAAATTACCGTCTACATTGTACGAGGTTGGAATCCGCAATCTCCGGCTTTCTAGGCCAACGCATTATGAAAAAAATCGGCATAGAATTTTATATTTCACTGGGGTTTTTTTTATTATTTCAAAAGGCAAGTATCGTACTAAAATCTTAAATTATCGAGTTGGTAATAAGCAGATTGATAAATTTAATTTAGTACATACGAGTTATTTGATTTCTACATAGAATAAGGTTTTTTTTCAATTATTTGAAAGTTTTCTTAAATGAAAATTTTCTGTGCCTTAATCAAATAAACTAAATCTTACAGACTCTTGAGCAAATACAAAGATAATAACCATTGACGAAATTTTAAATTTTGTCTACTTAAAGCAGCACTATGCAAATCAACAATCAAAAAAAATTTTTTTCAAAAGAAATGAAAAATGAATAATAAAATAGAACGATAAATTTATAAAATATTTTTTATCCATGCATTGTTTTAGCAAAAACTATCATAATACCGGTATCTTAATATTATCATAATCGAAATACCGGTATCTGACCTTTTCATTTACCCTGGTTAATTAAAAGAAATCTTTCGATTGATTTGATTCAGTTGAATCATTCAACCAAGTAGGCTCACAACACAACAGAACACACTTTTGAATAAGGCCAACTGAAAACCATGTTTAGAGGTTCCGCAAACGTGATCTTTGAAAAAATCTACTTTTCCAAAATTTGATTGAAAAAAAAAAATGGATCGCGAAATTGTCACATAATTTATGTTTTTTATAGGGTAGATAGTCAAGATTTCGATAGAAGTTAGTTTTCGCCAACTTTTGAATAGTGGCATATCTTTTTTCTAAGTTGTTCAAATCCTTCATGTCACCATTTTTCAATTTTTCTTCTCCTAACGTTACACATGTTAAACAAAAATATTCAAAATATGATATTTTAATAATTAATATATTACCAAATTTGACTTGATCAATAGGACTTATTTGGTAATCAAAAAATTGCAAAAAAATAATAAGAAGAAGAGACTAAATCTGATGACGGGAAAATTGCAAAAAATACTAAGAAAGCATAAGATTTAGATCTTATGACGGGAAGGGGTTGCACTTCATCTCAAGTATGAAAGTGATTCTGAGGCATTAAAGGGTGATACCGTCAAAATTTGCTCAAGGTAAAATGCTTGTAAATCGGTGAAATCGTTTATTTAAAAAATCAAATTAAATTTCTTTTTCAAGTTTGATAAGTATAAAATTCAGGAAATATATTCAGTTAGGCTTCCGCTTTTCCAAATCTGAATTGCCGGGCCTTACGCTTAACCCCTGCCATCAGATTTTGTACAGCCACCTTGTCCACCTTCTTCGCCGCAGAAAGCCAGTTTGCCTTGAACTGCTGCTCGTCCTTAGCAGTTTTTTTGGTCTTCTTTAGGTTCCGCTTGACAATAGCTCAGTATTTCTCAATTGGGCGAAGCTCTGGCGTGTTGGGAGGGTTCTTGTCCTTGAGAACCACCGGCGTACCACTCCATGACCTTTTTACCGTAATGGCAAGATGCCAAATCCGGCCAAAACAGTAGAGAAAAACCGTGTTTCTTCAGGAAAGGCAGCAGACGTTTATTCAAACACTCTTTCACGTAAATTTCTTGGTTGACAGTCCCGGAAGCTATGATAATGTTGCTTTTCAAGCCATAGGTACAGATGGCTTGCTAAACCAGATATTTCTTCGCGAACTTTGACAGTTTCATGTGCTTGAAAATATCTGCTACCTTTCCCCTTCCTTTTGCCGTATAAAACTCCTGTCTCGGAAGCTGCTTGTAGTCAGCTTTGACGTAGGTTTCGTCGTCCATTACCACGCAGTCAAACTTCGTCAGCATCGTCGTGTACAGCCTCCGGGATCGCGCTTTGGCCGTCGTATTTTGTTATCATCGCGATTTAGAGTCACTACCTTCTTGTAAGTTGATAGTCCGGCTCGTTTTTTGGCTCGATGCACGGTTGTAGACGATACACCCAGCTTATTTGCGGCATCTCGGAGAGAGAGGTTAGGGTTTCGCTTGAAACTACCGGCAACTCTCTTTGTCGTCTCAGCGGCTTCCGGTTTTCGATTTCCCCCCGATCCAGACTTCCTGGCTGTCGACAAACGTTCCCCAAACGTTATAATTACATTTGTAATGGTTTATGGGGCTTGTGATATAGCTCAGTTGGCAAGTCTGTTGTCTCCTGAGCCGATGTCCGCGAGTTCGAGCCCAAGAGTAAACATCGAACACAGTTGTACCGGATAAGTTTTTCAATAACGATCCGCCAACTGTAACGTTGATAAAGTCGCGAATGCCATAAAGATGGTAAAACGACTATAATCGAAACAAAATAAAAAAAAATGTAATGGTTTATTTGGCAACTTTTAGCGATTTTGCCAGCTTTGTGAGCGAGTAGCTCGGATTTTCGCGATGCGCGAGCAAAATTTTGATACGCTGCTCTTCTTTCTTGGACGGCATTTCGACAACTGAAGAGTGAATTCCAAAATCAAAATAGGAGCAACATTTTTCACACACACCTTCAAAATGAGGGGTGTTCAGGTCCACAAAATTTTGACTGTATCGCCATTTATGTTCTGATGAAGCATTAAAAACAGGGTTGGTATCATTTTTTTTAACCAATCGATTGCTTTTTGATATGAATTTTATTAACATTTAAATTAACACGAACATTTCAGCTCAAGACCGAACTATAACAAAAGAGTTATTGCGGTTTGAAGATTGTATGATGGTCGCAAAATGTCGTTTAATACGCAATGAGTACATTTTACACATTGCGTTTTAAACGACAATGTGCGGCCACAATACAGTATTTGAACCTCAATAGGTCAATCTTACCTTGGCGCGATGGACGGTGGTGAGAGGGGATCTTTTTTTGGCCACAGCGAACAGAGGCAGTTTTCTTACTGGCGTAAGCACGGGGAATTTTTCCGGTCCTAAGTTTTGTCCACCGGACCCGGTTTTTAACCAGATTTTTATTTTGTCTACGAAGCTGCTTTCCTTTCCATACTTCCGAATCGCACTTTGGACCGTTCCAATGCTTACTTCTTACCATTTTCGTCACCTGACTCAACGAAATGTTGGGAATAAACAGAGAACACCATTTGTGGACAATTTCACGAAAATTATGCTCGTCGTCATTTTTGTTTCTTCAGTGGAACCGAGCCTGCTAATGGTTTTTGTGCCAATTTATGAATTCTCTTAAGTTAATTTTTCGTTGAACAACTTTCTCCAAGACCGTAACTTCGTTTCTTGTTAGACAAAGAAGTTATCAGCTGTTTAACAGGGGTATGTCTTTTGGCATTGAAAAACAATAAATTCAAATGACATCACTGCTTGTGCCTCGCGAAATATTACATTGCAAGTAGTCATGCAATACCTCACAAGACAATCAGCAAAGGTGTCAATTGAATTTATTGTTCTTCAATGCCAAAAGACATACCCCTGTTTAACAACTAATAACTTTTTTTTCTGATAAGATACAAAGTTATGGTCTTTGAGAAAGTTATTCAGCGGAAAATTTTCTTCAGACAATTTATAAATTGACAAAAAAAACCATAAGCAGGTTCGGTTCCACAAAAGAAACAAAAATTATGTTGATTTTTCAGTACAAAATATTCCATTTTCCCATACAAACCTAAAAGTTCAAATTTACTCGTATTAACGTAACTTAAAATTCTGCAAAAATTATAGATGAGTTTTGAACCAAACGAAGCAGGGTTAGAAAAATTAAAAAAATATCCCCAAATCGACTCAGTCTAATGAGCAGGGTTGCATCAAAATCATGCTTAGACATAATATAATACCCTTTAGAAGGCAAACTCCCATATTTACATACTTCAGTGCCTTTAAGAAATGCCTTAGATGCAAATTGATGTGAGCCATTCTAGTGTGTACGCTGTTAACGATATGGGTATTCAAACATCCTATGCTTTGAGTAAATTATTATTCTATTACATTTATTTCTAGAAAAATCAAATATCCCTAAGTGAACTTTGCACAACCAAAATGTAGGTCTCCGAACGTACTACTTCAATCAGTTATCCATTTGTTTACATTTGTTGCATGCGCCCTTTTCAAAATTCATTTCTGATATGATTATTAGAAAATCCTCAGTTGCTGAATATGATACGGGCCTAAAAAATCAAAATTAAGTTTTTCGAAAAAAAAAACAGTACCAACCCATTTTAGCTACAGGGTCTCGAGAAAAATTGAGCCTACATGCAAATGTTCATCATTACAGCTTTCGGGAACTTAATTTATTCATAAACCCCGACCAGTAGAGTAGGTATATAAGCATCGGGGATCTCTATCGAGGCGGCAGCCATTGCAGTTTTTCCATAAAACCATGTAATATGTGGGCAAGGCAGCACCCCTCGGAGATGAAGAAGAAGTAGAAGAATAGGGGCATCAATAACAAAAACAAAAACAACAACAACAACAGAAAAGGATCGTCGTCCAAGTCCAAGTTGTCTTCGTCGTCGTCGTTTGGTCGTGGTCTGGCCGCCGGGGAAGGATCATTTGCAGCAATTTTATAGCCTTTTTGCTTGCTGCTTTGCTTGTTGTCGATAGTATTATTGTGTTGTTACGATTTTTCCTTTTCTCTGCTTTTCATATGAAGATGATCGTCGCCGATGTGCCCTCGAACAAAAAAAAAGGGGATCGAAGAAAAATATATATGAATAAATTAACGGAAGGCAAGTAAGCAAGCTAAAAAAAAAATGAGCTTCGATTCCTTCGAAATCTGGCTCGGAAATCGGGTTTCGAATTGCTGGTCCCTTAAGTAGGACTCGAATCGCTTTTGATATTCTCTGAATATTTCGGCCTTGTGCGTGCGAGAGAGACCCTGTTGGAGGGCGTTTTTATGAACCCGGACCAGGGAATTAAAAAATAAACCCTAGAAAGGAAATGGAATGTTATTCATGATACCTTTTCCTGGGTTCGCAGCGGCATCGAATCGAACCTATAAAAATCGTCTGCCGTAGGACGAAAAAAAATCGTCCGCATTTGGGACCTGCACCGTTTATGCAACAACCAGCATCGCGGCCAGTCTCTCGGGGTTGTGTTAATTTCTCCATTTTGTTTGCAATGCAATGGTTTTTAAGTATTTAGCAGCACCGCCACTTGGCTTGGAAGAAATGAATTGGCCCGTTTATCGGTAGCTCCTAACGCTCGCTCGCCTCGGAATCGCGTCCATATGATAATATCGGAACGATAATTATAATTTTAACGAGCTATAAATTCGCTCGAAGCCCCTCATCAGCTTTGTTATTGTTGTTGCTGCTGCTGTTCTGTTATTGAAGGAAACTGTTTCGTTCATAGTTTGCGCGCTGACCAATTTACGACTTCGCGGAATCTTTGCAGTGGTTTTTTTCATATGATTTTTTTTCTGCTGTTGCGATGGGGCTTCTGGTGGCAGATGAAGATATGCACATGGGTGCATTTCGATTTTCGATCGGTGCTTATCACTAGGAGCCGGTTTCATGTCCCTGCATGCAGGTGGTCTCATTTTTAGTATTTTGCTGCTTATGAGTATCCATAGCTGCCAGATTAATTTTCTTAATCAATCGTTACGAATGAAAACTTCAATGACAAAATTTTTCAGGTGGATTGTCCCCAGGTTTTGGAACAGCAAATCTTAAAATGGTTTATGTTTTCAGTTTTTTGATTGTTAGTTTTATATTTAGCTACCTCCTTACAGTTAACACACATAGATGCCAATATATGTACATGAATAATTATATTTCAAATATATTAATAGTAATCACTTCCAGCATTTTAATTTTTCTTCCGCAAGGACACACTGAGAAACATTATATAACGGGAAAAATCCCTACTTTAAGGCCCAACGTATTTTTTACTTTTCGGAATAGTTGATTCACAGAAAATGGTAGAAATTTCTAAAAACTGAAGAAAATTGCATTTTACATCGTTCCGGACATATACAGCAAACAGCAAAATATTTTTTTTTTCTATCTAAGCGATATACGACATACAATGCAATATTTGCATTTGTACAATATGCAAATATTGCATTGTATGCCGTCAGCGCTAAAAACATTCAAAGTTTTTCAGTCTTAGAACCTTATTTATTTATTTGATTCTTTTTCAATTTTGTCATTCCATTAACATCAAAATAAGAGAATGTAGAAGCTCTGAAGTAGAGCGAATTTAAAAATTCATTACCAATTGGTCGCGATTCGACCAAACCGAACTGAACGCCATAAACTTGATTTCGAGAAAATCGAGTTCAAAGTTCACAGCCCTACCAATTGATACCATTTTATTAGATATCTCATTTAATCATTTAACCATCACATTTAGACTCTTGTAAAGCCGTCGATCATATACTGGTCGATTTCTGATTACACAATAAGCCGTGAACTGAATTTTTATAGCAATATGTTTGCACCCAGTTCACTCTGGTCGAACCAAAATGTTTGAAAAATTGCCATGCGCTATCATTTGACTGGACAATTTGTTCTAAACGTAGGAGCCTACTAATAGGCGCTTTACGAGCAGCACCCAACGTGTATGGCTGATGCTTGGCAAATGTTTTTTTTCGTTGAGCCAGAGTGAACCGAGCCATACAAATTTCGCACTTTTGAAGTCCGGAATATCTTTGATTGTTACTTACCGGTTGCGTTCTGAACGACATTAAGCAATAAAATTAAGTATCTTTGATCGTTAAATGTAAAAAATTCTAACATCCTCTTGAGTAAATTGGAAAACAATACTCAACGGATTCGGTTCAGTCTGGCGGAGCGAAATTTTAATAAATGCTTACAATCCGAAATATAAAGTTTTTAGCCACGGGAACGTTTTTTATCATTTAATTTATCAGATATTAGTTCGAGACGAGCCGAAGAACAGTTTTGAATCGAAAAAACCATCACACATAAGATTATTTTGCACAAAGTTAGTTTTCATGACCAAAACAGACTTTTTGTCTTTTCCTCTAAGGTGGCTTTCAGTTCACTTTGGCGCAACGCATTTTTGTCATTTCCATTGTCTACAACATTGAAATTTTCTAATAAAATCAGAAAAAATAGGAAAAATGTTCTAATTTTAATTGGACATGTAGTTTATCATGTTTCGCATCCGCTGAAATAGATAACTCAATTTTTTCCAAATTGGCGTTCAGTTCGGTCTGGTCGAATCCCGGCCAATTGCTTATGATGAAATTAGGCATTACAGGTCAAAATATTGAAAATTATCTAAAAATCTCTAAATTTCATCACAAAGTTAAAATATCTGAAATGACTAGTAGATAAATGAACAACAAATTCAAACTCATTATAGAATCTAAACAAAAGTTATTAGGTGAAATTCGGTCAGGTGAATTTCTTCGCCAAGGCAAAGGTTCATGAGGTAGAATCCCGGTCATGGCATAAATAGTACCCTTTCTGTGGTGTGGTGGTTTTTGCATATGTAAGATGCAATGATGCCTCATCAAAATCGGTATTATCATGACCGAAAAATTCGGGTTTCGATATGAAATACCAAAAATCGGTATAAACATCGTTTTTTCGATGCTTTTTAAACCAAGTTTATTGAAAGAATATTGAACAAAATGCTATTTTGCCAGTATCGCGATTTTAAAACATCACATTTTCTGTTAAAGAGACATTAAAAAGATTTGTCAAATTGTGTCTATCACCTCTATTTTTGATAATATGGTAAGTAGAAATTTCAAAATTGGTCAGCCTGTAAGACCCTAAAGCTGATTTAAAATCAATTTATTATTCTTTATTCAATCATGAATTTAGATCTTGTCTCGATATTCTTGTTTGATAGGTACAACGTTGTGCGAAAAAAATTCTACAATTTTTGAAAATTGGAATAGATAAGATAACAACTATTTATGAAATCATTCATGAAAGTCCTTGAGTACTTGATAATAGAGGTTTTAGTTTTTTGAAAACTTCATTGAAGACTGTAAAAAGATTTAACTTATAGTTTTAGAAATTTTTAAAAATTCAAGTTAGTTTAGTTAGTTAGTTCTCTTAAATTTCGTCAAATATTCCCGTTTTTTTCCAGATTTTGATTGAAGAAATAACGAAAAGAAAACTTCAATAATATGTTTCACGGAAATCCAAATTACTCACGGTCTACGCGAATGTTAATTATTGAGTAAACACCATTTCAAAACACACCAAGGATTTTTTACACAATATGAAATCCCTCGTTAACACATGGGACATAAAATATTTCCTCTCAGAAATCGTGTTGATTCGTGAGAACCATGTAAAAAATCGTTTTAATGACATAAATCGTGTAAAATGATATGTATTTGAAATATGAAGCAAAACCAGTCCGTGCAAAAAAGAACTTAGTGTAAAGTTTAAAAGCTTTGCCAAAAAAGTGCACAAATTTATTCAATGATTTTTAACATATTTTCAAAAAGTTGTCTCAAAATCAAGAACAGACAAAAAAATGGAATCAGCTCCTCAAAATTATTAAAAATTATATTTTATATTCTTTGTCCCTCAGAAAATTTTATACAGGCCCAATTTTCCCGTATGTTTGGAAAATGTGCCGCTATTAAGCCTATCCCCCTTCTGACTTGTGTTATTAATCACGAGCGTGCACTTATCTTGAATCCTAAATTTTCTACATAAAACTTCAAGATATGATATTTAAACTTAAGGTTGCCAGCTTTCCCGGTTTTATTCTGGTAAGCCCGGTTATTTGATACAAAATTTGGGAAGGGTCGCTCGGATTTCATTGAAAAAATCCCGGATTTTTCTCGGTTTATTTTACTTTATTTGACTAGTGGGGATTTTTTTTATTATCTGACAATTTGCGCCGGGGGTCTTCAGATTTTCCCCAAAATTGAAAATTAGGATCATTTTTGCGACTTAAAAACTCATGTATTTTTTCAGGTTTTTAACATTTTTATTTTTCGAATTAGCTTCGGTTAGATTTTTTTGTCAATAAAAAATAACCATTTTTCAAAGCTACATAACTCCGTTATTTTTCAACGGAAATTATAAAATAGCACATCAAAATGCAATGAAATTTTATCAGCTTTTCAAATAAAATAGTTGAGAAAAAATAAATAAAGACCTTCAATATGAAAAGTTGTAAATAAACTTTAAAAGGCGTCTAAAAGCACCGTCTGCACCACCGAATATTTTGCAAAAATACCATTGAATAGCTCAATCTATGATGCAACTTTCATCTGAAGACACCAAAGTGGGCCATCAACTCCTTGAAGAGTTATGAAAGAATTAATGACGATAAATCTCTTTTTTTGCGACGAAAACAAAGAATGGTCGAACAACTGCACTCACATATGGAGATAGCGCGCACTTCTAACAACATGGAAACAAAAGAACTTATCAAAGCAGGTAAAAAACACTACTTTTTCGTGCTTTGTAGACTGCCCCTACTCACATATCAGTCCCATATGAATTTTCGTCATTTTAGGTCAACATAGGGATTCAAAATAAAACACTAAAAAAAGAGGTTTTGTTCTACGAATTTCGAAAAAAATATCAATTTGTGACTGTCCTATATGAAATATACCCGAATAACAGTTCCAAATGTGAAATACCGCGGATTTGGTTACTTTTCAATGCTTTTTTCGGCGAAATAGTCTTTGATTTATTGCTTTGAATCATTTAAAAAAAATTAACTCACTTGATGTCGAATGATGCACACGAGTTTTCGAAGGCAGGTCTGACTTCTTTAGAAATGACTTCCTGAGCGAAAAACTATCGGATGCAATCAAAAATCGTAAAAAGATTCAACTTACAATGTGGAGCTTACGATATTTTGTATGTTTTTTTTTTTTTGAAATTTGCTTTTAGAAGTTCAAAAATAATCAAATTTAAGTCTTAGAAAGTAGCTTGGTGAGGAAAAAAATATTCTGTATGGGACTGTTATGCGCGTCGATTTGAAAAAGGTTTCAAATATGGTCGATTAACAGTCCCACAATGAATAAAAATGGTGCTCTAGACCTTACCAATAACCCAATTTCGAAAATTTCAGGTTTTACGATTTATTATTACAACCTAGAAACGATTTTCATGTATGCCGAAAGTGGTGATCACAATTTAAGAATGTATTCCAAAACAGGAAAAGCTGATTTTCTCGCTTACTTGCTTTTGCATATGGGACTGTTATGAAAGTACGGTAGAGTGTTGCAGCTAAACTGACTTCATGTTACATCCAAAAATCTAATAATGTATTCGATTATATCCAGTTTTGCACCAGGTCACAACAAGTTTTGCAAATTTTGCTGTCATTTTTAGAAGTTTATGCGCTCATTTTTGCATCCGTTATTCTCCAGATTTGATTTAAAATGGATGGTGAAACACTGAAGATTCGTTTGTGAGCGATCGAGATAGCAAAACACTGATGACGAATTATGTTCGTTCTAGTATGGTAAACCTCAAAACTGGGCGAATGGAGAAAACGAATTCGGTAAAAGTATCATATTTTCAATGTCATATTACCTACAATGGGAATGATGCTTTTTACAGCCTGGGCTGGCCATACTGAAGTCTTCGATTATTTCTACCTTTGTGCCACACTCTTTGTTTTTGATCAATGGGAAAGGATTTTGGTGTCCGGTGCTAAGCTCGCGATATAAAAACACAGGGACTGAACCTTCTACTATTGGCATTGATTATGCTTCACAATGATCTTTGATCGAAAAGTTAATAAGTTATATAGCATATAACCACTGGTTCTACGCGACTTTCTAAGACTTAAATTTGATTATTTTTGAACTTCTAAATGCAAATTTCAGAAAAAGAAACATACAAAATATCGTAAACTCCACATTGTAAGTTGAATCTTTTTACGATTTTTGATTGCATCCGATAGTTTTTCGCTCAGGAAGTCATTTCTAAAGTAGTCAGACCTGCCTTCGAAAACTCGTGTGCATCATTCGACATCAAGTGAGTTAATTTTTTTTTAATGATTCAAAGCAATAAATCAAAGACTATTTCGCCGAAAAAAGCATTGAAAAGTAACCAAATCCGCGGTATTTCACATTTGGAACTGTTATTCGGGTATATTTCATATAGGACAGTCACAAATTGATATTTTTTTCGAAATTCGTAGAACAAAACCTCTTTTTTTAGTGTTTTATTTTGAATCCCTATGTTGACCTAAAATGACGAAAATTCATATGGGACTGATATGTGAGTAGGGGCAGTCTACAAAGCACGAAAAAGTAGTGTTTTTTACCTGCTTTGATAAGTTCTTTTGTTTCCATGTTGTTAGAAGTGCGCGCTATCTCCATATGTGAGTGCAGTTGTTCGACCATTGTTTGTTTTCGTCGCAAAAAAGAGATTTATCGTCATTAATTCTTTCATAACTCTTCAAGGAGTTGATGGCCCACTTTGGCGTTCAGATGAAAGTTGCATCATAGATTGAGCTATTCAATGGTATTTTTTGCAAAATATTCGGTGGTGCAGACAGTACTTTTAGACGCCATTTAAAGTTTATTTACAACATTTCATATTCAAGGTCTTTATTTATTTTTTCTCAACTATTTTATTTTAAAAGCTGATAAAATTTCAATGCATTTTGATGTGCTATTTTATAATTTCCGTTGAAAAATAACGGAGTTATGTAGCTTTGAAAAATGGTTATTTTTTATTGACAAAAAAATCTAACCGAAGCTAATTCGAAAAATAAAAATGTTAGAAACCTGAAAAAATACATGTGTTTTTAAGTCGCAAAAATGAACCAAATTTTCAATTTTGGGGAAAATCTGAAGACCCCCGGCGCAAACCCGTCAGATAATTAAAAAAAATCCCCTAGTCAAAAAAAAAAACAAATTGTGCTGTAAATTTTTTTTTATTTATACCTCAAAAACGAAATTTTTTGAGCAGGTTTTGCAAAAATAATCATGAAAGGATTTTCAGAAGCCTAAAATACGATTCAAAATCTGTTTTTCCATTTTGAAGAAAAATTTAGTTTCAATTTTTTTATCGTGATGTTTGTTGAGTGATTGCTGGGTTTTGTCAAAATTTGACCGGATATTGCCCGGATTTTTTATCGTCAATTTAGAAATGAAATGCCCGAATTTCACAGGTTTTTATGTAAATCTGCATGGTTTGTCCGGCCCGGATACATTCTGAAAAAAATCTGGCAACCTTATTTTAACTTCTTGAACTGCTATAATCTCTAATTTAACATGTTATTTGATGATCAAGATTCGTTCTCAAGACAGTTGGCATAAAAGACATCTCTTTGAAGATCTCTTCAAAGAAACATAAAATGTGTGTGTGTTCGTTAATATATTCTTACAAGTATAAGTCAATTTAACTTTGTCTCTTGGCCACCTCGGATAACATTTCTAGAAATTATTAAGATAAGACACATATGACGGTACGCAAGATGTCTGGATAGAGAGAAATATTGTACATGTTATAGTTCTTTGAAGTATCGTGTTTGATTTTGTTAAATATTGTTGCATTAATAGTACACATTTGAATTGCACATTAGTGTCACAATCAGGGGGAAAATATGGATTTTCATCAGAGGTACGACCCCGAATCCAGAGGGAAAATGAAACACGAGATATATTTGGCCCTGTAAGTGGAAAAAGTTACAAAAATACCTTCCTCGATTTTTTTTTGTTCAGGTCAAGCAGCAGATAAAAGAGAAAGTTTTCTCATAATTCATCTTCTTTAGATTTTCTATTGCTAATCGGTTGAAATGTACTTCTTTATGCTGAAATTGTTTAATTCTTATATTATAATTGTTATATATAAAAATGGAGGCGTTTTTTTGTAACACCATCACGTATGGTCGGTCGGAATGAAGTGAAATTTGGTATCCGAGGGGTTTTCGGGACAAAGATGGTTTGTATAATAGTTTCAAGATTATTACTTTTTATGGAAGGGGGGCTCCTATACAAAATCAACTATAAACGAAACGAAACTCGAACAACTGGAATACGATTTTCATGAAAACTGACTCACGAGCACGAAGAAGTTAAAAAACTGTAAACATTTTCCAACGGTTTATTAAGTAACGCGTAAAACGAAGTTTACCTGGTCAGCTAGTTAAATTAACAAAAATTCACAATCCTAAGGTTTGTCTATAATCTTAACTTAGATTCATTATCTTTTCATATCATGGTGTTTTCTACGATTTGTAATTATAATTGCAATTGTTCCAGTAATAGTAACATTGATAATTTCCTAAATTTGATATATTTAAGCACGAATCTTTCAATTTATTCCCCAATATTGTTAAAACCCTGAATGTTCTATAATTTATTACGTAAAATCAGGTAACTGAAGTTAGAGATAAATTAATTTCATTCTATGCCAAATTTGAACAGTGATTCGAATCTGATCAGAACTGATATTTTTTAAACCGTTTCATCAAATTGCTTGTCAGTGAATTTCGTAAAACGTCTCAGTTATATTTAAAATAAATTATTTTCTTCCGAAAGTTAGAAAAAACATTTGTTGATTGCAAAATTTTCTATAATTTTCATAAAGCTAGCTACAATCATGATAAATCCAGATTTTATGATTCGGCATAACTTTGATGAGCATTGTTTTTCCTGTTCCAATATTATTATTTCTATCTATATTATTATATCTTATCCTGTACGTGACGTGATTCATACCTCGTGAAATTTTTTGAAATATGCATTGATTTCTAGAGGCAGTCCCAAGACCTTTGCAAAGATACAGTGCCAAGTTTTTGTTATAAAATTGCTTGAAAATGTTGGAAAAACTCTTCGAAGCTTACAGTAAAAATTTGCTCTTACATATATATGATAGAATTTTGTTTATTTTCCGAGAGCGAACGATTTATTGATCATTTAAATCTTTGAATTTTAAGAAGCTAAAAATCCCATGACATAACAAGATGTAGAAACTTGTAATGAATTAAAGTGAGTGCTGTATCAGAAGCATGATTCTTTTCATTATGTGTGATCGACTTTGAAAATTTTTCCCACATTTTATTAAATCCATCATTAACGTTCTTAAGTTGTTCATAGTTGGCATGTGTTTTGGGAGATCTGAGAACTTTTACAACGAAAAAAATAGATGTTAAAAATGATCTTACTTGTTTTTCAGCAAGTTTGGAGTTTTATCCAATTCTTAAAGGAAATTTTGAAAATGTTTTCTTAATATCAAATCTACTTACAAAAACATTTGATTTCTTTAAATTTCGCTGGAACAACCATTTCATCCTTCGGGTTAAAAAACAATCTTTATTTTGTTGTTCAAAATTTGTTATGAGGTCAATTGTCCATTAAAGTATCAGAATTTAAAAAAAAAGAAAGTGTATTAAATTTTTAATCAAGAGCTATTCTTGATATTTTTTGCGTTTTAAAATTGCACATCACAAACTAGAAAACACTTTTTGAATTATTTTGTGTGTATTTTCTTTAAAGAGTAAATATTTTCACGAAAAATGGTCATAGAAAAAAAAATCTATACAATACAATGCTTGTTTCAAGGATATCGATTTTCTCGATTTTCAGTTATATTATGTCATTTTGAACTTTTGAGATTGCGTCTGACTAAATCTTTTTAACATGTCTGTAACAAGGTGCAAAAATTTACTCCAAATACTAAGTCGTCGTTTGAAATACTTTTGTTTTGAACATGGGCATGGACAGATAATCTATATCATCAGAGAAAAAATAAAATACAATAATTGAAAAGCCTATACAGTGACGGAGAACGGGTAATTTGGTTTTCTGGTGTACATGGATTAGCAATATAAGGTTCGAAATATCTCAATAAGACAAGAAAAGATAACTATGGGAGGGTTTATGAAAATCTACCGTGGGAGATAAAGTTATGGATTGAAAAAGTTATATTATTTTGAACACGCTAGCTGAAATTTTTGCCACTCTTTTCTTCGAATTAATAAAACGTCTTCTATTCATAACATTTTTCTCCCAAGGTAAATTTTCTTGACCAGATCTATCTAACCATATATTGTTCATTTGTGTACACCAGAAAACTAAATTGCTCATTATGGCCAATTTGGCCAACTTCTTTGTTTCATAACTTTTTTCTCCCACTGTAGAGTTTTTGAGTCGCAGTGTTTTTTTTTTTGTCTCGTCAAGATCTTTCGAACCCCGTATGGCACATCCGTGTACATCGGAAAACCCTTCTATACATTTTTGCCTAGTCTTGTATCTTTTGAAAAAGATCAACTTGATTTCTAACGATTTCTTACAGATTTATATAATAAAATCAGACGTGATTCACAAAAAAAAATCTTCAAATATCTGAGATCAAAATTTAAAAAAAAATTAAACAAGTCCTCCCTACTCGTAAGATTGACAGGCCAGTATCATTCATGAAGAGTAGAAATTTACGTTAACTATAATTATGGTTGTAACAAATATATTATGATCGTTCAGTATTTGGAACAATTTAGTATCTATTTTTTGTTGAGAACGTTGTCATTTATATTTATTTAAACACTCTAGAGGGTCATTTGTGTGCCATCATATGTAACATCTTGCAGGATAAGTTTGAATGGTGTAATCTTCAAGTTTGCAATTCTTTTATAGGCTGGCAACACGGCTTTTGCAACAATGCAGCACCGCTGCTAGAGCGGATTGCAGCATCAGCAGCAGCTTAGGACGCCATCAAATCCGTGCCGCCGCAACCAAAGTGGCAAAATTATAAATTATTAATCATTAAAATGTCGTTTGCCGTATAAAAGACTCGCGGGATCTGAGGAAGCAAGCGCTAAACCGAAATCAGTATCTGGGTATCTGCGGGATAGCAACATTGTAGGCAAATTTTAATCAATATTGAGTTTACCGGCAGCTGAGGGGGTTTCAGATGATACAATTTTTACGAGATTTCTCGCGGTACTCAGTCGATGATGACGTGCCTTCTTAATACTCTTGGATGGAGGTGCCGATAGCCGCCATCGATTGGGGATTCGTTCGTTTGTTGTTGTCGTCCAGAAAGCCTTTGTAGTCTGGGATCTTGACAGTGAAATGGGATTCGGTCGTCAGCGCCTTTGCATTTTGTCATGATTCTGTAATAAATGCGATTATAAACAGGTCATAACATGAGACTGAGCAACGAATGTGTGCGGATTACTTATGTGAAGTCCTGCGTTGCCGTATTGTAGTTTGTAGCTGTTGTTGTTGTAGAACTTTGGCGGCTGAAGGTCCTCGTCCAGAAAAAAAGGCTGGCAATCGTTTGATGTTTTAATTCGTGATGTGTTTTCCTGGAAGTTTGTTTTCATTTTTCTTGACGACGACGAAGACGACGCCTCCGTATGTCGGGACTGGGACTGACGCAATATGTTGCAGCATGCAAGTTGCAGCGCAGCTTGTTGTTGGGAAACTCGTTGCAGCTGCCGGCAAGTAACGGGTGCGTTTGTGAGTGAGAGTGAGGGATCCGGGAATGGACTTCTTTCCGTTCTTTTTTTCCAAGTACTTGTTCGTAATAAATAACGACGAATGCTACACCCGTAACGAATGTTTCATAATTTAAATTTTTTATTGGAGATTGTTCCTGAAGGAGAAGATCGAGGGATGAAACCAGAGTGCAAATACCCTTTAGCCATAATCTGAAACTTTCTTGGAATTCCTTTTTTTCAATTTCCAGAAATGGGATCAGATAAATGGATTTTATGTTAAATTTTGTAAATCCTATGCAGTTCTCAATTTAAATGCAAAATTTTGTCAAAAAGCCATCAATTATATCATCAATGCAGCCAAAATATCGGACAAAACACCGGTAACTTTCCATTTATTGTCACGTGTACCCAACACAATGGAGGCGTTAGACAGACAATAAAGGCTAAATTCTAAAGAAAAACCTCCACATTTAAACTTTCCTTCCGTCCTAGATGATCATCGGTTCAATTTCTCATCATGAAATTGTCGTCAATCAAACGTCTTCTAACGTCTCTATTCAGGGAGCTCAACACGCTCGAAAGCTATCAAAAGGTCATCGGCATTACTCACGTTTCCCTCTACCAGATCCTTTCGGATCGACTAGAGCGAACACCAGGTAGGCACAAAGGAGGAGGAGGAGGAGTGGTATCGGAAAGAAAATCAGAATGAATTTGTAATCCACAACAGCTATATCTGATCCGAGTCATCGGGTCGTGGTCGTCGTCGTGTTCGTTGTGATCTTCGTTAGAAAGAAGAATAGGAAACGGTAGACAATCGGGATCTCAGGTATCAATAGGGCCCCGGTAGAACTCCGACCGGTAGGCGATTGTGCCCCGACCGAAGATGTGTAGAATCCGATTGTGTGGCGTGTTGTTCATTCTGTTCGGTTGGTAACTCTCTCTCACTGGGTGACATCCGAATGAAACAAAACAAAGGACGGGGAATCTGGAATAACCTAACAGTGATGAATTACAACTGATAGTTATTTTTTTTTTTTTTTATTTTATTTACATAGTATTCCTTGTCACGACATAACTTTGAGAACATAATTCCAAAAATTCATTCGGTCCATGGCAACCGATCTCCAATTTCTCGGACAACCCACATTCCCCTGATTACGCTCCTGTTGGTTTAACCACCTCGCTCGTTGCGCCCCGCTCGTCTCGTTTCTAGGGGAAGTGCAACGGACTCCTGTTTTGTAGCACAGTCGTCCGGCATTCTCGCAACATGTCCCGCCTAGCGTATCCGGCCAGCCTTCACCACCTTCTGGATACTGGGTTCACCGTAGAGTCGCGTGAGCTCGTGGTTCACCCTGCGCCTCCATAATCCGTTCTCCTGCACGCCGTCAAAGATGGTTCTTAATACTCGTCGCTCGAATACTGCGAGTATACGCAGGTCCTCCTCGATCAATATCCATGTCTCGTGCCCGTAGAGAACGACCGGTTTGATGAGCGTCCTGTTATCTGTAACTCTTCGTGCGAGGGCTAAGTCTTCTCGACCGCAGTTGCTTGTGGAGGCACGACTTCCGCTGATCATTCGACGTCGGATCTCACGGCTGGTGTTCTTGTATGCGGTCACCAATGAGCCGAGATAGACGAAGTCTTCGACAATCTCCAGCTCGTCGCCGTCGATAGAGTCCTTGTTATTACTGGACTGGTCTGCCTTCTCATCTATCGAACAATGCGACGGAAGCCTGAAAAAGGTAATGGTATAGCGACGTTTTGAGAAAGCACTGAAATTACCCCAAATCTGCTCGAGGAAGTACGGTGAGTGCTTCCCCGGTTTTATTGAATGGATAGCTTCAACAGAGCTCAGACTATCCGTTACAATATTCAGGGTCCGGCAATTGAAGTGCTACATTAAAACAAACATATAAATTGATCAAAACAACAACTTTTTATTTCAAATTCATTCAATTTATCTTGAAAACTAATTACTTTTTTTTAAATTCGCTGGTAAAGTTCGACTGGTTCGCCCTTGAGTTTAACCACTCGCCGCATACGGTCGAGAAACGCATCGTATGAGGTCCGCAGGTGTTCTTGTGGTATTTTATCCCAGGCTGCCACGAGATGTCGCTTCAGGACCTCCACACCTTCATGTTTCTTAGAGCAGACTTCGACCTACAACATACTCCAAACTGCGAAGTCCATAGGGTTCAGGTCTGACGAACTCGCCGGCCACTCGGAGCTCGAAATGAACCCTGGAAAATGTTGCGCTATCCAAAGTTGGGTTTTCTCGCTTTGTGAGCCGGCGCCGAGTCCTGTTGGAAAACCCGATCCCTGGAACCAAAATATTGACGTGCCCACGGTTCGACAACATTCTGTAGAACTAGTTCCCAATATGTACGAAACTACAAAGATAAGGCATCATCTTCTGCGTAGTGGAGGTCGTAGGTGCACCACGAACGGGTGCAGGAAACCCCGCCGCCGGAGAGTATCCGAGTAGTACCGCTTCCTACGGGGGAAACTGCAGAGAGATATTGTCTTCTCCCTCGTAGCAGACCTCGTTAGAAAGGGGTAAACCACTGTCGGAGGATACCCACGGGTAGAGAGGTTCTCGATGCCGAGGGAGCCTCTCGAGTCGGTGTAGGCTGTCGTCACTGTCGGGAAACATCCGAGTCGTAGCGTTCAAATTCCCGAATGTGTGCCGTGACAGGCGCAACTCCAGGACAAGCTGCTCTCTATCTGGCACACGACGAGCAGAAAAAGTCGCGAACCAAAAATCCTAGGGTTGCCAGCCAAAAGGATACAAGAAGACCGTACAACGGTCGGAGTAGTTTGACCCCATCGACGAGAGGTTGTCAAGTAGAGTGCGTCCGTCCCCAAGAATTGAAGCTCCAAACAGAAGGCAGATCTCCGTAGCGGATACCGTGGATACGCCGCGTTTGCACGTAGAAGGTCCACCTTCGGGGAGTATCCAAGAAGTGCGGTTCTCAACGATCGAAGCTGATCGAGATAAGACTTTACCTTCTTTGCAGTGGAAATCGTAGGGAAAGGGTTGTTCCACGATCGGAATACCCACGCGTAGAGTGATTCTCGACGCTGGGTGAGCCGTTCGAGTTTGTGTAGGATGACGTATTCGACGGGAATCATCCGAGAAGTTGCGTTAAGTCCCGTGCGTGTGCTGTGATAGGCGCGATAAGTTGCTTTCGATCGGCAAACGACGAGCATTAAGGTGGCAAACCTCGAATCCTGGAGATAAGAGGTCAGGCTTCGAGCCATTAGAGGAGATGTCAGGCCTCGAGTTTTCAGAAGGAGAGGCTTGTGTAGTTAACCTCGAGTCTTTGTGATAAGAGGTCGGGTCTCGAGTCACAAAAGGAGAGATCAGCCCTTTAATCAACAAGAGGAAGAGTATAAGTGTTTACCTCGAGTCATTACGAGTAGAAGTCAGATCTCAAGGCGCTGTGTACGTCAAACTCGAGTCAATGCGAGGATAGGTCTGATCTCGAGTCGTGAGAGGAGAGATCAGGTCTCAACTAGTGAAGAGGAGAGGTTCATGTGGGAACCTAGAGTCATTGCGAGGAGATGACGGTTCTCAAGTCGTTAGAGGAGAGATAATGATGAGAGTTTTTGCTGAAAGAGGTCTCGGCTATGAGCATTGCCTTGGAGCGCACTAACGTGAACTGACCTTCCACTATTGAAGGATAGTGTGTTAATCTGTTCGAGGTGGGAACTAGCAAAGATTGGGGAGTACGAAGTGTACACGGATCACGAATCTTCCCATTGTACCCATGGACCCAGAGTAGCAGACTGGTAGGACTCGGTGGCAATCGGCACACGATGGGCATTAAGGTGCAAACCTCGAATCCTGGAGATAAAAGGTCAGGCTTCGAGCCATTAGAGGAGATGTCAGGCATCGAGTCTTCAGAAGGAGAGGTTTGTGTAGTCAACCCCGAGTCTTTGCGATAAGAGGTCGGGTCTCGAGTCGCAAGAGGAGAGATCAGGCATTTAATCAGCAAGAGGAGGGGTTTAAGTGTGTACTTAGAGGAGAAATGGGATCTGGAGTCGTGCCGAGGAGAGGTATGTGTACGTCAACTTCGAGTCAATGCGAGTCGAGCCGTGAGAGGAGTGATCAGACCTGGAATCGCGGAGAAGAGAGGTTTCTATGGGAACCTGGAGCCTTTGCGAGGAGATGTTGGTTCTCAAGTCGTTAGAGGTGAGTTCAGACCTCGAGTCGTAATGCTGAGATGTATTGCTGAAATCTTCCCATTTTACCCATGAACCAAGAATAGCAGATTGGGAGGACGCTGTATCTCGCCATGCTTTGGAGTACAATCCGTAAACCAAGATTTACCTCTCATGGAGCATGGTGACTGAAGACTGTGAGAGGCGCTTGATATTTCGTTGAACACTTCAAATCTTGTTGTTTCCTCTATAAGTGATCCATCGGTAAAGTAAATTTTATCAGCACCGACGTGTTTTTATTTAGCTCCGTAAATTCTTGGAATCAGAAGTGGACGGTGCGAATCCGGGAAAAATTTGATTGGTCGAATGTTTTGTTATTTTCACAAAATAACAGTAGTTTTGGCCGATCTGTTTGTATTCCGAACTTATTTCGCAAACCCCATATTTCGTGTACAACAAAATTTTAGTTTAGAAATAGTAATTTTTACCGAGCTCTTAGTATTTTTCAAAGATTTTTTTTTATCAAAAATCTGAAAACTTTATGAAGGGTTTTCGGGATTTATCAAATGCTACTGCTCTGTGTTTGTCCTCCAAATTTGTCCTAAAAGAAAAAGCGAAGTTTGCGAATTCCTACACTGCTTAGGTTTGTTAGAAAAGACGTTGAACATTGTGTTTCCAATTTAAATACAGAAAAATCAATATCACACGGAAACATGATTTCAATACCTTCCATTCACTGACAAACATAAAACTATGTTGTTTGATGAATCATTTGACATGAAATATCGCCATAATAGAGAACCACAGAACAGAAGTGTGAATGCATAAACTCTGAAACCGAGATAACGGAGATGATCACAGATACCACTCCATCAAAAGAGAATGGGAAAATCCATTGAACACAACCACACACTGTGTGCGTAAAATGACGACACGGGAGGATCGCATTATCTCGTTTTCGTGCTCCGGCTGAAAGTCCTTTGGCTCTGTGACTTTTCTTTCTGTTAAATGATTTCTTTTATCGAGGCCTCCGCCTAGGAGCGAGAGTAGGAGGAAGAAATCTATCCAGAACGTGCTCGAAATCAATCGGGTTTGTTCCTTCCATTCATACACAGGAGGAACAGCTTACTTACAACTGAGCTTGTTTTGGCTACACGGGTAAATCACCAGCAGCGGAGAAGCCTGGACCATGTGATGCTATTTTTAAGGATCAGGCAAACCCTGGCAACCCCTGGGGAGTTACGTCTGCTTGGCCGTTGTGAAGATGCAGCTGGGCAAAGAGGACTCGAGAAGAGGATTAAGGGATTTGTCACATTCGAGTTAACCAATACACATGTACATTGGAAATTACACAGTTTCGATGAAATCGTTAAGTTCCAGATGATACTGGGTGCTGGCTGGTATTGATGGCGCAGATCTCCGGGAAAAGGCAATCCACTGGAATCTGGATGTTATTAAATGAAACGTTAGAACAGCGTGGCCTTCTCTAGAGGGTAGAACAGAACTTAGCCCATATACCTACTTGTAGTTTTCCTTTTTTCCGTTTCGTTGTTGGTAATTTGGTTGTTTGGATCGAAATTAATTTCCCGGCAGATGTTTGCGATATGTGAACGCCTGCTGATTTTCCTTCCTCTTGACATCGGATTTTCCGTAACGGAATGTGAGATTTGTCCTTCGAAACGGAAGAGGATGATAACCAAAGCTATAAATTATGAATGTATGAAGATGTAGATAATTTAACATTTTGGAATTTTCAATTTAAGGTTTCCGAAACAGTTGCTCTATTCCAACGGGGATCATTTCTTTCTCAGAAAGTATATCAATAATTGGATATAATCTGGTTCTAATCGTTACAAATTGATTGATAAATGACTCCGGTCCAAGGTAGGTAAGCCTAATTTCCATGATCGACCAAGATCCACTCAGGAGAAGAAAAAATACCTTTTGTGCTTTTGTGTACATTTGTATTTTTCTAGCAGCACACGTCGGTTGTATTTTTTCCGATTTTTTTTTTGTTATGGGTTTCATCAGTTAAAAATGGGACCGTGTGAATAGAAAACCACTCTTGAAGATCATACGAATCTCCTCCAAGTAACTTGCCTCACTACCGATCGTCTTCGATCAAGATCTTGGAGCCGGTTTTTTGAGGTACCCAGGTTGAGTTGAAGAACCTACCCAATTACTCCCGCCGTTTTGGCGTTGTCGATTGGGATGGTCCTTGTGGAACAACTCCCGGACTTGATCCGATACGATCAACTAACTGCGTCTCCACATGAACGACCCACCGAATGGGTGAAGAAAGCGTAGTCTTCTTAATCGGATAAGTGGGCCTCTTATCGATTACATACATTTGGTACCTTCTCTTTGGAGAAGCTCCCGAAAAAAGCCAAGAACTCTCGAGGCTTCCGCTTTTATCTCGTTTGGTGTACCCCTCGAGTGGTCCCGATAAATTTTATATTTCGAAACACTTGACTCGGAGCAAGTTTCTGGGGCCGGGCCCACTCGTGCCTACTCTTCGAAAGATGCTCCCTCAAGAGAGAGGAGTCAATTGATTAACATTGGCCATCGTCTAGCCCCTTCGGTTTGTTTGGGGTTAAAACCAAAAAAAAAAAGAGGTGTTCAATAAACTGCCTCGTCATCGAGGGACCATTCGAATGCTGTTGGTTTTTTTCGGGAGTTGTTTTCTGGGATGACTCGGACAAGTCGATGGCGTCAAAACAGTGGTTGATTTTACGCGTCCGTTAGCCACTTTTTTCCGGTGACGACACGGTCACGACGAGCTGAGGGCATGAATGGAAAGCCTTTTTCGTCTTTTTGTTTGTTCTGAAAGGGAGAAATTTGAATATCTGAATGGATGTCCATGTTGCGCCGTACGGTTTCATTTGGTTCGTGCTTGATTCGAGTGATCAGACCGGGTTTTTGGGCATATCTTCTTATGCCTATGATGGCCAAAAAAAGTTCTTGATTGATCAATCCTGAAGTGTCGAAACCGTTATATGCTTTTTGGAGTGGTTATAAAATATACAAATACTGGAATCATGAAGCTTAGGCATAGACTTAGATTGAAGACAATAACATCAGTTAGGTTGGGATTGTTTGTCACAGTTTTGTGCAGGCTGACCCGGCCCGTTCTTGGGTACTGTCTCACTTAGCTCGCTCACCCGCTCGCACTCACCGATTGAATCTGTTTTTTTACTTTTTTTTTTACTTCTTGCTGTCCTTTCAACTCGCCTTTTAATTCCAAGCCATCCTCTCAACTTGCATGAAATTTATATTGCTTTGTTCAGGCTGTCCTCTCAACTCGCCTTTAAAATTCAAGTTGTCCTCTTGACGCGCTTGAAATTTTAATCGAACTGTTCAGGCTGTCCTCTCAATTCGCTTGAAATTTTT
Organism: Uranotaenia lowii; assembly: GCF_029784155.1. Classification (NCBI taxonomy): domain Eukaryota; kingdom Metazoa; phylum Arthropoda; class Insecta; order Diptera; family Culicidae; genus Uranotaenia; species Uranotaenia lowii. The sequence goes on along the minus strand of NC_073693.1, from coordinate 89,858,097 downwards.
ATTGCTTTGATCAGGCTGTCCTCTCAACTCGTCTTCCAATTTCAAGCTGTCCTCTCAACTCGCTTGAATTTTTTCTCGAACTGTTCAGGCTGTCCTCTCAGCTCGCTTGAAATTTTTATTGCTTTGATCAGGCTGTCCTCTCAACTCGCCATTCAAATTCAAGCTGTCCTCTCGACTCGCTTGAAATTTTTATCGAACTGTTCAGGCTGTCCTCTCAACTCGCTTGAAATTTTTATTGATTTGTTCAGGCTGTCCTCTCAATTTGCTTGAAATTTTTATCGGTTTGCTCCTCTCAACTTTCCTTTCAAATTCAACTTTTCCTCTCAACTTGAAATTTTTATCAAACTGTTCAGGCTGTCCTCTCGACTCGCTTGAATTTTTTATTGATTTGTTCAGGCTGTCCTCTCAACTCGCTTTTCATTTTCAAGCTGTCCTCTCTAAACGTTTGAAATTTTTATCGAATCTCAACTCGCCTTTAAAATTCAAGCTGTCCTCTCGACTCGCTTGAAATTTTAATCGAACTATTCAGGCTGTCCTCTCAACTCGCCTTTCAAATTCAATTTGTTCTATGAATTCGTTTGAAATTTCTATCGATTGCTTTGGGTTGTCCATTCAACTCGCCTTTCAAGATCAGGCTGTCCTCTCAACTCGTATTCCAATTTCAAGCTGTCCTCTCAACTCGCTTGAATTTTTCTCGAACTGTTCAGGCTGTCCTCTCAACTCGCTTGAAATTTTTATTGCTTTGATCAGGCTGTCCTCTCAACTCGCCATTCAAATTCAAGCTGTCCTCTCGACTCGCTTGAAATTTTATCGAACTGTCCTCTCAACTCGCTTGAATTTTTTTTATTGATTTGTTCATGCTGTCCTATCAACTCGCCTTTCATTTTCAAGCTGTCCTCTCTAATCGTTTGAAATTTTTATCGAATTGTTCAGGATCTCCTCTAAACTTGCTTGAAATTTTTATTGATTTGTTCAGGCTGTCCTCTTAACTCGCCTTTCAATTTCAAGCTGTCCTTTCAACTCGCATGGATTTTTATCGAACTGTTCAGGCTGTTCTTCCAAACCCGTCTTAAATTTCAAGCTGTCCTCTCGATTAGCTTGAAATTTTTATGGAATTGATCAGGCTGTCCTTCCAACTTGCTTGAAATTTTTATTGATTTGTTCAGGTTGTCCTCTCAACTCGCCTTTCAAATGTAAGCTGTCCTCTTAACTCGCTTGAAATTTTTATCCAATTGTTTAGGCTGTTCTTTGTCGTTGGTCTCGATTGGGAGCCATCTGCACGTTGAGTGTATACAGTTAATCTTGGCTCTTGGCTTTCCGAACGAAAAACTTGGGTAAATTACAATTTTTAGCCACATTTCTGACCAAAGCTTTGGGTTTCCTCTTTCACAATACGCTTTTATCTTCCGAGTTGTCTTCAGATGTTCTAATGATAGAACTTAAGATTTTCCAGATGCTTGTGCAAATTATTACTTTGCATTTTGATTGACACGAATTCTACAATTAAACAAAATGACGGCGATTAAAAATATTGTGTAAAAATACACTAAAAAATCTTTGTACCCAAATTTGGAACTTTGTAAATTTGAAAAATTTACGAGATCCAATGTGATGTGCATCCATAATCTTCAACTTTTGCCTTGCATGTCCAGAGGAAGGAGAAGTAATCGCGGAAAATCGCCTCAAAGACCCCTAACAGCTCAAACCCATAATCACCTCCACAGGGTGGTTCCACTGCGTTTCTTCAATCCACACCGCAGCAAGGGATGATGCTTGATATTGATCGACACCGGTAAAGATCGCCGAAGGAGCTGTAAAACACAATCGTACGACGAACGAATAAAAAACAGTTGAGGCAAGGCACACGAAACATTATTATTATTAATTGTAATTCAGCTTGGATGCTGTCTTTGCTCTGAGATCTTATATTTTTTCTTCACTTCTTCGTCCTCCTGCTCTTTCCTTCTTTAATGAGCTACGGCTCTCGCGCGTCGATCGTCAAAACAACGATTTTGATTACAATTCGCTTTCGTTGTGAGAAAGGCGGCTGCTGGGTGAGGTCCTCTGAGGAACTTACGGGGAAGAACGGCGGGAAGGGGTACAGTTTTATAAGATCCATTTATCATAAAAATGTAGGTTTTTGTTGCCATACACATTACTGAACACAGTCCGGGACCGATTATACGGACTGGTGTAGGACTTCAAGCTTATTACTGGTATCGTTCGGTTCGATGTGATTATAGTTTTTTTTTTTGCTTGCTTCATATACGCCACTCGGTTCAATACCGCGTGATCTTGATACAGTGGTGCTCAAGTTTTGAGGGATGCTAATTCGAATTTATTTGATAGATGTTTTTGTATTATTCTTGACAAAAATAAAATATATTTGTCTACAAACTAATGTTTTTATACCGAATATTGCATCCAGATTTTTCTTGTATTTTTTTTATCTGATAATTAATTGAATTTTGTTTTGTTTCATTGCAGGTATGTTGTAGCGTAATTGAATGGCTTTGGTTAAATAGTAAGTACATATAATTTTCGATGTTACCTTACATTTAGAGGTGCACAATGATAACAAAACACCCACACCGTATCTGTAATAATCTGTATTAAGCGTTGGTCGAGAACATTTGGTCCTTCGAACCGGATTGAACACAGTGATGAAATTGGTTTAGAATGCAAAAAACTATTGAAATTTTAACTTTTGCTTCCCGCACTGTGGCTCGTCACCCTAAAAAGATTACAAAATCGCTAGAATTCAAACACATTTTTGAAAGTTATACACATTACAACACGAAATGTGACTTTCGAGATTATTCACGAGAAGCACATACAGTTGCGTTCAAAAAAGGATGAGATCGCGTGATCCTGCGCACTCTCTCCCAACTTTGACAAGCTGCCATTTCTTGCTCTGTTGACATTTTTTCGTGAAATATACACGAAATCTAGTTCAACTATCCAACTAGCGCTCTACAAAATTTGAAGCCTTTAGAATGACTGAAAACAATGATATTGCTATTCTCGTATAAAACGGAAATTAGGAATTGCTTCACTAAATTCGCTGTATCTTTGTCAATTTTCATTGAATAATCTTCAAGTTTGGTCCAAAGATGTAAAAATATTTGATCTAGTACCTGGTCAAGTTTAATAAAAATTGATAAACGCGATAAAAAATGGTGCGGGTACAAAATGAGGTTCATTAAAGCCCAACAGACGATTTCATTCTTATTTGGACGGATGTTTGTATAAAAAACATCGTAATCGATGTTTTCTTGGTTTTTTTCCTTCACAAAATTAAAACTTATCACAAAAAATGATGTAAATTGATTGCATTCCAAATTTTCCATTTAACGCTATTTCTTTTGTTTTCCGTCATTGCAAAGACTTCAAATTTTGTAAAGCGTTAGTTAGAGTGTTGAACTAAATTGAGTGAAAATTTCATGAAAAAATATCAACTGTGCGTGAAATGGCAGTTTCACGCGATTTCATTCTTTTTTTAAGGCAACTGTAGATCCATTGTAAACAGATCTACAGATTTTTTCGTAGATCTGCAGGTTTTGATCACTTCTACGGATTGTTTCTCAAAATCTCACCAGATCGTCAGATCATAAGATTGTCAAGTAGTCGGGTCTTAAGCTATTTTATCCGGCAGGTCAGATTGTTAGCTGGTCAGGCATGTAGGTCCTCAGATCGTCACATAGTAAAATCGTCAACCGTTAGAGCTTCAGCTTGTAAAGAAGTCAGGGCATCAGAATGCCAAGTGATCAGGTCTTCCGGTTGTTTGGCCGTAAGGCCATCAGATTTTTAGACCATCAATACGTCAGGCCGTCAAGTTGACAGGTTATCGGAATGTCAAGCCATCAAACCGCCAGGCCGTGAGGTCATCAGGTTTTTTGGCGGTTAGATCGTCAAGTCTGCAGGCCGCCAGACCGACAGGCTGTCAGATGGTTAGGCCATCAGATTATCAAGTCGTTAAGTTATAGATAGTCAGGCCGTCAGCACTTCGGATCGTCTAGTAGTCATCAGACCGCCAGGTCATCATATTATCAAGTGTTGAAGGTTCTAGGCCATTTGGACGCCAGGTTTTTAGGTCGTCCTGTTGCCAGAGCATTAGGCATCCGATCGTCAAGTCGTCAGGTTCAAAGGTAGTGCGGTTGCCAAATCAGCAAGTCGTCTCCATTAGTCTCCATTAGGTCTGGACTTTTTATTTTAAAGTGGTCAAATCATCAGGAAGTGTGGCAGTCAAGTCATCAGGTAATATCGTTGAGTCACTGTGTTTTTATCGTCAGCCGGTTTGATAATCATGTTAAAAGATTTTCAAGTAATCAGTAATTCGGTAGTCAGATTGTCAAGTGGTCATGTTTTAAGGATGTTTGCCGTCAGTTTTTCAGGTCGTAAGATCGTTAGTGGTTAGGTCATCAGATTATCAGATGATCAAGTCTTCAGGTTGGGTCTTTTCTTGAGAGTAAGGCCATCAGGTCGTCTAATTGTTAGACCGTCAGACCGTGAGGTTAACAGGTCGTCCACCAGTTAGATCAAGAGGCAACTAGATTTTACTGCTTAAGGTCGTTAGATCACCAGATCGCTAGATCGTTAGGTCTCCAGATTTACAAGTAGTCAGGTCTTTAGGTTGTTTCCGTCAGGCTGTTGGGTCATCCGGTTGTGAGGTCCTCAGATCGTCGATTTCTCAGGCCGACAGATTGTCAAGTGGTTAGCTCTTAAGGTCGTTTTGCCGTCAACCAGTCGGGTCATCGGGTCAAAGGATCGGTCGTCAGATTGTTAGTCCGTTAGATTATCAAGTGATTAAGATTATCACATCAATAGATTGCCAAGTGGTTAGGTCATTAAGTTTGTTAATCGTTAGGACATCAGGTCGTCTAATCATTAGACCGCCAGGTCGTGAGGTTGTCAGGCCGTCTGCCAGTTAGGTCAAGAGACAACTAGATTTTACTTCTTAAGGCCGTTAGATCACCCGGCCAACGGATTGTCAGGTCGACAAGTAGTCAGGTCTTAATGTCGTTTGGCCGTCAGGCTTTCGGGTCATGAGATTGTCAGGTCCTCAGATCGTCAATATGTTGAGTCGAGTGGTCGTTTGTCCGTCGATCAGTCGGGTAATCAGATAGTAGGGTCATTAAATCGTCAGATTGTTAGTCCGTTAGATTATCAAGTGATTCAAATTGTCGGATCAATAGATCGTCAAGTGGTTAGGTCATTATGTTTCTTGACCGTATGGGCATCAGGTCGTCTAATCGTTAGACCGTCAGGTTGACAGGTGGTCTGCTTGTTAGGTCAAGAAGCAACTGGAATTTACTTCCTAAGGCCGTTAGATCCCCAGGCCGCCGACTCGTCAGGTCGCTAGATTTACAAGTAGTCAGGTCTTCAGGTTGTTTGGCCGTCAGGCTTTAGGGTCATCAGTTTGTCAGGTCCACAGATCGTTAGTTTGTTGAGCCATCCGTTTCTAAGGCTGTCAGATTGTCAAGTAGTTAGCTCATGAAGTCGATTTGCCGTTAACCAGTCGGGTCATCAGGTCGTAGGATCGTTAGGTTGTTCAGCCATCAGTTTCTCAGGCCATCAGATTGTCAAGTAGTTAGCTCATGAAGTCGTTTTGCCGTTAACCAGTCGGGTCATCAGTTCGTAAGATCGTTAGGGCGTCAGATTTTTAGTCCATTAGATTATCAAGTGGTTCAGATTGTCAAATCAATAGATTGCCAAGTGGTTAGGTCATTATGTTTCTTAGCCGTATGGCCATCAGGTCGTCTAATCGTTAGACCGTCAGGCCATGAGGTTGTCAGATCAAGAGGCATCTAGAGTTTACTTCTTAGGGCCGTTAGATCACCAGGCCGCCGGATCGTTAGATTGCTAGATTTACAAATAGTCAGGTCTTCAGGTCGTTTGACCGTAAGGCTTTCGGGTCATCAAGTTGTCAGGTCCTCTGATCGTTTTCTGAGCCTTCAGTTTATCAGGCCGTCAGATTGTCAAGTGGTTAGCTCTTGTGGTCTTTTGCCGTCAACCAGTCGGGTCATATGATCGTAGGGTCGTTAGGTCGTCAGTTTGTTAGTCTGTTAGATTATCAAGTGATTCAGATTGTCAGATCAATAGATTGCCAAGTGGTTAGGTCATTGAGTTTCATGGTCGTTAGGGCATCAGGTCGTCTAATCATTAGACCGTCAGGCCGTGGGGTTGTCAGGTCGTCTGTTAGTTAGGTCAAGAGGCAACTAGATTTTACTGCCTGATTTACAAGTAGTCAGGTCTTAAGGTCGTTTGGCCGTCAGGCTTTCGGATCATCAGATTGTCAGGTCCTCAGATCGTCAGTTTGTTGAGTCAAGTGGTCGTTTGTCCGTCAACCAGTCGGGTAATTAGATCGTAGGGTCGTTAGGTCGTCAGATTGTTAGTCCGTTAGATTATCAAGTGATTCAAATTGTCAGATCAATAGATCGTCAAGTGATTAGGTCATTATGTTTCTTAGCCGTATGGCCATCAGGTCGTCTAATCGTTAGACCGTCAGGTTGACAGGTGGGCTGCTTGTTAGGTCAAGAAGCAACTGGAATTTACATCTTAAGGCCGTTAGATCCCCAGGCCGCCGACTCGTCATGTCGCTAGATTTACAAGTAGTCAGGTCTTCAGGTCGTTTGGCCGTCAGGCTTTAGGGTCATCAGTTTGTCAGGTCCTCAGATCGTCAGTTAGTTGAGCCATCAGTTTATCAGGCCGTAAAATTGTCAAGTGGTCGTTCGTCCGTCAACCAGTCGAATTGTCAGGTCGTTAGGTCGTCAGATTGTTAGTCCGTTAGATTATCTGGTGGTTCAGATTGCCAGATCAATAGATTGCCAAGTTGTTAGGTCATCAGGTTTCTTGGCCGTTAAGCCACCAGGTCGTCTAATCGTTAGATCGTAAGGCCGTGAGGTAGTCAGGTCGTCTGCTAGTTAGGTCAAGATGCAACTAGATATTACTGCCTAAGGTCGTTAGATCGCTAGGCCGCCAGATCGTCAGATCCCCACATTTACGTAGTCAGGTCTCAAGGTCGTTAGGTCGTCATGCTTTCGGGTCATCAGGTTGTCAGGTCCTCAGATCGTCAGATTTTCCAGTGGTTATCTCTTGAGGTTGATTGGCCGTCAAACAGTCGGGTCATCAGGTCGTAGGATCATTAGGTCGTCAGATTGTTAGTCCGTTAGATTATCAAGTGATCAGGTTTTTATGTGAATCGGCCATCAGGTGATCAGATGGTCAGACCCTCAGGTTGTCACGTGGTTTAGCTGTCAAGCTGTCAGATCGTTCGGTCGTAAATTTTTAAAGGACTCAGCCGTTAGATTAAGGTCAAGCCGCTAGATAATAATAAAGTCATCAAGGCATCAGCTCGTCAGATTATTAAGCTGACCAATCGTCAAGTTATCAATCCATCAGATTATCGGTCGCTACATTATTAAGTTGTCAGGTCGCCAGATTTTCATGTGGTAAGGTCATTCGGCCTTCTAGCCTTCAAGTCATCAGATCGTTAAGTTGTAAAAATGTCAGGTTATCAGATCGTCAAGTCGCTAGTCGGTTAACTTATCAGGCTGCCAGGTCGTCAGGTCATCAGGTCATGAGGTCAGTTTGTCAAGTGGTCAGCTCTTCAGGTCGTTTTGTCGTCAAATCGTCAAATCATCCGATTGTCAAATGGTCAAATCATCAAGTCTTCAGACCGTCCTACCGTCAAGCCGTTACAGCGTAAAGCCGTCAGATGACCAGTCAGGTCTTCAGATCGTTTGGTCATCAAATTATCAGTTCAATGGGTCGTCAAGCCGTCAGGTCATCAGGTTGTTAGATCGTCACACCGTTAGTTAGTTAGTTAGAGTTCTTTCTAAGGTACCTTAGAGTTCAATGTTTAGTCTAACCCCTATATGTTATTAACCGAATGTTCTACTGATTACTACTGTATTGTATCTTTACATACTTGGTTTTCTTTTAGTGTATTGTTAGTAGTTTTAAAACTCAAGTAGCTTAAGTTCCAAGGTTGAGAACTCCCCCCTAGACCCGAGGCCTCAGCTCCGATAATGACTCACATGAGCCGTCAAGCGTCTCGCGAGACACGATTAAAACACTTTTATTGTTCGGACGGACGGACGAAACACACGTTGTCTGGACGCCATCATACCGCGGCACCCAGTCCGGCATCAGTCAGTCAATCCGGAGCGTACGTGTGTGTGCGAATTTCAATCGAAAGATATGGGAATTTTGATATGGGAAACGGGCGTGTTTTTGTTGTTGTTGTGTTTCTACGGAGGAGCTCTGATGGGTTTGGGGGGAGGAAAATTGATTGACCGCTTTTGGCGGGAAACAATTTATCACCGGGCGGCGGCCCTCGGAATCAAAACCGCGCACGGCTCCAGGGAGTTTAATTCAGGTGGAATATAAAAATGATGATTGCACGAAGGCACATGATTCGGATTGGATCTTGAGTTGAGTTGAGAGTTGATGAATACTCGACTGGTCTGGGATCTCATATGCAGTACGCGTTCCGTTGTTGATTAATTGTGGAATAATTACGGCACCGCTCGGTAGAGGTTTTGACCTTCTCCCAAGGGGTTTTGTCCATTACCTGGCTTTCTGGATAGAGGCTTTTAAGCTGGATATTGTTCGAATCGAGAAACACGAATACGATCGAGCAGTACAATCACGGCTGGCGACGTGCCGTAATTAGAGACATACCGTATAAAGTGAATCAAATTATGTGAAAAAAGCCTAGCGATTTGTGGTTGATGGACTGGTGCTGGAAAAGAACTTGGATAGAAAGGGCTTTTTCTTTGATTTAACATATGTTCGATCTTTGTAGAAATGACTCTTTAAAAAGATGAAAAAAGTTTGTTGGTTTGCTGGTTTACTTCAATAATTCAGCTGGCTATAAAAAGGGTGCTTCAAATTGGGGTTCTAGTCAGGTTTCAGAAATAATATTATCTGGGTTTTTAACGAAAAACATTCTGTGAATAAAAATAAATGATGTATTTCCGAAAAAATTTACCTGATATTTCAACTGTGTCACAGATTCTCTGGAGAAAATATGCTCAAAATTCGGCAAAATTATAGATTTTCCGTGATTTCGGCAACCTTGGATCCTTTTTTTTCACATAGAGACCTCACCACAACAAACAATCTGCAGCAGCCTTAAAAATCTGTGCTTCCCAATCCATTCCGTTATTTCCATCGGAAGGCCAAATCAAAATAATCAATCAGCAGCAACAGTCCTTAAACCCTGCGCTTCCTAAGCCAACTCAGTCTTTTCCCACCGGAAGGCAAAACCAAAACAAACGATCTGCAGTAGCAGCCTTAAAAATTTGCGCTTCCTAAGCTAATCCGTCTTTTCCACCGGAAGGCCAAATCAAAACAAACAATCATAACAGCAGGCTTAACAATCTGCACTTCTGAATCTCTCCGTCTTATTTACCGGACGAACGAACAATCAAAGCAGCAGCTTTAACAATCTGCGCTTTTCCATCCTCTCCGTCTTATTTACCGGAGCATCAGACTTGCAAATGTGTGCTCACCTTACCAACTTCGCGATTGTTTTGATTTTACATTTCCTATAAATCTCAACTCAGAGATTCACTCAGACACGTCTATCACTCATAAGAATAAATCAACGACTGATTTTGTTTTGTTTGTTTTTGTTATTTTATTTTTTTTTTTGTCTTGCTATTTTCTGCATATCCTTCATCTCATCTCTACAATTCCATGGCCATCTTTTTTGCCTTTCTAACAGAAAGGTTTGGTTATCGGTCGATTGGGGAGATCATTAATTATGGGTCTTAGGCATACCTTTATAGGTACCTATCGACTCAGCTCGACGAGTTCTGTTGATGTCCGTGGATTTGTATGTGCCATTTTAAAAATGTCAAGAACGTTTTTGCGAAACTGGGCTGCGAAATTAAAATGATTTTAGTCTCAAAAGAATGCATTTTTTTTCCTACACAACCCTTTCAAAAACGGGAAAAAAACAAAATAGTTGAAACCGTTTTCTTTACGAAATACATATCATACTTATTATGGCATAAAAAAAAGTTGCTAGTGGCGCCTCGAAGCAGCAGCACCAGCAATCATTTATAAATTAGAGATAATCAAAATAAAAAATTAAAATTTACTGACTCGAGAATTGAACCGAAACCCTTCAGATCCAAAGTTGCAAGCGCTATCCAATAAACCATCGGCACGCTTGATAAAGAGCGGCTCAAACTCAAATACGTAAAAGGCATTACTAAGACGCACCGTGGTCTGGGCAGTTTCTCAGTCTGCTGGGGCAAATACGGCAACAGTGTTTATATCTTATACTGTATTTGTTTTCTCCACTCGTGGAGTGTTCCACCGTACCCGATAAAAACAAACACAAATCGTCGCCAGTGTATTGCTACCTCCCTCACTCACACGCTCTCTCGCAACACTGGCAAAATTATCGGTGGGCCACCGTCCGTAAATTTAACTCCGACAGGTCAAAACCAGTGCAACACCGTCCGAATAAACAAACAGTTTGACAGCACCTAGTGGTGCACCAGTGCAACACTAGTGCAACACTCGGCATAAACAAATACACTATTACACTTCTTGCTTTTCAATGCAGCAAATGGCGGATGGGCGTTTCCTTCAGAGTCCGCCATGCCTATTAGACACTATAATTTCATATATGAAATTATAGTGTCTATAGCCATGCCGGGTGTCAACAAAATGCAGAGCCGTACAGAAAACTGCGTTGGGGGGGAATTTATATGAAGATCTTATGACCCTCGTTTTTTTTACCCGCGTTGAAGAATGAATTTATGTTTTTTTTTTTCATTTCTACATACTCATACATAATTTAGATTCAATTTCAGATGCAGAATTCAGATTCAGTTTTCAAATTCAGGATACAGGTTTAGGAATCAGAATTCAGGATTCAGAATTCAAAATTCAGATTCAGAACTCATATTCAGATTCAGAATTTAGATTCAGAATTCATATTCAGAATTCAGATTAAGAATTCAGATTCAGAATTCAGATTCAGAATTCAGATTCAGAATTCAGATTCAGAATTCAGATTCAGAATTCAGATTCAGAATTCAGATTCAGAATTCAGATTCAGAATTCAGATTCAGAATTCAGATTCAGAATTCAGATTCAGAATTCAGATTCAGAATTCAGATTCAGAATTCAGATTCAGAATTCAGATTCAGAATTCAGATTCAGAATTCAGATTCAGAATTCAGATTCAGAATTCAGATTCAGAATTCAGATTCAGAATTTATGTAAATTTATTTTCGGCATATCGGTGAAAAATTTAGATTCATGGAGAAAGAATATCAGAATTAAAAATTGATGAAGCTGGTTGTTGCGAGGTAAAGTATGGTGTACGTTAATAAATTTTCCTTGCAAAAATGTTCTTTCGCTCTTTTCATCATCCGTAAAATTTCTCCTCACTTTATCAATTTTCAATTCTGGAATTGTTTCTCCAAGAATACCAATTTTCACAGTTTTTGATAAATTTGCGATGACTTAAAGATCATTACGCATGAAAACACGATTTTGTTTTGTGAAAACCTTTTTTCACATTTTTTCTGAAATTAAGTTTGCTGCATACTTTTAGGGGTAAAACCATACTACTAAAAGTTGTAAAATCCGAAATCATAAAAAAAATTTTGGATGAAAGAAATTTCAATGTTGAAAACCGCGTGATGCAAAACAATCAAACTGAGATTCAGATTCAGAATTCAGATTCAGAATTCAGATTTTTTTTTTTCAGATTCAGAATTCAGATTCAGAATTCAGATTCAGAATTCAGGTTCAGAATTCAGATACAGAATTCAGATTCAGAATTCAGATTCAGAATTCAGACTCAGAATTCAGATTCAGAATTCAGATTCAGAATTCAGAATTCAGATTCAGAATTCAGATTCAGAATTCAGATTCAGAATTCAGATTCAGAATTCAGATTCAGAATTCAGATTCAGAATTCAGATTCAGAATTCAGATTCAGAATTCAGATTCAGAATTCAGATTCAGAATTCAGATTCAGAATTCAGATTCAGGATTTAGATTCAGAATTCAGATTCAGAATTCAGATTCAGAATTCAGATTCAGAATTTAGATTCAGAATTTAGATTCAGAATTCAGATTCAGAATTCAGATTCAGAATTCAGATTCAGAATTCAGATTCAGAATTCAGATTCAGAATTCAGATTCAGAATTCAGATTCAGAATTCAGATTCAGAATTCAGATTCAGAATTCAGATTCAGAATTCAGATTCAGAATTCAGATTCAGAATTCAGATTCAGAATTCAGATTCCTAATTCAGATTCAGAATTCAGATTCAGAATTCAGATTCAGAATTCAGATTCAGAATTCAGATTCAGAATTCAGATTCAGAATTCAGATTCAGAATTCAGATTCAGAATTCAGATTCAGAATTCAGATTCAGAATTCAGATTCAGAATTCAGATTCAGAATTCAGATTCAGAATTCAGATTCAGAATTCAGATTCAGAATTCAGATTCAGAATTCAGATTCAGAATTCAGATTCAGAATTCAGATTCAGAATTCAGATTCAGAATTCAGATTCAGAATTCAGATTCAGAATTCAGATTCAGAATTCAGATTCAGAATTCAGATTCAGAATTCAGATTCAGAATTCAGATTCAGAATTCAGATTCAGAATTCAGATTCAGAATTCAGATTCAGAATTCAGATTCAGAATTCAGATTCAGAATTCAGATTCAGAATTCAGATTCAGAATTCAGATTCAGAATTCAGATTCAGAATTCAGATTCAGAATTCAGATTCAGAATTCAGATTCAGAATTCAGATTCAGAATTCAGATTCAGAATTCAGATTCAGAATTCAGATTCAGAATTCAGATTCAGAATTCAGATTCAGAATTCAGATTCAGAATTCAGATTCAGAATTCAGATTCAGAATTCAGATTCAGAATTCAGATTCAGAATTCAGATTCAGAATTCAGATTCAGAATTCAGATTCAGAATTCAGATTCAGAATTCAGATTCAGAATTCAGATTCAGAATTCAGATTCAGAATTCAGATTCAGAATTCAGATTCAGAATTCAGATTCAGAATTCAGATTCAGAATTCAGATTCAGAATTCAGATTCAGAATTCAGATTCAGAATTCAGATTCAGAATTCAGATTCAGAATTCAGATTCAGAATTCAGATTCAGAATTCAGATTCAGAATTCAGATTCAGAATTCAGATTCAGAATTCAGATTCAGAATTCAGATTCAGAATTCAGATTCAGAATTCAGATTCAGAATTCAGATTCAGAATTCAGATTCAGAATTCAGATTCAGAATTCAGATTCAGAATTCAGATTCAGAATTCAGATTCAGAATTCAGATTCAGAATTCAGATTCAGAATTCAGATTCAGAATTCAGATTCAGAATTCAGATTCAGAATTCAGATTCAGAATTCAGATTCAGAATTCAGATTCAGAATTCAGATTCAGAATTCAGATTCAGAATTCAGATTCAGAATTCAGATTCAGAATTCAGATTCAGAATTCAGATTCAGAATTCAGATTCAGAATTCAGATTCAGAATTCAGATTCAGAATTCAGATTCAGAATACAGATTTAGAATTCAAATTCAGAGTTCAAATTCAGAATTCAGATTGAGAATTCAGATTTAGAATTCTGATTAAGAATTCGGATTAAAGATCAACCTGGAATTTGAATATATTCAAATATTAGACTAAGTGTTGTAACTCAAAATTCAAACTTTAGAATCAGAATAAGATTTCAGATTTAGTTTCCAGAATGAGATTAATCATTTAATAGTCATATTACTTTCCCCTCCTTTTGTGGGAATTTTTCCTCTATGCATGGTTGAGCTCTAAAAAAGGTATCATGCTAGGGCACGCGTCACGGCTATCCATCAATATTGTAGTTGGTTTTACTTATTCAGTAAAAAAAAGCATAAAAAAACAGTAAGATTCGAACCGTGACCAGCAACGTGAAAGTTCTGGTTGCTACCACGGCACCATTTCAGCGTGTTATAAATCTTGGAAATTCTACTGTTTAAATACCATTCTTTCCATACATAAAATGAGCTCCTTACATACCAGTTCGCTTTTCCCCAAAAAAACGTACCAGGCATCATTTTTTTATATTGAGATTGGAATTTTTCGTGTTTGAATATCTGAAATCATTCTTATATGATTCAGAGGGAAGGAATCTATCATGTATATTCTATATTATTTTATATATTTCCAAATATAATTTAAACTCTGTTAGAAAGGCTCCAATCCACTGTTAAGTGTATTAAATCGGGTTTTTAGCTCAGTTTGAAATTTAAAGAAAATGAGTAATGTGTGTGTGTATTTGTTCATTTTGTTTAAGAAGGATTGAGTACGCCGTTTTTGCTTAATTCCGGCTCAAATGATGAGAAATGTTGTTCTACACGGCGCTATTCTGAATTGTTGAAAAATATTGACTTTGAAAAGAACTGTGAGTAAGATACTAATTAATTACTACACTTGAACATGTGTTCACATCGTTTTAGCGGAACTGTGCAAACCATATTCGCTCAACATGGGCTTAAATTACGAGGAATAGTGTTCTCCATGGCACTATTCGAAAAAGTCGAAAACATTTTCGTTAAAAAAAAGTTATAAACAAAAATTGAATTTATTATATTTATTGGCCATTATCACGTTTGTAGATGTTAAATTTTTAAACAAAAAATCCTAGTTCTGAAGCCCGAATGCTATACGCATAGTTATTATTTTTAAGCTATTTCTTATGAGAGTAAAACATTTTTTTAAATGCTTATTCCAGCGTCAAACTTCTTAAAAATTAAATTCAGTTTTGATTATTTGAGCTCGGTTTACTCGGGATAAAATTAAAAAAAAAAAATCCGAAACCGTCAACTGTAACGCTTTTTACCACTTTCAGGGAAATAATTTCCATTAAATCCAGGGAAAAAAGCATTAAACCGTTTGTTCTTACGATCCGCATCTTTGTGCGATTGTGTTTTCTGTTGGGTGCAGAGTTGTAAAATTATGACGGGAGTTGAAGCATGACGGAATCCGGGCGGCCGATCGTTTCAAAAATCCCAACCCGTCTGCTGCCTGCTAGCCTGCATTTGGAAAACGTACGTTGTTGGTGCGAGTAATATGTAATAAATGGCTGAATAAATTATATTAAAATTTAAGGGAAACGCACAATGCGCGGGCATCCATCGTTCGTCATAATAAGCGGGGAGAGCGGCATTTTGGCGTTTGAGCAACAACATCAACGACGGAACATTTCGCGGGAAATCGCGCGGGTTCAACATCGACAATATCGCAATTTACATTCCCGAAGCCATGAGGGGTTCATGAGCGATCCGAAGAGAAAGAGAGTAGTAGGACGCTGGAGACTTTTATTTTGCAGCCTGTTTTTATGATGCCTTTATCCATAAACTGTCGGATGATGTACGATAAACCGCCTCCCATTCGAAGGCGCGCAGGATTTTTCGAGGTTATGTTTCAGAGTGCGGACGCGATATTTGATGTGCTGCTTGGAAGCTGGGAGCTTCATTATGCTGCAAGGTGGTCTTTATGTTTTGGAACAAATATGCACTCCCTCAAGTGCCGGAGCTAATTTGTTTGAGTACATTCGGTAAATGAATGCGCGAGAGGCGGGTTATGTTGAACTTCGAAAAAGCTTTTTCCAGGAGGCACTTTCAATAAAAATGAAAATCATTTCCAAGAAATTTGTGTTTGATGATTATCGGAAAAAATCTGAATTCTATTCAATCAGAAAAAAAAGATCACTTGCAAAACGAATTAGAGACCAAAATATGAATTTTGGAGTCGAGGGTTAAAGTTTTGGCATGAATAGGGGAGTTAAGGGTATAATGGCTACCTTAAGGAGGGCGCTTATTTAGCCATAAAAAAACAGCTATAATATGTGAGTTTCATCATTGTTTCCTGTTCAGACACTAAAAATGCATTTCAAATTTGTTTACCGAAAGCTGGAAATCAGTCACTATAAGGGCATAATGAGAACCTCTCCTGGGGCAGTATAAGCACCATTAATCGGTGCACGATAAACTTCTCGACCAGGAATTGAACTCGCGTCTTTACCGTTCCGACACCTTATCAATACGCTAAGTCATCAAATGTAAACAAGTCAAGCTGTAGCCAAGGTTGCCGAAATCACAGAAAAAACTGTAATTCCACAGAATTTTGAGCAAATTTTCATCACAGAGTCTGTGTCGCAGAACACAGAATTTTGAAATATTCACAGATTTTACAGAACTTTTGAATTTTGATAGGATTTTCAAAATTATAATTTTTTTCCACAATATAAAATATAGATTTTTTACTTTGAATTTGAAAAGTATGATAAGATTGCTTATGTTAATTGATTTTTCACAACTAAAAAATAAAACAGACAAAATTTATCATGAATTTTCAATGAAATTGAGGGAAATTTCATCACAGAAAACCATCACAGAATTTTTGGGTAAAAAAAGATTTTTTTTCTCAAAAACACAGAATGGCTGTAGCTCTTAAATTCAGTTGACTTCATCGAGTTGAATTCGCGGCTCGATTCAACGGCAGAAAATGCTCATCGTGCCCCGATCAATGGTGCTCGGATCGCCCCGAATCAACAAATTAAAGTAAAAACGCGTATTTAAATTGAGTAAAGTGAAAAATCAAAAATTTAATGATGGTTAAAATTAAGGAACAATATGTACATATAGATGAAGATGATTTAACGATCATGAAAGCCTATTTTCGCCTATAATATTTTCGTCACTTGAGGACCAGATTGTTTTTTTTAATATTTCTGTAAAGATGATAAGGAGATTTCTGTTTTGCTGAAAAATTTAAACAACAGGAACTAAATAGACGCAAAGTAAGTGAGATTAAATTCTTGCTCAACTCTCATAGTTTAGTTTCTAGTTATTAACGAGCGTCAACTTTCTTCGTCGACCAACACTCTCTTTGCGCTCAATTTCCGGTCAAACCCGTATTTTGTGCCGTTTCTCTCATAGAAAAGATGACACATTTGGCATAATACAGATTAAATATATTGCGCTTTTGGCTTAACTTTCTTGAAGTTTGCCCGAAACATCGGCCACCTTCTCTATCGAATTAAAAGTAAATTGAAAAGGGTTTCCATGAGTGAGTTTTACGAGTCAAATCCATGTCGAAAACCCCCTTAAAACTCTTCCAACAATAATGAGATTCGGTCAATAATTTCCCTATAAATTTAGCAATTTATTACGCACCGAACGATGGCCGGTCGGTCGGTCGGGCGGTCGAAATGAATGAACCAGTAAATGCCGATGGATGCCTTCACCGGAACACTTGCTTTTGTAAGTAGGGTACCTAAATGTGGTCCCAATGAAGGTATTCAAAAAAAAAACCCAAGAAGGGAAAGATTGCGAAAAGGGCTTATTCCCTCGCAAAATGGAGGGCGGGTCGGAAAATTCTCCTCAAAGGTTATGATCTTCTTCGGTATCGAGTGAGTTCGGGTTTTTTTTTCTCTCCTGTCTTTCAGCTGTAAGCCAGGGAAAAGGGGTGGATGAAACAGCAACAACAACATTGGACGTCGTAGACCTTTTTCCACACCGAGGACTAAAGCAAAGCATATGCTCGAGCATTGCCCGTTCGTTTGGTGGATTATGTGCCTTTTTTATGCTCCATCACCAACCGGAATCCGAAATGCTACACGCTGGAGGAGACTTGCCGTCTCCTGCCCTTTTAGATCTGTTTTTTTTTCTGCAACCCATAACCACTGCGCCGGCTGCCATGATCCTTATCTTTGTATGGGTGCCCGTCGGTGAGGAGAGTGATGTGTAATTTTTGTTTTTACGAGCCAGCCAGTCAGGGGTTGCAGTCAGTGGTTAGACCTGCCCTTTCGTATGAATTATGTTCATAAATTTAATTATACGTTTTATCAAAACAATGTTGTGTACAGGAATGTGCAGGCTTCGACATACACGTGGGTTTTTCTTAGAAGAATAAGCTATTGAAAAAAGGGGGCGGGTCAATGCTGCGGCATCTCCAAGAAGAGGTTTGTAATTTTTCTTTGCGCATATAAATTTATTCATAAGTAATCGATTGACTTTTGTGGAGTGTTCATAGTGCAAGACAGTCATGAACAATGGGAATTTATCGATGAGCAACTAAAAATTATTTTTGAGAATGAAATTTTTTTATAGGAATTTTATCACCTTATTTCCAAAACTATGTTAAACACAAACCAAGATTTCTTACAATTTTATGCTTTTAAAAACCTTTCTACAGATTTGCATATTTCATTACTTTAATCCTTAACACGTTTGACCGCCATCGGACCCATATTCGGGTGACGGGTATATTTCCTGGGAGGCCCCGTCACATCAAAAAACTTTTGACGCTTTCTTACTCATGTTAGCCGCTCAGTTTAGCCACACGTTGCAACGCTGGGAGCTCCCCATCTTTATTTTGTCGCTCCGAGAATTTCTCGGGGGCCCGGATAATAAAACTACAAAATTGTTGTTGAAAACTAGGTTATTCAATGCAGGGTTCTCTGGTAGAATAGCGATAGACATAGTTTGATCCTTTTATAACTGCACTCTGCACTAGCGATTGCTAGTTCCTCCAGCGATCGTCAACCAGAAAATTGCCTAACCGTGGGTTTCAAAGTTTCAACACCTCCCGAAACATCAGTATCTTCTTCCAGCCATCGAAAATCAGCAAACGCATGCTAAACGTAGCGTTACTGAATATCGCAAGTTGAGCTATTGAAGGAGGATTCTGCTTCCAATCTCGATCTCAGGCAGTAGCTGTCCAGTTTGGATCTGAGTCGGTGTACAGTAGAATACCTATTCAGTAGCTGAAAGCGAGCTCACGCATGCCCAAGCAACCAAAAGTTTCATAAAACAGGTACAAAAACGCTTACTTAGCCCCATCATTGATATGAAGTACGTTCTATGCAGCTCAAAATTTAAGTTCTTATTAATACTTTCAAGTTCCAAAACAAGTCATTATGATCTTTTATTCGGCTTCCAGCGGCCCTTCAGTTCAGCTTCCAGAAAATCGTAAATTGAGCAAAAAATCTCTCTCTATCTCAACTGCCCCTTGGCATCGGCTCATATCACCTTCTCTGGATTATTTACTATGTTCTGTACATGGTGCCGCCATGATGCCACGCGCCGGATTCCAAACTCGACAAATTGCTCAGTTGCTTCTTTCCTACATTTCCTACGAATATCGCAAATTACTTGTTGAAAAAAAACTTGCCTGGCTTGAGGATCGAACCCCGACCTTCGTGGTGAGAATCGAACACGCTACCACAAGACCACGCCTAAATGTTATTCTAAATGAAACTAAAACTCGAAGTGGTGATTTGATTTTAAAAGCACCTCAATGCACTCTATGTGACTTACCAAATCCCTTTTAGAGCGCTTTTGTGTCCTTTATGTGGCTTAAGTCTTGTACAACGTTAGTATAATTCACTTTTGCAACTTTCAAGTTCATTAGTGAGTATAAAAAGTTCACTCATAGGAATTGAGCAAAACAAGTCACATACAACGTACATATGAATCACTATTGCAACTTTCAAGTTCACTAATGAGTACATAAAGTTCACTAAAGGAAATCGGGCAGTTGATTCTTTTTGTCAGCCAATACGTAACTTTGTAAGCCTTCATTCAAGCAAATATGTGACTTTTGGTTGCTTGGGTGCTAACCGTAGCGTAGCTCCACATCATGAGAGTTGCTCTTTCGGTAAGCAGTCCCTCAAAGCTCCTTTCCTGACTTATCGTTCAGCTGGGCCACTTACCTTCTGCGCTGACCAATATTGGATTCGGATCTCAAGAATCCTGCTCCCGGCTTTCGGAAATGAGCTCACGTTACTTATACTAACCGTAGTGTAAATAGCTCGTGATCACGTCGAGAGTAACTTTTTCGGAAACCGCCTTTCCGGCATAGAAGTGCCTCTTTATAGGCTGTCCCTACACCTTGACTTGTCCTGCGCTCCGTTGGCTCAACCTCTGACTGATGGACTTTTCTGGACTGGGTTCTAGTACACTTGCTATCCGCAAGTATCTGCACTGGCTTCCTTCTCTGTGGAGATAGCTGGCGCACTTGCTATCCACAAGTCTGGAATTTGAGAGTAACTACCTCTCTCATCAACTCTTTATTCCTCCGAGACGTGTATGGGTACATATCCTGTTGAGAAATGAGATTTCGTACGTTAGGGTTAGAATTAAGTCATAGTTTATTGAATTCCTTCGTCAAGTCCTTATATGATAACTTATCACTATAGCGATTATCAGCTTGCCGCTTAAAACTAACTGATTCCAATATTTAGAATCAGTTCTTATTCTCTATCAGATTCTGAGATATTCTCTCAGAATGAACTGCCAACACTGCTGAGTGCTGAGTTACTCCGAACCACATGTTGTGTTAGCCAAGTTCATCGTGTATGATGACAACATTTGTATTGTTGTCATCATCATCGATCATTATTAGTTGTCAAGACGCTATTGTCCTCAATATGAGGATTGAACGTGCAAAAGGAAGACGAATCCACAACAAAACAATGTGTTTGGGGTTTCCTTCGAAGTCGGCGGCAATCCAGGAGTGAATCTCCCGAGCGGGCTGGCCACGGAAAAGACGGATTTCTGCAGGATTCGAAAAACCGTGAATATCAACAATAGTTTTACAAAGTTTTCATAACTATACACAGCACTTAGGGTGGAGCGCCCATAAAAATCAATTGACGAGAAATTGAAATTTCATGAATTTATTAGACGTCTCAGGATAATTTTTTTATGCTCCTGAAAAACGCTACAAGCCGTCAAATTCTATTATAGATTACTTGGAGAATGATTTAAAGCTGCTCTCAACATATTTCAACAGCAATTTACTCTCACTAAATTACGCTAAAACTAAATATATGTTGTTTCGCTCGTCGAGGAAAGTAATACCACCCCACAGGGACCCATATATGAACCAGTTTGTCATACAAGAAGTACATAGCTTCAAATACTTAGGTACACTGAGGTTTTTTTTTACGCGGTTTTTTTTACACGGTTTTTTTACGCGGCTTTTTTTACGCGGATTTTCGAATTAACGCGGTTTTTTTTTACGCGGATTTTCGAATTAACGCGGTTTTTTTTTACGCGGATTTTCGAATTAACGCGGTTTTTGAGAGAAAATATTCTAAGACTTTTTCAAAGGAAAACACTTAGAATCTTTTTGTAGTTGGGAAAATCTTAGCTCTGAGACTAAGAACGTGATACATGAGATCTGAGACCTGAGACCTGAGGCTTGAGACCTGCAATATGAGACTCGAAATCTGAGACACGAGACATGAGACCCGAGACTTGAGACCTGAGACCTGAGACCTGAGACCTGAGACATGAGACATGAGACCTGAGACATGAGACCTGAGACATGAGACCTGAGACATGAGACATGAGACATGAGACATGAGACATGAGACATGAGACATGAGACATGAGACATGAGACATGAGACATGAGACATGAGACATGAGACATGAGACATGAGACATGAGACATGAGACATGAGACATAAGACATGAGACATGAGACATGAGACATGAGACATGAGACATGAGACATGAGACATGAGACATGAGACATGAGACATGAGACATGAGACCTAAGACATGAGACATGAGACATGAGACATTAGACCTGCGACATGAGACCTGAGATATGAGACCTGAGACATGAGACATGAGACATGAGACATGAGACCTGAGACATGAGACATGAGACCTGAGACATGAGACATGGTACCTGAGACATGAGACATGAGACCTGAGACATGAGACCTGAGACATGAGACATGAAACCTGAGACATGAGACATGAGACCTGAGACATGAGACCTGAGACATGGAACATGAGACCTGAGACATGTGACGAACTGAATTCCCCACTGTCAAATAAGCCTCACTATATTCTACTATTCTATTAATCTAATTGATTTTGTTTTTCATCTTAAAAATAAACTATCATTGTACGCAAATTTTTAAATAATCATGGTTCTTATGCGTTTTTTTAGTAACGTGCTTTTTAGCGCGATTTTTTTAATTAAAATGGATTTTTTACGTGGATTTTCGAATTTCGGGTTTTTTTTACGCGGATTTTCGAATTAACGAGGTTTTTTTTTACGCGGATTTTCGAATTAACGCGGTTTTTTTTTACGCGGATTTTCGAATTAACGCGGTTTTTTTTTACACGGATTTTCGAATTAACGCGGTTTTTTTTTACGCGGTTTTTTTTTACGCGGGACAAAATACCGCGTAAAAAAAAACCTCAGTGTATTTATTTAGACAATACTCTCTCGTGGAAAAGTCATATACAAAATTTAGAAAAAAGAATTTCACCTCTCTGTGGAGTGCTCTGGAGGTTAAAACACTTTGTTCCTCAACATGTTCTGTTGAAATTTTACCATGCATTCATCCACTCAGTATTACACTATCTCATATCAATTTGGGGAAGAGCATCTCAATCACTTTTACAAAAACTACAATCTCTGCAAAACAGGTGTTTAAAAAATATTTACAGGCTTCCCATGCTATACCCAACTAAACTCATTTACTCTTCCAGTTCCCATAACATTTTACCTTTAGTAGATTTTTGTGATTTCCAAACCATAATGTATGTTTTCGATAATCTGCACTCATCAAATATCATCCAAAACCTGACCTTTACTACTGGAGTAAGAACACACAACACCCGCCGTTTGAATTATTTGCAACGTTGTCGATCGATAACTACTTTAGGACAGAGAAGAATTTCCTTCATAGGACCAACAAAATACAACAACTTACCCAATGAATTAAAAGAAATAAATAGTCGCCCAACTTTCAAAATAAAATTGCTTCAAATATTTAAAGAAAAACTTAGTCGATAAAACAAGTCGAACAAAGCTAGTCTTAAGAACTTTTTAGTTTGTAGCGTTAATCCTTTGTAAATTTTAGTTAAGATGTAGAATGTTTTAATTTTTTTTTGTATAATTGAAAGTGAATCTCTTAAAAGGAAATCTCTTTCCATTGAGATTCATAGTTGTAAGTTAGTTAAATTAGTATCGTCACATTTCCTCGCATTAGATTAATACCATTTTGAGTTCTCAGCATGAGTAAAATTTTGCTCGCGTTTTTAAGTTTAATATTTCTTTGTCCAATTGCTGCCAGACGTGCTGAGAACAGTAGCGTCCATTACCAGGGGGCTCAATCGAGCCTTTTGGTGTGGGGGAGTGTGGTGGGTCACTACAAAAAAAAAAAATAAAAAAAAAATTTCCTATAATTTCAAATTGTTACTCAAAGTCGGATGATGGTCATATTTTGAAGCATTTTTGTGATTGGTAGAACAAAGAGTGTTTCGAATTATTGCTGAAGCGTTTGAAATGATTGTAAAATAACAAATCTGGTGAATCCAAATCCACCGTGAAAATCCAAAACATACGCAACAGCAACAAATAACCGGCAGCACCTCAATCAACCCCTAATCGGTGGTGCCGCCTATTGTGCGTTGTGGTCACCCTTCTGGAACCTGAAAAAGAAAAAGATTGCCAAACAAAACACGCACAAAAGAACTCAATTAGGAAACAGAGGTGCCGAAGATGCTGACAGTTAGTTTATCCGGTTCGAAGGACCGTTGAAATCCGGTAGCCTCGATCCGATTTGTTTCCTTCAAGATAAATGCTCCGGAATTCGTTCGATTCTTTTGACGCTATTGTGCCGCAAAAGAGCTTTTGAATGGTCGGTCATTCGTACGTATTTGGTATCCTTATCGGTTCGGGGTTTGCGACTCTCTCAGCCTCACGGCTGGTGGTGGCGTCCTTGCCCTACATTCCAAAACCCAGTAGGAACATTGTGTGTGTCATCAACAAGTAGTAAGGTATTCTCCCCTGGCCCTGGCTGACTTCCAAAGGTGCGTGTTGACTTGCTGTTGTTGTTCTTTGTAGTTGCACGTGCCCCCTGTCGAAGTTGTTTATAGATGTGTTTTTTCGGCTTCTCTTCGATTTCCCGTGCATTCTTCTCCTGAGGTTTTCCCCTATTTGGACGCAGAGGTTGATACAGTTTTTTCTGGTTTGGTTTCTTGCTTACCTTGTACGAGGCTGCTGAAAATCGCTCGGTGAAGAATAGATGTAAAAAAAACGACCATAGCCGGATCGAAAGTTAGGATCTGTGGTGCTGATGATGGCTGCTGGGGTGAGGGATAAAAAACGACCTCCCGAAACTCTGTTCCCATCCAATTTGGCCGTGTGGACACGGTTGAACGCTCTTGTTTTCGACGACTCGGGATTAGAGGTGTAATAATCCGTCATTATCCCGAATGTTTTAGAGGATTTCCTCGCTCTCCGCTCTCTGCGTCTAATCGTGTGTATATATTTCAAGTACCGAACGGCGACCGACTTCCAGTCGTCTCTAGGAAATCAATTTAATCCAGATATTAATCTAAATCTATGCTGCTTTCATGCATAAATCCGGCCCGATGATGCCGCTTGCCGATCCCGAAGCTTCAGACAGTCTAACAAGAGTTTTAATTAATGATCTTTACTCCTCCCCTCTCGCCGACCGAATTTTCCTCCACCTACCGTGACCGTAACGATCTCGTACGAACACTCGATCGCGAAGCCGAATCACGAGATTCATCAACCCTAAATCGCGAAGGAGCTTTCTATCGGTTCGAGGGTCTCGGTCTCGCTCTCGGCCCATCTATCTGTCTCCCGGTAACTGATCTACGGTATAATTTCTAATGATGGATGCTGATTGGGCATCAATCATGCGCGTTATATGGTATTTTTTACCTCCCTTGGTAGGTCTATCTGTGGTTTCCGAAAGGGTAATTACCCGTGGTTGGGTCGATAGGCACGTTTTTACTGAAACCGATTCGATCCTAATGTTGGGGAAAACACAAGGCAAGGCGGATATCGCAACGCTCTTATACAATCATAACACACAGCAACAAACAACAAAACGATTGGTAGTTGCGGAGATTTTTCGATAGCCATCGATGAACTTTGAAACTACTTTTGATTTTCCGCGCCGATCGACCGGGTGAAATTGGCTTCCACTCAAGAGGGGCGATCAGCGCGCGTTGATCGTATTTGGTGGTAAGACGATTAATAACTCGACCCGACAATGAATGGACCGATCTGTCCGTGATTGATTGTGTTCGGGGGTCCGAAAGCCCCCGGATTCGGGTGCCCGATGAAAGTTTATCGGCCGAACGTCGATGTAAAATCGTTTTCGTATTTTTTTTTGTATAACTTTCATAGATTCCTCTGATTTTGTTGAAAATTTTCTGATAAGAATTCGCAGCTGAAACGACCTTTTTACCATTTTGGAACCTTTATTCAGCCAATATGGAACTTTGAAGGCATGCATTCAAGTTGATACGGAATGCGAAATGGGGAACATATTTATCTCATGAAATTCCAACTAAGTTCTCACCTTTCTTCTAACTTTCATGGTTCCCTCATCCTTTTAAAATTTTGCTTATAAATAAATTAACGACTTTCCCTGAGGAATTTCCTCAAGACCAGTTGAACCAGTGCTTCATAATCACCTGGCATAACGGGCAGATTATGTCCCGGTTAGATGTCACTCATCGGTCATCGAAGTCCGAAGATGTTTCGGAGAACAGCAATCTTCGAACCAAACCCGACCGACAGTTGAACAAGGGCAAATAAGTACCGGCTTAATCGCGTTCAATTTATTTGCCCTTTCATCTTCTTCATGCTCTCGGTATGAGATGATTCGGCTTTCCCATCATCGTCACCCGGAGGAGCATCGTCATCCTTGCGATTTGGCTCTGTTGACAGAATATGGAAAGAAGGGGACCGGTAAAGAAAAACCTGTTTCAATTTCTTACTCCTGCCGGGGGTTCAAATCCTTCAAGGCAGAACGAAGTCGTTTAATTTCTTTTTTCTCACTTTCATCTGCTGATCTGGCCGGGTTCGATCTCCTGGAATGGGAAACTTAACTTGTTGTTTGCACAGCATGCGAGATTGTCTAGCCGGTTCGCTCCCTTGTTTGATGATGTTATTCAATTACACGACCACAATAACCCTCACGCATTTTCTGACCACATCATCCCTAATATCATCGACATCAGCCTTCAATGGGGTTTTCTTCTTCGATAAGGCTTGAGAAAAGACAATCCACGGCAAAGCCTCTGCTAAGCTGCCGAGCGATTTATTTCGTAATTTATAGGATTCTCACGGAGAATCTTAGACACGCGAAGCTCCCTCTCAAAGCTTCTAAGCAAAGGAGACAGCAGCCATAATTAATGTGTATCTCAGTGGGCAAATTATTGTGATTATAGCCGGAGCCCTGTGAGTATTTCCCCCCTTATTATAGTTATTATCCGGGAGCAACCTCTGGGTATGGCTCTGATTTTGCTCCAGGAGTCAATGGCTGTGGTTTCGGTTTTTGCATCGACAAGTCAGACGAGTTGCGTGCCGGTGATTGACTTTCGGGATGAGAAGAACGTCTTCCTAATGTTTTGTGCAATTTTCGCATGACGAAAAAAAAAAAACCGGCCAGATTTGAGGAACCAAATTGAAACGGTCGGATAAAACTTTGTAGATAATTGTAATCGATTAGGAACGAGTTGATGAGATTGATATGTTATCAAATTTCCCAGCCAATTTGGTGCATAGGAAGCCAAAATTCTAATGATGTTAAGAACGTGGAAAACTTCAAAACTGGCGCATCTATGAGAAAAAAGTGCATGTGCATTATAATGTACTAGCTGATTTACCCGGCCTTGCTCGGGTTAACATAAAATATTAATCAAAAACAATCGTTTGACTTTTCGAAATTTGGGAAGCTTTACATTCATCATTTTTGGAAATTTGTCCAAAGTTCGGCCATGTAAGTTTTGTTAGTCTTTTTAAAGTTTTTATTGAGATTATTCACTGTGTTAATCGTTTTCACATTATTGGAAACTTTATAGTTATGAGGTTTCAATTAAAATAAATTCTAAATAGTTCCCCTTGAATGCTAATTCATCCTTTCACAAAAAACATTTCTTACAATCATCATCTAAAAAATTTGGCCTTATATTATTATCTTCAACAGATTATACTGTTTTTTTTATCTTTCCCATCCCTTATCTAATGAAAATGTCTGTTGGAGATTATCCCACTTTTCAAGATGGATGATATCCCTGTACAATGGTATATTTAAGTTTTATTTACTTGGAAATTTCTAAAAAGACCTCCGAGCTTTGTTGGGCCATGTTGAAAACTCACTATGCATGTTTTCAGTTGTATGTGTGTATTTTTCCGCTTTTTAAATTCACACTTTTTTTTTTATTATTAGCTTACCTTAAATGTTGAAAGTTCCACTAATAGTTTTTTGGAGTTATCGAAAACAAAACATCTCAGAACTGAAATCACCATTTCAATGTTGTGAAAAAGGTTAAATTGGAGTTCCCCTTCAATTTGTCTTTTCTTGGGCACAAACATCCCATTAATTATTTTGAAAAGTAATCAATGTTAAAATTTTAAGAGATCATTGGATGAATTCGCAGTACTAAACAGTTTTTCAATAAGTTTTCTCAAATTTGGATGGTAGAATCGACCACATTGGACATCAATGATAACTCAAAAGTTAAAAATTGGTCAATGAAATTGAATTGTATAATACCTCTGATTTATATATCTCATCATTTATCTAATCAATTTCCTTATCCCTCGTTTAAATTCTTTGAAAGCTATCGAAACGTTGAAATTTTGCAGCCTTGGACTTATAACTCTGAATCTCATAATTTTTTCTTTCTTTATGAGCAATTCCAATAATATGGAAATGGTTGGCTCTTAAAAGCTGGAATTCATGAAAATCGGTTCATTAATTTTTCAGCACACAGTCCAAATAGTTATCCAGTTGAAGAAGTCAATTTATTGTTCACTGTTTCGTTCCCTTTATTTTTTTGTAGACCCTCAAAGCCCCCCCGAGGCGGTAAAACGCACATTGAAAGCCATTTCAATTCTAGTCAATATACTCTAACAGGCTAGTTATATTTTTCAATCCAAAATGTAAGCTCATAAATGCATCTAAATGTCTCGCACCGGCATCACGTGCTTTGAACATTAAAAGGAAGAAAAAACACCCGCCAAAATTTCCCCTTTCAAATCAACGCTCAGCAAGCATTGATTTGCTTTCCAGTACACGTGAACTCTGGATAGTCGTTTCTTACGCCCGTCCCATGGTGATGGTGAAAACAACCCGCCAAAGGAATCGAAAATCGGCTGCCAAATGGGTGCCATGACTTTTGATTTGTGGGAATAAAAACGAAAGTTGTATGGGAGGGTCCCTTTTCTTAAGTGGGAGGGGCTCAGAACTATCACTAAAACCTTACCCTGGTCCAAATACATGTCTGTACCAAATTTCAGGCTGATCGGTTAAGCGGTGTCGATTTGTATAAGGTGCATACAAACAAACAAACATATATAGTCCAACTCATCTTTATATATTAGATACCCAAGGAGCATAAAAGCTCCCAATGTAGGTAAATATACTCGAAATGCACTTTTGTCCCCGAAATGCACGAAGTTCCTCGACAAATATGATTATTTACTACTGACTGTGATGCTCTTTGTTCCTAATCTTGGCCATTTTATAGTTCTTAAAGTTGGACTTCATTGAAGCAAGGGCCTCACTAATACAACAACAGGCACAAAAAGTTCATCTACGGTTTTACGGCGTCATGATTTTGACATTAAACTTTTGAAGTGTATAGAAAGGTCTAAAAAAGATTCTAGAGGAATACCATAAAACAAGTTGAGCACCCCTGCCTTCGGCTAACTTTTATACAAAACACAAACATGAGAGAACCCAAGTTTTGTAGTTATTACAATATTTTACTTTCACAACCCGAATACGAAAATATTGTAACATAACTGTTCCTGTAGTAGTTATAAAACGATTAGATAAAGCGTAAAAAAACGTTTAGAAAATGATATCTGAAACCATAAAAAACATTGCACTTATCTTGAATTCCAAAACGACGGTCTGTTGAATATGGCGTTAAGTTATGTTACTGTTTAAAACTGTTAAAACAGTTGTATGGAAGAACTATACTACAAACAGTAAGGTTAAGATCCAAAATCTGCTTATGGAAAACGTTTTTCGTTCATCAAACAATAACTGTTACAGTTTTTTCTAAAAGTTTTCTTGTAAAGAAACATTTACAGTTATGGTTTTTTACCAATCTGACACGTCGTTCCCTCCAACATTATTCAGACTTTTCTCTGAACCGTACTTTAATAAAGCACACACACATGCTTAAGTTTTTTGTTTGTTTTTATTTGCAAAATGAAAAACACATAATGTATGGTTTAAAAAACAATGATTTTAATTGATTGCTTCATTGAGATTTCACAATTATTAACATCACATTAACCACATTATCTATCCTCCTTTTGGAACGGTCAGCGCCGTTGAATACCCTTCCGGAAAGAGAACTATACCATCTCAGTTCACATCAAGTCCTCATTGAAAGGTTCCTTCTTCCGACGGTGAATATTCTGCAGTAACGGGGCGGAGCAGGTCGCAGGAGTTTTAAAGCACCGCCAATAGGGCTGATCGCATCGGATGGGATTAGGTTCTCCCCAGCGGGTCAAATTTTTTTTGGCCGTCATTACTCCTATGCAAAATCGACGAGTATCTGAAAACGAAAAACGGTGTATAAGTATTGAAAGTATAAGGAGATTTTATCAACAACTTACGTGATGTGTCTAATGATTTCTGTTTTGCGGTATTTATTTATATTAGAATCAGTTGAACAATAAATGTTACGTTTTAAAACCGGAATGAATCAAAAACCGCGAGAACAGAGACGGCTGGAACGCAATTCCAAAACACAAACTTTCCGGCTGTGGGCAGTGGTGCCAGGCATATCGCTTTTCCTATAATCTCATTGATGAACTTTGTAGACTTTTCCAAATATTTTCATACATTCAAAAACCTGATCAATTCTTTTATGCAAAATCTTATTAAATAAGGGTGGTAGCAATATACTTTTCACTTATTCTCAAAAAGAGATACTGATGATGATGATGATGATGATGATGGCCCTCCACTATCCCCCGTACATGGGAACTTGGGCTGGATTATCTTAAAAGATATTTTTAATTATGTCTCTTTGACTTTTTGATCTGTTGATTTGCTTCATTTTTCTGAATGTTATTCCCATGTACGTCCATCATTGCCTTTTTATTTTTTTCCTTGTATTTGCTGCTTGCTATATTCATATGATCGGTAAGCCTATTGGTCATATATATATAGTTTTTTTCATATTCATAAATGCAGATGTTTGAAAAACTATAACATGGCATCTTGATTAACGAATGTGAAATATTAAATTCAACGCGTATTTTGGAAGTTTTTGCAAACATCTTAAAAACACGATTGCCGACGAAAACATTAATAAAAACAGCTTCACTGAGAGTCTGAACTTAACACCTTAAGAATACTTAGTACGCATTTTATTCATACAAGAATGAATGTGGTGTAGTGTAATTAAGTCACCTTTGTTTTGTATGATGTAATATGTAGCTTCAAAATTCAATCATTGTCGTTGAAAGTATTCTAGAGTCGTAGGAAATTTCAAAGATATTTCCATAAAAAAGTACTGATTTCTGTGTTAAATCATTTGGCATCTCTGGTCGGTGTTCTTTTCATTTTTGACGTGCGTATGACAGAAGAAATGAACGGTAAGGATAATGGTTCGAAATCCTTTTAACGATTAAAGATAAATTAAAGGAAATCGTCCAACCATTCTATCACCTTTCCTGATACCATCACTTTTCCACAGGAACGTTCATGTTTCGTTCTTATCAATGTCGAACTAAAGTTCAATAAAACAGCTGCCTTTACAGATACAGTCACTATTTCTGAAGCCGTAGATGTTTCGTTTAGACTGTTTAAGCTATGGTTTTTTAGTATGCGGGAAGACATTTTAAAAACCTAACCCAATCAAGCACACAACCACCATATCACAACTATCGCATGGCATAGGTTTATCACAGCTGAATATCACGGGAATATCTGGCAACCCTGTCTGATTTTTGCATTCCCGGAGCACCTCCTTAGACTGCTTCCGGCTGGATCCATACCGATGGAACCTAACGGCGTCAGGAATTCCGTTTTCAAAAACGAGATTCGAAAAAGCCTGAAGCGGCACAAAAAAAACGAGTCCTGAAAAAAAATTCAGCTCTTCAAAAACAACCCGGTTAAATAAGGGCCGTTGCCTTCTCTCTGTTACAAGTTCCACCGTCTGTGAACTCAAAGTAGTGGTCTTTTTGAACACCTACAAATCAGTCTTCAACGTTCGCGTTCCTTCTTTTCGTCTTCTATAAATCGGCGCGTTCTCTAACCTTTGTCTCCGTTCAGTCTTGACATTGTTACTACTATACTGGGGCGGTTAATCATTCACAATCTCCCGTTTCCTATTCAGCAAATCAGCACTAAATTTTCTCCTATTTGCTGGCTTCAGCTCCGGAATGTCTACAAATAACGGTTATCGTTCACAATTTTACCATAGCAATGGTGAATCTTGGCGTTTAAATTGTTTCCCCCCGTGGATGTTGCTTTCGTTTGTTACTTATTGTTTGTTTTGTTTCACCATGTTTGCGATTGACAGTTACACTCTTATCGTTAAACACTTATCTTTGGTTTTTTGTTAACTAAAATGGACACGCTCAAAACAAAATACCTACACGAACTTAATTATAATGCTGCTACTATTTACCCAACCAAATTTAAACTTTGTGAAAAACACGAATGGTTGATAACCTTTAAGCAATTTGCTCTGGGTTTCAAAAACTTTGATTGCTGACAAGGTTTCTTTATTCAATATTTGTATTCAAAGTTTGAAAATCTCTTCGCAAAAGTCTAACTAGCGTTAAAGTCATTTACCCCCTTTAACATGAGTGTTACATTTTGTCCCCATTATCCGTTGCAAAATTGAAATGGTTTCCAACGAAAGCATTTAAAAAAAAAGTTAAATATTCCATTAAATTGGCTCCCATCACATTTGAGGAGTCGACCATATCGTTCGCTGGTTTTCAGTGAAAAACTGTCTCCCACGGTTCACCGCGCATCGTCGTCTCCGTCACAAGCATTGTTGATAATTTGGGTTAGCGGAAAACCGCAAAACCATTTTCCGCGCGCGAGGCAGCGCCGCCACTCGGAAGCGTCTGAGAAGATAATTTTCCAATGGGGCGAAACAAGGTAACCGCAAATGTAAAACGACGATTGCCGGTAACTTTTTAGGATGCGTACCTGCCGCCTGGGTACTGGAAAAATGATAATTTTTCTGCCCGAGTGAGGTGATAATTTGATGGCTTTAATGGGACATGTTCGTTCATAAATTACGTCACTACAGTGAGTGATTTCCCCGGGCGCATGTAACAAGCATGTTCGGTTTGAGAAGATACGGAACTCAAGGTGTAACAGGCTCTTCAGGAAAATGAAAAAAAAAATCGTCTTCGGTTGCATTCATACTGGGGCTCTCCGATAATGGAGGAGCAAATTCATCATCAATGTGACACGTTTATACTTTCCCACGACTCGTAACTTTCTTGGTGCCGATTTGACTGCAACATTCAAATATGGGAAGTTGCCTAGCTTTCGGTTGTAGTCTTTTTATGCCTTTTTATGGATACGGGAGTCTGTTATCAGCTAACTTGAGCCATAAAAAGTTGATGACATGTTGTAAAATAAGTTTCTAATAGTGAATAAACAAATGCGTGTTGAGAAATGTACTCCGCTAAATTTTATGAAAGTTTGCAAAATTGACGTGTAGGACTCAACGACAACGGTTATTAACCTATATTTTATTTGGCACAAAATCGTTTGCATTCCGGCCAAGTATCATAAAAAAATCCTTTCACTATCATGTTGTACACAACGACACACACTATTTATTTGTCAGAATCATCTCCAGGGGATGTCTAATTTGCTACACTAGTATTTCAACTCAAGAGTTTTTTTAATACTGTGTTTCACCCGTCCTAAAAATCATCTTTGCTTGATGATATAATTGTCACAAAGACGATTAACAAATTTTTGCATTTGTGTACTTACTGCGCGCTGTTTCTAAATCGTTTTCCCGTCGAGTTTATCGCCGTTTAACTCGTCCCTTTTGTGTTCTGTGAATCTGTTTCCAACTGGTGCGGCCATGTGTAGTGGTATCTTGCTCGATAAGTGTCCCCCGTGACGGATTTTCTTGCTAAAAGTTTTGCGCTGCATATTTTCCCGCTGTTTGATTTGATCCGCTATCAACAACACGCTCCTTAGTTTAAACTCAAAATTAAGTTGTTTTGGTTAAACACAGCACTTCAGTGGCAGCGCCCAACTTTGAGTTCGACAGGAAATCGCAAAACTAAATTCTGATAGGCATATTCAAAATTAATTTCGGTAGCTGAACTCAAATTTATCATTTTTATTCGAGGGCTGTTAATTTTTAGGGAATTAAAGGATGGTTAAAATTTTTTCAAGCCGGATGTATCAGTTCCGGTAAATTGCATTGCAATTATAGAGCGGTGGAATGTTTTGACACTCCTGTTCAAAACTATAAAGAAAACTTCCGGATGCTACTTCCCACGGGAAGTAATTAACACCCGTAAGTTTCTGGACGTTCCAAGCCGCTCCCCGTATGATGACAATGGATTAATTTAAGGGCCTTCTGAATTATTCTACCGATAGAGGGAAAAAGCAATGCCATCTGTCGCATTTTCAAACAAACTGATTGCTGCTAACAGATGGCGGTACAATAAAAAAGTCAGATTTTTGGGTTGGTCGTATTAGAATTATGTGTATAGTTAACAAAATATAAGAATCTTGAAATGAAAATTTTAGTCATTATGGTCATAAAGACCTAGTTAATTAGATTATAAGCACTAAGATTCTATTATTCCAAATTAATAATTTATTACATAAACATATAAGACGAGCTATCTTTTTTTACCGTACATCGCCTCACGGTAAAATGGCATATTATTAGTTTTTCGAGTAGGCCCAAATGAAGTATGCATTTGCATAATCGATAAAAAGCGACCGATCATATGAGGAAATCCTCCAGATACAACTGAAATAAAGAAAACAAGATTGGGCTAAACTTTCAAATATCAAAAACTTACTGAAAAAATGCACTATTTTTGATATTCAACGAACAATAATCGAATAATTAGCATAAGTTTTTAAAGAAATAGTGCTTGATTTTTTAATAGGTATTTCTAAAATGTTCGGAAATCTCAAATACGTTTTTCTCGATTAGAGCCAACAGCTGGTTTCGCCCATATGAAATGTTACGCTGGTCGTTTTCTTTGACATGAGGTTTGACAGCTCTACACGCTGGTGGCGACATCTCCCTGTAAAATAGTTACATCCATCGATCCATTGCGGAGACAATTTTACGCTGACAACGGCGGACATTCCATTATGAATTTCTATACATCTTCGGGTGATTGTACCGAACTACAAGATTTTGCGACGTTTTCGTTGGTTGCTGTTCCGGTTCGAAGTGAACTCGCTAAGCATTTTCAGTCCAATAAAGAGAGTTCAATTTTTAGTTCATGAGGTCGAACTCAGCATTGCTCCCTTGCCGGAGAAAAAAAGGGATCAATTTTGAGTTAGCAGTTCGAACTCCGTTTTGAATCATCGCAAGGAGGAAAAAGTGAACTTTACTTTAAGTTCATAGAATGGAACTATGTTTTGAACCTCGATCTAACTTAATTTTGAATATTAAAAAATGAGCGTGAAGGCATAGATACCTCAAAAACGGACAGTGAACTGTGAAAAGAAACTTTCGCGTTTTTCGTGCAAGATTCCCACATCAAAAATACGGAAACAAGGCAGGCTCAAGTGTCTCAAATGTCAACCCTCAAGAAATTCCGACAGCATAATTTCTCAATGTTTCTGTACTTTGGCGTAAATATTGTCGCTAAATCCCCAAACCGGAGTTTTCGTCAACATCAGCGACGGCGACATGACTGGCGACATCACTGACGACATTTCATATTGACCAGACATCTTTCAAACATCTTCCGAGTGTCGAAACAAAACAAAAGAACGGGTTGCCAATTGCTGAGGTGCTTGAAGAATTGTTCATCGTCGCTGGTTGGCAAGGTTGCCAATCACCAGCGCGAAAACTTCGGATTTCAACTGCATTGACAATATTGCTTTAAGTGCGCTGGGCTTCTTACATCAGTCGGAATTAGCCATAACGCACCGAAAATTGGACAAACTCATTAACGACCGTCGCATGTCTGGCCGTTGGCCTGGTCTTAGCACCCCTACAAACAAGCGACGGCGAATTGAACCACCCACTCAAGCCTCCTGTGTGGGTACTCAAAAAGTCATCGTTCAATCCATAGCCACTGTTGCGCCTAGGGAGAAAAAAATTGGGTCTACTTTGCCAGGTTACAAAATGCCATCACAGCTAGAGATATCGAAGAACTCGTCACGGAATGTCTCCAGTGTGAATCTACCGTAGTTCTTCTATTGGTACGGAAGGATGTCGCCGTAAACACGCTATAAGGTCCATTTCATTCAAGGTGGGAGTTGATCCCAACCTTAAAGACGCCGCTTTTTCCCCTAGAACCTGGCCCGCTGGGATTCTGTTTTGAGAGTTTGAGGATCTTGAATCCAAAAACTAGTCGATATCTGCTGTCCCATTTCCTCGCTCACTTCATCTTTAACTTCCATGAGTTAAATTAAAAATCCATCGTTTTTCGACAACGAGTCCCTCGCGGCCTCAGCCTCAAGTGTTTGCTAGTAGGGTTTCTACCCCAAGACGTAACGGTTTAAGCACTTTGGAGACCACTGACCCCACAGACTCAGTCGCGCTGATTTCTACCAACGTCTTGAGTCGTCTCGGCCTTGAGTTCGACTGCGGTGACGAGGTTTTCCGACCGGTTATCAACGGCAAGTATTCATTCTGTTCGAGAACTTGCAATACTCTTTACATGATCGCGCCTTACAACAGATTGCGTCCCGAGACGGTCAATTTGCTTGGCCTTTTGGTGACCTCCGAACTCTGGCCGTTTCCAGCCAGCGTCATCAGTCGTCCCCGTCCTGAGTACCCTTCGGATTCAATTCTACCAATTGACAGATCCCTACAACGGTCTTTGGGTACCCCTGCTTCTACCATTGACGCCTATCAACATGCTATACTTGCTAACTCAACAAGCATTTGGCTTTCATCATCGGGACGTAACGTATCAGCTCCAACGAAGACCCTTATTCCCTTCAACTCAGTCGCGTTGATTTCCATCAACGTCATCAGTCGTCCCAGCCCTGAGTTCGTCTGTGGCCTAGGGGTTCTTTAGCCTGTGAGCTAAGGCAAGTATGGCCCTCTTGAACGCATTCCTCCGCCTGATGGTTCCTTTCCTTCCAGCGATCGAGGCTCTAGTTCTACGATGGCATCTTATGAATAGATCACCATGTACTAAACTCCTGTCTAGCAGATTCTCTGCTCGCCAGCTCTTGTTCCTACTACGACGTCGTCGCTTTCACGGAAACATGGTTGGACGACCGTAGCATCTCGAGTCAGATATCTGGATTAGATTACGTAGTCTTTCGTTGTGACCGCAGTTCTCGTAATAGCGAAAAGACCACTGGAGATGGAGTTTTAATTGCTGATATATCCAATTTCCATGCACTGCCCATTGAGAATGACTCCTAGCACGACTTGGAACTTATGTGGACTCGCATCGATCTTGGCAACCGAAAAGTCTACGTATGCGGTGCTGTACTTGCCCCCTGATTGCACCGGAGATGTCTCCCTGGCGGAGTTATTTTTTCGCTGCATATTCTAAGTAAGGTCTCTCTGCGCCCTCGGAAACGATTTTCTGAGGATGCGGTCATATCTAAAGAAGCGGCACAGCTCAAAAAATCCCTCTCTACTCCTCCACTTTTCTGCCTCCTCCGGTGAGCCCCAAGGTAGTCACCTAGGACCGATTATCTTTTCAATTCATTCTAACGATGCGTTCTCACTCCTCGGAGGCCCGAAACGACAGGACGACATTGATTTCCTGCAAACCAGTTCAATCTACTCGCACAGTAGTGGTATCAACAGCCTACCTTTGAATCATAGTAAATGTGCAGTCATCAGTTGCTCACGAAGACGGCAGCCTTTTCACACGAAGTAAGCTAGAGTTCAAAACACATACGAACAACAAGAGCGAACAACAAGCTTCTAAAAGCATGGGATTTTTATTTCGAGTGGCCAAGGACTTCAAAGACGTGTAATGTCTAAAGAGCCTGTATTGAAGGATAGTTCAGCTAATCAGTAAAATAAATCACCGGAGTTGGATTTATCCGTCTACTTAATTAAATTTTCGAAAATCCACGTATTTTTGGTTTAATTCATTGGGCTCGTAGATATTAATTTTTAGAAAAAAACACTTACGATATAACTTTTGTTGGTTTATTATTTCTAATATTTTTCATTGGCTGAAAGCCTTTTCATCATAAAGCTCTCATCAGCCACAGCTTGATTTGAATTCCCTATCGAACAGAAATGCAATTACGGTCGATCAAAACCCCTTTACTGGAAAAGTGATAAATACCTCGCTATAGTACCCGCGGAGATCGAATCATCAATCATAACCCAGTTCAAGTCCATCCATTCATACTGGAATCGGTGTGTTCGGTTTGGCAAAGTCTTACGATCACAGGCACGCACTCAGCCTTCAAATGGTGCCCGTTGATGAGCGAAACTTGGCCGATAGATTGATACCCTTGCGCAGTTGTTGTTGTTGTTGATGGTTGAGAAATTATCACTCAGTTTGATTAGATGAGCCAGAGGAACGGAAATAGTCTCTATAAAGCCACATGGCGCCAACTGAAGCCTAGATTTCTAGTCTCTTTCGTTTGCGTAAATCAACCTTTCGATGTTGATCACGAGCGATCGATGATGGAAGCCATCGGGTTGATGGATCACCCAAGCTGATTTTGACGTTCTTCTCGGGGGAGGAGGGAGTTCAAATTAGAGCGAAATAAACGGTATGGTTTTGGCATCTTGACCTTCAGCGGCGCTGATTTGTTTGCATAGTTCGTCATTGATTGGTGAAAGGAGTCGATTTGTTATTGGGTTTCCGCAGCTAAGCTGTCATGGTGATGCTGATTGGAGTTTTTCGTTAACAGGATGAGAGACACTCAGAAGGTGTTACGTAATGTATGGAAGTTTTCAAGGGATCTCACTAGGGTCTTTTGTCACTCACTTTCTATGAGTGTCAACTGACGCGCTACACTCTCAATCCAAACTACTCTTAGCCATCCTAAAATCTAAGAATAAATAATACCTCTTTCATCGAATTTTCTTTCTCAGAAAGTGAAACAGGATATGTCAATCACGGTCTTAGTACTGACTAACTTGGTGACCCGAAAACCAAACCCTAACACTCCTAGTGCTACTTCTATCATCAAGATAGAGATGTCATAATTCCCAAAATTCACCCAGCTCTCTGATTGATCGTTCAATGACCAACTGACAGCGCACATCCCCAGTCAAGAAAAAATCTCACATTAGATTGCTTTGAAATTCCTCATTAGACCACAGACAAGAATCACAAAAAAAAAGATGCTTTGGATATTATTGTCACCACCGTTGAATTTCAAACGCATGTAACAGATTTTTCCTCGGACCCAAGCTTATTTATATCATCAGGCGCGGAAAAAAAAACGCGGCACCTCATCAAACCAGAAGAAGAGAGTCCATCAGTCATTATGAAAATTCTAAAACCACGAGGAAAAATCGATTTTTCATTTTCCCATTCCTCTGTTTTGCACCCTGTCGTTGGAGGCAGCGGCTGCCCTTTTTATCGACGACGGCTGACTGACATTAGGGCGGCCATTTTTTTTTCGATGTTTTCAATTTATCTGAAACTTGAAACCGACCGTTCACTCACCGGGAGGTGTTTTTTGAAATTGTCAATTTCGAAGCCGACTGGCTGACTGACTCGTTGAGCCGATTGATATGAAGGAAAATTAAACGAGAAAAAAACCTGAAGTCAGAATCATGTCTCGACAATCTGCCCCAAGGTCCCATTTAGGCTGTTGGATGATCTCTAGACCTCATCCAAAAATTGAGGTAAAACTTCCACCTGCCCTGCGCTAAGCTATGTAAATTTCATGTGCGGAAAAATTGTTCTGGTGATAATTTCCTATGCCTTTTTTTTTTTTCTCCTGAAACATTTTTTTCAAGTTTCGTTTGTTTGGAGCCTGGCAATCGTTTATCTTTTATTGTAATTTCTGAGGCAAATTATCCGCAGTTAGAGGTCTGAACGTGTACGCCAAACAATTGGTGTGCTTCCTTTCAAGAAGCCTGAATTAATTGCGGGGAGCGCATGTTTTCACTCTTCAATTTTTCCCCAACACAACACACAATCGATAAAAATTGCAGCAGCAGCAAAAAATGGTTTTCCGTTTCTGGTACAATGAAGGTGGAAAAAATTGTTGCAATAATTTTTCCGAGCACGCAATAAATTTAAATTTTAGTTTAATGCGCTGCCAATAGCAATTATAGTTGAAACGGCAATTTGTTTTGTGGCCGATAAGGCTCTCTCGCTCTCGTTTTGACTCCCTGATTCGAGTGATATCTTGGAGCTCTCCTGGAGAGGACTGCCAAAGCCGAGTGCTCTTTATTCTGGTGGGGTGTAATTGCTACAAACCGATTAAAGTGTTATCGTAAGCTACCTTTTTACTTTTTTTTCGTTTGATCCATTTCAAAACGGGTGCGTTGTTTGAGTATTGCAGAACGATTATTGTTGGAGCTTTCTTCTATTCCCTGAGTGTTGGTTCTGTAATTTCTTTATCATCTTTATCTCGCCGCTCGAGCGTTCTCTATCTTTGTTTCTTTTTATTTTTATTATCCTGGATCTCAAAACATTGCGTGATCTCGACAATTTGTTGTAGCATCGATGTCTGTGTGTTTGTTGTTCTTCTGTTCTTCTGCCGTTTGTTAGTGTTTTGATTGACGTTTTATTTTTTTTCTCTCTTTTTTTCTCCCCTGCAGCTGTACGAAATTAACGATGATCCCAAACGGAAAGAGTTCCTGGACGAGCTGTTCCTATTTATGCAGAAACGAGGTAAGTGTGAAGATTAATGTTTTATTTTAATTTGTAATGGTTCGTCATAAAATTAACGAAAAAAATATTCCAACAAATTGATATTATACGAGTAATTTGGAACCGGAAATTCCAGACTCATTATGCATCTTCGAAGCAATTTACCATCGAACTTAGCTGATAACAGGTAGACCGGTCACTTCCTTCCAACAAACCTATTTCCATGATATCAGCACATGCCAAGCGCATTGATTTTTTTCTGGAAACTATATAGGTATGATATCATTAATGCGAAGAGTAGAGGCGAACAATAATAAAAACCATTGCTCACCCTCTTGGCCGAGGGACTAGGGCCGATAATATTTCCAATTCCTCCTTCCTTCCTTCCTTATGGAATCTTTTCGGCCACCTTTGAAGGAATCGTATCATATCGTAGAACCTAAGCAAATAAACAACTCGGAATCGACGGTCTACCTGTCAGCAGGACAGGTATAAGCCGGGTTGGTCGCAAAAGTGGCTTACGTTCAATCATTATTTCTAAAATTCGTAAAAAAAACTACCTAAAATCCAACGTCTTGATGTTAAAAGATTGTTTTTGATTGATTTCTAAAAATGCTCAGTTCAAGGCGACAAAAATATAATTTAAATATAAGATTTTCTGGAACAGGTTTTTTGATCTTTTTCTACACCCAGAAAAATCCTATTAAGTATGCCATAAAATTCTCTTATGAAGTGGCGCCATAAAAAATGAAATTTATAAAATTCTGTACAAATTTTGACAACTTAAACTATCAAGGATACAAAATCTTTTTCCCTAATTTTAAATATCATTTCCTAAATTTTCAATTTTATTTTGGGAATTCAAAATTATTTTAATTTACAAACTGTGATTATTAAATTTAATGTAAATTTCATGTTGTTTTTATTATATTTATTTTCTATTCACGGATCTGCTTTCAATATTCATAATTATGAATTATGAGTTCTCAATTGAGATTGAGAATTGAGATTGAGAATGGAGATTGAGAATTGAGAATTGAGAATTGGGAATGAGGATTGGGAAAGAGAATTGAGATTGAGAATTAAAATTGAGGATTGAGATTTAAAATTGAGATTGAGATTGAGAATTGAGATTGAGAACTGAAATTGAGAATTGAGATTGAGAATTGGGATTAAGAATTGAGATTGAGAATTGAGATTGAGAATTGAGATTGAGAATTGAGATTGAGAATTGAGAATTGAGAATTGAGAATTGGGATTGAGGATTGGGATTGAGAATTGAGATTGAGAATTAAAATTGAGGATTGAGATTTAAAATTGAGATTGAGAATTGAGAATTGAGATTGAGAACT
This sequence comes from Uranotaenia lowii, assembly GCF_029784155.1. Lineage (NCBI taxonomy): Eukaryota > Metazoa > Arthropoda > Insecta > Diptera > Culicidae > Uranotaenia > Uranotaenia lowii. The sequence goes on along the minus strand of NC_073693.1, from coordinate 89,816,687 downwards.
GAAATTGAGAATTGACATTGAGAATTGAGATTGAGAGTTGAGATTGAGAATTGAGATTGAGAATTGAGAATTGAGATTGAGAATTGAGATTGAGAATTGAGATTGAGAATTGAGATTGAGAATTGAGATTGAGAATTGAGATTGAGAATTGAGATTGAGAATTGAGATTGAGAATTGAGATTGAGAATTGAGATTGAGAATTGAGATTGAGAATTGAGATTGAGAATTGAGATTGAGAATTGAGATTGAGAATTGAGATTGAGAATTGAGATTGAGAATTGAGATTGAGTTTGAGAATTGAGTTTGAGAATTGAGATTGAGATTGAGAATTGGAATTGAGAACTGAGATTGAGAATTGAGATTGATAATTGAGATTGAGATTGAGAGTTGAGATTGAGACTTGAGATTGAGAATTGAGATTGAGAATTGAGAAACGGAATTAAGATTGAGAACTGAGATTGAGATTGGAACTTGAGATTGAGAATTGAGATTGAAAATTGAGATTGAGGATTGAGATTGAGAATTGAGATTGAGAATTGAGATTGAGAATTGAGATTGAGAATTGAGATTGAGAATTGAGATTGAGAATTGAGATTGAGAATTGAGATTGAGAATCGAGATTGAGAATTGAGATTGAGAATTGAGATTGAGAATTGAGATTGAGAATTGAGATTGAGAATTGAGATTGAGAATTGAGATTGAGAATTGAGATTGAGAATTGAGATTGAGAATTGAGATTGAGAATTGAGATTGAGAATTGAGATTGAGAATTGAGATTGAGAATTGAGATTGAGAATTGAGATTGAGAATTGAGATTGAGAATTGAGATTGAGAATTGAGATTGAGAATTGATATTGAGAATTGAGATTGAGAATTGAGATTTGAGATTGAGAATTGAGATTGAGAATTGAGATTGAGAATTGAGATTGAGAATTGAGATTGAGAATTGAGATTGAGAATTGAGATTGAGAATTGAGATTGAGAATTGAGATTGAGAGTTGAGATTGAGAATTGAGATTGAGAATTGAGATTGAGAATTGAGATTGAAAATTGAGATTGAGAATTGAGATTGAGAATTGAGATTGAGAATTGAAATTAAGGATTGAGATTGCAAATTGAAATTGAGAATTGAGATTGAGAATTGAGAATTGAGAATTTAGATTGAAAAATGAAATTGAGAATTGAGATTGCGAGTTGGGATCGAGAATTGAGATTGAGAATTGAGATTGAGAATTGAGATTGAGAGTTGAAATTGAGAATTAAGATTGAGAATTGAGATTGGGAATTTAGAACTGAAAATTCAGATTGAGAATTGAGTTTGAGATTTGAGATTTTGTATTATTTTGTGGGTGGGAATTGAGATTGAAGAATTTAGAATTTAGAACCGAAATTCGAAAATTGAGAATGGGGACTTGAATTGAGAAATGATAAATAAAAGTTTTATTTTTAAATTGAGATAAGCAATAAAGATTGAGAATCAGGTATTAAAATTTGACGTTGAAAATTAGGATGCAAAATCGAGATTGAGTATTGAGATGGAGTATCGAGATGAAGCATTGATAATTGAAATAGAGAATAAAGCTTGAAAATTGCGAATGAAAATCTAGAATTGAAAAACGATAGTTGAGATCGAATTGAGTAATGAGAAACGAGAAATAAATTAGAAAAATGAGAAACGAAAAATGAGTTACGAAAATTTAAAATAAGATGAGAAATGAAAAAATGAGAAACGAAAAAATGAGAAATGAGAAATGAGAAATGATAAAAGAGAAATGAGAAATGAGCAATGAGAAATGAGAAATGAGAAATGAGAAATGAGAAATGAGAAATGAGAAATGAGAAATGAGAAATGAGAAATGAGAAATGAGAAATGAGAAATGAGAAATGAGAAATGAGAAATGAGAAATGAGAAATGAGAAATGAGAAATGAGAAATGAGAAATGAGAAATGAGAAATGAGAAATGAGAAATGAGAAATGAGAAATGAGAAATGAGAAATGAGAAATGAGAAATGAGAAATGAGAAATGAGAAATGAGAAATGAGAAATGAGAAATGAGAAATGAGAAATGAGAAATGAGAAATGAGAAATGAGAAATGAGAAATGAGAAATGAGAAATGAGAAATGAGAAATGAGAAATAAGAAATGAGAAATGAGAAATGAGAAATGAGAAATGAGAAATGAGAAATGAGAAATGAGAAATGAGAAATGAGAAATGAGAAATGAGAAATGAGAAATAAGAAATGAGAAATGAGAAATGAGAAATGAGAAATGAGAAATGAGAAATGAGAAATGAGAAATGAGAAATGAGCAATGAGAAATGAGAAATGAGAAATGAGAAATGAGAAATGAGAAATGAGAAATGAGAAATGAGAAATGAGAAATGAGAAATGAGAAATGAGAAATGAGAAATGAGAAATGAGAAATGAGAAATGAGAAATGAGAAATGAGAAATGAGAAATGAGAAATGAGAAATGAGAAATGAGAAATGAGAAATGAGAAATGAGAAATGAGAAATGAGAAATGAGAAATGAGAAATGAGAAATGAGAAATGAGAAATGAGATATGAGATATGAGATATGAGATATGAGATATTAGATATGAGATATGAGATATGAGATATGAGAAATGAGAAATGAGAAATGAGAAATGAGAAATGAGAAATGAGAAATAAGAAATAAGAAATAAGAAATGAGAAATGAGCAATGAGAAATAAGAAATGATAAATAAGAAATGAGAAATGAGCAATGAGAAATGAGAAATGAGAAATGAGAAATGAGAAATGAGCAATAAGCAATGAGCAATGAGCAATGAGCAATGAGCAATGAGCAATGAGCAATGAGCAATGAGCAATGAGCAAAGAGCAAAGAGCAATGAGCAATGAGCAATGAGCAATGAGCAATGAGCAATGAGCAATGAGCAATGAGCAATGAGCAATGAGCAATGAGCAATGAGCAATGAGCAATGAGCAATGAGTAATGAGCAATGAGCAATGAGTATTGAGCAATGAGCAATGAGCAATGAGCAATGAGCAATGAGTATTGAGCAATGAGCAATGAGCAATGAGCAAAGAGCAAAGAGCAATGAGCAATGAGCAATGAGCAATGAGCAATGAGCAATGAGCAATGGGCAATGAGCAATGAGCAATGAGCAATGAGCAATGAGCAATGAGCAATGAGCAATGAGCAATGAGCAATGAGCAATGAGCAATGAGCAATTAGCAATGAGCAATGAGCAATGAGCAATGAGCAATGAGCAATGAGCAATGAGAAATGAGAAATGAGAAATGAGAAATGAGAAATTGGAAATGAGAAATGAAAAATGAAAAATGAGAAATGGGAACTGAGAAATGAGAAATGAGAATGGAGAAATGAGCAATGAGCAATGAGAATGAGACATGAAAAATGAGAAACGAGAAATGGGAAATGAGAAATGAGAAATGAGAAATGAGAAATGAGTAATGAGAATGAGAAATGAAAAATTAGAAATAGGAATTAATTTTGGAAGAAGTTTGGATTCAGATTTGATTATGTACATGGATTTAGTTCAAGCATCCGAGTATTGAATATTCGTTTTGAATGAGTGATCTGAAAATTTTGAAATGAGAGATAAGAATTCAAAGTATAGCAATTATAAATTATTAGAATACTTTCTTAGAATTCCTGCCTTTACGTCACTTTTGTGTTGATATCCTTTATGGGGAAATTTAATACTGCACACAAATATTGCCGAATGCAAATCGATGCCACGTTCGGTTCTTCGATAAGTTCGAGACCGTCTTCTACTTTGGCCAAGGAAGAAGCTCAAGGTGAAGACCTTCTTAGTTGGGATTTTTCCTTCCGATTCTTTTCGGGGCATTAAAACGATACAACGGTACTTGAGGGTAGACACTTTATTTGTCGATTCTCCGTTATATGCGATCAAAACTTCGAGGGCTTCCCTTACCCGACTGAGGTGGGAAATGACGTTCCACCCAGGCATTTATAAACGGTAATTTACAAGACACCGGCTAGACGTTTTTGATTGTAATTCATACGAGCGAGGCCAAGTTCTCGTAATTATCTTTTGGAAGGGTTCTTTGAATTGGTGCGTTTAGTTTTTTTTTCAATTAACACTAACACTATAGCCTCGTCAAATACACTTTGATTGATGATCCTAGGCCAAGTTTATCAGGGCAGGAAAAAGTGGTCATGTTTGAATTAACATCAACAATTGAGAAAAGTGTTGCGAATCAAAAATTTGAAGTCATCATTTATCATTAGTGTAGCTAAGAATCTAAAAAGTTACACCGAAATTAAATTCAAATTAAAGTCAGTTCCTTCCTTTAGAAAAAAAAATTCAAACCTTTCAATAGGAATGGAATGTTTATCGGCAAACCTCCGTCATCTAGGTTGAAATTTGTCAATAAAACAGAAAGAAATAAATAACCTTGCCTTAGAGGCCAAGACCGGATAAACCTATAACCAGTTTTCGAAGTAATGATTGGACAACTTTGTTTACGATTCATTTTGAGAAGGGAAAATCCAGCCTGACAATGACGATAGCCCAAGAAAAATAAAACCTTATACCAATTTTGCCAATGACGAGCTACTTTTTATTGCATTTCCATGTAAAACGTCAGTACAAATTGGAAGATTCCTTCGTCACATTTTTGTGTTGCCGAGGGTCGAGGTAGTTTGCTCCAGGTTTGAGGGGTAAAATGCTCAGCTACCACGTAGATTTTTAATTGATTGTTCACTTATTATAAGACAATCCAGATTGCAGTTGCATTCCTGATAATCGATTTGGATGTGCTGAAACTTTTTCAGAGAATTTTTAAAATGGTTGCGACTTAAAACAATCAGTATTATTGCTGAATTTGATTTACAAACATTCTCTATGTTTTCTCGTTGCCGATCTGAATCACTTCACACCTCTTTTGTTATAATTCCGAATACAAACTTTGCTAGTAAAACGAAAACGAGAGAGCGCGTGAAGAAAAAAACACGAGCTGCAGTGTTTATAGTTTGAATCATTTTTTTCCCGAGAGTCCACTATTTAGTAGTAAACTTTGAATCATTTTGTAAACACACACACACTTCTCGTTGGAAACCGACGTATGGATGAATTCCCCCCGATTTTGAAGTCGCGTTTGAGATTGTCGTTTTTTTTTTTCAAAGGGGGTTCTCCAAAAAGATCTAGCCAGACATTGTGGCGTCGATTTTTCGGGGATCACTGCCGAATTCTGACCTGATTTACGTTTTCCTTTCAGTTAGTGGATTTTTAGAGAAAAATCCAAAGTATAAAAGGCAAAAGGGTAGTGTCTTTTCAACCAAAGCGATCAAACGATATCCCTCCTTTCTCGGTGGTTGTAATCATAGCAACAATTATTCGGAATCGCCGATTGCATCCAGCTGCTGTCGGAAACGGAGAGCAATAAAGTTACAATATTCGATTTTGGCTGAACCGGATTTTTTTTCGGCTCATCTCTTTGGCTTCTTTGGAAACGAGATCAAACGATCAATTTTCGCCGAAATGCCCTCCTAACAATGAGTGAAGAAATGAATGAGAGATTACATGGCCCGTTTGGTGGTGGTTAGAGGAGATTGTTTTTTCTCCTCTTGACACTTCAAAGTGCAAACTATGCGAAATCGGCGGCCGCGCTGCTTCTGATTTTTGAATGATGGTCGATATTTTTTTTTTGAAGTGTTTGCTTGCCTGTCTGCCCGCCGGAAAGGGGAAATGATTATTTGAGTTTTTTTAGTGGAGTTTACTATTGATCTATGAAAATTGATACAAGAGAGGATGGAAGTATTGCTTTCAACATCTCTTAGTTTTGACTTTTTTTTACATAGGGTCAGGGAATCTGAGATTCGAATGGGCTGATTTAAACGTTGCAGCGCAATCCAGTAATTCTGTATACAATTTGGGTTTACAGAAATAAATTGCGTTGTTATTCAATGAGACACATGTGTTTGTTAAGAAGTTAAGACCTGCTGTCGAAGTAGGAGTTATCCCACAACAATGCACAACAAGGAGTATTTGCCACAACAAGGCATGTCGAGGAATTTCCTTGGTTCTACATAGGTCTGGTAATCTTCCATAACCTTTTATGACTCCGAATAGAATAACTTCCACGGTCCAAGCTAGACGATCTACCATGACGCCCTTCTTGATGACTTCCTGGTTCCGAGACATACCTCTGGTTATCTAGCTCGAAGATCCTCAATGGATTTCTGATACGCTGGCCTTCCAATTGCTTCCGGTCCGAAGACCTTTTAATGGTCTTCTAGTAGCTTTGGGACGTTTATCGCTCTGCAGCGATGATCTTCGTGTGGATTCCAGCCCAACAACTTCTACCTGCATTCGGTCCTACAGGTTTCCAAGGTTTCGGTTTAACAACCTTCCAAAGACCTGACGACCTTTCATAGGTCATGGTCTAACGACCTCCATCTGGTTCCAGCCCAACGACCTTCTATGTCCCATCGACTTCAGAGAGACTCTGTCCTGACAATCTTCCAAGGCTTCGACCCAACAACCTTTTATAGCTCCGACGACCTTCCGGTGGATTCCGGTCCAATGACCTCCATCTAACTCTAGTCCAATGGCCTTCCAGTTGATCCCAGTCCGACGAACTCCCGATGGTTCTGGCTCGCGAACCTTCCAAGGTCCATGGTCCTAAAACTGTAGAGAGAGTTCTGGCCCAACGACTTTCTAGAAGGTCCGGTTAACGACCTCAACCTAGATTTGACCTCATGAACTTCATGGAACCTGTACGATGAGCTTTCGAAGGCTCAGGAACTTCGACCATCCAGTGGTTCTAATTCCGCCTCCTCCTTTTCCTTTTTCTCTTTTTCCTCTTTCGCCAACTTCAGGCTCGTACAGTAGACCCCGAGACGTGTCGACTACAAAACGTCGACCTCGAAACGTGTGCCGATTAGATAACGCTTTCAAAGTAACTTGCGCCCGTCACAGAATCCACGCCCATAGGTTATCTAATCTCCAAGGCATGGTCGATTGAGAAACTACCAAGCTAGGATCCAGTCACAACCACCCCGGATTGTTTCTCCGCTTCCTTTTGCTGCTGGACAGATCGTAGCTTATTACGTGAGACCTTTTAAGTCCCAGCACACATATGGGTCCAGATATGGGTTATACTACGCCCTAAGATCGCATTGCTTTTGAACTGTGATGTCATACGAAGCTCAAGACCTTCCTTTAGCTTGTGAAGCTTGGTTGACTAACTCTCTCTTCGTTCATCATCTTTCTTGATTCGTATTAGATCACGCATGATTTGCTACATTTCGTCAACTTTAGCACGGCATGACTGTCCGTCATAAAAATTCGACTCATAACATTTTCAGCGTTCGAATTTTGAAGTAGTTGACGCCTTGAAACGCATCCAGTGCAGAAAAAGATAGCATGTTCTGCCTCCGTATCAACGCATTCCGGACCAAAAGGCGAACTGATAGGCTTGAACAGATGTAGGTATTGCTTAAAGCACCCATGACCCAACGAGCTGCGTCGGGTAGAAGTTGACCTCTCCATACTTCCAATGTACGCAGTCTGAAAGTCGCTGAAAGTCGCGCTCCTCTAACAGCACTTGCTTTGTAACACTCCATATCCTCCGCCAGAGTTATGTCGATGGGAATCATCGGCACAACTCTTTTGTTGGTCACGAGCAGAATTTCGGTTTTATGCTTAGCTCCCTCCATCCAGATGCCAATTCTTTCTACGGACACCGTTGCAAGGTCTTTTACTTTCTCGATTGTTTCGCCGGTATCGTCAGAAAATCCGATTATCTGTGTGCCTGCTGGTAGTTTCAGCGTAAACACCGTATTATACAAGGCATTCCATAGCACAGGTCCGAGTGTGGAACCCTGTGGAACACCCGCTGTTTGGGCAGTAGATCGTAACTCAGTTTCGGTTCCGTACGTCAGGACTCGATTTTCAAAGAAGCTTCCTATTATACTGCAGAGGGTATTGGGAACACGCATCCTGTGAAGCGGTTTTGCAAAAACTACCCAGCTGGCATTGTTGAAGGCATTCTTAACGTCGATTGTCACAATGGCACAGTGGCGAACACCTGTTCGCTGTAGATCTCCCTTTCCGAAAATCAAACTGTCTGTCCGAAAGTCTACTTTCAGCCTTCTGTATAGATAATTAGTCTTTTGAATATTATACTCTCCAGTAGCTTACCAAATGTGTCCAGCAGACAAATGGGTCTGTACGATGATGGATACCCTGGGGGTTTCCCAGGTCTCGGTAGTGGCACCAACTTCGCCGTTTTCCACAGATTGAGGAAAGATCCCTCGTCTTTGACTTTGAAAGTATCCGGAATGATCTTCACCGCCACCTTCAACACTGCATTTGGAATTTCGTCCAGACTGGGACCTCATTCACCGCAAGTTTTATAGCAATAGCCACAAGTTCCTCGTTCGTTACTGGCTCAATGTCGAGGGCTCCCGCGTCGTATAAGGTAAGTGGCCACTGTGTCGGGCCATGCTGCGGGAGAAGGTGTTTAACAATCTCTTTCAATTCAACCAAACACTTTTCGGTCGGCGATCTTGAGTCACCGAATCTTGCCAGTACAACTCTATAGGCTTGATTCCATAGGTTATTATCTACGCTCTGACATATCGCTCTGTAATACTTTTATTTGCTTGTTCCAATAGCTCGCTTGACCCTGGCTGCTCAATAAACGGCACCTCTCGTTTCTCTATCGGCTTCGTTTTTAGCCCGTTGAGCTCGTCGTCAGGCAATTTCTGAGGTCCCCCACCCAGTACGCTCGCCATCACTTGTATTGGTGTATTCCTTCTGGGCACGCTCATGTCTCACACCACCACCATCATTCTCGTCAGCTGTTCAGCATTATGGACCTGCGAGGCTTCCTGCATGTTTAGAGCTTCGGTGCACACTTCCTTATCGAAAACTTTGGTTTTCCATCTCCGCTCATGGGCTGGCAGTTACATTACAGATACCAGATTTCGGTCTCCAACACTAAAGCGTATCGCTTGGTGATCACTGTGTGTGCAATCGTTACATACTCTCCAGTTCATGTCAGTTCTTAAAGATGGACTCGCAAAGGTGATATCCATCACTGACGTTCTGGCTGGTTCTCCATGCTTGCGATAAGTGCTGATAAATCCAGTGTTGCACAGCTCAACTTCCAGTCTCGCTAAGGGCTCTAGTAGTGTGTGGCCCCTAGGGTTGTTGCACCTGCTGCCCCAGTTAACCGCCCAAGCGTTAAAGTCGCTTCCCATCACTACAGGGGCCTTCCCTGTCAATTCGTTTGCGAGTGCATCCAACATTGTGTTGAACTCCCCGATCGTCTGTCTCGGTTGAGCGTAGCAGCTGCAGAAGAAGATGCCGTTAATTTTTCTAATCACGAATACGTCCCTAGAATCTCTACCTATCTCTGGCAGCTAAGCCAGACCTATCTGCTGTCCAGTTACCATTTCAAGATGGAATAGTGGTTCTGGTCTGTGATCCTTCAAGTGACTTCATCTGGCTTCGGCTTGACGATCTTTCAGAAGCTATGACTTCTATGGGGCTATTTCGAGGAACTTTTTTTGTTGACAGTACGATGAGTTCACCTGACTTAAGCCCCAAGATACGTAGGGGTCGACGACTTTTTAGTGAGTTTTCGCCAGGATTTTACAATTTGCTATGGTACCGATCCGACAAGCTTCCCGTGCCTCCGAATCCGAAGATATTCGATGGCTCTGGTCAGAAGACCTTCTATGGCACCGATACTTGGCATAATGTCCCATTTAGCATATAGCCAGATAGTCTCCAATTCTTCCCTCATATTTCAAAACTTAAAGAAGTCGATAACACCAACGCTTTGAAATGCTTCCTTTAGTCAAATTTTTATTTCCTGTCTGCAGACAAATTTGCCTCAAAAAATGAAATGCACTTCCAGCAACTCGTAAACATTGATCCCTCAAATCGGCACCTCATCCAAATTGCACCTTAATCTGTACACTTTATCACTTGCCTTACTTAGAACCGCGTTGTCGCGGCCCGTCGTTAATCGCATTTTCATCGCTTCCAAGAGGCCGAAGCTATTGTTATTCGAGGTGCGTTTTGCCGCATTGACAGATCGCGAATGAGCTTCGGTTCCCCCTTTGCAGAGGTAAAATATGCATCTGGGTGGTATCAGCTGAACCTTCCAGAAGACCTCCGAAGACAGGTGAAGCCGCGGAGCATGAAATTATAAATTTGATTTCAATTAGCAATAAATCTGCTATCTTCTACACCTTTTTATATTGATCGTTAATCGAACGGAGCGCGGTTTCACACATTTTCCGTGTCGAAGGAGGTGGTAGAGCGAAATCGATCAGTGTGCTGCACATTTGCATGTTTTTGCTTCGTTTTGTTTGAGAGTAGCTCTAGAAAAAAAAATCCGACGCTCACGAGGGATCCACTACTTAGACCGTCGACGAGCTTGCGCGCTCTCCCGATCCCGGTGACAGGTCGTAAATTGATAAATTGAAGCGTTATTTTCACTAAAAAGGGTGCGCTTTCACGCCTTCGGGGATCGATTAACCGGGATCACGAATCTTCTCACAATTATCGGTCGTGGACTGGTGTTTTTTTCGTTCATCTATTTGAAGCTTGAACTCTGTCTGGCGTAAGGCTTTTAGAGAGTGGAACATCTGGTCTGGAGATGATACGAATTGGGAGAGGCAAACTCACGATTGACTTCGATTCAAAATTAATTCGATTACGATGTGTTTAAATATGATGAACGATTTCTCGTTTTACATATCTATGAAAAATCCTCATGGGAAATTGATTGTCACATGTATTTAATTAAATTTTTAAAATTTGGATTATTCCTTCAGAAAGTCCCATAGACACGCCCTTCCTTTTCCCAGAATACCCAAGGGGGAGGTCGGTGATAACAGGCAACAATTTAGCGAGGCTTCAAAATGTAAACTTATGTATTGCCAATTTGTCTTGCCCCGATCGTTCTTGGGCTCGGAAAGGCTCCGTGGGGGAATTTCACGCGTTTGCAACTCTCTTCTTGGGTGGCTGCAGCTCGTCTTTATTTTGAGCTTTGTTTTGTTGTGGACAATGTTGATCGGATATGGTTTTTGTGTCTTTTCAAGGTAATTGTTGTGTTTTTTGACCTTCTAAGTCAAATTGAGATTTTTTTTATTGATTTTGATGCAAACAAAAATTAAGTTTCTAGGATAAGCAGTTTTAAACGTTATAACGATTTTAATTTGTGAAATCATCGCCGGCAGCTTCCAGCTGCGACGAAAGACATGATTTGCCGTTTCCTGCCGTTCCCATGTCGGAAAAATTTCCCGTACATCAATTGCGGGCGGAAAGGTATCATAAAATGCCACTATGAACATTCATAATTTTAAGCAATAAAGTTCAATGCACATTTCCCAAAAAGGAAAACTGAATACATATCTGCATCTTTTAATACGATGACGAAGAAGTGCATCCGTAAGATCACTCACAAAGCACCATATTTCAATCACATGGTGGATCAAAGTCGAGTGCTGGTTGCCTCCAGGGACATCATCACCGGCGGCGGCGGCATCAAAAATCGCCACAAAGAGCTTCCTTTTGGGCCGGCCTGAAGAGCGGGATCGTTGCAACCATTTGGCCAACCAAGAAACCGACCAACCGACGGTAGTTTTATTTTCCCACCGGGCGCGAACAATTTCCGCGGATCATAAAATACAATCTTTATTGGACAGAAATTAGCAACCGCCCGGTTCTGCTTTGCCGCCACCGTGAGTATACTCTTCTTGGAGCTACAGCTTCGGTGAGTTGTCCGCAAGCAATGATGACTGTTGCCCTTTCTCCGCCATTTTTTTTTCATTTTGCTGCAATTTCCTAAACATTGATTGACTCGCGCGTTGTTACCGTTGACACTCTTCTGAACGATCTTGGTGTGTCCCTTTTCTGTGGGGCCTCCCGTTTGAGGAAGGTAAAGTACTAGGTACTAAAGTGATGAATTTGGCGAAGGAGTTACTCTTGAGGTATTCGTGCGACCTCCCTCGCGCACCAGCTGAGAGACACGAGAGACGCGTGTCCCACACGCGAGTCACGCTTCGGGCCGCCTCTACTATCATAAAATGTCTAATTTTAAGAGGTAATTTCAGTTTTTGGTCGCATTTTGACTAATTTCCTGTCTTCTCGAGATGGTCTCGCTGCGCTGCGGCTGCCCTCCTGAGGTGCTCGACTCAGCATCAACGCCGTGCGAGCGAGAGATTGCAGAAAGTCGGTCGACCGATCGTTATGGTGCGCACAGGTTATTAATTCGTTGGCTAATTTATGCTCTTGACTCCAGCGCCGACTCCCAGCATCATCGTCGCCGTCTCGTGGATGAGAGGGGCCACCCGGTGTTGCCGTTGATGGTGTGATTGCCACTTTGGTCGATGTGTTGTTGTTGTTGGCTCCAAGTGCTCACCCCAGAGATGCTTGATGATCGTTTGCGACTGCTGCAGGGTGCCATTTAGCACTCTATTATGGCAGCATCTCTCTTTCCTTTTTTGATGCTGCTGCTGCTGCCGCCTGCCTGACGAATTGCTCACTTTGCTCCGAATGTCGTGAAAATATGCTCCTAAATATTGCTGATTGCACTCCTTAGATTCTACCCTGAAGAGAGCCTGAGCATTATGTAACGACTAAATTTAGTGCAAAAATTGATGTACAAAGAGTCTTTGTATTTCAAAACTCAAAATTTCGAATCCCACCAATGATACCTAGTATGTGTATAAAAAAATCGAATTTTCATCAGTATATTAGAACTTCACTACGAAACTTTTGAGGAACCGTAAGCCATAACAGAATAAGCACTCAAAAATCCACAAGATTGCTCAAATCTGGTCAGCAACTAAATATTGAACCTTATCTGACATTATTTATCTCTTTCGAGTCAAGCTTCACTAAGTTTATATCATTTGAAGTTATAAATTCCTAAAACCTTCTGTTCAATGGTTCAACCAAAGAAGAGGTTGCAAAACTTCAATGCCAACTGGAGCTAATTCTATGCCAAAAATGTGCTGAAACGTGCGATGTGCCAAAGCTGACCCCGACCAGACTTCTACGACAAAATTATACCAAGATATGATGCAACATTCCTTGAAAATGAAATTTGGTATCATTTATGAAATGAAGAGTTAATCACCGTAAATTTATTTTATGAAATTATTTTATCGTCTATATCGGTGAAATTTTATATTCTTTGAGAAAGAATATTTTAAGAATTGAAACAATATAGACGAATAGAAGGTATCATTTCCAAAATTTAGGTCTAACTTTTCATATGCGGTTACTTGAATTATTCCAAGTGAGGTCTCACTGAAAACTCAATGATGCCTAGTTTAGCCAACGTTTAAAAACGAGTTGTGATGGCTAATGATGACACTTTCTGGTATCAATCACTGTCGAAATTTGGCCTCACGTTGCTTTCGAATCCTGCTTTAAAATGCTGGCCAAAAGTGGCATCATTGATCTTTCTTTGAACCAAAATCTGATGTTACTGTGGTATAGGATTGTTCGATCTTCAAGAAAAGATCGATTCAGTAAAACGGTGTTCTAATCGATTCACCTAAAAAATCGGAGCTGGAGGATCGATCACTGATAGATCGATCTTTTCGAGTGCTAAAGAGGGAGCGATACTTTTAGTAACGTTTCAATATAGCTTCTCACGATGTATCCAAATCTGCATACTAAAACTCCACAAAAGCCAATCAAACTCCAATGTCGAATTGATTAAGGTTGCCAGATTTTTTCTCGCACTTATCAAGTCCGGGCTATTTTATCTGAAAACCTGGCGAGATCCGGGCATGTAAATTCAAATTTCACAATCCAAAATCCAGGGACACATCCTGGAAAATTTGTGTAAATCCCAAATATATATATTTTTTCAGTTTTATTCATCAGTTTATTGCCGTTTAGTAACTTAACTTATGTACAAATATCAATACATTTTAGATTGTTAAATGAAAGTATAATCCATTGTAACTGCAATCATTTACAAAAAGAAGGAACTTTTCCAATAATTTCAAAATTTCAATGCGTTTTGACCGCCCTATTCTGTCCAGCATAGACGAGGACATATCATTCACTAAAATTTAAAAGAAATTGAAACATTTTTTATGGAATTTAATCAGTAGATATTTTGAATCGTACATAAGGCTTAATATTTCGTTTCTTGGGCGCAAACTAATCGTAAAAAAACTAATCGTAAATAGTTTTTTTTTTCATCAAAGCTCATCGACAGATTTAAAATCCTATTTGAGGATTCCAAAAAACCTTTCATGATCACTTTTATAAAACTAGCTCAGAAAATTTCGCTTTGGAGGCAAAAAAAAATACAAAACAATTCGTTTATTTTTGTTTGATTTGTAAACAGTAAATAAATTTTTCAGATTTTTAAAATCTGATAACAAATTACAAATACGTATTTTTTCTTCAATTTTCAAATTCAAATCTGCCAACATTCGATATCCGAGTTTAATAGAATGATTCTGCTTGTTTTCTTAGAGACACAATCGATGATTTTATTGAACATCACAATGCTCATTATTTTTCCTAAAGTTTGAGCTGTTTCTAATAAAGATATTACAAAAAAAAGCTTTTAATTCAAATTCTCCATTCATTCTCTTAAGTTAGTTTTGATTTAAGTTTTAAAAATTATAGACTGATTTTGAATTCTAATCTGGATTAGGATGAATGAATTTCTATTTTATCCTTTAACTGAATTTGATTTGAATTCTAATATTAAAATCTTATTCTAATGTTTATTTCGAGGAAAAAAATGTTAATTGTTCATTTGATTTTGTTGACTTTTCAAATTCTACAGTATTAATTTGTAATCATTAAGAAAACTGATATCAATTTATGTTTTTTTTTTAGATTTTGAATCTTTATAAGAACCAATTTTTAACTCGTTTTCTGGGGCGACTGTTTAGCAGCGTCTCCAATTTTCACATTCACAACAGGAAAATCTTTCAAATGAAAGGCCAAAGCATACTGAAAACGACTTTATTTTTACATATCCTACGTTTCGATCTTTATAGGATCTTCATCAGGGACTAAAATTTATCACAAAATTTAGTTCACGTCTTCTGAATCTAAGTGATTATAACCGAAAAAGTTGTCGTTTTTTTCGTCCGGTTTGAAACGGCGTATCGTTTACTGCTGTCATTTTCTGATTCAAACTATTGTTAAATGTTTTAGATTTTTTTGTGTTAAAGCATGGATCATCAGAATTTTGGACGCACTGTTTATTATACCATAGCGCTCCTAGTTGTCGGATCTGGAATTTTTTACAGTACTTTATTCGGAAATGTTTCCTCTATCAGTGCTGAAAATTTCATTACGATTCGTTTTGTTCCAAAAAAGTTACACGGGATAGAAGCCGCGAGACGAAAATTAATTTTGGACACCCATGTTCAAAAACCCGATGTGGTCTGGTTCAAAAATCGCGAAATCTGATTTGAGGAGGCTTCCTGACCAAAAACTTTACAAAGCTGGTCGGAGTGATGTCCCCATCAAGTTTAAATTCGTTTATGCCAATAACTTTGCAGAAAAGTGTATGATCTGGCAAGATATTTGGAGCTGCGGCCGAAAAACCCCGTTTTTTTGTGAAAAACAAGACCATGGATTCCGAAATGTACAAGGAGGAGTGCCTAAAAAATGTTCTTTTTCCTTTTGTTAGATCTCACAAAGAACCAGTAAAGTTTTTGCTAGATTTAGCTAGCTGCCACTACAGCGAAGAGGTACTACAGTAGTATCGGGCCAACTGGTGGATTTTGTCGAAAAGGACGTCAACCCACCCAACTGCCCTCAATTCCGCCCTATCGAAAAATTTTTAGCAATTGTTAATCAGAAGAACAATGGTAGGACGACTCGGGATGCAACAGAGATGAAGAGATTGTGGAACAAAATGGCCGCTGAGGGCAGTGGATGGCCGCTGAGGTCAGTGAATAGGGTGTCCAAACTTAGATGAGTGGTTCTCGACGAAAAGTACGAAATTTCATCAAAACAACATCGGAAGAATTTTTTTTATTATTTTTCCTTAAAAGTGCAGTAAAAACCCTACAATTTGAGCAAAAAACATTTTTATTTCGTTTACATAGCTCCAAGATAGACCCTTTTTAATGCGTCCAGATTTGTAGTGATCCATGCTTTAGTTATAATTTTATGTGTGTTCCAGAGACGAATTAACTGAAAAAGTTAAAAGTCTCTCTAATCAAATAAAAAAAATTATGTGTGACATACAGTTAAAAATTTTTACTATGAGTACATCACAAACGCCATCATTAATTAAAAAAACAACATAAAATTGTGTACACATTGCAAGTATTTTGACTTCGACATTTTCAACTGAAACTTTACTGGGACTATGAATATTTAATCGGGATTTATTTCCCAAGTTTAAATGAATGACCACAGATTTGATTTGCATTCAATTATGCAGCAATAAAGCTTGTTTTTAGAATAAATAAACTAGATTTTTTTTTCACAAACTGCTACAGATATATCTTTCACCCTTCAAAGCTGTTCGCAAAATATCCGTTTCGGGAAAATTAGACCTGTAGTTTGTTGGCGTTCCCCTGACCGCAAATGTTAACTTATTCTGATGATTATTGTGTAGGTAATTTACTCTAGTTTCTTAATGTTCCCGAATTAAGTATAGATATGTTTCCCCAAGTTATCTGTGGTTCGTACCGAATGAAAAAAAAACAGAGAAAACTATTTTATTTTCAAATTATTTCTATCTCCTGACAGCTTTGCTGCACATCGAGTGTTTCTTCGATATTTGAAATTGTCAAGAATAAACCTATCTGACGATGAATAAGTATGTTGGGGTGGCGATGTAAATTTTGACCGCTATCCAGGATTTTCCGATATTAAAAATCATCTTCAGAAAAAAATTACATCTAATGTAAGCTTTGCTTCGCTGTCTCTTATTTCTCGATGAACTGATATTTTAGATCTAAATTTTAGTTTATTCTCAATACTAATGTTCTAAAACCGCTTGGTACATCTTTGTACCTGAAAATAATTAAATTTTCGAAGGTGACGGGAAGTATTAGAGAAACATGCAGTATAAAAGAAAAAAAGATCATAAGTCGTAAATATTATGAATTTTTGGAGAAAAAAAGTACAACGGCTATTTGTATGGTTTTTTTTGACGACAAAAACTGTCGAAAACTAAATATTTTACCCTAATACTAACAGAAACTAGAAGCAAGAATTTGTAGCTCTAAGGTGAATAAAAATTTTATAACTTTCCGTAGTATAAAACGAATATCGCTGGTCAATATAGAGAAAAATTTTCACAGAATCCAAATCTCTCAATTAATTCGCTGTTATCTCAATAAATATTCAATTTTTTCCTCAAAAACGCCACAACCAAATAAAAACACCAATTTCAGCAGAGCCTTCTAGAATCCCATTCACAGAAAGCTGCTGAATTTGTTTTCGGTTTCGGCATAACTCATGGGGAATCAAACAAATAAAACTCCCACACATCGATCAATGTGCCTTGGCGATGAAAACGGCAGCGGCTGGAATCTGCCGACCGAATCTCGACATGAAAATCGTTGTTGTTTACATTGGAAATTTATTCGTTTTCCACCATACTCTTTGGGACCACTTTGGTACTCCTGCTTCCTGAGTGTTTGCGGACGGACGGGGCGGCGGTTAATGTTTTGATCTCCGGCAGAAGAATCTCAAAAACATTTGTTGTTTGGGCATGTTGCGACGCGGATTAACAGCGGATAAAAAAAAATAACAACAAACCCGGGGCAACAACGTTGCCCCGGAATCTGGTTCTTGGCCGAAGGCCAACAACAAGTGGCCTTTTATAGACGGAAAAATTTATGTCACTCCACTTGATTCCCGGACCACAAGCTGATCCGATCCTTTGCCCAGAGTTCTCACAGCTGAAGGTCAGAAGTTCTGAAGGTTTCGGGACGGCGGGATCCGGGGAAAATGTCCCAAAGTGTCTCCATCCGCCACACACTTGGGGATGGGATGAGTAATGATAGTCACGAGACATGTGTTATGACAGCCATTTTAATAAACAACCTCCAACCGCGAGCTGCACCGCGGAACCACGTCGTCGGTCTTCCCGAAAGAGTCCAATTTGATGAAGTTAGATCAGTTGCCGACCGCCGCCGAGGCGAGATTTCATGAAGTGCTAAGTAGAGCTACCGGCTGCAGCCTGAGACTCTGATCCGGCCGAACAGATGAAACACTCCAGAAAATGATGATCATCACCCATCACTTTGGCTTCACTTGGCTTGGCGATGTTTATAAATTTGTGCGGTGGCGGATTGGTTCGGATCATATAAACAATTTGTGCTACTTTGTGATATTAATTATGGGAATTGGATTGCCGCATGGCCCTTGGAAGAGAGGATGGACGAGATGAGAATGAGATGATGGGTGGGATGTACAAATTCAAGTAGATTGAAAATTTACGTCTTGTTGTCATAGCCGGACTAATGGAGATTTGTCACTCTAATGGAGAGGATTTTACTTCAGGACCAAATTAATATTCACGAGACAAATCACAAGAAACATGTTGACTAGGAAAATTAAGAATTGGGACGAGGAGTCTTGAAAGGTGTCGAAGGTGCAAAAATTCTGTTAATTTGAAATTTTTGAAAGTTTGCAAAAAATCAAAACCGCAGCCTACAGAATCTGTGCTTTTCAAGTCACTCCGTATAATCGAAGTCGCAACAGCTTCAAAATCATATCAATAGCCTTTAGCATCTGCGATTTGCGACTAAAGTTGAAAATTCCTAAAAAGTAACCCCTGCCATCAGATTTTGTACAGCCACCATGTCCACCTTCTTCGCCGCAGAAAGCCAGTTTGCCTTGAACTGCTGCTCGTCCCTAGCAGTTTTATTGGTCTTCTTTAGGGTCCGCTTGACAATAGCCCAGTATTTCTCAATTGGGCGGAGCTCTGGCGTGTTGGGAGGGTTCTTGTCCTTGGGAACCACTTGCACGTTGATGGCGGCGTACCACTCCATGGCCTTTTTACCGTAATGGCAAAATGCCAAATCCGGCCAAAAAAGTAACCGTGTTTCTTCAGGAAATGCAGCAGACGTTTATTCAAACACTCTTTCACGTAAATTTCTTGGTTGACAGTGCCGGAGACTATGAAAATGCTGCTTTTCAAGCCACAGGTACAGACGGCTTGCCAAACCAGATATTTCTTCGCGAACTTCGACAGTTTCATGTGATTGAAAATATTTGCTACCTTTCCCCTTCCTTTTGCCGTATAAAACTCCTGTTCCGGAAGCTGCTTGTACAAAATGGTTCAAAATAGAAAAAAGTGGGAAAAAATTATTAAAAAGCTATTTTGTTAAAGATTATAGGCGGAGAGTTGAAAAAAATAATAAATTAGATTTTTTTCAAAGTTTGCTATTTTTTCAATAATTGCTAAAACGGGGGTTGAGCTATATACTGAGAAATTGAAAATTTTTCAATTAATTATGAATATTTTTGTTCAATTTAAGTATAAGCTCCTAAATTCCTGTAGGTTGGTTGAATAAATATTAAAACTGATGTTTTAAGGTGAATTTGCATATGTATCGAAGCAAACAATGCTTGGTTTACTCTGTAAAAATACTTTTAAATTTGCATTTTTAAACCAAACAGCGTTACACTCAATGACATCGTATTCAAAATATAGCAAAAACTAGCAGCTGATTTTAACATATGTTTTTAATGAGACTTTCATCTATCCAACGGTGTATAATTTACTACGGCGATCGGCAGCGCAAGCTTTATTTTTACTTCCGAAAAATGAAAAGAGTAAAATGAAAATTTTTGATCTTCTAATTTTGGGTTTTCAATCAAGCGGAACTTTATTAGTTCATGATATTAAGGAACTTTTTTATCTCCAAACTGTTAAAATGATTGTAATACATCACTTTGGTATAGAAATTTATAAATTTTTGAAGATTTATATCCTTTTTTAAGTTGTTTTGGGCTGAGAATAAAAAATCCTATTTTTAATTCTTGTGTTAAGGTTGTCGCTCATGTTTGTTTCATAGAAGCTGTATAAAAGGTCCTAGAAAATATCTAAATACATCATAACGTTCCTAGAATATTGGAGATTCGATTCCAACATAAAAAATGTGGTTGTCGCTGACTTGAAAATGGACTTTTTTCCGGCTTTTTGGGGTTTTGAACCACTGTGTTGTAGTCGGCTTTGACGTAGGTTTCGTCGTCCATTACCACGCAGTCAAACTTCGTCAGCATCGTCGTGTACAGCCTCCGGGATCGCGCTTTGGCCGTCGTATTTTGTTTATCATCGCGATTTGGAGTCACTACCTTCTTGTAAGTCGATAGTCCGGCTCGTTTTTTGGCTCGATGCACGGTTGTAGACGATACACCCAGCTAATTTGCGGCATCTTGGAGAGAGAGGTTAGGGTTTCGCTTGAAACTACCGGCAACTCTCTTTGTCGTCTCAGCGGCTTCCGGTTTTCGATTTCCCCCCGATCCAGACTTCCTGGCTGTCGACAAAAGTTACCCAAACACTTTAATTACATTTGTAACGGTTGATTTGGCAACTTTTAGCGATTTTGCCAGCTTTGTGTGCGAGTAGCTCGGATTTTCGCGATGCGCGAGCAAAATTTTTATACGCTGCTCTTCTTCCTTGGACGGCATTTTGACAACTGAAGAGTGAATTTCAAAATCAAAATAGGAGCATCATTCTACACACACACACACACACACACACACACACCTTCAAAATGAGGGGTGTTCAGGTTTTTTAAATGCAAAATTGAAAGAAATACGTCAAGTTGATATTGACCAAATTTTGACAGTGTCACCCTTTATCCTGGGGCAGCGTCCCTATGCTTGAAACAAAAAATCCCATCGAAAGTCCTAATGTTAAAAGCCTCCAGAAGCTTCTTCGTTACTTGGACCGGAAGCTGTTAACAAGTGCACATACTTGCACGACGACACTATTCGGGGACAGAAAATCCAATACAGGAAAGTTGTCCGTCAAACGTACTGAAATGAAAGGCTGAACTATTCTCAATTTTTACGATATGATATTTTCGAGGACCAAAAATAATGTCGGATAGTTTTTCACTAAAGTTTTAATCAATTTATTCGATGTTTCTGTTTGCAGCTGAATTCACAAACAAAATGATTGATTTTTCATTATTTGAAACTAAAATCATAGAATTTCTTAAAAACTCAGTTTCTTTTCAAAAATTTTCTTCCCAAAACTGAGCTATAGTCCTATTTGCCGCTAGTAGTATTCGTGTCATAATTAGGAGCTTTGCACTGACACTTTTTCATTTTGGGAACATTAACCTAAAAACGAACATGTTCGTCGACCGACTGCTCGATTTTTGCACTGAAATTTTTGGAGGTTAATTGTCCCGGTCTCGTCCGTACACGCCAGTGGGATGCCAGTTAATGTGCGTGAGAAATGTCAAAAACAACTCTATAGCTAAAAATGTTTGAGTGAAAATTCAAAGAGGACCCAAATGTTTGCTTTATTTCCTTAGCGTGTAGAATAGGAAAATAAGAAATCAAAACAGGAGCTGCGAAGTGTCAAAAACAATGAGGTCAGCCAATGCGTGAACCGATCGATCGATGATGCTTGATGAAAGGTGAGGATGATTAACACGGTACAAATGTTTACACCATCGCACGCTGAACCTGAACGACTCAAACAGAGTTCGTGGTAACTCAGCAGTGTTACCAGATATTCTGAGTAGATAACATAGAATATTCACACAGAAAAGAGAAGTTTCTCATTTACTCATTCAGAAATGAGTACTTTCCCGGATTGGGATTTTGGTAAGTGGAGATTGCGAAAATATCAATTGCTAATGAATTGTGTAGTTATGTCATGACTATACCGACGAAGCATGAATAAAGATAACTCTATTCCACCACTGATACCTGCGTTTTCAACAAGAATTAATGGAGTTTTACAGAACCCAGTCAGCATAATTGCAAATTAATTGCAGAAAAACAACTGGAACATAACAGTAGCGCCTTAAATATCCTGGGGAAACAGCATTTCTGGTGCCTGTGTTTCAATTTCTGATTTTGGAGACTGGCGTCCTGTTTGTCAGATTTTGTCTTTTACCTCTAATTTTGGTAATACTGAGTGGGAAAATTTAAAAATTTGTCTGTTTTGGGTAAAATCGATCTTTAATAACCGATCAACTAAGCTTGTCAGATTGCAAGTTTTATCCGGGTTTGACAGGATAATTAAAACAAAATTTGGGAAAGATCCGGTTCGGCCTGGTTGACCAAACTTCGTTGAAAAAAAGCCCGGATTTATTTAATTTATTTGCAAATCAATCAACAAAAAAGTTGTTGAGCATTTTTTCATTTATGTGTTTTAGTGTCTTTCTATTTTTTTTTAGTAAGTTTTATGAATATAATCATTAAAGATATTTTGGAAGCCTATAATACAATTAAAAATCTTCTGATAAATTATGATGAAAAAAAGTTTTTTTCTCGATTTTGGTTGAGTCATTCCTGGCTTTTGACCAAATTTGCCCGGATATTGTCCGGATTTTTGATCGAACTTTTTTTAAATCAAATATTCGGATTTTGCTAAAAAAAATTCCAGTGACCTCAAGATAAACTGATAAACCTGCATGAAAACTAAAACCTGACTTTAATCATTCAATAATGGATTCAGATCTTGGCCTAATTATTTTGTTTCGGAGATACAAAATTTGAAAAAAAAAATTCTTCAATTTTTGAAAATTCAAAGTAGAGATGTACCGAATAGTGGTATTCGGCAAACGGCTGAATACCGAATATTGACCTTTTCAACTATTCGGCCAAACGAATATTCGGCCGAATATTCGGTTGAATATTCTGTTGAGTTTTCAATAGAAATACTTCTATTTCTACCGCTATTTCTACACCCATAGAAGAGTTTGCAAAAATCCAATGCCTATTTAGCAAATCTCTGTGCCGATAATGCCCTGAAATGTGCACTGTGCCGAAGACGGTATGTTTGCAAAACCGTAACTGGCATAAGGACTCGGCTCCCAACTAAAATGATGCATGACCACTACACATTCAAGCGAAACAAGAAACACGTTTTATGGGATTTCGTTCCTATTGGATAATTCATCCCACAAACAAGAAAATAAAAATATAAACCAGCGCCCGTAGGGAGAATCGAACTCAAATCACCAACCATATGGTCTTGCCAGACGGACATCTTAACCAGTGTACTAATTGAGCTTCATGCAGAAAGAGGGATATTTGTCATAGCCATTCTGCCACCGATCAATCACAAAAGAAACGCACGACAGTGGCTTCCCGGCGTTTGGCCTCCTTTCAAGGTATTCATTTGTCTTGCGATGGAAACGGGAGAGGGAACGGGAGTGAAGGAAACGGGAACCCATTGAATGAGAACTGTGCTTTGCTTACTGCCTGCTATTCATGGTTGCCACATGTACAGATTTATCTAGACAGGTACAGATTTTGGAGCTCATTTTTGGTACAGAATCTGTACGTACAGATGACAGATTTTCAAAATTTGGTACAGATTTGTACAGATTTTTGACTTTCAAAAACTGAAAAAAGTTTCTACATTTTGCTTTCAACCAGTTTATTGAAACTTTATAGAAAATAAGGCAAAAGTTAGCCTTTATTATTCTGACGATAGGAGTTCCTTACTGGTAAGTACACGATGGAACAATTAGATTTCCAAATTTGCTACAAATAATTAAATATCTGATTATAAGCCCCACTCGTCAGCAGTGGTTGAGCGCATTTTGTCGCTGGTAAATGCCAGTCAAAGCAAAGTATCGTAATCGTCTGAATTTTGACACATTGAAACATCCTTAGAACGAAAAGTTATTTAAGATTAAATGGCGGATCGAAAAACGTCGTAGTAAATATGACGCTCAAAAATAGTTTCAATAAAACTATGTATTAAAATCATGAACATTAGGAAGTGTTTGTTATGAAAAATATTTTTCATGTCAGTTTTTTAAAGAGAGAAAATAAAATGTCTGTTCTATAAAGTCTAGTCGAAACAAGTAGAAATGGCTTGACAGTTTATCGCCTGTCTTTTTCCAATTGACTTCGACCGATTTCTACCAGGTCGAAACCAATCCTGCTGCCGAGCTGGATTGGTTTCGACTAGTTTCAACTTGCTCCATTGAACAACGGCCTGACTAGTTTCGACCAAAACATTGGCTCGTTGAACATCTACCAGTTGAAACCGATTTTTACCAACCGTTGAACGAAGCTAAAAATGATGAAATGAGTTTCACAAAAAGTGTTTAGCTTAAAAACTGTACTATGTGCAATAAAGCATCTATCTTTTTAAGATTAATAATAAGGAAACAAAATCTTCACATATCAACACATTCAATACAGAACCTTGTTTTCTTTGGTACAGATTTTGGTACAGATTTTTGAGTTTTCGGTACAGGTGAAAAAGATTTTTTCGATGAGCGGTACAGATTTGGATGTGGTAACACTGCTGCTATTACATACACACGCTACATATACACAGCTGCTAAAGCCGGGCAGCTTGGCCGGTGCTTGTTTGCCGGCGAATTGAAGGAATATATTCTTGTTGCTTTTGCTACATACACACGCACAGCTTAGCCGTGGTTGTGCCGGCGAATTGAATTGAAGGAATGTTTTTTTGTTGCTTTTGCTACATTCACACGCACAGTGCTCGGTTCGCTGGCTGCCTGGTGTTGGCCGATATTTATTTCCATCCTTCTTCGTCTTGTGATGCGATAGGGAGGGACGTGAAAACGTTTTTATTTTGTTTCTTTCAGACATACGCAATTCGGTCGCTCTTGGAGGTTAGTGCCGGTTGATGCAAATCGAATCAGCACCGGTCGCGTTATCTTCTTGTACCAATGATGCTATGTAATTGATTACACGCCATTGGCACAGAGGCTGAATTTTGGGTGTAATAGAAATCTTCTATGTCTGCCATTCTCATGTCCTTCATGTTTTTAAGGCGATTATTTCCAATCAGATGTATGAGATCTTTTTTAAATCTCTCTCTTTCATTTTCAATATGTCACCATTAGCTCACCATCAGAAATCAGATGGCTTGTTGCTTCTAGAATGGTCATCACAAAAGAGATTGGATTCCAGTGATATCTGGGACAAAACATGTCGAAACAGGTGTTAAGCTATTTGAAATAGCATTTTTATATTGTAATAGATGAATGTCTAATTTTTGCTAGATGTTATCAAAATAGTTGACAAAAAGAACGATGATCTCTAACCTTAAGCATAAGACACTTATCTACATTTCCGGGTCTGTACGATTTTTGAAAAACTTGTAAAAAATAGGGAAAGGTTGAACAGAAACAAGGAATTATTCTCTAACATACAAGAGGAAAAAGAAATAAAATTACTTGAAATTTAAAGTTTCATCGAATTACATCAGCAGTGTTCAAATTGAAACAAACGAATAAATTTACTCTAAAAAATCGTTTTGTAATAGAAAATTTAATTTTTTTTAAAGAGGCATTTGATTTGATTGAAGGCATTTGAATAAACCCGGGTAAAATCCGGAATATTTTTAAAAAAATATGTGGCAATCCCGGTGAGATTTAAATATAACTTTTTATTTGGTTTATGGGCAAGCCTGGATGTATAAAGAAAATTTGGAATAATCGATAATCAAAGTATAAAGCTATCTACAGTGAAAAATACCGGATACATAAAAAATGTTTCTGAAACCATTTTTAATGATTTTGAAGGTTTTTTAACATAACTTTTAGATATTTCATAAATTATCCAACAACTTCTGAAAAATTTGAGAAGTCTTTTTTTGTATATATTTGAAAACATAAATATTCGGCCGAATACCTAGCTCAACTATTCGGTGAGCCGAATATTCGGCTTAACGGTTTTTTGGCGGTATTCGGCGCCGAATATTCGGCCGACCGAATATTCGGTACATCTCTAATTCAAAGTAATGATCACAACTTTTTGTAAGATCGTTCACAGAATTCATTGCATATTCGATATTAAGTTTTTTTTAACTAATTAAATGACTTTGTTCAAGACCGCGAAACGATTTGACTTATGGTTTTAAAGGTATCTAAAATCAAAGTATCTGAAATGATTTTTTTTTAACTTTCAACTGATGCTAAGAATCAACCCGAAAAATTCTTAAGATCATAAAAAATCGACCCCTTTTCTGGAGCAACTGACAAAGGAATTTCACCAGCATGTCCCCCGTCAAATCTAATCTGTTCCCTAATAAACTTCCTCGGATTATCAAATTTCAAGTCGGGGGCGAATTCCTTCCAATTCAACGTCCCATCGTACATGAATTCCATTGATCTTCCCCCAGCTGCGGGGGACCGACGAATGCGTGCTCTATTAATGACTCGCGGGAGACCATTTATCGTTCCAGTCAATAAACGGGTCCCCGGTGAACGGGACAGTGGAAAGGTGCGGAGGTTAACAACTTGTTAATAACAAGTGGGATTGCCACTGGTGTTCTGGCCATTTTTTTTAATTCCCCCTCCTAACACGATTCCGGAACATACTTATAATTTGACAAAAGTGGGAGGATTTCTCGCTTTGATAATCATTTTTGTGTTGTTCTACTAAATTATGGCATCCAATTTAGTGCTACATGATCCCGAACGCGCGTTCGATGACAGGCGTTTTGGAATTTTCGGCTGCCTTTACGATTTCGGAGGATTTTTTTCTCCTTCTGGTAGCTGCCGGCATCTTGTTCGCGTATCATCGCGGAAACCAAACAGCTGGCCCTATCAATTATTCCATAAAAATTGGAATGGACATGGGTGTTTTTTTTCACTGTCGATGTTCTCAGTCTATCTACAGGAGAACATTGTTGAGAGATCGAAACCAAATTGTGGGAGGTTATTAAATTTGATATTAATATTCCGTGGGTCGAGATATAAAAGCAGCCGAGTAATTCGTTGATTACGGCCGGGAGCAATCGTTACGCGTTACCAGAAGTGTAAACAGCCGGTCAGCCGATCATGTCTTACATTTTCGTTCCGGGCGGAACAAAAGCACCGACAGTCAAAATATTTGGGGAAAACATACATACCCGGGCGGAGAAAACGACCGATTTTATGATTTCGCCGTAATTGCCGGGCAGGGAGTAGGGGGAACTTTTATTTTTGAGAATCTCTCATTCCGTAGAGAGCAACGGAGTGAAGGGCAGGAATGCAATTCATCACTTACAGATCGTAACTCCCGGATCTTAATCGATCCGGGATCGGGTTCTCGGGGGCGGCGGCCGGCCCAGCTGACTTACTGAATCTCGATTCCTACTAGTCGAAGCCAGGGATTGCGGGAGTGTTATTTTTCATTTCAATCATCCGGTGATCAGATCGAGAAAGCGAGGGTGCCTTCATTCCCGGGAAAGTCCGGGATTCGTTGTAAATCACATTAAATGGCTATAAAATGTGTATTCCGCTCGGGGAAATGGTCTTTCTTGAGGTTGTTAATTCAATATCTTAGAAGATGCCGAAGGGGGATTTGTGTCTAGCCGGAGGGAAAAATGAGTAAGTTTTTCTTTGGGGACGGGAACCAATTCAGTAGAATGAACTGTGCTGTAAACAATGATTTTATTTAGAAATTTTATCGATCATTTGAGTTCTTAATTTTTTATGTGTATTACTGATTAACTATCTGAGTGTTGCGGCAAGATTTACTTTCAAGTCGTTTGAAGTACGGACAAAATAGTGAAGTGATGCTGCGATGAATGAATACCTTGGCGAACGGAAAGATTCCCAGGAACAAAACGTTGAACGTCAGCTCGTTATGGAACCTGGTCAAATATTCAATAACTTCTAATCAAACAGCTGATTTTCATTGGGTGTTGTTGTTTACAGTTTAACATAAAACTCTGTGTATCGTGAGCTCTAGTTTTCCTAATTTTCGTAAAAATCAAAAAAATAAACCCGGAAAAGCGGAAAAATATAGTGAACAAATATTGTTGCTTAACAACATTTCGCTGAGTTAGAGAGCAAATATGGAAGAAGTAAGCATTGAAGTTGTTCGAAATGCAATTCGGAAGTATAAAGAGGAAAGCAGCTTCGTGGACAAAAAAAAATGTGAGCAAAAACCGTTTTGTCCGGTGGACAAAACTTTGTACCGTAAAGTCGTACGTGCTTACGCCAGTAAAAAGACTGCCTAGGGGTAGGGGATGAGGCCAAAAATGGGATCTCTTCTCAGAGCCGTCTATCGTGCTAAGATAAGATTGGCTTTAAAAACCTATTAGAAGCAGTAGACGCCGAAGAGGAGTAAAAAACATGATGCTCCCGTCATACCTAGAGCTTGTAAATTATATGATTAACTACTGTGAGGAAAATCAGAGCCGATGAGGAAACCTATTGCAAGTGTGATTACAAAACGCCTTCAGGACCACCCGAACAACCAAAAGTCCCATAAAGCAGGTCAGGGCCGGATTAAGCTGTCGGGGGGCCCGGGGCAGTTTTTCTCGGGGGGCCCCTATAATTCGATTTTTTTTTCAAATGCTACCCAGAAAATACAAAACCTCTCAAACGTGTGAAAACGGGAGATGAGTGCAGTAATTCAAATAGCCATGTTGTCTGCGTAGAACATAGTTTCTTGTATCTTCAAATAAAAATTGGTTATCAATCACGTGCAAACATTGGGGAAGAGTTTAAAAATTTCTTAGAAATGAAAACTCTGATTTAAGCTGCAAAATGCAAAATTAAGTTCTCATTTTTTTTAACCTTTATCACCAACTAAAACTCTCTAATTTTTATATCATCATTGATCGTTTGGTTTGTGCTTATTCTAGAAATATTTACCTAGTGACAATTAGGAAGTATCATGAAGATTTCAAACATAGAAAACAAAATTTAAAAAAATAAACAAAATAATTAAATACACATTCCATAGAGATACAGATATAAGAGTTTAAGAATTCAAAATCACGTTATATACAGAACCAAAATTTAGTGTTTCAAATCTTAATCATAATTTCAAATCAAGTTTTAAGAAACAAAATATGAATTAAATTTAAAAAAAAGAAACAAAGTTACAATCAGAGCAAAGCAAAGCTTTGAAACACAAAAAAATATTTTCCTGAGATGTTTTTGAATATGATTCTTATCAGATAATTTTTTTTATAAAATTGTTATTCTAAATGTGACGAAAGTTTCATTCGATGCCTTCAAAGCCAAAGGGGCATTAGTGCAAAAATGATCGGTAGAAAAAAATTGAGAATAAAGATTGAATGTTTAAAACACAGAATCAGTTATCATTAAAAAAAATCAAATAAGGAATCCAAATGAGTTTAGTTCCTCAAACAAAGATCCTGAATTTTTAAAATTCAAATAAATGATGAAACAGAACTTCAGTAACTGAAGAAACAACACAAGACTTGAAAATCCCAATAAATTGAATTTGGAAAAAGATAAGATAAATATACTAGCAAATCAACTATCAGATCGTTTTTATGATAATTTTAGAATGATCATTTGGAAAATGATATACTAAATTCAGGATATTCACTTCAGTAGATGATGAGTAGATGATGTAATCAGTTGATGTAATCAGTTGAAAATGTTCCAATACAAATTTCAAGTCTAAGAAACAAATTGGGAGAAATTCAATAAAGAAACCCTGTACTGTTGATTGGTCCAATTTAAGCAACTACAGTTTTTTTTTTAAATATTTTACTTTCAAAAATAGGGAGGGAAAAGGATTTAGAATTTATAAACCAATAAAAATTACAATAATAATGATTGAAAAGTGAAAAGTTATTATAATACGCGGTATTAACCCGGATATTGCCCGGGTAAAATTCTGAAATGTTTATCATAAAGCGAAATTAACTGCTATTTTAGTGCAGTAAACCATAACTTGGAAACTTAACGTAACAACAAACATTATTGTTGTGCAAGACGTTTGAATGTAATGAAAATGAAAAGATGTTTTTTTTTTATTTCACTTGTTCTGTACAGAATATCGTAACTGATATGTTTCGATAAAAAAAATAAAACTTGAGGTGTTTTGCCTCATATTTTTCTTATTTTTTTTCAAATTCGGTTTTGTCCAGAAGATTTTGATATTCTAAGCTCGCAAAATGTGTTAGAGCTCCTTCACTGCTTACTCTAGGGACCCCCTTAACTTTTTTTAAGACAAAAACTAATCTAGATATTATTTCACGGGGGCTCTTTAGTTTTTATATTTCAAGTTTTCATCCAGATTTTCAAGTTTTGATTTCTTTTCATGGATTTGTAGTAGTATGATAAAAGTAAACTTCTTTTGACTTACCAAATCCCGTTTTGAACACTTTTGTGCCCTTTATGTGACTTACGAAATCCCGTTTTGAGCACTTTTGTGCCCTTTATTTGACTTAAGTCCCGTACAACGCACGTATAAGTCACTTTTGCAACTTTCAAGTTCATTAATGAGTACATATAGTTCACTCATAGGAATTGAGCAAAACAAGTCACATACAACGTACATATTAATCACTTTTGCAATTTTCAAGTTCAATAATGAGTACATAAAGTTCACTAAAGAGAATTGGGCAGTAAATTCTCTCTGTCAGCCATTATGCAACTTCCAATGTCTTCATTCAAGTAAATATGTGACTTTTGGTTGCTTGGGTAGTATTACACGATTTGGGATAGCCAATGCACAGTGGTGCAGAACATCAATCTAGCTGTACGAAATTAATAGCGCCCAGGGATGAAGAGATAGACATTTGATGTCTTCAGCAACATTGTTCAATTTTACATGAAGCATATTCTAGTATCAACATTTTTACCAAGGGGTCCACCGATAGCGAGATAAAAAAGCTAACTTTTTTGTTTTCCAAATAAGGGCTTTGATGTCTTCGACAACGTTGTTTATCTGATCAAAATTCATAAGTTTGTTGAATATGTCAAAGTCCGATCACATCACCCTCTGGAGTTACAGTCAAAGTAAGAATAACCTCATGAAAAAACAGTTTTTTGAACCTGACACGTTGTAGATTGGATGAAAAGGTTCTATGTCTTTAAAACAAAGTTGTAACAAACCACGATCTACAATTGTCTCATATATTATGATGGGTTTAAAAGTTTCTGAAGCTCTATAGAAAGCATTTAGTGTATTTTATTGGCAATTTTCGAAGGCTTATCATCGAAAAGTGCACATTTTCGCTACAGCCCCATTTTTGGGATTATTTTTTATGATAATCGGAACCATTTCCATTTGAAATAAGCGGGGAAATCGGTGGAACTAGTAGAGATTTGAATGATTGAAAATGCACTTTTTTTATGAAAATTACCTATTTTACTTATAGAAAAAAAACCTTGAAAACATTTAATTTATTAACAAAGTGTTGCAGTTTTCTTTTATATATTTTGTTTTATTAAAAGACATTTAAATTCCGTCCGCCAGCATTGTTTTGGCCGGATTTGGCATCAGTCCTCTACCCAAAGAACACGTTCCAATCCGATTAAGTTCATATCGTACCAAAGGAGATGAATCTGCCAAATTTTCCTCAAGCAAGACCGATTGAAACTTTTTGGGCCCTTACCAAATCGTATTTAAAAAAATATGTAAAGCTTTCAGATGCTATCGTAAACTTCGCAAAACATTGGAAATAAGAGGCCAAATCCATCGCTAACTTTGTATTGAGTCCCTGTTAAAGTAGACTACATAAAAGTGAAAAAAAAAAATTAAATTTGCTTCTAAATTGTGTTTATACTGTTTATTTTAAATCGTGGTTAGACATAGTATTTGTTCCAAACCGTGGAGATAATAAAACCATGCGAAAAAAAGAGTGTATCCTTATCCTTTCCCTTTCGATCGACCTATCGCCATGCTTAAGGAAAAAATTGAATGAGCTTAGTTAAGGTTCAAGTGGCTCTAGGAATAGAATAAATTGTATGCAGAGGAAGCTTGTGGATTCCCTAAAAGAATGCTCTGTTCAATGTCTGAATTATACACGCACAGTTCAGGATCAATATCAATCATGACATCCCGGTATGTTCTTAAAATTGGTCATCCATGATTTTTTGCAGAATTTTTAAAGAAACGATTACGTGAGTAAATTTGAGCTTATGTGTTTGTATGGGAAAATTGAATATTTTGTACTGAAAAATCCACATCGTTTTTGTTTCTTCTGTGGATCCTAGCCTGCTCATGGTTTGCGTGCTAATTTATAAATTTTCTCAAGTGAATTTTTCGCCGAACAACTTTGTTGAAGACCGTGACTTTGTATCTTATTAGACAAATAAGTAAATAGGTGTTTAATAAGGGGTATGTCTTTTGGCATTGATAAACAATAAATTCATATGACATCACTGCTGGGTGCCTATAGTAAAATATTGCATGAAAAGTAGTCTTGCAATAACTCGCGAGGCACCAGCAGTGATGTCAATTGAATTTATTGTTTATCAATGCCAAAAGACATACCCCTGTTAAACAGTTGATAACTGTTTTGCCTAATAAGATGCGAAGTTACGGTCTTCGACAAAGTTGTTTAACGGAAAATTTCTTTAAGAGAATTTTTGAAATGGCACAAAAACCATTAGGTGGCTTGGTTCCACAGGAGAAATAAAACCAATGTTGATTTTCTAGTGAAAAATATTCAAATTTCCCATACAAACATTAAAGTTCAAATTTACTCATGTAAACGTTACTTAAAAACTCTGCAAAAGAATTATGAATGAGTTTTGAATCAAAACGAAGCTTTTAAGACCTCAGGGTTTGAGAAACTCAAAAATGACCTCAAATCGATTCAGTCTGTTGTGTCGTGTTATGCGTTGATTGATTATGTTTGGGAGCTCATCATCTTACATTAGAGTGCCCCAAATGACCCGACATTTGAAAAAGTTATGTGCTGCAGGCTTAAATTAATCCTCAGCGTAGTACAAGGTTTCATGCCAAATTTGGGCCAGATCGGATCACGGGAAGGGGTCGCTCAACGAGCCTAAAGTATGGGGTTTTGGAACATTTTGTTTGGGAGGAACACGAAAATCCAGATTTTCGTGAATAACTTTGGTCCCCTTTGGCCGATATCTTTTGAAAACAATTTTTCTTAAAGCCTAAACTATGAGAAATATTTCATCCGAAGACTGCATTTCGATTCAAGTTAAGACATAAAAGTTACTAAGCTTCAAAAAATAGTTATCTTTTTTAAGGGTGATATTCATAACTATTAATGAGAGCCATTGCTTCGAACAATTTGACGAAGCATTAACAGTGATGGATATCACCCTGAAAAAAGTTACCCCATTTTTGAAGTTTCACAACTTTTTTATTATAAGTCGAATCGAAATGCAGTCTTCGGATGAAATATTTCTCATAGTTAAGGCTTTAAGAAAAATTGAGGAGAAAATAATCGGCCGAAGAGGACCAAAGTTATTCATGAAAAACTGGATTCTCATGTTCCTTCCGAACAAAATGTCTCAAAATCCCATACAAACTTTAGGTTTGCTGAGCGACCCCTTTCCGTGATCCGATCTGGCCCAAATTTGACATGAGACCTTGTACAACCTTGTCTATCCCACATGTTGGAGAGCTTGAAACTATTATATTAATAAGTCACCCGTCTAGAAAAAATCTCGCTTACTGAATATCACGTCTATTAGATACCCGTTTTAAAGTGATGATGCAAATATTTTTTTCCCATTTTTATAGTTTCGTGTTTTCGTTACGTTCACGTTATTTAATTCGAATAAACATTTGAGAAATATTCTGTAGAAGATAGATAAACTAATTCTTGATGAACTACTGCGGAAAAAACAAACTCAGGTTTTCCTCAACTCAACCCATCCAACGAAAAAAAAAAACGAGCTCCCATGAATAAACAATAATATTTTTACTACGTGGTTTGGTTTCCATCCAAAAATAAATCAATTTTCGTGCCACGATTATATTAAGAAGAAAAAAAAATGGAAAAAATAAAAACTAACACGGGATGAGCGAATATTGTTGGTTGCTTGCTACTGGTTTGGTTTTTTTTCTCAGCTGTAATATGCAAATATAGCTCTCAGCAATTAAGGTAATCTGGCTGTCGAACCGAAGATGAATGTTTCGGTTTTTGGGGGAAAATTTCAATAACAATATTTGCTTGATCTGCTGCCTTTCTGGTCACAACTCGTAACTTAGTACTAGAAAAAAAAATCAGCAGCATAAAATTGTGATAAAAATAATCATCATTTGGGGTTTTTTTTGTCACAAAACAAGAAAAAATGTACCGCAGCGCCATTCTCATCTCGTCTTCTTTGGAAAATCCGGGGGAACTCCTCTCCTCGATCGGTCGTTTCTTCGAAAACGATGTGATCGTCATCGTCATCTACACTGAAAGAACTCTTCACATGAACGCTACGTGAAAATGTACATGGATTTTTGTCACCATGAACCTACGTGAAGGTATCAAACAGAGCTCGCGCAGCATGTAGAATTCACGTATTTTTAGTATGAGTTGTATGTGAAAATTACGTAGATGTAAGATTACTTCTGTTGCATGCGATTCACGTAGATTTTATTGAATGATGAAGGTATTTGATCCAATTCATGATGAACTTTTCATTTTAACTAGCAAATTAACCTCTTTTGCACTTCACTTCACTTAAATAAACACATAAAATCCTCACAAAATTGGCAATTGGATTGCCTCAATAGTCGTTGCTTTGGCTGTCCTAGCTCCTTCAACTCCGAATTCAGTAAATAGAAAAAGCAAAAGATGTATATAACGAGTTCACAACATTTTTTTGACTACTTACGGAATTTTTGCTTCCCCATCACTCAAATTTTTTCTTCCTGACAACACCATTTGTTGGTCCCGTCCTATATTGGGTACTGTTTTTTGAGATATTCAGAGTTACGTGAAATACACATAGAATGCACCAAGTCCGTTAATACTTGACGGATAACTGGACTTTCATGTAAATCAGATGTTCATTTGTTTTGACTGCATACAACTATGTGAATTTTACGTAAGGATCAAGCGATTTTGTATTGGCTTCTGAGTGCTTCACGAAAATCAAGCAAAAAATCACGTAACCAACCTCTACGTGAAAATCCAAGTGGTTTTAACATTAATTTTTCTTCTGAGTGTACATTCATCACTCAGACTCGGGCTACTGGTTCTTGATGCCATCATCTTCATCAACGAGCCACCTTGAAGAATGACGCGTCGACGCGGAGACGAGACATGTCAAAATTGATTGTCAGATAGTATGTTTTTATTTTCGAGAATAAATAATATGCGTTCCGGGTGTATGTGTGTGTGTGTTTCTTGTCGATTCTTTTCCTCTAATTGTGCGGTTGTTCTCATTATTTTGGGAGAAAAAAAAATGATCATACCATTCCTGCTTTGCTGGGTGTCGGAGAATTCGATATGATAATGTAGATGTCTGACGGAAAAATATTGGAAGGGGTTGTACACATTGTTATGAAGATTTTGATTGAAGAGGCTGTGTCATCACAAACTTACAAATCAACATCTTTAATCATTTCTAATCTGACCATAAATAGGGTTGAATTAAGCATTTTTGGTAGTAGCAGAATTTAATTTTTAAAACTATTTTTAAGAAGACCTCCATCCTTGAAAATGAAAGTATCAAAATCGAAACGTTAAAAAGTATATGTTTAACCTTAAAATCCAAGCTTAAATCTTATTGATGTAATCTCATTTAAATATTTATTTATTTTTCCATTTCAGGAACCCCTATCAACCGGTTACCCATTATGGCCAAATCGGTGCTGGATCTGTACGAGCTGTACAACCTGGTCATTGCCCGGGGCGGTCTGGTCGATGTGATCAACAAGAAGCTGTGGCAGGAAATCATCAAGGGCCTGCATCTTCCGTCGAGCATCACCAGTGCGGCGTTCACGCTACGGACACAGTGAGTACTTGCATTTGCATATATTTTTGGGATTTTTACTTGGAAATTTTACTTTAAGGTTTAAACCATTAATGAGTGTAGTGTTTGTTTTCAAAAGGTCGTCTTCGAATGAAGGACGATTATCAATTAAGTTTCTTAATCATTTCCGTTTGGAACATGATTTGTACTTAGTTGGAAAATTTTAGGATTTCGACTATTCAGATTCACACTACTCTCAAAGGTAATTTTTTGGGTTTTATCTTTTGGATGAGAAAAAAAAAACAAAAAATCGAAACGGGAAGAAGTGACCCAAAAGTCAAACACTGATTGACACGTGACTAGATGGATGACATTATGAAGTGTTTCTTTTTCTCTCCTATCTTTCTTGCTGGTTA
Organism: Uranotaenia lowii; assembly: GCF_029784155.1. Classification (NCBI taxonomy): domain Eukaryota; kingdom Metazoa; phylum Arthropoda; class Insecta; order Diptera; family Culicidae; genus Uranotaenia; species Uranotaenia lowii. Next base: position 89,780,484 of record NC_073693.1, on the reverse strand, counting down.
TGCTGATTTTATTTTGGTTTTGTCATTTAGATCAAGACATTTGGGTTTCCGTTTTTTTTTTCGTCGACCATCCATCGAAACTCCGAAGAAAATGTCTTCGCAATTTGTCATCGACAATAGAGCTTGGCTCACCAGGCAACGTCCTGTACTGGTATTTTTGTTGCTTCTCGTCCGTCGTTTTTCTTTCATACCCAAATCTTTCACCTATTCTATGACTTAGTCGCTTCATACGATAATCGTGGAATTCGTGCGTCATTGTGTTGTTGTTTGGTTTTTATTTGAATTTCTATCTATTGATTGATTTGTGAAACTATCTATGAATCGTTGAAACATGTCCGTTTTCAATAAAATAAAGTTACCTCAATTGCTTGAAGACTTAGTTCTGTTTTGTCCTGTTGCTACTTCTAACTCTAGAAAATTTTAGAATGTTAGTGCCTTCTTCTGAAGGAATGCATTTGATTTGTTGTCTTATTTATTGAAAATTGATTTCAATCCGGTTCATTTATATTGCTACCAGTAATCTTATTTGATTTTTATGTTGATTATCTACTTTTTAATTTAAAAAACTGTCCTGTATATTGGTTCTTACTTTTTGATGCATGAGGTTTTTAAGTGGGTAAATCAGAAGATGATTAAGTAGAATAATATCAATTAAAATCTAAAAGCACAATTCAACAGGGTTGAATCCGTTATTCTGAGTTGAATGAAACTTATTTGTATATCTATTGTTAATTTATTCCAATAGAATTTTGCAAATGTGTAATATTTTTTTTTTTTCATATGGATGTTTATTATATTTTTGACAAGGATTGCACCGCCAATGCAGTTACACAACTAGAACCGGTTGAAATTGCTTTCTTGTGCGTATAGTTTTCTAACCCTAAACTTTACGTTAACCTACTCAAAATCTAGTGCAAAGCTGAATTTAGGGGTATGAATTGTCTCAGAAAATTCAGATTGATAAAAAGTTCACTAACAGCTACCTTTGAAAAGTCGTCATAAACTTAGTGTTTTGTATTTTAAAAAGATACCAAAATGTGACAAATTACGTCAACTTTCCAGTTCACTTTTTTTTTAATTTTTCTACTGTGACTGGAATAGCGTTTGTGGCCAAGATCTTAAGAAATTAAAAAAAAGCCTTACGTACAACATAAAGCTTCTAACTTCAGCTTTCTCAGGCACTAAATGATTTTTTTTTCGAGCACTTTACAACTAACTTACAGCCTTTTTTTGCCGAAGCATGTTTTTTCAATAAAAAAAAAAGTTCTTCGAGTTTGAATAACTACGACGAAATCGGATAGCAAACAAAAGAGTTTTAACGAAAAAAGTGTTCCATAATTTTTTACGCTGATAATATTTTTCAATTAAATTTTCTGCGTGAGAAAGATCAACTATCACACTATTATATCACGAAATTTAAGCTTTCTAAAGATTGTGTTGCTGGAGGTCGGACATTTTGGACTTTTACCATTTAAACTGCAATATCTAAGAAACTCCGCAACACTTTTTATTGAAATTTTTCAAAGTGATTGTTGATATGTAAACTTAACATGTCTGAAGTTTTTGGAAAGTTTTAGCGACGGGATCAAAAGTTACGTGTTGTACAATATTTCAGGCATTAACCTAAAAAAGCGATTTCTATAGAATTTTGGACAATTCTTGACAACAATATCTTTTCCATCGACAAATCAGTCAAATAATGTCTGAGAGAAGCAATGAAGAAAAGAAAAACATGAATAAATGATCCATTTGTGTTTTAAAATCAGAATCTCACAAAATTGTTTTAAATTTTTGTTTGAAAAAGATTTACTGGATGTTGAACATAAAATATAATTTTCCTATGGAAACATTCGTCCAAAATTCCATAAAAATTGCATTTTAAGGTATATACAAAGTGTCGGTATGTTAAGTGTTAAAAATCTTATTCTATGCTCAAATTAAACGAGCTAAATATATCAAGCTCTCGAATTTACTAAACAAATTCTAAAAATCAATGAAAAGAAGATTGGAATTTTGCGGCTCAAATCTGATTCCTGGAAACTCGATTCGATTATAAGATTTCAGTTTGAAACTTGTCTTTTCAAAAATATTGCAAAATTTATAATGTAAAACAGAACACAAAAAAAATGGAATTGCTTGTAGATTTTTTACATTAAAAATTACAGGTTTCATTATCAGCAAATATTTCTATTAAAAATCAATTTCAAAATGAAAATCCTGATTTAATTATTGTGACTAAAATCAAGTTTTTTTTCACGAAACAAAACATGAAAAATAAACTCAAACTGTACATTACATTTGTGATTCACAGATGAGTTGTGCATACAAACTGACTTAGATTAAAAATTCATATGTTTAAATTGAATTCACAAATAAAATTATAATTCTGCGGTCTCTTGCGATTCGAAGTCCTCAACGAAATAGTTATCTTGATATTTTCATCTTGGTTATACTATCTTAGTTATATTTACTAGCTGAATCTGAATCTGATTTTATAAATTTTTATTCTAAATTTAAATTTTAATCCTGAACTCAAAATTTTAGTTTTGAACCTGTTTCCGAATTTCAAAACGATTTCTGAATCTGAAACGCCTAGATAAGAATTTTAAACATGAGCTACGAAGTGAAATTTATTTTAGAGCCCGCATCCATAAATTTGTAATTTAAATTCTGATAATTTGGTTCAAATCCGAGTTTATCATTTCAGTTATTTATTTTTGATCCGACTTTTTAATCTGAACTAAAATTTGAAATTCATATGATCTGAAGTTTTGATTCTGAATCGTCAATTACAAAGCTTTGTTATGTTCACATTTTTCATAAGAATTTATTTAATTATTTACTGTCGTCAATCAGTTGTAAACCATTTCAAGTTTAAGAACTTTTAATCTGAATGTGTAATAAAATCTCAGGATGGTTTCTGGTTCTCTTTTGTTCATATTTGGAAAATTATATTGTTTATATTAAACAAGCATATAAGATTCGATAAGTTATGTAATAAAAAAAATGCTAAATTAAATTTGAACCAGAATTTCAAAACCCCTTTTCATTTCTAGTTAAAAATAATTATTCGACCTCAAAACCTTACTAAACAACCTTACTAAAAACAGCTCTATTCGTAACTGGCATATTGCAAAAAAATTTCTGTTTAAAATACCTGTGATTGATATGAACTAATGGTTTTAGCAAAACATCATATTTAGGTATATCAGTGTATCTTGCACTGTAGATCGTACAGGATAATGCTGACGAGATTCGGTTTTTTTTATTTTCGTTTATTTCAGATTTTTTTTTATATATCCAGGCTTGTCCATAAATCCTATAAATAATTCGAGATAAGTCAAATCTGGGCGAGATACCCAGATATTGATTAAAACCTTCAAAATTTCTCTTGTGTTTGTTCAGATAATTTATCATTGAAATTTTTTAAATTAAACGATTCTAAAAAAAATCATAATATACACAACTTTTTGTTTAATCCCTGGATACGATTCTAACCATTCAATGAAAGCTTTAAATTTAAAGTAATTTTCTAATTTTTTTTTTATTGAAATAAATTGTTTGTTCTGATTTACCTTTTTTTCAAAAATCGCCCTAAATTGCCCGTCTGTAAGGATAACTGGGGTCTAAAATACGATATGCTTAAGGTTAAAGATCATCGTTGTTTTCAACAACTATTTTCATTTGTTGTGATATCTAATAAAACGGATTATCGGAAAACTGATAACATAATCATATTTATTCTCGCCAAGTCTTGTAAAAACATCAGGTTTCAATACCCAGCAAAGATTTTTGTAGCTATATTCTTAAATTGTTTTGATATACGTTTCATATACATTATTGAAAGATCGTATGAAAGTTGCAAAAATAGCATTTACCTATAAAAGTGGAGGCAATATACATAAATACATAAATTTCATTTCTTACTGAAGCTACGAAAACTGCACCAATTGGGCATTATCCGACACCTTATTCGTACCTATCGGAACAATTCAAGAGAGCTCATGATTTTGCTCGCGTAGCCTGCAAATCGTTGTCAGCGACAATATTTTCCAGTTCTCTTATTGGTCAATATTACTCCATTCCCATTTGATTTTCAGCCATCTGGAGGCACTGTTGGTTGCAGAGAGAACATGACGATGATTTTCTCACTAGAAACCCGCGCGGAAGCAAAACTATTTCAAAATTAACAAACATGCCGGATTTTCTATCGTATCCGATTTAAACTGACTTCAGACGACATTTTATACGGTCATTTCACTATGTAGTTGGAATTGCGATTCGCAACACCATTTTTAACGACTTAAGTCATCATTTCTGATCAGGGTTACTGATAATCGCTTCGTTTGCTTCAAAATTTCCGATCGTTACCGACGCAACCTCAGTAACGACGCTGTTAAGCATTGACTCGCGAACAAATCAAAACATACAACGTCGTTTCTAAAGAAAACAGACTTTCTATGTTGAGTAGTAAAATCGTCAGTGACTACGATCGGGGTGAAAACCATTCTGAGCGAAGATCAGCAACCTTGTTTCTGATATGATTTCATGTTTGCTGGGATCCCATTGGATTATCCATCCATCATATTGACAACAGTTCTCTAATGATTTCCTATCTGTTCAACAATTCCAATGAACACTACGAATTCACTCTTCGTCGATTCTGGAAAAATAGCGACTTGACGTTCTCTCTATCTTGCGAATCTCTGTTATTGTTTACATTTGCCATGCGGTTTGTCAGTACTGAATAATCGCCGCGTTGTCAGCACGTACAGTTCGATCGTCTCGAATGCAGTTCAACATGTCCCCTAAAAGGGCGATGAAATCGAAAAGTTATCTGTCAAAAGTTGGGTGAAATTTTAGCTGCATCCCGCTTGCACTAATGCAAAACCATCACCCAAATTCGGCAGCGCTTCCATCGCCTATTCGCACGTTCAGTAACTCGAACAGCTTTTGCGATGCTGTGCCTTGGGAAGCTCCTTTGTGAATGCATCGGCAGGTTGGTCCTTCGAACGGATGTTTGATGTGGACCTTCGAAGCTTAACCAGATCTCGAATGAAAACGTATTTTGGATCCAAATGCTTCATCCGTTGATGACTCCTAGGTTCTTCAGTGAATTAAATACAAGGGATTTTCTTCTATGATTAGAAAAGAGTCGGTGTTAGTCACACCTAGCTCATCAAGGAGGTTTGTTAACCGCATTCCTTCCTTGGTTGCCATACAGAGTGAAACCAGAGGTGTTAAAATCGCGAGTCTACATACTCGCACTTTGCCCTTCTTTGCAGAACGATTTTATCTGCAATGATCTATCTAAAGCGGGCCATAGACTACACAAATGGCCTGTACAAATTCGATGATTCCACGACGATTGTTTGATCTATGCTCGCCCACACACTATACAAACATTTTTCACGCGAACACAAACGATTGCTGGCGAAAACACCAACAGCAACAAAAAAACCATCTCCTCCCCGGCTGGGAGGATGTTTTGTACAAAATATTTCGATCCCGACCGATTTTACTCCAACCGTTTGGGCGCTCATTCAAGCAGTGCCATACACTATGCAAATCGTGTTTACAGCGACAAAATTTCATCGAATTTCATCGCATTTGTACAAATGTTGTGTAGTCTGTGGCCAGCGTTGCCAACCTTCCAGATTTTTCTGGAATCTTCCAGATTTTTATGTGTCATCCAGAAATACAGACCTCATTGTCGTGACTGGTGGGTCCTAAGCATTCCAACAGCTATTATTGACCCTTTCCTGATACACTTTTTCTGACTCCAACTTCCACGACTTTCAGAAAAACGCACCATACTTTCTCTACATTTCTTTTCTAACTGACTCGTACTCTTTAAATTAGGCTACATTCTCTCTCCGAGAAACTATGCGATCTCTTCCTCTGTCTGCACTTGCTCAATTTTTTTCCTTCACTTTAATGCTCAATCATGCTCTTTAAAGAATAGATGGATTCAGTCTAATGTGCACAGTAAATAATCACGTATTGATTTCATACATATTCAAATTTACCTTTCTATTTATCTTTCTATTATTTTTTTTGTTTTATTCATTCCATCTTTGCTATATTCTCTACACTCATGTTGTCTGGTCCAGACTTTTCATAAATTATCCAGATTTGTCCAGCAATTTCTATAAGCTCAACGTTTTAATAAAAAAATATACTTGAAATCCAATAGCTCATAACGGCAAGAATTTACTGTGAAGCAGAATATAGAAGTTATTTTGACAACTGAATGGGTCTAAGCTTTCGGTTGTTTAAGCTTTCATTCGCATAGAGTCAGACATTTATCATTTTCAAGTAATGAGTATCGATCCCTAGACTACTACAATATTGCGATCTGGCGACCAAAAAAAAAAAAAAGGTCGTCACCTATAAACTTAGCCATCCAGACTTTTCCAGACATTTTTTCAAAATCTTCCAGACTTTTCGGAAAAACAGTTGGCATCACTGTCTGTGGCCCGCTTAAAGTTCAACTCGGAAAGCATCAGGAAGTAAGCTTCGGGTAAACTCGGCAGGAGTAAACAGCAAACGGGGGAAACATCAGCGAAGCAAACGAACAGTTCTGCGAATTAAAAAAAAATCGTTTTCGTTCGGCAACCGAACACATCAATCGGACAACGCATGAGGGCGTGGCTAAAATTGATAGATACAAGGGAACGGGAAACGAGCGAGAGAAGGGTGCGAGGAATGTTAACTCGGTCCGTCGGGCAACGATCGCTCGTGAGCATTCGTGTACGGTAAGCTTCGTTCTGTTGTTTCGTTGGTGTGATTTTATTCCTGCGAGGCATGGAAAACATCAATTCGGAACTGTTCTCTTCGTTTTGTGTGCAATCACGTCATGATTGGAACGAAGATAAATTCAATCTGCACACAACAAGTTAAACTCGGAAAAAATCAGCCGAATGATTCTTTCCGAAGCGAGTCTACACACCGCTGAGTGAAACTAGTTCAGCTTCTGTAGATGACAGACTGACGTTTCGTTGACTACGAACCCAGATTACCAAATACCTTGAAAACATGACCAGAAATAGACTTTCTGTCATCGACATCGTTTGCGAAGTCGGCATCGGTATATCCCATTAAAACAGGGTTCTCTACCCCCTTAGTTTTGTCTCCGACGTACCACGCCGATATCGTAGAATCCGCTTTAGTCCCGCCCAATGGGCATCGGAAGGCGTCGCTTGTAACTTGCTGAGAGCGCTGACCGCGGCACAAATGTCCGGTATCGTTGAAAGAGCCAGATACAGCAAACATCCTAGCAGTTGCTTGAATGGATGATGGGTAGTTTCACCATCCTTCGTCTCCGTCCACTGCACATTTGGATCCATTGGTTTGGTGTATATTGTGTAGAAGTGTTTTGTGAAATGTGTTTTCAATTTTAATCTGACCGTAAGGAGTTCCCTATTCTATGTATTTAGAACTTTTATCCAATTTACACTAGGATTTGAATAATATTTATTATGATGTATTTTACTGTGCGGAACATGCGACATAAAACATAAAGCATTCACTCGTTGTATATACGTCAAATATTACTCTTCGTGAATGGCATAGGGTAACTGGCTCAACTGCTAAGACTATAAATGTAAATTTGTAGTGCTTCAAATATGACATGTTTTAGAAATGATGTTTTTTTTTATTTATTATTACTGACTATGGTTGAAACGTTAACCCGATATAATTTCCATCGCTTCAGAGGTCTAGTATATTTTGCTCGCATGTTGTCCAAAATAAAAAGAGGAAAACAGATAAAAATAGAGCATAGTTTTAAAAAATCACCAACAAACAAATAAATTTGTGTAGATGTTTGACAATCTATGTGACCCTATCAGTGTTGTGATTTTTTTATGTTTCAAGTTCATTGATACAAAAGATTTTTGACACGTTATTTGATTATTTGTCTTAAGTACATACTTCATTTAAAAAAAAAAATCATTGAAAAATCCGACGAGTGAAGTTATTTGTTAAATACTTGTGAAATTTTAATTCCAATAATTTCACTCATCGTTTGATTGACACACAAAGTGTCCATCGCTGATGTCATTTCATTGATGATATCATTCAATCTATCAATACTGATTTTATTTACACCATTGAATCTTTCACACGGTATGAAACGTCATTCGCCCACATATTTGATCGATTATGAAGCAAAATTACACATTATACCTACTTCGTTTAATTGTGTTGAGTTTAAACTGTTGTTTTTCCTCCAATCCATATGTTTGACTCATTCAAGCCAGGCTTGCAAAATGTGATTCTAACATAACATGGTTAATGGAACACACGATTTCGAATGGCTACGATTCGTCTGTCTGTCTGTCTAACGTTTTGACCGAGGCAGGTGAATTCAAACAATCACTTAATTGTTCAAACAACAAAGTGTGTGATATCGTGTAGTAAATTGATTGTTTTTATTTCTTGATTTGTGTTGGTTGTGTTTTGGTCGTCGTCTTTTCGATGCTGGTGGTTTGTTGAATATAAAAGAATGGTTAAAGAGGGTCCGATTGTGGTTTCTGTGGTCAATCTTGGGAAGATGCGAAAAATGAAAACATTTTTTTCTCCCCTTACTTTTTTCTCTTCTCTTTCCTAAGACCACTCGAGTATTGTTTAAATAATTCATTTACTATCAATTAAGCTTTATACGAGGGGTACTTGAAGCGTTGAATCAAACGCGCTTGACGGAGGTGTCTCGTCGCCCGTTCGTCGAGACTCATGTGTGTATGATAATATTTGAAATTTGAATATGCAAACACCGGAGGTCTTCTCTGTGGCGTCCCCCATCCCAATCCAATGGAGAAGAGATATCGTTCACAAGATTTTGTATTGCATGTGTGCACAGTGATTGTAATTGATGTTTTGTGTTGTGCGATAATTAGTGAGTTGTCTTTCGAGCCGAATCGCTTTGAGATTTTCGAGGAAAGTTACACTCAAATTTCGTTGATTGGCTGGGTGGCTGGAAATACTAAACTCGTATATAGGTACCCACGACACGGTTCGCGCGATCGTTTGGATTTAAAGCTATGCACGTTCATATGTGTGGCGACCATTCTTCACGCATGGTTGGAACCTCTTCCTCCGCCAGGCTTTGGTAAAGTGAAACCATCTTAAATTAATGGTTGGCAAATAAACCGATCGGACATTGTTGCATTTAATTTCGAAACCCTACAGACTCACATTCAACCGTGCGAAGAGCGGATATGCAAATAAAACACATTTAAACGTAACCATTCGGTTCGAGCCGTGTGGGTATTGCAAGCGAACCCTTTGCTCACGATTTCTGCTGGATTCCGGGTGCCTCGAAACAACTTGTTTTATTATTGATTTGCTGTTGATTGATTTAGATTAATGCACTAGAACTAAATTTTAAACCTCCGTCGATTTTTAATAATGTGGAAAAGCAACAGATATTTTTGTCCTATTTTTCGAACAGTTGAAAAGTTCAATTACGTCCTATGCTTTCATATTTTCCAATAACATTTGATAGTTCATTAAATATTCATTATCACTTTAAAACATGCTTGCAAATGATACTTTTTTTACATGGTCGGGTAAAATTCACACTAAGAGTGGGTAAAACAAACACTGTGTTTTCGGTAATCTGCGGTGACAGAAAGACTATGACGATAAATTTTAGTTTGGTAACCGGCTCAGATGGAACACTGGGTATGATATCGGACTGGTAAGCCGAGATGAGATGTAACAGTGAGTTCGATTCTCACAATATTTTTTTTTTTGGATAAATTATCCAATAGGCTGAAAATCCCATAAGCTCGACTCTTTATGCCAGTAGTGCTTTTCCAATCATATCATCTTTGATATAGTACACTTTTTAGTGCATTTTAGGCATAGAGATCTGCAAAATAGACATTGGATTTTTGAAACCTCTTCTTTGGGTGTATCTGAAAAAATACATAATTTGTTTCCAAATAAACGACTGAAAAATAACGAATATTGAAAAAACTTTATTTGAAACAAACAACTTTATCAATTAAACTATTTCTGTTTGTTTAACATTAACTGATACGACTAGCTAGAACAAAACTTAATCTTAAATAGCATTACAGTCGACCCAGAAAACCGAGAGTCCAGAAGAGAGTGAGGTTCTTCTTTCTTATGGAGGTTTCCTCAGCCCAGTCAAAGTACCTTCCTAGGAAATAAGAGATGATTCTGAATGTTATAGAACTTTTTCTTGATCTTACGAACCCATGTCACCAGTGGACCAGTGGATTACCGTCTTTCAACGCTAACTGCTTAGCCAGAGAGGTACTTTAGTTCACGGAAAATATAATTAAAAGGTAAAATTTACCGAGATAAAATGGTGCATGCTTGTGAAATCCAAAAAGTTAACTTTTACCTCGTCGAGGTGAAACTCACCTCATAACGAGGTTAATTTTACCTAAATCGAGCTGACAAAAAAGGTAAAAAAAGGCTTACCTCGTAGCAAGGTAAAGTTTTCCTGAATCGAACAGAATAAAAAGGTACAATTCACCGAATGAAAGTGATCTTGATTGAGCTGAAAAAAATCTGTACAATTTACCTACAAAAATGGTAATTATTTTCTGAAACCGTTTATGGAGCTTGAGCTGTTTTTTAATTACGCATTACGCAGGGAGGCCAGCAAACCGGGAAAACCGGGAAAAAAAACGGGAATTTCAAATCGAAACCGGGAAAATTCTTTATGGATCATTTTCGCCCTATATAAATCAATTGAGTTCTAAAATTCATTCATATTATCATTTGTTTCTTTCTCAAAAGCGAAATATAATTGGGATCGAAATTCTATGGAGAAAATGTGGGCAAAAACCGATAATTTCTTGAAAAATCGAGATTTTTTATCTCAGCACATACCTTTTGGTATTCTAAAGTGTTCAAGTTTCAAAATATATTGAGATATTTTTTTGGTTATTTACTTATTTTTGACATTTACAAGTTTCTGACAAGCGTTAAAAACGCGAAGAACTCATCTCTCATATGTGCGAAAAAGTTGTTTTTCACAAGTAAATTCAATTTTTAGCCTTTAAGAGTCAGAAATTCATAAGATGATGCAGGAAAAAATGCGAGAAAACAGATAAATTCAAAATAAGTGGCCACCATGTTACATGATTCATTAATAAAGTGCCCAAAAAAATAGAACGAGATACCAAATGTATGTGTGATGTAACATTTGGCGCTTTAACTGGTTATCGCATTCTTTGTTGATTAAAAAATTCTAAAAATACAGATCGTAAAAATATGTGAGTTACGGATCACATTAAGAAATTATCACAATAAAAAAAGCGATTTTGAAAAGCAAATTCAAACCTTAGAATAATTTTTAAATTGGTATTAGAATTTTAAATTAATAATTTGAGTTACGATATACAAATTATCTGGTTATATTGCAAATTCAGACTCAGAGTTTAAATTAACATGACAAGTCCAAAGTCAAGCTCTTAAACTCAGGCTCAGGCTCACTCAGTATTCAAGTCGAATTAAAAAACAAAATTTTAGAATAATAGGAGGAATAGATTTCAGCTGATTCTGTTCTCAAAATTGCAGAGAAAAAAAAGTAATTATTATTTCAATCAGTATTAATCAGTTGAAATTCGAATCAATAATCCAAACTTAAAGTTGCTAGGTTTCGATTTATAGATCTTTAACGCATCCGAAATTTATCGTTGATGATTAAATTTCAGATTTCAGAATTCAGAAACCAGAGCTCAAAAGTCAAATTCTGTGTACGATAAAGTAATTTTTAATTGGAACATCATCGTTTTAATTGAATCGAAAAAGTGATGACAAAATTATCAAAAAAATACAGTTTTTTTCAGCAGATCAAGAAACGATTGGTCTATGTACTTAACTCAAAGTTGGAGATTTTGGCACCTCATCCTTCCGATTCTATGGGCCTCAATTATTTTCTTCATCTTTTGTTTAAACTATTTTCTGTAGAAATCCCAACAAACATCATCGTTATCAGAATATTCTTATGTTTGACATTGAAAAAAGGGCTTATTTTGGTTTAAAAAAAACCTGTTTATCACATTGACGTTTTTCAAAACTGGGAAAATCACAAAATCTCGATCGAAAAAGACCGGGAAAAAACAGGGAATTTGAAAATTGAAACTTGCTGGCCAGCCTGAGAGCGGTAAATATTTTTGTAAAGTATCGCATCGCTAATGTTATTACACTACTAAAATCGGTATGAAATTACCTTTCTGGTGAATATAATTTTATTACGGAGATCTCGCAATAATGTTACGCAAAATTCAGACAAAAATTTGATTAAAGTCTTAGAAAATCTGAGAAGTTGCAAATTGAAAAAAGGTTAAAAAATTAGCTACCTTTGAAAATTCGTCAAAAGTTCTGTGTTACGTGTTTTGAAACTTAAAAAACACTAAAATGTTCCAAATAACGTCAAATTTACAATCCTCTTTTCAAAATTTATCTAGTATGACTTAAACGACGATTGTTGACGATTCATTGACTGAAAAGAACGGTTGTGTGTGATGTAAACTTTTTTACATTTTATGTGTTCATCTTCAATCTTAAAAAAACTTCTTACTCCAGCTTTCTTAGACATCAAGTGAATTTTTTTTAACATTCCGTAGCTGATCTACAGTATTTTTCCAATGATTGTTTTTTCGGTTTCTTTTTCTTAATTTTGAATAACGGAAAACTGAAGTGTTGTAGTTGAATATTGTGTGGGATGGGCTTTTTTGTTACACTTAAAATTTTTAAATGACCTACTGAGGTAAGAATGCAAAGCATGATCATTGACAGCAGAATATTGAAACGACATTAGTGGCTATAACTAAATGTTTGTTACAAAACTAGATTTCACATGAAAAAAAAAAAAATTCTGTGTTTTTGAGAAAAAAAAATCTGACTTTCTGTGATTTTATCCAAAAATTCTGTGATGGTTTTCTGTGATGCTATTTCTTTTAATTTCATTGACAATTCATGATAAATTGATTCTTTTTAACATTTTACTAGGGAAAAATCAATTAACATTACCAATCCTATTATACTTTTCTAATTCAAGGAGAAAAATCTTAATTTTATACTGTCAAAAAAAAATTCGCAAATTCCTTCAAAATTCAAAAATTCTGTAAAATCTGTGAATTTTCAAAATTTTGTGTTTTGTGACACAGATTCTGTGATGAAAATTTTCTCAAAATTTTGTGAAATTTCAAATTTTTCTGTGATTTCGGCAACCTTGGTCGGGGTAACTTTGCTCACTATGGTTTTTACGTATCTCATCATCTTTAAAATGATTTTTTTGATGCCATTCAGCACAAAAAGCTGAAAACATAAATAACAGTAATGTTTTCTTTGGACTCAATTGAATTTTTCAACGTTTTCTCTTAAAAACATATAGACTCAGAAGATGGACTATGTTATTGCATACATTTAGGGGCTAAAATTATAAACATTTCTCAATATTTTTGGCCTCAAAAACAAAGGAAATTTTACCTTCATGCAATTCCCTAGATCCACCCACTGTTCCCATGTTATTTTTTTTTCAAACTTAGCCATTGATAGGGCTTTATCGAATTTGTTTATACAAGCTTTCTCAAAGAAAATGTCCGTATTTTTAATCCAAAAATTATCACAGAATGACCATAAAAACAACTCTTAAACTATACCTCTACAAAGGAAAAAAAAGTTAAACTTGCACATAAAACAACCCATTTGCTTCTAAATGCTATCATTTTATCAGGATTATTATTTATGTGTCTTCGAAAAAGCAGATATTTTAAAACTTTAAAATTACATTTTAAGTAATATAAAAGTTCTCCAACTACAAACCAAATTTAGCCTATTTGAAACTCAACTCATAGGCTTTCAAACGTAGAAAACAGTTTTCAGATATTTCGGCTTCAGACTTAGTTAAAGATGATTATCTGCAAAAATTTCATGTTCATCAAAGTTATCCCGGAGATCAAAGTTCCCTCTGTTAATGGTACTCATTAATGAACTTGAAAGTTGCAAAAGTGATTTATTTGTACGTTGAATGGGACTTAAGTCACATAAAGGGCACAAAAGTGCTCAAAACGGGATTTATTTTGCCCAATTCCCATGACTGAATTATATGTACTCATTGAGAAACTTGAAAGTTTCCAGTGATTTTTATGTACGTTGTAAGGGACCTAAGTCACATAAAGGGCACAAAAGTGCTCAAAACGAGATTTATTTTGCCCAATTCCCATGACTGATTTATATGTACTCATTAAGGAATTTGAAAGTTTCAAGTGATTTTTATGTAGGTTGTAAGGGACCTAAGTCACATAAAGGGCACAAAAGTGCTCAAAATGGGATTTACTAAGTCACAAAAAAGTGCATTGAGATACTTTCAAAATCACATCACCACTTTGAGTTTTAGTTTCAGTTAGAACAACATCGCGGTCTTGTGGTAGTGTGTTCGATTCTCACCACGAAAGTTGGGGTTCGATTACCTAGCCGGGTAAGATCTTTTTTTCAATATATAATTTGATTACTCGAGTTACTATTCTGATGCGATATATGTAGGAAATGTAGGAAAGAAGCAATTAAGTAAGGCTGGAACAAATATCAATTTCTTCTTTTGTCACCCCCCCCCCCCCCCTTCGAAATTTCCAAAATCCCGAAGGGGGGAATGAATAAAGTTTTGAAGTATTTTAAGTAAATTTCAAATATAAATTCAAATATTCGAAAGATTACAAGACCAAAAACCAAATTTTGGAAGAAGGAAGTTAATTCACATTTTGTATTCTTGATTTTATTGAATTTTTCGATAAAAAAAATACTTCATTTATAGGTTTTATGCAATGATATAGTATGCAATTTGGTTGCATACAAGCTTTCGTACAATTTATTCCAATTTATTCGTTTTTCGCATTATTTTTTATTGCCCCCCCCCCCCCCCTCGCGATTTTCCAACTCCGAGTGACAAAAGAAGAATTTGAAATTTGTTCCGGCCTAATTTGTTGAGTTTGGAATCTGGTGCGTGGCATCATGGCGGCACCACGTAGAAATCATAGTAAATAATCAAAAAAAGGTGATATGAACCAATGGTATGGGTGCAATTGAGATAGAGAGAGAATATTTTGCTCAATTGAGTATTTTTTCGGACGCTGAATTAAAAGGCCGCTGGAAGCTGAATAGTAGATCATTAGGACTTGTTTTGAATCTTGAAAGTATCAATAAGAACTTAAATTTTGAGCTGCATAGAACGTTCTTGATGGGGCTGAGTAAGCTGTTTTGTATTTGTTTTATGGGGCTTTTGGTTGCTTGGGTACCTATTGGTTTCAGTCAGAAATATCATCCATTTTACCGCTTCTCACATTTGTTCGATTTCTGAAATATCTACGGGATTTTCCCATTTGATACATCGCACTTCACGGTTAGTTCACAATACACATTTCAGCAGTAAAATCAGATGGATACGATGTTGGATTATTTTTTTTAATTTTTTTTTTGATTCTTAAACATTTGTTTCACTAACAAAAATGTTGACGTCCTTGTAAGGCAACGCCTGCTTTATCCTGGATACAAAAATCCTTTCCATAGACCATAAAAATCACAAATATTTCTTAGAACTGTGCAAAGGGTTACCCGACAAAAAAGGGCTAGGATCCAATTCAACAGTCCCCTTTGGTAGGTTGTCAGCGAACCATTTTTCAAAAGCGCACTGCGAAGAATTTCGCGATTTCAATCGCGCTCCTCACTTCAACCGCCGCCGTTGACAGACTTGGTTCGGGACCGAACCAAGTCGACGCCATTTTCGCGCGCCGTCCACCTCAAGTATCTACCTAAATGCTGATGATGGTCGACGTTGCTGCATAATGAATGAAAACTGGGACCAAAGCGAAATAAGTCAATTAATTCATCAAGAAGCATGTCTGTCTTAGGTTTGGTTGGTGTCTTGTGATGCCCGGAGACTAGGGGACGATCGTCGTCGTCATTCGTCAGAAGTTGAATTGATCAAATCGAAACAGGGCTGGGTCAGGGGAGAAATCTGCGTGCGGCCATGCGCTCGCGTACGCATTCGCGGTAGTATTTCTTGAGAGGGAACGCCGAAACGTCAGGAAACGTCGACGATACGCTTTGATTCACTCCCCTTGTGGTAGGGAACGCGATTGGGAAGAAATTTGGTGGGGGATAACTGTCGAGAAAAGGGCGTGGAAAATTTGTTCTTCCCGAACTTCAACTGATTGGAATCAATTTTGCGTGTTGTTCATATAAAGTACACCTTCTTCGATTCTCGAATTTTTACAACTTCAAAACGTATATTTTAAGTTCTTGACTAAGGTATTTGTTCGACAAGGATTTTTAATTCAAACTAAAGTTTGAGTTATATTGAAATTTAAATAAACTTCAAAAAGCGAAATTATTATAAATGTCATTAGAAAGATTGTGATTGAATTCCATTCCATATGAGTCAAATGTCATTTCATTTCTTTAAAGCATCAGCATAAATTTGAATAACACCCACTGATGAAGACTCTTCGAAACAACATCTGGTCGGGAAATGATCATTTCAAAAGGGAAAAATTGAAAACAAACAGAAAAAAAATACCGCCACCACAAAATGATTGACATTCTGCCGGCATCTCAATCGCAGGTGTTCCACTTTTATCCGGAGGAGCAGAAAAAAAATTCGTGAAAGTAAAATTGAAACATCCGCGCCGAAAAATTACTGCATCGGGGTCTTTATATTTTTTCAACACATGAAAATCGACAAATTCGACATGAAGTCTCTGAAAAAAATGCGAACGATGGTACAATAATAAATATGTTTTTGCGCCCACGATGCGATATGGAACTTAATTTGAATAATAAATTTAACCAGAAAAAAGGAAGTGGGAGATGAGCTCTCAGTTGTCGGATAAACAAATAAAGACCGCGGCCCGAAATGTGGCCAAATTAATAATGTCATTGTCGTCACAAAATTGAGTGACAAATGCAAAAAATAAAGCATGTCAACAAAATAATATGATGGTGGGAATCACATGCCGAAGGCATGTTGCTGTCATTCATAAAGTGATAATCATAATTTATAGTGTATGGTTGTTTTTTCGCCGCTTATTACATTTGTCAGCAACCAACCAGCACAATTATCAAATTGTACGGGAAAGGTGCGTTTGTTTGTAACGTATTCAGGTTGCGGTTTTGGTTTGATGTGTGTCGTTATTTTTATTGTATTTTACTGTTAGTTGCGCTCATGATTTGCTCCCAGTAGTTGGAGATGCCTTCCAGCATTTTTCTATATCTATCTGTAGGAAGACGTAACATTCATAAAAAAAATCTATAACAAAGCACTACTGACGTAAAGACTCGAGCTCCCAAGAAAAATTATGCATGACCACTACATTCAAGTGAAACAAGAAAAAAAACATTTTATGGCATTTTCATCCTATTGGATAATTCATCTTGAAAAAATATAGTGAGAATCGAACTCACTGCAACATTCTCATCTCGGCTTGCTAGTCCAATATCTTACACAGTGTGTCATCTGAATCGGCCTTGCTGGCTGATTGTTTCCATCCGGCATTGTCTTGTGATATGTTTTATTTGGTTTCTTTAACTGGACAAAGCCAGTTATTAGAAAGCTTGTTAATGCCAGTCCGGCATAGCATATTATACCGAAAATTCAACCTCCAAAGAAGGTTCATTATTGGAGTAGAGTCTGATTTGTGGGTGCAAGAATGCTCCCGTCTGACTTTAGGGATTTACGACAAATCTAATTAATTAAAACTGTTCAGGATTATCCTTCTGACAAAATCTTCCTTTGGAAGCTTAAACTTCTTCTTCTTCCTTATTAACATAGCCAAAACTTGTAAGCATCCTGGAAAATAAAAGACTTCCGTCCTTCATTTTGCTTTTCAAAGCAATCTCATTTAAATATGCATTATATTGCAAAAGATACTGTTTTAAGGGGAAGAACAAAGCGTGGAGTTTCCTACCCAACGCTTTACATGATTAATGTATAATATTTTCATTTAAAAACTATACAGGGCAAAAGTCTAAAATCGTAAAAAGGTTGGAATTTAGAAATATATCTTCGTCGATAGGACACATTCTTTGCTGATTTGAACCGTACAGCCAGGAGCCAGGCTGATGCTGTTTTCATGACGGAACCTACGGCAACAGAAGTTTCTGAGGCTGATTTTTTTTCATTCCATATCATGTGTTTTTTTTTTTGCTACAGGACACTTCACAATTTTGTAAACCTTTGCGGTAATTTCAAACTGGATATGATACTGGTTCTTCTTTATTTAAAAATTTAAACTTTTTTCTTCCTTAGTTGGAAAACCTTTTTCACAGAGCGATAATTTTTGACGTCCGCACGAGTCATCGCCTACTCCAACTTCCCTTCTTTAGAGAGGTTAAACTTGCCCAGCAAACATTTTTGTAGCTATAACTTTTGTTTGGATCCCGGATACGTTCCATCCCGAATAGACCAAGAGCATGGTTCTACTTTGTAATAACAATGGTTTTCGTCTTAACAATGAAAAACAATATGAAATCTCAATCCCCTCAAAAAGTAAAATTTGTGTTTTATTGTGAAATTACCGTCAATATGGCGATCACTATGAATTATATGGTTAATACATAATATTTCACTGTATGTATTACCTAGATAGCTGGGACTTCAAGATGAGCGTGTATGGTTTGTTATTTTTTTGTAACATCTTTATTTGAAACGGCTCATACCTTTAGGCTTTAAGGAGCCAAACTCATTTTGTTGGTTTACAAATGTGTGCTTAAATCTAGTTCATCACTTTTTATTAGAATAGAAAAGATGATAGATAGGGGAGAATGAGGATACTTGATCCCTGGGGATACTTGATTCCTTAGCTATATCTCGGAACTGGAATGTCTTACAAAGATCAAATGTTCTAGAAAAATGTGCCAAAATGAGCAAAATAACAATGCTTGTAGTTTGAAAATTTTTAACAAAATAATTGTTTGAGTAATTGAAATTTGTTTGAAAAATTTCACAAAATCTATCTTGAAGATCTTTTTTCATCACTTTAAAATGTTCCTTACATGGGAAAATTATGAAAAATATGTTTGTTCCAATGTATCAATCGTTCGAGCGTAAAATGAACTTCATAATGCCATTTTTTCAAAGTAATGGAAAACTCTCAACTTTTTTCAGAAAAAGTTTTCTAAAATGTTGATTATGGGTACAATTGATCCCCTAGATTTGGGTACAATTGATCCCCCTTCCAAACGGCATATTCTTCTTCTGAATTGATCGTTATGATTGCTGGTTACGAAATTACTAATATTTATCCAAAAACTAATATTTATCAAACAATTGTCTGAAGAAAAGAGCAAAAATAATTAATTTTCTCTTAATTATATAAAATAGCGCCTTTAAGTATGCAATGTTATTGGCGTTGAGACAAAGATATAAAATTTTCTTCTTATGTCTGCTGTAAATTGTGAAATGAGAACAAACATGACCAAAATAGTCAATTAACATTCTATCTTGGGGTTTTGTTTGATTTTTATACAAGGATTAGGGCTTCCTGAATAAAAGATCAAGTCTCCTTCAATAGGGGATCAAGTCTCCCCTAACTTCAGAAAAATCGCAATTTTTTTACTCCCACGAAAATGCTTCTAGTTCATCAACGGGTTCAAGTACCGTTCTAATTTTTGGAGCATAGCAACTTGAAGTTACAAGCTGTCAGAAAATGTCAAAGACGGCGAGTTGCTAAATTTTTCCAGAAAGATATGGTGAAAATAAGAAAAGGGGATCAAGTATCCCCACTCTCCCCTATAGGGAAATATGAAAATAAAAAGAATTATAGACGAAGATCAATAGCTTTTAGAAAAAGATATATCTCGAACATGTAGTCCAAATCTATCACGGCCAGCACATCTCTCACTGGGACATAGGGTGGTTTTCCTCGGGCCCTAAGGGAGTCTATAAAATTCGTTCTAGCGACAAGATGGACCTCACACGACCAAACAATATGCTCGATGTCATGGTAACCTTGGCCGCAACCACACAAATTGCTGCCAGCAATGTCAAAACGATAGAGTACCGCGTCTAAGGAACAATGATTGGACATGAGACGGGAAAATATACGAATAAAATCCCGACTCAGGTCCAATCTATTGAACCAGGGTTTAAGGCTTACCTTTGGGATAATCGAGTGGAGCCACCGACCATCCTCATCCTCGTCCCATTTGCGCTGCCAGTTAACAAGCGAGTTTCTTCGAACCAGATAGTAAAATTCGTTGAAGACGATTTCACGTTGATACGTGTCGCCTTCCATCGCCCCCACCTTTGCCAGAGAGTCTGCCTTCTCATTGCCCACTATCGAGCAATGAGAGGGAACCCAAACAAAGGTGATGGTAAAGCGACGTTTTGATAAAGCACTCAAATTATTTCGTATCTTCTCGAGGAAGTACGGCGAGTGCTTTCCCGGTTTTATCGAATGGATTGCTTCAACAGAGCTCAGACTATCCGTTACAATATAGTAGTGTCCATCTGGCCGTGATGCGATACTGTCCAAAGCCCAGTGAATAGCTGCTAACTCCGCTACATATACAGAGCATGGTGGCTGAAGACTGTGAGAGGCGCTAGATATTTCGTTGAACACTCCAAATCCTGTTGTTTCCTCTATAAGAGATCCATCGGTAAAGTACATTTTATCAGCATCGACGTGTCTATATTTAGCTTCGAAAATTCTTGGAATCAGAAGAGGGCGATGCGAGACCGGGATTCCACGAATTTCCTGCTGCATAGACAAATCAAACTGGACAGAAGAATGATCGTAGTCTGGGCTACAAACACGAGTTGGAGAATACGAAGAAGGGTTTACCTGCATTGTCATGAGGACATGGTATATAGACATAAATCTAGTATGAAGATTTTGCTCAAGTAACCTTTCAAAATTCACAATCACCAATGGGTTCATGACCTCACACCTGATGAGGAACCGGAGTGATAGTAAATTGAATCGATCTTTAAGAGGAAGTATTCCTGCCAAAACTTCGAGACTCATGTTATGCGTTGAGGGCATACAGCCCAGAGCGATGCGGAGGCAGCGGTATTGGATACGCTCGAGTTTGATGAGGTGAGATTTGGCAGCTGACTGGAAGCAGAAGCTACCATATTCCATCACTGAGAGAATGGTTGTTCGATACAATTTTAAAAGATCTTCTGGATGGGCTCCCCACCAGGTGCCAGTGATTGATCGGAGAAAATTGATTCTTTGTTGGCATTTTCCTTTCAGATACTCAATATGGGCTCTCCAGGTACATTTGGAATCAAACCAAACCCCAAGATACTTAAAACACCTCGATTGAGTGATCGTTCTGCCTAGGAGTTGAAGCTTAGGTTGAGCAGGTCTATGTTTCTTAGAGAAAACAACCATCTCCGTTTTCTGAGGGGAAAACTCAATCCCAAGCCCCAAAGCCCAGGAAGACAATCTGTCTAAAGTATCTTGTAAAGGTCTGTGCAGATGAGACTCAGTAGATCCTGTGACAGACACCACGCCGTCATCTGCAAGTTGTCTTAGAGTGCAGCCTTCAGAGAGACAACTGTCGATATCACTTACGTAAAAGTTGTACAAAAGTGGACTCAAACATGAACCCTGCGGGAGGCCCATGTAAGAGATTCTTCTAACTGCTATATCTCCGTGAGCAAAGTTCAGATGTTTCTCACAAAGCAAGCTGTATAAGATGTTGTTCAATAGTGGAGGCAGACCCCGGGAGTGCAACTTGTCTGATAAAACCTCTATTGAGACTGCATCAAAAGCTCCCTTTATGTCTAGAAACACTGAAGCCATTTGCTCACGTTTTGCGTACGCCATTTGTATCTCTGAAGACAGCAAAGCAAGACAATCGTTTGTCCCTTTGCCCCTTCGAAACCCAATGGTTTGTTATTGTCAATGTGAAAATTGTCGACATTTTGACCTGACTTGAATCATTTATTTTCGGGCAATCCAGCTTATCCCGACAAGTTTTGACTTGTGCTGGATAGAAATTAGGCCTGATTGAACCGGAAGACGGTGGCAAAAACGCTGGTGACTATGGTGAGTAATTTTGGTAACCATATTAAACTTAGAATCTAATTGAAAATCGCTTATTCTTTTCAGAACCTAAGGAGAGAAGATACTCGCCGTTGGCCGTTGTACGTGACCTTCTTACTATGGCTGATGTAGAGAATAAAGTGAGAATTAATATATCTGACGGTAAACACAAAAAATGACTGGGACGATTTCTAGGAGCACAAACCGATTTCAAGGAGCACTCGTACATCCGGTGCCTGGAGCTGGAAGGTAGCCGTTCCCCTGAGAATTATGAGGACCGCAGTAACGCCGTCACGAACAACAGATTAAAACAAAAAAGTTTCAGTACATCAGTGTAGTGTTTTTTAATTCAGAAAATAAATAATTGGAAAGCAAATGAAACATTTTAACTTTAATAAAATTATACTTTAAAAATGATGACAACCAAAAACAATTAAAAAAAAACCGCCATGAGCAAAGATTTTTATTTCAGTGGGTAGGCAATGTTAATAATCGGGTTTTCATGGTTTTACCATGAAAAACTGGAAGCTGTTATAACCATGAAGTTTATATTTTCGGACTCCCGAAGGTATGGAAAATCGCCATTTTTTCATTGTCACGCTGCATAACAATACCCCTTTTTCATGGTTATTTTCGTCGAAAAATATGAATTCCAATGTGCATTTACGGTATCGAGGACGATCATAATCATTGTGTAAACCACAAAATGTATGGTCTGTGAAAATGAAATTCATTGTTTTTTCACGGTGCAATCCTATTCGGGATATACATTAGAGAATAACCGTATGGAAGATGAAACAACAGCTTTTTTTATACAAAAGTGAAGGCAATAAACATAAATAAATTTCATTTCTTACTAAAACGACGAAAACTATACCAATTTTGTGTTATCCGACACCTTATTCGTACCTATCGGAAGAATGCAAAAGAGCTCAAGATTTTGCGCTCATAGCCTTCAAATCGTAGCCAGCGACAATTTTTCCCACTTCTTTTATTGGTCGATATGACTCAACTTCCATCTTATTCTTAGCCATCTGGATGCACTGCTGGTTGCAGAGAGAACATGATGCTGGTTTTCTCACTTGGAGCTCGCGAGGGAGCAGAATCATTACAAAATTTACAAACATGGCGGACTTTTTATCAAATCCGATTTGAACTGACTTCGTACGACATTTTATACGATTTTTCACTATGCAGTCGGAATTGCGATTCGCAACACCATTATAAATGGCTTAAGTTATCGTTTCTGATTCGATTTCAAGTTTGCTGAGTGGTTGTCATCCTTTCTTCGTTCTCGATACACTTTCTAATCATCGAAAGTAGGTTTTCATTCATCGTGCAGTGTTAATGGAAAATTTACTTTCAATCCAATGATACTGTTAAATTGCAATGTTTCATTCCTCGAGTTCACAAACACCCCACTCTCAGTGTCAAGTGTCGGAAATGACTTCCTACCTCAGGAACTTGAGATTGGGCTGGAAAGATTCCATATTTTGACATTTTTTAAAGTTGAAGCCGTGGTTGAATTGAAGGAATCTTTCTGATGTTGAGAATCGAAGTTTATTAATTACTTTTTTTCCAATTCAAACCCCTGTGGAGATGAGATGAAAAATGTACAGAATAGAAATAAAAGTTGTAGAAACAAATACAAAAAATGTGGCAACACTGAAATAGAAGCTTCAAAGTATAAATAAATACACAAATCAAGCTTAACATTTCATAAGGGCTAAACTAGCAGGTAGCTCGAAACGAAAAAAATCGCGTATGAAATTTCGGAACATCTAATCAAATCTTTGTTTAAAAACTGACCACTTTTTGGCGTAACTTCACGTTCCAACGAAAATGCATCAGCAGGAAGTTTTGCCCAATCAAATTTTATCATTTTTTTTTAATAGTTTTAAGTGATTTTAAGATGAAACCGCGTTTATTAGGTAAAGTGCAACCGCGTACATCCGGAATGGCCGTTAACTCGATATGTTCACATTTGGCAGTTTCGCCCTTTTGAAATGTTACGCTAGAAATAAGTTATTGGCAGGGTTGCCAATTTTTTTTTTCCAAAATTCAGAAAACCTTGAATATAAAAATCAGGATAAATCAGGCTTGATCAAAAAAGCAGAACTGAACATTCTTTTTGCCTTTTTAACAAAATTTTTGAGTTATCGATCATAGTGATAATATAAATAATGAGTTTTAGATCCCCTTTTTTAAGTATCTCTTGTCACAGCTCAATGATTTACTAAGCTGTTGGTTAATTTGTGCTTGAGTTTGTGTTTTATTCGCGTATTTTATGCAAAACTGGTCTTAACAGTTTTAAAAATAATTATTGACAGTTTCATCAGTCATCATGATGTAAATTTTTTCTCTTAACAACTTTTTGAAATGAGGAATATTTTCAGCTAATTAAAATTTACTATTTCTAATGAACAAAGTTCTTATCATGGATCTAAAAAAGGTGATAAAAAAAGTTAAAAAAAAATTATACCCTACCAATTCAGCCGTACGATAGTATCTGTTAAAACAAAAAAAAGATGAATCTTAATCAAGAATAAGGTCCTTGATATAAAAAAGGGATCCATAAACCAATTTGACTAAGTTGACATGCGCTTCTTTTAGGTTAATTTATAGATTTTCAAGGCAATTTTTCGAATTCGCGTATGATTGTGTGTGTAACTGTTGCAAAACTCAATTTTTTCAGCATATGACGTTATTATCTAACTTGGAAAGCCTCGATGGATAAATTTACGACTGGTGCTGAAAATATCCACTTTTTGCAACTTGATGCATAAATAACCATTATATTCTCACATAGAGTAAGCAACTTATATATCCGATAGATACCGTTGAGTCTGCCTTTTATATTTTCTAATATAAAAGGCAATATAACCTTCCTATGAAAATTCGTCTAAAAATCTGTTTTCTGTTATTTGAGAATCTAATGATGCCAAAATGTGTAAAAGTACGTTAAATTTCTAATCGACTTTTCAATAATTTTCTCCAGTGATTGAAACGATTTCAGCGATTGATCGATTGAAAAATAAGGTTTTTGCACCTACTTGTTACTCGATACGTTACTTTAATCTTAATTTTTTTTTTAAATACATCCGCTTGCCAAACATACAGTTTTCAACATCAGTTTCCTAACGCACTAAGTTGATTTTTTTAGGCAATTGATAACTGATCTGCCTTTGTTCCAAAGCAAGTTTTGGTTTTTTTTTCTTCAACCATGAATAACATGAAAACAGGTGATTGTAAGCTGAATGTTTTCTGAGTATTGTATTTAAGTTACATTAAAAGGATTCCAATAGTTTTGAAGAAACTATTGATTTTGAACAAATTTTCAAATTTTACAATTTGTAAGGTTGAAAAAAGCGAGATACAGCGACTTTAAGTAAAGAGGCACTCTAGATCTCTGAAGGGATTTTTTTCTGTTAGAGCAGGGCTTTCAGGGAGCATTTAATTAATTCATTGGGGGCCTCAGTAGGATTTTTTTCATTTGAGTGCGACTGGAAACAGTAACAAGCCTCCAAACTAATGTCATATTAACACTTAAGGACGGATTTGGATTAATATGTACATCATTCTGTTTATTTAAACAAATAACTTTCTGACAAAAGTACAAATTCTGGCAAAATCATGCCTGTTTCCAAAAATCATGGGAAAAACGAGGCTTATCAGGTTATCAGGATAAGCTGAAAAAATGTCAGGTACATCCTGAAAAATCAGGAACATTGACAACTTTGATTATTGGTTTAATCTTGTGAGAGACGGACTTGTGAAAGCGAGATTCTGAATAATGACTCAGATTAATCGTCAGTTCACGGCAATGGCATAGTTGATACGATTAACGCAGATAAGAAAGGCTGCTGCTTTGCTTGTTTTGAAATGATGCCAATTCCGGTAAATAAGTGGAACTGAAGAAGGGAGATCAGAAATCAGAGATTTTTTGAAACGATTCCAGTTCCGGTAAATAAGACAAACTGAAGAAACGCAAATCAGAAAGACCGCTGCTTTGATTGTTTTGAAATCATTTCAGTCCCGGTAAATAAGACACGGACTGAAGAAGCGCAGATAAGAAAAGGCTGGTGCTTTGTTCGTTTTGAAATTATACCAGTTTTGGTAAACAAGACGGACTGACGAAGCACAGATAAGAAACGGCTACTGTTTTGTATGTTTGGAAGGATGCCAGTTCCGGTAAATAAAAAGGACTGAAGAAGCGCCAATCAGAAATCAGAAATGTTTTTTCAAAGATACCAGTTCCGGTAAATAAGACGGACTGAAGGTGCGCAGTTAAGAAATGCTGCTGCTTTCTTTGTTTTGAAAAGTCGTCAGTTCCGGTAAATAAGACGAACTGAAGATGCGCAGATAAGAAAAGGTTGCTGTTTTGTTCGTTTTGAACTGATGCCGGTTCCGGTAAATAAGACGAACCGAAGAAGCGCAAATCAGGAAGGTCACTGCTTTCTTTGTTTTGAAAAGATGCCAGATCTGGTAAATAAGACGGACTGAAGACTGTTTTGAAAAGATGCCAGATCTGGTAAATAAGACGGACTGAAGAAGCGCAGAAAAGAATGGCTGCTGCTTTCTTTGTTTTGAAATGATGCTAGTTTCGGTAAATAAAACGGACTGAAGAAGTACAAATCAGGAAGGTCACTGTTTTCTTTGTTTCGAAATGATACCAGTTCTGGTAAATAAGACGAACTGAAGATGCGCAGATAAGAAAAGGATGCTGGTCTGTTCGTTTTGAACTGATGCCAATTCCGGTAAATAAGACGAACTGAAGAAGCGCAGAAAAAAAATGGCTGCTGCTTTCTTTGTTTTGAAATGATGCCAGTTCCGGTAAATAAGACGGACTGAAGGTGCGCAGATAAGAAATGTTGCTGTTTTCTTTGTTTTGAAAAGTCGTCAGTTCCGGTAAATAAGACGAACTGAAGATGCGCAGATAAGAAAAGGTTGCTGTTTTGTTCGTTTTGAACTGATGCCAGTTCCGGTAAATAAGACGAACCGAAGAAGCGCAAATGAGGAAGGTCGCTGCTTTCTTTGTTTTGAAAAGATGCCAGTTCTGGTAAATAAGACGGACTGAAGAAGCGCAAAAAATGGCTGCTGCTATCTTTGTTTTGAAATGATGCCAGTTCTGGCAAATAAAACGGACTGAAAAAGCACAAATCAGGAAGGTCGCTGCTTTCTTTGTTGTGAAAAGATGCCAGATCTGGTAAATAAGACTGACTGAAGAAGCGCAGAAAAGAATGGCTGCTGCTTTCTTTGTTTTGAAATGATGCCAGTTCCGGCAAATAAGATGGACTGAAGACAAGTCCGGTAAATAATACGAACTGAAGAAGCGCAACTCAAAAAGGTCGCTGCTTTTTTTTTGTTTTGAAAAGAATTCAGTTCCAGACGGACTGTAAAGGCTGCTGCTGTAATTGCTTTGGAATAATTCCAATTGTAGAATAAGAAATTGAGCTCGTTGAAAAATTTCAAATCAAACGAAATTTTAATTTTGAAAGAAAGATCAAATGCATTATAAAAGAATCTGATTTGAAAATTGCTTATCGAAATAAAAATTTGAATTTGAGATTCAATGTGAGAAGGAATGTGGAGATGAGATGAAGAACGCACAGAATGAAATAGAAGCTTCTAAGTGTAAACAAAAATCGCAAATCACTTATTGGTCTAATCTTGCGAGAGTCGGATGTGTAAAAGCAAGATTCTGAATTATGATTTAGATTAATCTTCAGATCACCTACCCTCACTTAAGCCTTTCGATTAGTTTTTTTTTCTGCATTTCAATTTTATGACCACTCCATAAAATCGATCAATCGATTAAAATTGAACATTTTCCTTGCAACAGTAAAGGCTTCGCTTTTTGCATCCACTTGCAAATTTATCATGGCTACGTTTATGTTATTGCACAGCGCCGCCGCCGCCATGCACTCATAAAACCGTGTCCATGTTCGAGCCATGACGTTTGGCCAGTGTGATGGCAGACTTTATTAATTTGATGGAATACCTACCACAACACACAACATAACACCGGGGCGGAAGGAGCAATGATTTATCGCCGTTATTCCGCCCTTGTTTCAGCGATTTTTTTACACTTAATTATTATTATCTCTTCTGGCTGGTTGGCTGCCTGGCTGATGCATTTTGTTCCGACCTCGTTTTTATGATTGGCATTTCATCAATTTTTATCCTCCTCCTCTCTCGGTTTGTCTCTTGGCTCGCGGCTTCTGCCGTGGGTCCACTCGGAAGAAGGGGAGGTCGTAATTTTATGAAACGTTCACATCTTTATGTTTGCCATGTTGTTTTTGTTGCTTACTACACGTATAATAAACGAATGACTTTTACACAGACTTACACACCAGATAAGGAAAAATTACTGCCCAAGAATAGTGCAGAGACAGCGAACAATTATTGGCCAGAAAATTATGCAAATTTGGCCAAGTGGGTTGAAGAAAAGTTCCAGTTTTGCCAGACCCATGATGGATAGTGGTCCCAATTGCCGGAAAATGATATTCAATCAAAAACTTAAGACCAGTTAAAATATTCCACGAAAGCTCAGAGAGTTGGTTCCATCGAAAGAAATCAATTTTTTTAACTGGTTCCTCGAAATTGTTCACGATTTCGAAACGATTCGTCTCACTTTATCCACCACATTCATTCATTCAACCATCCATCCATCCATCCATTCAGTCAAATGACTTGGAATTCAGCGAAGGACATCGGGAAAAAAAGTTGATGGAATTGATGCGGTTATTTCTGTTGTTCTTGGCGATCAAACATTAATTTATCGTTCATAATCCTTTATTTGCAATAATAAATGCACCGGGTTATTATTTCTTTTTTTTATTGATTCCTGCTTCTCTGAAATGTTTAAGGAGACGAAATTGGTAATTGTGATTTTTTATTTTTTGATTCCTTCAAGGGAGTTTGATGTTTTCCAACAGACCCTAAGTTTATTTTGAAGGTCCTAAAACTAATGCTTGGCAAGGTCGCCGATTGCATTTGAAAATACAGCAGATATTTGTGTTACAACTTCATGATATATGTACATATGTATATGCTAATTTTGACCAAGAATTGACCTTCAACATTTGTTATTGCTATTTCTTGGAAAGGTCTGAATCTTTAAGTATTTCTCTAAATATCTACTACAATTTTAAGAACATTAGAAAATTCTTAAAAATTTTATCATTTCTTTTATAGAATACTCCAGAAATGGCTTATTTTTGTTCATTTCTGAACAGTCTCCCGCCCTTTAACAAAAATAGGAGTAGATGTAAGCGGGAGGAATTTTTTCATCTCATTATCAAATTTGACTTGTATACCAAATTTAGTAAAGTTATTTAGGAATAGTTCAAGTAGAATATATGTATATTAAAGCACAGACAAAAACATTATCTATCAATACAAACCACAACCAACGTGGTGTAAACTACTCGAATTTTTTTTACAATTAATGAATTAATCTTACGTTGGTTTTGTACGAGAGTATCCATAAAAGTTGGAAGAGAATTTCAAATCGGTAAATCATCACACTACCTGGATTTCATTGAAAAAAGCCCGGATTTTGCCCTAATTTATTCACTTTATTTGGCAAATCAAACAAAAAACAAATTGCTTTGTAAATATTTCTACAAAAGTTTACAAAAATATTTATGAAAGGTGTCTTTGAAGTCTAAAATACGATTTAAAATCGATCGATAAATTTTGATGGGAAAAATTATTTTTCAATTTTTTTCTTTATTTTTGTTGATAAAATTTTGAGTTTTGACTAAGTTTTCCCGGATATTGCTCGGATTTTTGGTCATCAATTTTGAAAACCAATGCTCGAATTTTGCCAGGTTTTTTTTAAATAAAACTTTCGGGATTTGCCTGGTCCGGTTACAGATTCGTGGGAAGTCATCAGGCCGGCTTCATGGAGGGACGGTCTACGACGGACCAGATATTCACATTACGGCAAATCCTCCAAAAATGCCGTGAACACCAAGTCCCTACGCATCATCTATTCATCGACTTCAAAGCCGCATACGACATGATCGACCGTAACGAGCTATGGAAAATCATGGACGAGAACGGCTTTTCCGGGAAGCTAATCAGACTGATCAAGGCGACGATGGATGGAACGCAGTGCTGTGTGCGGATTTCGGGTGAATTGTCGAGTTCATTCGAATCGCGCAGGGGGCTTCGACAAGGTGATGGTCTATCCTGCATGATGTTCAACGTGGCGCTAGAAGGTGTTATTCGACGAGCGGTGGGCGAAATGCGGGGCACGATTTTCAACAGATCCAGTCAACTTATCTGCTTTGCCGATGACATTGATATAGTCGGCAGATCATCTGCGGCGGTGGAGGAGATCTACCGCAAACTGAAACGCGAAGCAGGAAGGATTGGGTTGATGATTAATACGTCCAAGACGAAGTACATGCTGGCCTGCGGATCCGAGACCGACCGAACCCGCTTGTCCAGTAATAACAAGGTCACGATCGACGGCGACGAGCTGGAGATAGTCGAAGACTTTGTCTATCTCGGCTCACTGGTGACCGCAGACAATGACACCAGCCGTGAGATCCGGAGGCGAATTATCAGCGGAAGTCGTGCCTACTATGGACTCCACAAGCAACTGCGGTCGAGAAGACTTTGCCCTCGCACGAAGTGTAACCTGTATATGACGCTTATTAGACCGGTTGTTCTCTACGGGCACGAGACATGGATATTGCTCGAGGAGGACCTGCGTACACTCGGGGTATTCGAGCGACGAGTGTTAAGAACCATCTTTGGCGGCGTACAGGAGAACGGAGTGTGGAGGCGAAGGATGAACCACGAGCTCGCGCGACTCTACGGCGAACCCAGTATCCAGAAGGTGGTGAAAGCCGGCCGGATACGCTGGGCGGGACATGTTGCGAGAATGCCGGACGACTGTCCTGCAAAACAGGTGTTCGCTACGAATCCGGTAGGAACAAGACGAGCGGGGGCGCAACGAGCGAGGTGGTTAGACCAAGTGGAGCGTGATCTGGCGAACGTGGGGTGCCCGAGAAATTGGAGAACGGTTGCCATGGACCGAGTGAATTTTAGGAATTATGTTCGTCAAGTTATGTCGTGAGACGGAATACTATGTAAATAATAAATAAATAAAAATAACTGGTCCGGTTACGTGCTGAAAAAATTCTGGCAACTTAGTATAGGAGCCCTCTTCTTTTTTTCTTTTTTTCTTTTTTTCTTTTTTTCTTTTTTCATGCACTTACAGTACAATAAATTGTCAAATTATATCATGACTTGTCAATCAATGTGATGTCATAATGTAAAATTTAGTTTAGTAGCAAGTTTGATGGAAATCTCTAATAACTTTATGGATATTGTCATAGTTCACAGTTTTTTTGTATGGGAGCTTTAACCAATTTTTTTTTTTTGAAAATTCAATCAATTATCTTTTCATGTATAAATTTTTATGTTAGGTTTATGTTTTCGACCGGGAAGATGTTTTTTAATTTTAATTTTTGGCTTTTTAGGGTCTGAGATCTTAATCAAGCAACTTTTTATTTGAAATACCCGACGTTTCGACCATTATCCAATTAAGGAAGTTATCAATCAATAACAGCAGGCAGAAAATTCCCTCGAGAAAGACGACAAAAAATGGTCGAAACGTCGGGTATTTCAAATAAAGTGAAAAGCAGACGAACCAGCCAAAGGCAAAAAAAAAAGTGAAAAGCCAAAAATCAAAATTTAAAAACAAACTTTTATGTGAAACAGTCTCTTGAAAATAATTTAAGTTTTGTGATATTTTGTTTATTTTTTATGGAAGCCCTCCTTCACGAAAACGGAAAAAATACCGGGTGGTCAGCGAACCGGGAAAACCGGGAAAACCGGGAATTTCAAATCAAAACCGGGAAAATTGTTTATAAATTACGTTTCCTAAATAAAAACATATTAATTCTTTGAATTCATTCATTTCACTAAGACGTAACTTTTTCTCAGAAACTTTACAATCAATATTCTATATCTATATTCTATATATACCTTCAAATTTTAAATCCAGGAAAAAAGTGAAAGGAATTTACAAAATTTCTAAATGCTGCGTCTTAATAGTTTGGATGTGAATTCATATGTTGAAAACAGGCAGTTTTCTATTGAATCCACATCTTGAAAACTAAGATTTAATCTTAACATCTATCTTATATGAATTTGAATTATTATACACTAGTCCAAAATTGATGATGTTAAAATCTGTACCAGGAGCTATTTTTTTTTTTTCAGAAAATCACATTATACTGAAACGAAACTTGAGAAAATTAGCGAAAATTTTACAAACACATTTAAACTGTGAGAATTAAGAGCCGACTAAAATATCGAATAAATTTGATGCAAAAATTTGAATGTTAATAGAACAACGTTTAAAAAAAATATAAATTGAGTTATCCATCCATGAAGACCTAACTCGGTCGACTTATTTTCTGAAAAGCAACTTTTTACAAAGATCTGATGATCGAAGGTTGTTTTTAGATAAAATGAACGATGAGATTTTTTTTGACGTGACTTAACTTATTTTCAATTGTTTTCAATCAAGTTTACAATACCTTTATATATAAAATAAATCAAAATTTATCATAACCATACTTCAAATTTTTATTTTATTGATAAAGTAAAAAAAAAAATAATTGAAAATCAAACCTTTTTTGTTTGTGTTTTATGTACTAACACACTAATTAACGTAAGTTTAAAAATCAAACATATAATTTCTGAGAAACGACATAACCTCGAAGCACTTATTTTATTTGGTTTCGAACATGTTTTCTGATAATTTAGCTCAATAATAACTATTGAAAATCGGGAATCGTCCCATACGGGAAAAAAGCCGGAAACAAAAAAAAATAAGATGCCACAATTTTATCCGGTTAAATGATAAACGCACAGAAGGCAGAAGATGTAACAAGATACAAAGTTTTATGTGATTTTTGTTTAAATTTTTCGCCTAAACTAGTAGAATTTGAAATGGAAAAATCGAATAAAACATGCATTTTTAAGATAGGACTGAAAATCCTGACTTAAAATTTAGAAAAATTTACCAGAATTTAGGTTAATAGCAAGCATCTAGAACCCAGCGTATTCTAATTGTTTTTTTTTTCAAATGCATTCAATAAAAAACATGATTAAGTATCCAATATGGGAACCAAAATAAATTTCAAGCGTAGCATAAATAAGGTTCATCGGAATCTGTTTAAGGAGCTTTAAAAGTAAAATATCAAAATATCAATCAGTAGATTTCAATAGTAAAATTCAGTATTTCAACTTTAAATTTTATAAGTATTATATAAATGGCATATATCAAAACTATAACTTATTTCATGAACAAAAAAAATGAAGCCTTTTACCTTATTAGCGAAGATGGCGTGAATGACTGAAAAGAAGATAACAATTTTCGTTGCCAGATTTTTTTCAGCAAGTATCCGGGCCGGACAAACCGGGCAATTTTTATATAAAAACCTGGAAAAATCCGGGCATTCGATTTCAAATTGACGACCATAATTCCGGGCAATATCCGGGCACATTTTGTCAAAATTCAAAAATTCATCATCAAAAATCAAGAAAAAAAAAATTGAAAAAAAAGTTTTCAACAAAGCTCATCAATAAATTTTGAACCGTATTTTAAGCTTCATAAAAACCTTTCATGATTATTTATATAAAACTTGCTCAAAAAATTTCGTTTTGGAGGTGTTTGTTGTTCTTTTTTTGTTTGATTTGCCAAATAAAGTGAAAAAATCCGGGCCAAATCCGGGTATCTTTCAATAAAATCCGGGCAACTGGGCTAACCCGGATAAAACCGAGCAATCTGGCAACCTTACCATAAAATCTCAATAGGAAAAACCGGGAAAAAACGGGAATTTGAAAATGGAAACTCGCTGGCCATCCTGATCTTATTTTAAATCATCTCACAACTTTAAAACCTGGATGTGTTCCAAATTTTTATCAAAATAATTTAAAAACTGTTCGGGTTCTGTCACATGTTATATGGATTTTTCATGGGACCCCCCTCCCTCTTTAAAAAAAATGAGAAGGGGGTTTTATATAACAAATCATCGGAATATGTCAAAACATGTTCAACAATTCAACAAATCATATCAACGTGTTCAATTTGTTTTGTAGAAAATTTGATAGATATTGCATAAAAATTACATAAGTTGTGACATATAATATGACAATTTTGTATGGAACCTCCCCCCCCCCCCCCTGGGAGTCGAAAAGTTCTAAAATTATTATAGAAACCATCCCCGGTCCTGAAAACGGTCAAATGCCAAATTTCTGACCGGTTCAGTAGTTTCTGAGTCTATAGGGAATAAACAGACAGACAGACAGACAAACATTCATATTTATTCACATAAACTAGCTACCCCTTCCATAGAAAAAAAAAGAATGTTCGTTAAAACAATTAAATCAAAATAAACATCCTTTTAAATTAAATTTCAACATTTTTCAAAAGCGAATTATTTTTCATAGCATCTGAACTTCTAGATTATCTTAAGATCTAGATAGGAGGAATCTACAGAACAATAAATGATCCTTTAAAAAAATCGCCCTCTTGATGTGGGTGGAGTATTGAAATACAGGCAAATTTGTAAATAATCAAAAAGTGTGCCAAATCAATATTTAACAAAAATGCATCAAGGATTTTAAAGTTTTGGTAATTTTTTATGGAAACCTCCCCTTTCTGGACTTGGAAGGGTTTGAAAGTATTATAAAAACCATTCCCGGTCTTGAAAACGGCTACCCAAAAAAAAAATCACGTTGATTGATTCAGTAGATTCCGGAAAATGTTCGAATTGTGTCATATTTTTATTTATTTTGTATGAGAGCCCCCCCTCTCTTCATTTGGAGGGGTTTGAAAGTATAATCGAATTTATTCTCGGTTTTCAAAACGGCTCCACGCCAAATTTCACTTTGGTCGTTTCAGCTATTTCCAAAAATTGCTCGAATTGTGTAATTTTTTGGAAATTTTGTATGGGAGCCTCCTCTTTGGATTTGGAGAGATTGGAAAGTGCTGTAAAAACCATTCTTGGTCTTTAAAACGGCTATACATAAACTTTCAATCGGTTCAGTAGTTTTGAAAATGTTTCGAAATTTGTCAAATTTTTGTTAATTTTGTATGGGAGACCCCTCTTTTTGGATTTAGAGAGGTTTGAAAGTATTATAAATATCATTCTCGCTCTTGGAAACAACTGCCCACCAAATTTGGCGTGTATCGTTTCAGTAGTTTCCGAAAATGTTTCAAATTGTGTCACTGTTTTTTAACTTTGTATGGAAGCCCCCCTCCCTCCTCTTTTAAATCGGAGCGCTTTGAAAGTATTTTAAAAACCACCTCCGACCCCAAAAACTTTTACAAACCAAATTTCACATTAATCGGTTTAGTATTTTTCGAATCTTTAGGGAACAGACAAACATTCATTTTTATATAGATTAATCCCTGAACAGTAAAACATGAATAAGCAACACGAGTATCGGTCATTGTCGCCATCTATCTTTCTCAAAGTGTTGCCGTTTTTTATTCCACTCTTTGGGGCCTGCCTTATTATGCACCCCGAGAAAATGTTGCTTCAAGTTGATGAAAGAAAGACGAAAGGCCTGTGATGACGACGACGAGGACGACGACGATCCGAGAAGTTTTGTTAACAAGTTCTGTTTGATGGTTCTATTTGTTTGTTGTTTAATTTAATCATTATAAAAAAAACCTGTTCGTTCCTCATTCATGCATCCACTACGAGGGATCGAGACCCAAGTCGGGGGAAAGATATTGAATTTATTCTCCCCGTTTTGTACTCTCACCCGGTCATTTCTGTAGAGGCAAATACTTACCAGAAGAAATGCAGGACTTGCATCCGAATGAGAATGGTCAGTAAATTTGTTATATCAGCCCGTGTTTAATGTTGAATTTTCAATTTTTAAAATCAAGAATAAATTTTTATTTTGTTGAGGACTGATGTTTTATTAAAAAATCGACAATTTAAATTCAAGTTGAATTTGGTTTTTACAAATCTTTCAAAACATCGACATTTCCTTAGTATGGATGTTAAAGCCCCATCGAGGGTCAGGACCAAGAGCGGCCTCCCGGAGTAAGATTAATTATTTATGAAAATGCATCACGTCTCTTCACCGTCGTCGGAAGATGCAGGTTTGATGATGCAGTGTGAAAATCGTGGTATTGCTGGAATGGAAACCGATCTGTTCGAGAACAAATGGAAATGAACGATGTTTAAGGTGCTCTGCACCTTTCCTTAGACCATCAACGAACAGCGATGCAGTTGTTCTATTTGTTTTAGCAATTAGACCCCTTCTCGGCCCTTCGGTGGGGATTTCTTCGTTCAAGAGTTTTATTTTATCGTTTGATGGTGTCTCGGTTTCGTATGCAGATTGACCTCAAGGAAAAATTTCTTCTTTCGTTACCTGTGCACGGAAAAAAATGCTGAAGAAATTCTTGCGATAGTTAGCACCAATGTCTAATCATGTTATGATGCATCGTCTGCATCGTGGGCTTTCAGGAGGGCTACATTCCTCTTGTTACCTTCCTACTATCATCTCAACTGATCAATTTCTTTATAAACCTTTTTTCTCCTTTCTTTTTCCTTTACAGGTACATGAAGTATCTCTATCCGTACGAGTGCGAGAAGAAAAATTTCAGCTCCCCGGCCGAACTTCAGGCCGCCATCGATGGAAATAGGCGCGAGGGTCGACGAACTGGCTACGGGCAGTTTGATTCGGTAAGTATTTACAGAAATTTTACGGTATTTACTGTAATTTTACAGTATTTACAGAGATTTAGATGCCGTAGTTTGCTCTCAATGTTGGCATGGCTAGATTTTAGCACAGTTCTCATTTTTTAATTGCTTTTTCTTAATATTGACTGATCGAATTTCATTTTTTTCAAACTCAAAATGAAAGCTTTCATGGCTTGACATTTTAATCTTAAAAATAACAAAACAAATTTAGAAAGACAAAAAAAGAAAAGATTAAACAAGATTAAACACAAAAATAAAAGCAAAAAAGTTTTGGTAGAAAAAATCTTCCTATAAAAACTTTAAAAAAGATGAATCTACATGAAGATAGAATAAAATAAAATAAACCGAAAAGTTGAAATATGAAAATTTGTAAAATTATGAAAAAATAAAGATGAGATAGAACATTATGAAAATTGACAAAACGGTACACCAAAATGTACACAGTATTTAACGTTATGATAAATGAAGAATAAAAGAAATAAAACAAGAAAAAAAACGACAAAACATGGAAGTAAAATTGGAAACCAGAAAATCCAAGAAGATTGAACAAGAAACAAAAGACAAGAAAAAACAAGACAGAACAAGGCAAAATAAGACAAAACAAGAATTAACAAATCAAAACCAAACAAGACATAATAGGTTAATAAAATGACAACAAGACAAACCAAGAAAAAGACAAAATAAAACAAAACAGGGCAAAAAATGACAAGTTAGAACAAGCCAGAACACACCCACACACCCAGACAAAATAAGACAATGAATACGGATAAGGCATAACAAGATTAAACAAGACACAAAAGAAAAAACAGGACAAAGAAGACAGATAAAGACAAAACAAGAAAATACAAAACAAAATAAGAAAATACAAAACAAAATAATGCAAAACGGGGTAAAAAATGACAAGACCAGAAAAGACATAACCAGATGTAACAAGGAAAAATCAGATAAAATAAGACAAAACAAGCCAAACAAGACAAAACAAGACAAACCAAGGCAAAACAAGACAAGACAAAACAAGCCAAAACAAGACAAAACAGGACAAAACAAGACAAAACAAGATAAAACGAGACAAACAAGATAAACAAGACAAAATAAGACAAAACAAGCCAAAACAAAACCTGACGAGAAAAAAAAACAAGACAAAACAAGATAAAATGAGCCAAAACAAGAGAAAACAAGTCAAAACACGACAAAACAAGACAAAAAAAGTCAAATCAAGACAAAACAAGACAAAACAAGACAAATCAAAACAAAACAAGACAAAACAAGATAAAACAAGACTAAACAAGACAAAACAAGTCAAAACAAGACAAAGCAAGACAAAACAAGACAAAACAAGTCAGAACAAGACCTACCGAGAAAAAAACAAAACAAATCAAGATGAAATGAGTCAAAACAAGAAAAAATAAGTCAAAACAAGACAATGCAAGACAAAATAAAACAAAATATGACAAAACAAGACAAAACAAGTCAAATCAAGACAAAACAAGACAAAACAAGACAAAACAAGACAAAACAAGGCAAATCAAGACAAAACAAGACAAACCAGATAAAACAAGACAAAACAAGCCAAAACAAGACAAAACAAGGCAAAACAAGACAAAGCAAGACAAAACAAGACAAAACAAGTCAGAACAAGACCTACCGAGAAAAAAACAAAACAAATCAAGATGAAATGAGTCAAAACAAGAAAAAATAAGTCAAAACAAGACAATGCAAGACAAAATAAAACAAAATATGACAAAACAAGACAAAACAAGTCAAATCAAGACAAAACAAGACAAAACAAGACAAAACTAGACAAAACAAGGCAAATCAAGACAAAACAAGACAAACCAGATAAAACAAGACAAAACAAGCCAAAACAAGACAAAACGAGAAAAAAAAACAAGATAAAACGAGAAATAAAACCAAGACAAAACAAGTCAAAACAAGACAAAACAAGACAAAACAAGACAAAACAAGACAAAACAAGACAAAACAAGACAAAACAAGACAAAACAAGACAAACAAGACAAAACAAGACAAAACAAGACAAAACAATACAAAATAAGACAAAAGAAGACAAAACAAGACAAAACAAGTCAGAACAAGACCAACCGAGAAAAAAACGAAACGAATCAAGATGAAATGAGTCAAAACAAGAAAAAACAAGTCAAAACAAGACAATACAAGACAAAATAAAACAAAACAAGACAAAACAAGGCAAATCAAGACAAAACAAGACAAACCAGATAAAACAAGACAAAACAAGTTAAAACAAGCCAAAACAAGACAAAACAAGGCAAAACAAGACAAAGCAAGACAGTACAAGACAAAACGAGAAAAAAAACAAGATAAAACGAGAAATAAAACCAAGACAAAACAAGACAAAACAAGACAAATCAAGACAAAACAAGACAAAACAAGACAAAACAAGGCAAATCAAGACAAAACAAGACAAACCAGATAAAACAAGACAAAACAAGTCAAAACAAGCCAAAACAAGACAAAACAAGGCAAAACAAGACAATACAAGACAAAACAAGACAAAACGAGAAAAAAACAAGATAAAACGAGAAATAAAACCAAGACAAAACAAGACAAAACAAGACACAACAAGACAAAACAAGACAAAACAAAACAAAACAAGACAAAACAAGACAAAACAAGACAAAACAAGACAA
The DNA here is from genome assembly GCF_029784155.1 of Uranotaenia lowii. Taxonomy (NCBI): domain Eukaryota; kingdom Metazoa; phylum Arthropoda; class Insecta; order Diptera; family Culicidae; genus Uranotaenia; species Uranotaenia lowii. The sequence goes on along the minus strand of NC_073693.1, from coordinate 89,741,022 downwards.
AACAAGACAAAACAAGACAAAACAAGACAAAACAAGACAAAACAAGACAAAACAAGACAAAACAAGACAAAACAAGACAAAACAAGACAAAACAAAACAAAACAAGACAAAACAAGACAAAACAAGACAAAACAAGACAAAATAAGACAAAACAAGACAAAACAAGACAAAACAAGACAAAACAAGACAAAACAAGACAAAACAAGACAAAACAAGACAAAACAAGACAAAACAAGACAAAACAAGACAAAACCAGACAAAACCAGATGAAAAAAGACAAAACAAGACAAAATAAAACAAAACAAAACAAAAAAACATAATAATACAAAACAAGACCATAAAAGACAAAACAAGACAAAATGAAAAAAAAAAACAAGATAAAATGAACCAAAACAAAAGAAAACATGAGAAATCAAGATAAAACAAGTCATGAAAGGCAAAACAGGCCATAGCAAAGCAAAACCATTCTAAACCAGAAAAAAACAAGACAAAACAAGACAACATTTTTATTAATGTAGTCGGCAAAGCTACTAGGGATTTTTTTTTATTATCTGACAATTGAGATTGAAAATTTGGATCATTATTTTTGTAGATTTAAAACTTTTATTATTTTTCGAGTGAGATTTGGTAAACTTTTTATTGTATATAAAATAAAAGAATATTTCAAAGCTTTGTTATTTTTCATCGAAAAACATAAAAAAGCACAAAAAAACGCATTGAAATTTTATTAGTTCTCGTAAATAAAATTTTTGAAAAAATTTAAGTAGTGACCTAAACCACGCAAAATTGTAAACAAGCTTTAAAATGTGTCTAATAGAACCGTCTGCATCACAGAATATTCGGCAAAAAATATTATTATGTAGTCCAATTTATGATGCAATTTTCATTTGAAAACACCTAAGTGGGCCAACAATTCCTTTAAGAGTTATAAAAGAAATAATTGCAATAAATCTCTTTTTTTGCATCGAATACAAACAATGATCGAACAACTTCACTCACATTTGAAGGTAGCGCGCTACGAATTCTTTAAAAAAAAATTAAATTCTTAATAAATATTTTATTTGGATAACTGATTGAATTTTAACGCTTTTTAATATGCTTTTTTTATGATTTCCGTTGAAAAAAGACAGAGTTTGGAAACTTTGAAATCTTGTTTTGTTTTATTGACAAAAAAAAAATCCAACTCGAAAAATAAAAATGATAGAAATCTGAAAAAAAGTGTTTTAAGTTATCAAAATTTTCAAATCTGGGGAAGATCCGAAGACCCCCGGCGCAAGTTATCAGATAATAAAAATAAAATTCCCTACTGCAATTGATGGTATTTCTTTTTATTTTTAGAATTTATTATTATGGTGACTATTTTTAATTAACAAATGGTTTTATTAAAACATTTTACTTACAAAGTGTTTAAGTGCCGGGAGTATTTTTCCTAATTGTGGGTTAGTAAGAGGGGGGGACCTTCTTGAAAATGATCTTTTTTCTTTTAGTCTGTAAGGAAATTTTTCATGGAAAGGTTTGCAAGTTTCATTTAGCTTAGCATGTCTTATTAGATCGCCGCAAGCTTTGTATGGAAATTTCAAATTTGTAAATTTTAACACCTTGATTGTTTTTGCTGCCAGAGATAGCAATAACAATTTTGAAAGCGATCCATCCAGTCCGGAATTAGCGCAACGAGTTTTAATTTTGTATGGAAATTTGTATGGGAAAACAAAATTTTTCATTCAAAAATCGTCATAAATGTACTGAAAGATTCAAAAACTATAACTTTGGATGAAAATTATTCATTTATTCTTGTATAATTCAGTTTAATTCTTGTGAACGAAGAAGATTCCTAAATTTTACCCCACGAAAAATTTTCCATCTACAATTTTTTTTCAACATTAATTTTCTCAATTTTTGCTCTTTTGTGTTGTGAGCCTTCTTGACTGAATAATTCAACTGAATCAAAGAGATCGAAAGATTCCTTTTAATTCAACCACGGTAAATGAAAAGTTCAGATACCAACTTTCGTATTCGAAAACGCTCACTGAAGAAGATTTTAATTGGCTATCGAAATACCGGTATTTGAACTTTTCATTTATCGTGGTTGAATTAAAAAGAATCTTTCGATTTTTTGATTCAGTCATTTTATGCGTTTTTGATTGCTTTTTTGAAAGCTGTGAGAATAAAATATTTAAAAAAACTGCTTTACATTGCCGGATAATTTATTGATTTATAAAACCTTTGCAAAAATATTTCATGAAATTATCACAAGATTTAGCGAGCATAGTCTGCCATTTTTAAATACTTTTCAATCGATTCAGATTTTTTTCTTGAATTGGTTATATCTTTTATCATAAAACGCTTAGCTGCTTGTCATGTTAGCAAAAAATAAAGCATTAGAATAGTCAAATCAAAGAATCAAAGACCAACTTCATTTCAAGCTTATCTGAATTTTCTGTATTTAATGTGCAATTTTTTTTTCTTTACCAATTTCTATACAAAATTGAAACGCGTTGCGCTTATTCTGAAATCAAACAAATCACCTCAAATTTTATACTGATGATTGGTGACCCAAAAGGCATCGAAAAAACATTTGGGAGCAAAGAGTCATTTTTGCAGCGGTCTAATGCCTTATTCATAGACAATAGTTTTGTTGATTTTATTTGGTTCCGGCATGAATTTTTATCATAAACCGTTACAACTCTTTCCAAAAACTGCTCAGTTTTTTGTCGAAAAATAAAAAAAAATGCTGCAAAAACGCTGCACCAAATTTGATAAATTGAGTAGATAAAATAAAAAAAATCCATGAATTTAACAACCTGTATCTTCATCTTTACGAGAGTTTTTCGGTCGATGATCTTTTTTGAATTACTATCAAATAAAAATTAAATAAATGTGAATCAGAAAGGACAAAGCATGATGGCTGCAACTGTAAAATAAGAAAAATTAATTCAATAAGACTTATGCGTGTGCTTGCAGGTGCGCATATTTCAATTCAGACATTCTAGGAAAATCTAACACAAAATTTTAATTATGAACATTGAATTCTGCGTTGAGATAGGCATAGGTATCTCATATGCAAATTCTCTATAAAGTTTTGGAATAACTGCGTATTTTATTGAAGTGAATTTTTGTTATGTTGAAAGATCAAAGGTCAGTAATAAAGATTTATCATAGAAACTCGTCCGTTTCTTTTTAATTTCCAACTTAAATTATTAATGCGTCAAAATGACGTTCTCAGTAAAGATAGTGTTAAATCGTTTAAATTAAAATTTAAAAAATGTTAGGAAACTAGTGAAACAATCAAAAATACAAAATATGTTGAAAGGGCTTGTGATCTAGCACCGTATGCATGTCAGTTGCTTCTTGAGCCGATGTCCGTGAGTTCGAACCCTAAAGTTAACATCGAACACAGTTGCTCCGGATAAGTTTTATAATAACTGTCCACCAACTGCAACATTGATATAAAGTCGCAAAGGCTACAAAGATGCTAATGAACATTTTTTTCAAATAAAGGATTAAAAAAATTAAGTATAAGTAAGTTAAAAACTGATCTTTAGAGAATGAAAGCCGATGATCGTCGATTGCGTTTTGAAATTAGATAAGTATCAAATATTAATTGAAAAATTAGAAACAAAATTCGATGTTTTGAACTTTTGTTATAGGAAAAAAAGAGTTTGAAGGTTGCATAATTCCCACTTTTTCCAATGTTGTGCCTGTATTATCGATTTAAAATATTGAAATCTGAGTTGGAATTCAATTTCGATCTAAAAAAGGGAATTTGTGATTATTTATTCATGAAACATGGCGCCAAACAAGGCAACAATAAACATAAAAATGTGCTTAGCTATGTTCCAATCCCACCATTCCAAGATTATTAAATTAAAATACACCCGAGAACCTCGGTCCAATCACGACCCTTTCTGTTCTGGCCTTCAATCGAAATGCAAATCTCCATTCCGAGATCAATCACTCGTAGGATTGCTCACGTTCCGCGTTCGTTCATTCATCAGCTTCCATACAAGAAAAACGAACACGAGAACCAGGCTAAACAAACAGGCCATAAAACGGTTGCAAATTGATCCAATGTTTTGGAATCCCCCGCTGGCGGTGTTCGTTTACAAACTCTAACCCCACTTCTTATGGTATTGATTCGGATTTAACGGTTTTTCTTCTTTTGTTTTTCTTTTGCAATTTAATTCCAGCCATCGGTTCAACGTTCCCCGATTCCGCAGGGTATCCAGCAGATGTCACCACTCTCGTTAGTGACCCACGTCAATCAGCAGCAGCATCACCGTTTGTTGGGAGCCCCGAACGTCGGTCAGATTCCTAATATGTTGCCGGCCGAATTCGAACAACGCATGCTAGACTACATCAAACTGTTCCAGCCGAAGGAAATGAAGCGGGAACAGAGTCCGGAACAGCAGATTACCCCTAGGGATGCACTGAACGCGCTCGAGATGTCCCGCGTAGCCCTCTGGAACATGTACAACAACAACACCAGCCCACCGAACTCGCTCAACACAAGCCCACCGGAAATGCAAAGGTATGATTACAGGGTTTTATTGATTAAATCATATGCTAACGCTAATTTTTCTTATTGCAGGGAAGCCTTGAACCTCGCCGAGTCCCCGCCACACCACCAATCGATCAAACGCGAGCGTGAGTACCCGATGGACTTCACGGATCGTTCGGCAATGGGCCGCGACTTCCACCACAGCGGGCTACCGCCAGCAAAACGTAGCAACTCGATTGCAGCCGTAGCCGCAGCACAGCTTCAGGCCGCCCAACAGCAACAACAGCAGCTCCATCACCCGGGCATGCTCCACCCGAGATCTCTCACACCACAAAAGCTGAACCTTTCCTCGCACGAAGATGACGACGATGTCCGCTCCGATGGCACACCCATAAACCTGCGAGGAGAAAATGGACTCTCGAGACATCACCGAGACGAAGATATGCATGACGACGAGGAAGAGGAAGACGAAGACGAGGACATGAACATGACCGGAGATGATCTTCAACCACCACCACATCACCCCCTTGCGTTGAATCG